>NW_027516368.1:3012500-3612500 GCF_048772815.1 Callospermophilus lateralis | reverse complement strand
GGAAGTGAGATTGGATGGGTGGAGGGTCAGGAGGAAGCATCCAGGGACATTTTATTGCTTGAGTGCTGGGCTGTCACTATTAGATTGATATACCTACTCTAGCAGGTGCTACTCTGGGTACTGGGGAAGATGGAAAGAAGGAGTAGAATGCAAATTATTTTTGCTGTCATTACTTTCCTTGCAAAAAAATTTCAGACAGGATGCTTAGAGGATGACAAACAGGATGCAGAGGCAGAAGATGGCAGGTTCAAGGCCAGCCTCAGCAAGGTAGCAAGGCCCTAAGCAACTTAGCAAGACCCTGTCTCAAAATAAAAACTAAAAACTGTGGCTCAGAGTTAGCATATTCCTGGGTTCAATCCCCAGTACCACAAAACAAAGCAAAACAAAACAAAAAACTGTACCTGTGACAAAGATGATTCTTTGTCATTGAAACATTTATATTGAACATAGAAAGTGAAGAAAGTTGCTTCTGAGTAGCTTCTCTAATCAACAGTTCCCTTGACCTATCTTTTTTTTTTTAAGAGAGAGAGAGAGAATTTTTTTTAATATTTATTTTTTCAGTTCTTGGCGGACACAACATCTTTGTTTGTATGTGGTGCTGAGTATTGAACCCGGGCTACATGCATGCCAGGCGAGCACACTACCACTTGAGCCATATCCCCAGCCCCCTATCTTTTTTTTTTACATTGATAATTGTGATACCTTTTAGGAGGAGGAGAAGGATGAAGAAGTAGAAAGTGAATGTATTTTAAAGGCAGTCTAGGTCTGAGTCAACATCTGAAATACCTAAGAAACAGAAAAAACTGACTATCCTTGAAGCCATTCTGTAAAGATCAGTTTTCATTAGGAAAAAAATGTTTTTAATTCTATAAATCTTATCATCAAAAATCAATAAAGGGGGCTGGGGTGGTGGCTCAGTGGTAGAGTGCTCACCTAGCATGTGTGAGACCCTGGGTTCGATCTTCAGCACCACATATAAATAAATAAATTAAATAAAGTTAAAAAAAATCAATAAAGGTATTCAATCCAAGTGCAGTGGCGCACACCTATAATCCCAGCGGCTCAGGAGGATGAGACAGGAGGATTGTAAGTTCAAAGCAGCCTCAGCAACTTAGTGAGGTCCTGTCTCAAAATAAAAAGGTCATAGCTCAGTGGTAGAGCACTTGCTTAGCACATGCGAGGCACAGGGTTCAATCCTCAGAACCACTTAAAAACATATAACTAAAAAACAAAAGGTATTGTGTCCACTTACAACTAAAAAAATAATAATAATAATTAAAAATAAATAAATAGAGCTGAGGATGTGGTTCAGTAGCTAAGTGGCCATGGGTACAAAACAAGAAGAAGAAGAAGAAGAAGGTATTCAAAAGAAAATAGTTAATGCTTCTTAAAGAGTCCTTCTCATAGGAAAAGCTAGTCCCTTCTTTCTAAGATTCTGAATACAATGTCTTGTACCCGAGGAAAGAAACATTGAAACAAGGCTCAATGAAAGAATTTTTATATAGTAGCAACTAAATATATTTGTTTTTTTTTCCAAAAAATGATTCAGGTAAGAATTCACTAATTATTTTTAACTTATGCATCACTGAACAATTATTTGGCTTTCAGAAAAAGCAAAGTTGTAAAGGCCATCTGGTTTTGGTTAGAGAATTGAGATGAGAAGTGACTATTAGAATAATCGTTGTATTACAACACTTGTCCTGGCTTTTCTTTTCTTTCTTTTTTTAAGAAGTTGTACATTCTGACCCCAAATCACTATTAGAAACTAGATTCTCAGATTAAATGGGCTTTTATTTCCCTCCACTTATTTTCAGAGCATAACACAAGGGAAGAGACACCGATGCTAAAAGAAAATGGGATTTCTTACAATGCTAACCTATTTGGGAACAATGATTTGAAGCAATAATGGTACTGGTGATGTGTTAATCCACAATGCAAGGTAAAGTAAATAGAAAAAAAAAAAACCTTTTCATGTGGTCTATGAAATAACTTTTCATCAGCAAGTAAAGTTGATGAATTGCAGCCATTAAACTATGAATCTTGTTTTGTGTCCTTCCAGGTAAAATGTGGTAGAGTTGGGTGTGGTGGTACACACAAGTAATTCCAAGTCCTTGGACGGCGGAGGCAGGAGGATTGCAACTGTGAGACCAGCCTGGGAAACTTAGTAAAATTCTGTCTCAAAATTTAAAAGAAATAAAAAATAAAAAAGGGCTAGGTATATGGTCCAAAAAAAAAATTACAGTGTAAGAGACTCTTGAGGAAATGAGAAAATGAATCGTAAAGTTTCCCTTAAAAGTCGACTTTCATCATGCCCCCGGAAAGAAGCCCACTCAGAAAGAGAAGAAAACTTTTTTGCATATAGAATGGGATACCCTTTAGACACATGTATTTGGCAAATATCAATATCCATCAAACACTCGATAATAAAGAGATTTGGGTAGAACTGATGATGAATTTTAAATTAATTTCTGATCTTGGGTCCTATTTCCAAATTAATTTCTGATCTTGGGTCCCTGTTTCTACCACATGCTTGGCACATAGCAGATAGTAGGTCTTTGTGGGGCAGAATGTGTTGATTTGATACATGCACATACTATATAATCATCAAATCAGGGCAAATAGAATATCTGTCGTCTAATGTATTTATCATTTCTTTGTGGTAAGGGCATGAAAAAAATCTCTCTTCTAGCTATTTTGGAACATACTGTCATTATTAATGGTCTCCTCCTGTTCCACAGAACACCTGAATTTACCCTCCTATCTAACTTTGTACCTGTTATCAAGCCCTTTCCATCCTCCCCTCCCCAATCTCTGGTAACTACTCTTGTACTCTCCTTTTATGTGGTCAGCTTTTGTAAAATTGACATATGAGCAAGATAACTCAGAATCTTTTTTTTCTTTTCTTTTCGAGACAGAATCTCACCACATTGCCTAGGCTGGTCTTAAACTCGTTAGTTCAATGATGCTCCTGCCTCAGTCTCCCCAGTGCCGGTCTCAGAATTTTTCCTTGTGTCTAGCTTATTTTGTTTAACATAATGTCCTCCAGGTCCATTCATTTTGTTGCAAATGACAGGATTTCATCATTTTTATGACTGAATAGTATTCCATTTTACATGTGTATACCACATTTTCTTTATCCAATCACGTTTTTTTCTTTTATCCAATCATATGTTATGGGACATTTAGGCCTATTCCAAATCTCCAATATTATGAATAGTGTTGAAATAAACATAGGAGTTCAGATATCTTTTCAATATACCGATTTCATTTCCTTTGGATATATGGCCAGTAGAGGATTTGCTTGATCATTAATATTTATACTTTTAAGTTTTTTGAGGAACCTCCACACTATTTTCCAAAATGGCCAAGCTATTATTACATTTCCACCTTTCTTCATCCAAGAAATAGAGTTAAATAAAACACATCTCTTAAGCTTATAATGAGGATTTAAAAGGTTGGTCTAGCGGCTGGGGTTGTGGCTCAGCGGTGGAGCACTCACCTAGTATATGTGAGGTACTGGGTTCTATCCTCAGCACCACATATAAATAAAATAAAGGTATTGTGTCCACCTACCACTAGAAAAAATATTTTTTAAAAAGGGTTGGTCTAGGCAAAGCACTGAGCACATAGTAAGATTTTAATAAGTAGTTTCTATTATAATGCATTTACCATTATTATGATGATTAAAAGACAAGCTACTGAGTGTAATAAACCTACAAGGCACCAGAAGAACACCCACGGACAAGCCATTTGTAGACAATAAGTGTGCCCTCACAAGCTGCTCCCCCACAACACTCAAATTTTCCACCTTACGTCTTTTACTCCAGAGCACTCTGGGAGAAAAGAGTCTGAAAAAAAATGTTTAGCCCCCAAAGCAGAATGAAGAGGAAGCAGAAAGTTTTCACATATTTTGTGGAAAAAAAAATGTGTCCAACAATAGAAAGGAAATTCATTTAGGTGTGATGCAATAGCTGTAGAAATGAATAGAAGTAAACTGGACCAGGAGCAAATTAATTTGCAAATAATTGAAGAGAATAAAAAGAAACTATGCCAGGCTCTCTCCTCTGGGAAATTTAACAAGAAAGAAAGGGTTTGGACATATATATTATTTTTCTCTCTCTCTTCCCATTCTAGGATAATTGATATTACCATTGTGTGAACAAAAGAGGTCACCCCTGGAAGGACACCCTTTTCTTTCCATTATGAGGAATTCATTCTCTGGGTCACAGGAACAGAACAGGTTAGGTCATTGGGAAAGTGGAATGTTTCTATGAGTTCCCTGTGGAAAAATGTGCCTGGGGGAAATTAGTCACCAAGCTGTCTGTACTCATGTGATCACATGCAATCAGATAGATCATAAGTAACCTCATGGAAACTCAGAGCAGGTTTGAAGGAAAGTCAAGAACTGCTGTCGCCATTTGTCCCGAGAGCAAATCAGAAGCAGAGATGGGACTCGCACGGGTTGCTTGAAACCTGAGCTTTCTTTTCTTTTTCTTTTGAATCCTGAGCTTTATTTTTTCTTTCTTTGTCATCATCTTTCTTTCTTTCTTTTTTTTTTTTTTTTTTGATGATACTGGGGATTGAACCCCAGAGCACTTTATCATTGAACTACATCCCCAGCCCTTTTAATTTATCTTGAGACAGGGTCATGCTAAATTGTTGAAGCTGGCCTCAAACTTGTGATCCTCCTGCTTCAGCCTCTTGAGTCATTGCACCAAGTCCTGAGCTTTCACTCACTCTGTCTGTGATTCTCAAACTATGGTTTTTAACATCTGCAGCAGCAGCAACATTACCTGGGAAGTTGTTAGAAATACAAATTCTCAAGCTACACCTCAGATCCACTGAGTCTGAAATTCCAGGGGTTGGGGGCAGGGACAGGTAGGCAGCAATCTGTGTTTTACTTAGCCCTCCAGGTCATTCTGATGGATCCTGAAAAATCAGCAGCACCTGGATATGCGATCTATGTACCATGCTTGTAATTAGGGAAATGGAGTCTGTCTGGAAAATGACTCCAGAGCTCTGAGTTGCCTGGCCAGGAACAGGCAGGGCTCATGCTTCCTGTTTCTCAGTTGGAGGCTGCAGAATTTCCATGGTTTCAGGGACCACCTCAAGAACCCCAGGGGCTGGGCAGTTTGGCAATCTTCTGAATTCCCTTAAACAGAGAGCTCAGACTATTCTAAGCACCATGGGTTATGAACACTATTAGCCCATGCAGATCAATTACTCTCCTCTCCCAGGAAAAAAAAGTAGTAAGGGGAAGAGGCTAAGGGGATAGACAGAGTCCCTCCAGTGGCACACAGCTCCTCTGTGATCCAGCTGTGTCCCTGCCGAAGCACATCACCTCCCTCTTCCAAGTTTGCCAAGAAAATGGAGACTCATGCATCTGCTGGCCCTTCTGCCCACAAGTTCCAACCTTCACCACGTGAAATTGCTGGAACTGAAATATATATTTGGACTAGTTTCCTCTTGCTGCTGTACAATATGCACAAACTCGCTTTCAATGATACAAATGTATGGCCTTACAGTGCTGTAGGATCAGAATCCCACTTGGGTTCCACTAGGCTAAGATTCACGTTAGCAAGGCTGTGTTTCTCTCTGCATGTGGGGGGCTCTCAAGGAATCTCTTGTTTTGTCTTTCCCAACTTCTAGAGCCCTCACACATTCCTGGCCTTGGCTCCCTTCCTCCACCTTCAAAATCCACACTGTGGCACGCCTGACCATTCTTCCACAGCTGCATGTCACTCTAGGCACCGCCAGGGCTGGTTTTCCTGCTTAGGAGGACCCTTGTGGTGGGACATTGGGTAATGTTAATGCCCCCCATCTCAGGGAATCTAATCTGATCACATCTCCAAAGTCTCTTTTTGCCATGTAAAGTAATACATTTGTAAGTCCTAGAAAAGAGGATATGGACATCTTTGGAGGCAATTTGTCTACTTGCCAGGATTTTCTCTTATAGTATAGGGCAGTCTTCTCTCTTAGAGATTACATTTGCAAAATTCGATAGGAACAAGAAGAGAAGATGAACTCATATTTTATTTGTCAATTAGCAAAGTGTGGAAAGGAATTTTCCCTTATTAATTTACTGAAAATACAAACCTCTAATTTTATTTTTTTTTATTTTTTGGGGGTACTAGGGATTGAACTCAGGGGTATTTAACCACTGAGCCATTTCTCCAGCCCCATTTTATATTTTATTTAGAGGCAGGGTTTCACTGAGTTGCTTAGCACCTCACTTTTGCTGAGGCTGACTTTGATCCTCCTGCCTCAGCCTCTGGAGCCATAGGGATTATAGCTGTATGCCACTGTGCCCTTTTAAAAGGAGGGAAATGGAACTGTACCAAATTATAGGTATTGACAGCTCATAAAATATATCCAGATTTCAGAAACCATAAAATGGGAAAGAAGCATCTCTTAGAAGCACCGTGATGCCACAGAATTATCTTCTAGTGTTCATGTGTCTCTTCTTATACTTGCACACTTGATCTCAGTAAGGCACTGTTAGGAAACAAAGAAACTCAGGCTCATGGAAGTTTAATGTATATAATGAGTCAAAGTCCAGTTTTCAACTCAACTCCGTGGCAAGTTCCACCACATTAGGTGAGGCTGCTCCACATAGGAATGATGGTTTTCATCTGCCTTGAAAGAAGGTATTCTGCATGCCTGTAATCCCAGCGGCTCAGGAGGATCCCAAGTTCAAAGCCAACCTCAGCAATGGCAAGGCACTAAGCAACTCGGTGAGACCTTGTCTCTAAATAAAAAAACAAAACAGGTCTGGGGATGTGGCTTCGTGGTCGAATGCCTGCATTCAATTCCCAGTACTAAAAAAAAAAAAAAAAAAAAAAAGATCATGAGTTCAAAGCTAGCCTCAGCAACTTAGCGACTCCTTAAGCAACTCAGGGAGACCCAATCCAGACAAAATATAAAAAAGGGCTTGGGGTGTGGGGCTCAGTGATTAAGTGCCCCTAGTACCAAAAAAAGTTGTTTTGTCATTGATCTTCCAAGTTTTGGTCACAGACTCACAGGAAACCAAATGACAAGAATTTGTGCATATGCTCAGCATTGGTGGAGGCTTGGAAGAGTATGACGCATATTTGTGACTTTTAAAGATATACAGGTGGCGATGTGATTTACTCTGCAGTTTCCTTTGCTCATTCACTGGCTCCATGGCAGCATCTTGACATTTCGTTTTCTTAATAAATGGATACGAATAAAAATGCTGTTATAGAAGCATCTGGAATATCTATCCATCTTGCCTTTACAATTGAGCTCTGTTTCTTGAAAAATCTGGGACTCCCTTCTCCCTTGTGTTACTTGACTTTGAACAGTGCGAAAGCTAGGATGTTACAGGGACCCAGGATGGGGATTTCTGATAATATTCCTTCCTGTTTCTTTCCAAAGATACATAAAGCATGTTTTGCTTGATCTAAATTTCTTTTGGTCCCATTCTCACTTCTTCTCATCTTCCTTTCCAAGTACTACTGTCCAGGAACATCCAGAAGATAAACATGGTAAGTTTGGAGAAGGGTAAGTTAAAGCTGTATTAGAGTTGTTAATTACAGAGCCTACCACACCCCCAGCATTGCTAAGAGGTGGTTGGGGGGAGCCTTACCCAGCACAGGTACTGAGGGCTAGTGTGGGAGGCTTACTTTAAGAAAGTGGCAGTTATAAAATATCCAGATCAGTAGAATCAGCATCACCGGAGGACATGATAGACATGCAAATTCTTGTGACCCATTTCAAGCATTTGTGGACAAGCCCAGCAATCATTGCTTTCAAAAGACTTTCTAGTGCCAGGTGAGGTGTGGGTGGCTCAAGCCTACAATCTTAGCTACCAGGTAGCCCTAGGCAGGAGGATTTATAAGTTCAAAGCTAGCCTGGGCAGCTTAGTGAGACACTGCCTCAAAAGAAAAACTAGGGACTGGGGTTGTTGCTCAGTGGTAGAGTGCTTGCCTAGCATATGCAAGTCCCTGGGTTCGATCCTCAGCACCACATAAAAACAAATAAAATAAAGGTATTGTGTCCAACTACTCCTAAAATATAAATAAATACACAAATAGGAAAAACTATAAATGGTAGGGCACCCCTGGGCTCATTCCCCAGTACTGTGAAAAAATAAAGATGCCTCTCTGTGATTCTGGTGCAAGCACCATGTCTGCATGACCTACTGATTGGATGGAAGATGGCCAACCTGACTCCTCTGAGGGAGGTGGCCTGAGGAGGAGGAGCAAGGCAACCCAGGGTTCCCCACACTGGCAGCTGCATGGGGAAACAGACAGTTAGCAGCAGCTGAAGGAGGCTTCTGCTTAGTCACAGTTCCTGTTCTAGCATGCTCTTGACCTTGGTGGCCACCAAGGTGGCCTAGCTAACTGGAAGGGGATGCAGGAACCATGTGGGCTGAGTCCCACAGGAGGCAAATTCTCTACCATTAACACACAACCTGGCCCTCTGACCCTCTTTCCCATAGTCTAACCCTTGCTGATGCCACTGTCACCACACCAGTCTCTTAGCTGTTCAGTGAATACACAAGGCACTTCCAGACCCAGGGTCCTTCAACTAACTTCATTAGAGAGAAGTGGCAGCCAGGGCTATAGACAGGAGAAGGGGATGTAGCTTAGAGGTAAGACATTTGCCTCACATGAGTGAAGCCCTGCGTGATCGTGTGATCCCCAGTACTGAAGCCAGAATTAGACAGTCAGTCTAGACAGGTAAATCGAGTCAGGTAGATTAAGGAGGCCAATTTTGACTGAGTCCAGGAAGTTGGAGACTGTCCCCTGAGGGATTGAAATGTTAATTCCTTCAGAGCCCTTCCTCCACCCCAGATCAAGAACCTGCCCCTGCTCCAACCTGTTGCTAAGGTAACCCGTCCCAGGAATAGCCCCTCCCAACAGGGAGCTATAAGGTTGTTAATTAAAGTGTCCAGGGCTGCTCCATCCCACCCTTTCCCCTTCCACCCACCTGTTTCCCACCTTTTGGCCATCCCACTGAGCATTGGGGGGGGGGGGCTAGTCACATAGGGAAGGAGAAAGATAAGGGGGAAAAGGCCGAGAACAAAGGAATCCTAGGACATATAAAAAGGGCAGAACAGCTCGCCTCTTGGAATACCAGGATACCAGCTATGGTCCCCTTCTCCCTCCTGGGAGAAATCTATGTTACCCCTTTTTAAATAAACCCTGCTTTATCTGCTTGCCTCCCTGTGCTTCTCTAACATTCAAACTTCAACGTGTGAGGGAGCAGGACTCAGTCACCAATAACCGGCAGTATCAGTAGCACCCAAACCAAACACCTATGCACATACAAACCAAAGGAAACAAAAGACTTCTATCTAAAGGTTATAGAAACAAATAAGAATTTTTGGGTTGGGGATGTGGCTCTGTGGTAGAGGACTTGCCTTTATGCCTGAGGTCCTGGGTTCCATCCCCAGCCCTGAGAAAGGGAAAACAAAGCTTGCATAAGGACCTCAGTGGGAGACAAGGCAGGAAAACATCTAGAATATCACCCGAATTTATACAGAGCTGACTGCGCAGAGGCCTCTTCACCTAAGCATTTCTCAGTTAATATTTTTCACTTAGTGACCACAAAGAAGTTCTATGATGGACAAAGAATGTTCTTCCTGGGGAACCCACAAAGCTCCATCTTTGACAGTGATTCCTAAAAACAGCAAATGTTTTTGGAGATATGTTAAATGAAGGTTAAGCCTTACATACTTGATCTCTTTTAAGCCTCATAAAACCTCTAAGGACGGGGGTCTGTTTGTTTGTTTGCAGAGCTAGGGATTAAACTAGGACCCTGGGCTCTGATTGTGGCTCAGCAGTAAAGCACTTGCCTAGTGCAAGTGCAAGACACTGAGTTTGATCCTTAACACCACATAAAGATAAAGAAATAAAGGTATTGCGTCCAACTTCCAAGTAACAAAACAAAACATAAACCAGGACTTCTGGCATGTGAGGGAAGAGCTCTACCATGGAGCTGCACTCCTAGCCCAAGAAGGAGGTATTATCATTCTTAAGCACATATATTTCTAGTAAGTGGCCATTGTGTGTGTGTGTGTGTGTGTGTGTGTGTGTGTGTTTGTGTTGAGGGTTGAGCCAAGGAGTACCTTACTGGTTTATCCCTGAGCTACATCCCCGGTCCTTTTTAATTTTTATTTTCATACAGGGCCTCACTAAATTGCTGAGGCTGGCCTGGAACTTGCCATCCTCCTGCTTCAGCCTCCTAAATGGCTGGAATTACAGATATGCAACACAGTAAGCCGCCTAATTTTGCTGAGACATAACCTGTTAAAAAATGAGATTATTTGGACACTGCTTATCGTTTACCTAATAGTAAAGTTAGTTTATCTTCTATAATGGCTTACCTGAAATTACGTGAGAGCCACTGCGCCCAGCTAAGTGACCAGCTTTGAACACAGTTCTGTGCTAGTCTGCAACCTGTATCATTTTCTTAAGAATTTTCTTCCTCTTCGGAGAAAGATAATGATTTCTGTCATTTACTCATATATCCATTAATTCAAGAAATGTGCACCCTGAGGGCCTATCATGGGGCCGACCTTTGCCACGTTGTGCCTGAAAGGCACGTGACTCACCTGAGGTGGAGATTCAAACAAGAGATTTATTGGGGGGCTGCCTGAAGGGAAAGAAAAGGAGAGGCAGAGAGAGAAGAGGAAGGCAGAGAGAAAGAGAAAGAGCAGAGAGAAGGAGAGAGAGGAGAGAAAGAAGAGGAAAAGGGCAGACAGCATGAGATTGCAAGCTTCCGCTTAAGAAGGCTTGCGTAAGCCATGTGGCGGATGCTGAATGGCAGGGTGAGGCTCTTCCGGTTGGCGCCTTTTGGAGAGGGATAAGGGATTCCATGATGTTCTCGCGAGATGTAATCTCGTCTTGCAGGACGGAAGTTATACTTCAGCACGCAGTCTCCCACACACCCAACATTGCCAATATACCCGTGAACAAAATATCGGGGTCCTCACCTTTATGGAGCCTCTAGCTTAATGCTGTCACAGGACTAGAACAGAGACCTTCAGGTTTCTGCTAAGCAGTTGACCCAGCGTGTGCTGAGACTGACCATTTGAAAGAGATGAATAAAGATGACCTTTGACCTCGACTGTGGAATATAGATTGTGCACAGTAAATACATAAAACTTTGGTTTATACATGCATCTTGAAGCCTCATCAATGATGAAATGGGCAGAGCACAGCTCGCTCTTGTCAACTGGCTGCAATTGAATGAGAAAATGTGTAAAAACTGCTGTAAAATAGCCCACAAGGAGGAAAGGACTTTCTTTTTTTAAATTTTTTAGTTGTAGAAGGGCACAATACGTGTATTTTATTTATTTAGTTTTATGTGGTGCTGAGGTTTGAACCCCTGTGCCTCACACATGCTAGGCAAGCACTCTACAACTGAGCTATAACCCCAGCCCAGTAAAGGACTTTTCTTAAAAAAAAATCATGTTAAAGCCAAGAGAGAATAATAAAATAAACACCTGGATACTCATCAAGCAGCTACAACAGTCATCAACTGATGGCCAATTATACTTTTCCTTAGCTACTCATCTCATTGCCCGTTTTTGGGGAGACAAATTTTCAATGACATATCTTTTGCTCCACATATATACCTCTAAGAAAGGGACTTTTTTTTTCTTTCTTAAATATTTATTTATTTATTTATTTTTATGTGGTGCTGAGAATGGAACTCAGGGTCTCACACATGTGAGGCATATGCTCTACCACTGAGCCACAACCCCAGCCCCCTCTTAATTTCTGAGAAAATAATTTTTAAGGAAACACAGTCACAAATACTATTGTTACTCCTAAAAACCTAAAATAAATTTACAGTAATTATTTTTTTCAAATATCATAATTCAATTCAGCAATCACATTTCCATTCTTATAGGCTAAATGTCATTTTAAAAATCCATTCAAAAATCCAAAATTTAGGGCTAAGGATGTAGGATGCTTGAGGCTCTTGCTTTGATCTTCAACAGTGCAGGAAAAAAAATAAATTCTAAGATTGTGAAATTGGAAGATTTTTGAGTGCTAATGTTATGGTCAAAAAGTTTGGGAGTTTGGACCATTTTGGATTTTGCATTTTTATATTAAAAATTAAAAATGCTTTACCTGTGAAGTCTATGCCAGAACTCCAAAACTGGAAAAAATCTAACATTTGAAATACTTTTAGTTCAACTAGGCATGGTGGTGCAAAACCTGTAATCCCAGTGACTCAGGACACTGAGACAGGAGGATCAGGAGTTTAAAGTCAGACTCAGCAATTTAGTGAGTTGCTAAGCAGCTCAGGGAGGCCATATCTCTAAATAAAATACAAAATAGGGCTGGGGATGTGGCTCAGTGATCAAGTGCCTCTGAGTTCAATCCCTGGTGCCAAAAACAAAAAGTGAAAAACAAAAACTTTTAGTTCCAAGCATTCCAGATAAGAATAGACAATATTCCAGATAAAATAGACAATATTTCTATTGATTCACCAGGTGGTACAGATACTGTTGGTGTGGGATAAAACTTTGGGAGGTACGATTTGGCACGTCCTGCAGCCTGGATTTCTCTAACTCTATCCCTTATTCAAACTATCTCAAAAAACTTTATATCAGTAGGGCTGGGGTTTTAGCTCAGAGATAGAGCGCTTGTCTAGCATGTGTAAGGCACTAGTTTTGATTCTCAGAGCCACATATAAGTAAAATAAGGGTCCATAATTAAATAAAACAAAGGTCCATCAGCGACTAAAAATATATACAGATAAATAAATTTTATGTCTTCAGTTTGAATCATTATTTAGATAAGGCTTGCGTGTTGCATCCGGGTGCTGTTTTTGTTTTTTGCCTGTTTTTTGATATAGGGTCTGGCTATATTGCCCAAGCTGGTCTCCAACTCCTGGGACTGAAGGGATCCTCCCACCTCAGCAGGCTAAGTAGCTGAAACATTGCCACCAGGGCAGATGATTGCTAGGTCAATTTTAATCAGTAGATTCTCTTTTCATCTTTTAATTTTGCATTTTGTTGCTCCTAAAACTGAACAGTGCTTTTTAAAACTGATGTACATTAGAATCATCTGGAGATTTTGTTAAACCACCCATTACTGTTTCCAGAGATTCAGTCAAGGCTACATTTCTTTGCTTATTTATTTATTTACTTTTTGGTGGGGGGTAAAGGAGATTGAACCCAGGGGCACTCAACCACTGAGCCACATCCCCAGCCCGCTTTTGTATTTCATTTAGAGACAGGGTCTCACTGAGTGGCTTAGTGCCTTGCTTTGAACTCGTGATCCTCCTGCCTCAGCCTCCAGAGCTTTTGGGATTACAGGCCTGCGCCACTGCCAGTGGGAAAAGTACATTTCTAGGGCTGGGGTTGCGGCTCAGTGGTAGAGCGCTTGCCTGGCATATGTGAGGCACTGGGTTCCATTCTCAGCAGTGTATATAACTAAATAAAATAAAGGTCCATTGAGAACTAAAAAATATTTAAAAAAAAAGACAATATTGATTCACCAGGTGGTACAGATACTGTTGGGGTTTAAAACTCAGAGTTTGAAGTTAGATTCCCTAAGTTTAAATTTCGCTTTTGACACTTTGCTGCCATGTGACTTTGGGCAAAAAAACCACTCCATGGCTCTGTGAAACCCATATCACTGGAGAAATGTGAGGATGAAAGGAGAAAATTTTGAGAAATAAAGGGCTGTCCCTTTAACGAGAGCGTGGCCACGTGACCCAAGGCTCGTGGAGCAACGTAGCTGCGCCTGGGCCAGGGCAGGCTGGTGAACGCCGCCCCGCGCCCCTTCGGGAGCTCCTGCTGCCGCTGCTTTTGCTGATGTGCTGGGCGGCGCGGGGCGAAGAGGCCAGACCGGTGCGCGCGGCCTCCCTCGCAGGCTTCTGCGGCTGCGGCATGCCTCAGCGACCCCGGGGCCCCGGCAGCTCCTCAGCCGCGCACCGGTACGCGCCGGAGGCGAACGCCCCGAGCGCGCTCCCAGGAGAGCGGCCGCTGGCTCCCTCGAAGGTGCGCCCTCGACTCCCCTCTGGAGGGTGGGGGTGTGGGGGCTGCCGGGCTCTAGGAACCGGTCGCAATGGGCGCGGTCAGGGGAAGGTTACCGGAAGGCAAGTCGAGGCTATAGCCACACCCGCGCCACGCACCTTCCCTTCCCATTCGACCGGGCGCACCTCTTGCCCGCACCTCCCGAGGGCGGGCTGCGTCCTGGGGCTCCCGGGTTGTGAACCCTGGACTCAGTTCCCCGCCTTCCTCCCTCCCCCGTCCCGAGGTCCACAAGTGAATTTTAAGTTGGATAAGTTCGGGTTAAAATCCACAATTCCTGTCTTACTAACTCTAGGGAAATTAGGATCAGCGTCTCCAACTTTGCACTGCACTGATTTGCAATCGCCTGCCTTGTATGGTGTGCTACCTGAGGACAAGGACTTGTCATTTTATTCTGTCACGTTGAACACTAGGAAGGTCTCAGCCAACTGGTTGCTTTATTTTGTCTTATTTATCTGTTATGTCTTGCACAGTGGCTGGTTGTGGAGGGGCTAGGGTTTGTACAGAATAAACAGCAATAACAACTGGTGGTACCCATCCTACCTGCCAGGGATTTTGCATTCTGGTACATCTGAGGCAAACCTAATGCCCCTTCTTGTATACGTCGTGTACCCTATTCTTTTTCCATCTCAGTTTTCTTTCCTTTGGTTTTTTTTTCTTTTTTCTTTTTTTTTTTCTGGACAATATTCAGGATTTGGGTGAGAGGTAGCATCCACTACTGGTTTACCTGACCTCCTCTGCTTTCCTCCCATCATTATTTTCATATCCTGTCCCAGTACTATGTGTTAATTTTGACATAACAATAACTAAGAATATTTGTCTCTGCCTTTAACTAGACACTGAGGGTGGTGGAAGTTAGGACAATAATTTAGTCTTTGAGGTATGGAGTATAGGAGGTTGACAACTGGGCTTCTCATTATTTCTGTACACTTTTGCCTTTAAAGTTTTTTGTTTTTTTTAAGATAATGTGGGCAAGGGCCTCATTATTGGTGTTTACCTTTTATGGAGGTCCTGATTACTTTTTTTTTAGTTGATATTGATCATACTTAATTTTAACCCTCTCTAAGTTATATGCTAACTGGTAATCTCTCTCTTTCTAAGGAGAAAGCCTATTTATTAATCTATTTTGTAACTAACAGGACAGCTGTCTTATTTGCATATGCATATTGATCTTTCTCAAAATTTTGTCTTGAAACTGGTGGCCAGTGTTGAACATTTCTCATTTTTATATGCTCTGCCTTTCTGTGGGTTCCAGAATGGAATGTGAGTCCCCATCATCTTTTGAATTAAATTTACAAGATATATATCTTTTGTCCCTATAGAGTGGTTCTGTGCCCTCACTGAATATTGCCTGGGTCATCTTTGACCAGTCCTGTATTCACTTTCTATAATATTTGGAGGCATTCCAAGCCATTCATAAAATTAGTAGTTGATGAGAACACAGCTTACAAACTTTCCACCCAATCATTGATCCTAAAGTAACCTTATTATCAAGGCCAATGTCTTCATGGGAGGTAGTTCTTCACCTGTTTTCCTTGGTTTTAAATGTCATAGTTTATATGCAAATGACTAGTTTAATTCTGGCAGCATTTCTTCTAAATTTTAGGAAGTAAAATTTACTTTAGGAGAATCTAATATTATAGTGGTAGTCCTTCTTTTCCTCTTGGTTTTCTGTTTATTTGGTTTGGTTCAACCAATTTTTGTTTTATATATATATATATATATATATATATATATATATATATATGACTCTGTTGTGTGTGCTGGGCATACAGAACAAAAAGAACTGTTCTCCACCCTCATTGCATTTCCACTCTGGTAGGTTCTGTCTCTCATTCTTTCAGACACACAAACACATTTGCACATACACACACACACACAACTACACATAAGTATAATTTTGTGAATAGTAACAGTATAATTTTGTATATGGTGATAGGCAGAGTAATGTACTTTTTACATAGAGAGGAAAAAGGGTTTCCTGCTTTTTGAATATGTCAAGAGGTGCTTTTTGAAAAGGTCATTTGAGCTAGGTCTTGGAGGAGATATTTTCAGGAGCTGAGGATTGAGGGTCAGATTGAAGGACATTCCAAGGAGAATAGCTTTGGCCCAAAGCACTATGTAGGAAGCATTGTGTGTTCTGGGACATGTAAATGTTTTAGGTTTCCTGGGAGTGACATTTTTCACACTTTTTTTTTCTGGGTACCAGGAATTGAACTCAGGGGCATTCGGCCACTGAGCCCCATCACAACGCTATTTTGTATTTTATTTAGAGACAGGATCTCACTGAGCTGCTAGGCACCTTGCCATTGCTAGCTTTGAACTCAAGGCTGACTTTGAACTTGCAATCCTCCTGCCTCAATCTCCCAAACCGCTGGGATTACACCTTTCTTAGGTGCAAATCCTTTTTTTCCCCTCTCTTTTGCATTAAAACAATTTTTTTTAGTTGTAGATGAACACATACCTTTATTTTATTTCTTTTTTTTTTATTTGGTGCTGAGGATTGAACACAGTGTCTCATGCATGCTAGGCAAGGGCTCTACCACTGGATTACACTCCCAGCCCTCTCTTTTGCATTTTAATTGATTTAATGAGCACTTGGTAAAGTGGGGACACAAAGAAGCAAGTAATACTAGGCTTTCAAGAAATTTGCACTTTCACTGAAAAGTATGGTAGTAAGAATCTCCCGGAAACAACATGCATTATAAAATTTGACTTAGATTCCCTCTGATTAAGAAATACAGTTTTTACTGGGAAAATTATCCTAACAATGTTTCATATCACTTATTCTTTTGTAACAAAGTGACAGGATGTTTTAGTCTCCATGGATCATTTAGAAGAGGAGCTTATAAGGCATTTAGGGTCATGAGGTGTCGAAAGTGTGTATGGTGCTTCTGTGCATAAAGTCAGTTAATGGCTTGTCTGAGGCTGTTTCTGATGGTGTGACACTGCCTTGGCATAAAAGCACAATTGATGACCATCTCTTCTGTGAAACTTTTCTTCCAAAAAGTAGGGTTTCTTTCCTCTGAATTTCCGTAGCATATTTTTTTGTTTTCTGATGGCAACTTATCTATTTAGTTTAGTTTATTGGCGGAGTTGTCTATCTCATTCTACGTTGAAGGCATTTTTAGACCCGTTGTATCTCCACATGCCCAAGGTACCTCACATATTTTAAGCATTCTGTAACAATTCCTCCAATGATCTGTTGCCTTTTATGTGGATATAATATTGAAAGATTACCTGAGGAATAAAGGATATCAGATACTTTTGAAAGACATCTTTATAAAATATGCTTTTGCTGTACTTATCTTCCCCAGAACCCTGTGAGACTTATCGTATCTCCCACTTCACAGATGAGGCAACTAAGGCTTCATTGGGATGGAAGAAACTTTGAATGTCATTCCGTGTATGATTAATGTCTGCGGAGGCAGGAGGGTGAGAGGATGGTAAAAATAAATAAGCTCTGTATGGGTGGATAAGGCTGCAGTTTGTAGACAGATCTGGAGAGCTAATTTCTTTTCTTTTTTTACCAGACTTTCTGCTTAGCCTTTAGCATTTGATTTAAGTTTGAGCAGTGGAAAGAAGGAAAAGGAAGTAAGACCTACACCAAAAGAGTTGGCTATGATCTTATTTTTGTATACAAGATAAAAATCTTATAGGAATAACTAAAAAAAAAAGATAATTAAAACTGGTGTAAGTCAGGTGTGGTGGCCCATGCCTGTAATGTCAGCCACTTGGGAGGCTAAGGTAGAAGGATCACAAGTTTGAGGCCAGCCTCAGCAACTTAGTGAGGCCCTAAGCAACTTACTGAGACCCTGTCTCAAAATGAAAAATAAAAAGGGCTGGGGATATGGTTAAGTGGTAAAGTGCCACTGGATTTTATCCCCAATAACAAACCAAACCAGGCAACCAAACAAAAAATGAAAGCAAAAAGCCAAACTGATATAAGCAGAAAAAAAAATTGGGCGGACCTCTTATGGACTCTTCTTAAGCTTGTGAAGTTCAAGAGTTTCTGTGGCCCCAGACATAGTGAGATTTAAGGATTAGGAACTTCTGAAAGTCTCTCTGTCTCTTTTTTTGTGTTATCTTTGCCTTCAGGTAATCTCTTTTCCTACTGATAAACTAGTTGGAGGAGAAAGAATTCCTCTTTCCTCGTAGCTCCAGCAAACATTCTAAGGTGAACTTACCCTGGGTCATGGGCTTATTCCTAGTGGTCAAAGAATACCACAAGTCATGTGCAGTCGTACATGCCAGCAACTCAGGAGGCTGAGGCAGGAGGATTGTGAGTTTGAAGCCAGTCTGAGCACCTTAGTGAGACCCTAAGCAACTTAGTAAAACCCTGTCTAAAAACAAAAAATAAAAAGGAGTGGGGACGAAGTTCAGTGGTAAACTGACTAAAATACTTCTGGGTTCAATCTCCAGTACCTATCCCCCCAAAAAAAATAAAAAGAAAAAGAATGCTATGATTGGCCAGGCCTGAGTCACAGGAGGTGGAGTCGGGCCATCCAGTCCCACTTGGGCCACATGTACTTAGTTTAAAAGGTGATTTTCTTTTTTTTCCTCTCTCTGTCCTTTCTTGGTGGTGGTGGTTTTGCAGCACTAGGGATTGAGCTCAGAGTTGATCCTATTGCTAATTTATATCCTCAATCCCTTGATATATATCCCCAACTCCCTTTTATCTTGAGGCAAGGTATCACTAAGTTGCCTAGGTTGGCCTTAAACTGAGGTCCTCCCACCTCAGCCTCCTGAGTAGCTGGTATTAGAATCATGTGCCTGGCAAAAAGTGGTTTTCAAAAAGGACTTTGGGTACTTTCACAAGAAGTAGAGGAACTGGCAAAAATAGTAGGGACGAGGGGCGTGACTTAGTGATGAGGTCAGGTCGTGGGCTCAATCCCTAGCACTGAAAAAAAAAATTATAAAGATAGATGCCCATTGCTCTTAGCCTGAGTGTGTGGCCCATTCACGGTGATAGCAGAGTCACTCTTGACCTCAGGTAGGCTTCTGGCTTGAGTGGCAGTGGAGAAGCTGTGTGGGTGGCTGAAGAGGTAATTCACCTTTAGACTCCAGGAAGAATGAGTTCCTTGACCCTGGACTTTCCATAAAGACTCAGTTCAAAGGGCCTTTTTATTTGGACTGGGGTCCTCTGCTACGGGTTTTACTAGAGGGACATTTTATATTTGTAGGCCAGAAAACTTGACTTTATCAGTATAAGTTTGAATTTTCAGCAGTGCAGAACTATTTTGTATATCGCCTCTGGAATGGAAACTTAGTCTGTTCAGTGCTGTGGCGGTTAATGAAAGAAGAAAAAGAAACTAGGCCAGTAGTCCACAGTGGAGGTCGTGATGGTATTTGCTTTATGGGTATTCACCTTGAGGCAGAAGGGGATGAAAAAAATTAGGTAATTGTAAAAATCCATTAGGCACAACAGGCAGAGCTTCCTGTGGGCCTTGTCTGAGCCCAGGGGTGCACTAGTGTTCTCATTCCAGGCCCCACTTGCCTGCTCCTGGAAAGTGTGATTTTTTTTTTCTCTTAAGTCCTTTATGGAAACTTTTATTAGATCCTCTTAAAAATCATTTTAAGACTATTCTGGAAACTTTTGCCTCAGGTCTTTAGTTTTCCTCCTTCTTTGTAGAGCTGCTTAAAATTCTGATTTCTAAGGACTGCGGAATCTTGTGTTCCAGACACTTAGACAACAATGAGAATAATGGGGCCGCCCAGTTCAGTCCCTGAGCTGAGGCTGTTACCCAGGTTTCACTGCGACACAGACATGTCACCCATGTCTAGGACTGTGTTATAAATGAAATCGAATTTCTATAATTATAGTTATGAATAATTCAAATAATAAATCCTCATTATATTCATGATCTCACTCATTCAGTCAGTCAAGATTTTTGGCATGTCTACCAAGAGCTGCACGCCATGCTACATGTTGGGGAAGATAGAAATGAGAATATTAACTTCCAGTTCCCAGTGAGCCTAGGGTCTAGGAGGGATGAAAACGGGTAACTAAGATACCGAGAGAGAGAGAGAGAGAGAGAGAGAGAGAGAGAGAATGAGAATTGTTAGGATAGATAGAGGCTTGGATCAGAGGAACCTAAATGGGGCACCCATAACCCAGGCAGCCAGGGATGGGTAGGCAGGCAAGTCTTCCTGGGGGTAATCCTTGAACAATGACACCATCTACAGAGGCAGAGTGGTTCAAGAAGTGCAGCTGAAGTACAGAGTAAGAAAGGTGGAGAGAACTTAGACTCTGATGTTTAGATATTTTACCCTGAAAGGTCATGGGAATTCCTGAATAACTTAAATAGGAAAATGATATGATCAGGTTGACACTTATATTTCAAATAGATGGTACTTTGAAAATTTTTAAAAATATATGTGCGAATACTGATAAATTTTCACCTTATCTATTAACCTTCCCCTCCAACAACCACCCCATGCATTTCTTGTGTATTTTTTTTCAGAGCTGTGTTCTACAAATGGGAGCAAATACAAAAATATATGAGTCTTGTATTCTCTCTCAGCCTCTTTCCACAACCTCTCTTTACAAATGGCAGCACTTCCTGTATACGATTGTGCAATGTGCTTTGTTCACGTAGTAGCTCTTTATCTTGGTCAGATCGCTTCCTATCAGAATGTTAGATATTTACTTTTTTTCTTCTTCTGTGGTACTAGGGATTCAACCCAGGATTGCTCTACCACTGAGCCACATCCCCAGCTGTTTTCATTTTTTTTTTTTAAATTTTGAGATAGGGTCTCTGGTGAAGGCGATCCCTCACTCACTGTCTTGACAGGGTCACAGTGAGAAAAAGTGTTGGCAAAGCCGCTCTCCCACTGTCTTGACAGGGTCACAGTGAGGATGAATGCTGGCAAAGCCACGCTGGTTGGTGGGTAACCGAAACCATGAGACCCTTTTTTATGTAATTGGGACTTTGCATTTTCATGCTTATGTTTCTCACAGGAGGCATGAGTATGTTAAATGCCAAACAAATTAAATTTCAGATGGTCACATCTGAAGGTCACATCCTGGGAAAAATGTAAATTAATGTACCATCAATCATGGTTAAGGAAATGTCATGTCTTGGCAAAGTTTTAAATTATATAATTAATGACATATTGTGAATCAATAAAAATGAGAAAAATTGTAATAAAAGGGGACCCAGAGAAAGCTGCTTTAGCGCTCTCTCTCTGGAGATTGCTCGAACAGAACGATGCCACTCATCCTTCAGGACTCCCTAGACCCTGCTAGGGCTGGACCCCGGCAGGTCTCCGTAAGTTGCAGAGGCTGACCTCAAACTTGTAATCCACCTGCCTCAGCCTCCAAGTCCTTGGGTTACAAGTGTGCACCACTGTGGCTGGTTTTCTTCTTTCTTAAGGCTGCTTTATTTCCCATTTTCTAGTCCACAATTAATGAACATTTAGGTTGTGGAAAGAGGCTGAGAGAGACTATTCCAGCCTGTTTCTGTTATGGAGCTATTATAAATTGTGCTGGACATAGAAGGCTTGAGTTTTGCAGAAAGCACTGCAGGATTTTTTTTTAATGATCTTTTTACCTTTATTTTATTTATTTGTTTTTATGTGGTATTGAGGATTGAACCCAGTTTTTCACATCTGCTAGGCAGGTGCTCTACCACTGAGCCCCAACACCCCAGCCATCCATGGGAATTTGATACTTGTTGAATGAATGATTGAATGGAAGGTGGATGATTTAGAAGTAAGGAGGGATATGAACCTGCACAGTTACCTGGGAATAGAAAAGAGGGAGAGATGTGAGGGAGATATGTGTAGCAGCATCAGAAAGGCTGGGTGACATATATATGGTGGGATTAGGGAACAGAAGTAGCCAAGGATGATTTCTTGGAATAGTAAAACACATTGGGCAAATGCTATGTTTATTACTCACATAGATGAGAATAGTACCATTTTTATCAGGAAATGCATGCATAGAATTGTAGCAACGACAGCAAAGAGAATCAATTGGAATGGAAAGTAGAATCAAGATAATCATTCATTTCCTGATTTCTGTTTCTTCCAATCTTGTTTTTGTGATTCTCCCACTCCTATTGCTAAGCTGTATTCTTTCTTTTTATCTCAACTAATTATCTCTTTGACTTCTTCGTTTTTTCCCCTTTGATTTGAAATCCTGTTTGTAGAGACTGACAATTCCTAAGCTGCCAAGCAGTCTCTGAGGTGACTTGGACCCTTGATTTTATTTTTATTTATTTTTTTCCAATGTCTTTATTTATTTTTGAGAGAGAATTTTTTTTAATATTTATTTTTTAGTTTTCAGCGGACACAACATCTTTATTTTATTTTTATGTGGTGCTGAGGATCAAACCCAGTGCCCAGTGCATGCCAGGTAAGGGTGCTACTGCTTGAGCCACATCCCAAGCCCACAATGCCTTTATTTTTATGGGGTGCTCAGGATCGAACCCGGGTCCCGCCCATGCTTGGTGAGTGTTCCCCCGCTGAGCCACAGTCCCAGCCCCAAGATGCAGCTATCTTGAGGTTAGCCTTATCCTTTTTTTTAATTGTTGGTTGTTCAAAACATTACATAGTTCTTGATATATCATATTTCACACTTTGATTCAAGTGGGTTATGAACTCCCATTTTTACCCCATATACAGTTTGCAGAATCACATCAGTTACACTTCCATTGATTTATATATTGCCATACTAGTGTCTGTTGTATTCTGCTGCCTTTCCTATCCTTTCCTATCCCCCCTCCCCTCCCCTCCCCTCCCCTCTTCTCTCTCTACCCCCTCTACTGTAGTTCATATCTCCCCCTTGTATTATTTTCCCCTTTCCCCTCGCTTCCTCTTGTATATAATTTTGTATAACCCTGAGGGTCTCCTTCCATTTACATGCAATTTCCCTTCTCTCTCCCTTTCCCTCCCACCTCTCATGCCTGTTTAATGTTAATCATCTTCTCATGCTCTTCGGCCCTACTCTGTTCTTAGTTACTCTCCTTATATCAAAGAAGACATTTGGCATTTGTTTTTTATGGATTGGCTGGCTTCACTTAGCATAATCGGCTCTAATGCCATCCATTTCCCTCCAAATTCTATGATTTTGTCATTTTTTAATGCAGAGTAATACTCCATTGTCTATAAATGCCACATTTTTTTTTATCCATTCGTCTATTGAAGGGTATCTAGGTTGGTTCCACAGTCTTGCTATTGTGAATTGTGCTGCTACGAACATCGATGTAGCAGTGTCCCGGTAGCATGCTTTTTTTAGGTCTTTAGGGAATAGGCTGAGAAAGGGAATAGCTGGGTCAAATGGTGGTTCCATTTCCAGCTTTCCAAGAAATCTCCATACTGCTTTCCAGGTTGGCTGCACCAATTTGCAGTCCCACCAACAATGAACAAGTGTACCCTTTTCCCACATCCTCGCCAGCACTTGTTGTTGTTTGACTTCATAATGGCTGCCAATCTTACTGGAGTGAGATGGTATCTTAGGGTGGTTTTGATTTGCATTTCTCTGACTGCTAGAGATGGTGAGCATTTTTTCATGTATTTGTTGATTGATTGTATGTCCTCCTCTGAGAAGTGTCTGTTCAGGTCCTTGGCCCATTTGTTGATTGGGTTATTTGTTATCTTATTGTCTAATTTTTTGAGTTCTTTGTATACTCTGGATATTAGGGCTCTATATGAAGTGTGAGGAGTAAAGATTTGTTCCCAGGATGTAGGCTCCCTATTTACCTCTCTTATTGTTTCTTTTGCTGAGAAAAAACTTTTTAGTTTGAGTAAGTCCCATTTGTTGATTCTAGTTATTAACTCTTGTGCTATGGGTGTCCAATTGAGGAATTTGGAGCCCGACCCCACAGTATGTAAATCGTAGACAACTTTTTCTTCTATCAGAAGCTGTGTCTCTGATTTGATATCAAGCTCCTTGATCCATTTTGAATTAACTTTTGTGCATGGTGAGAGAAATGGATTCAGTTTCATTTTGTTGCATATGGATTTTCAGTTTTCCCAGCACCATTTGTTGAAGATGCTATCCTTCCTCCATTGCATGCTTTTAGCCCCTTTATCAAATATAAGATAGTTGTAATTTTGTGGATTGGTTTCTGTGTCCTCTATTCTGTACCATTGGTCCACCCGCCTGTTTTGGTACCAGTACCATGCTGTTTTTGTTACTATTGCTCTGTAGTATAGTTTGAAGTCTGGTATCGCTATACCGCCTGATTCACACTTGCTGCTTAGCATTGTTTTTGCTATTCTGGGTCTTTTATTTTTCCATATGAATTTCATGATTGCTTTCTCTATTTCTACAAGAAATGCCATTGGGATTTTGATTGGCATTGCATTAAACCTATAGAGAACTTTTGGTAATATCGCCATTTTGATGATGTTAGTTCTGCCTTTCCATGAACAGGGTATATTTTTCCATCTTCTAAGATCTTCTTTTATTTCTCTCTTTGGGGTTCTGTAGTTTTCATTGTATAAGTCTTTCACCTCTTTTGTTAGGTTGATTCCCAAGTATTTTATTTTTTTGAGGATATTGTGAATGGAGTGGTTGTCCTCATTTCCATTTCAGAGGATTTGTCCCTGATATACAGGAATGTCTGATTTATACGTGTTGATTTTATATCCTGCCACTTTGCTGAATTCATTTATTAGCTCTAATAGTTTCTTTGTAGACCCTTTTGGGTCTGCTAGGTATAGAATCATTGGGCCCGTGATTTTAAAGTTAGACATTGCGTCTGCAGAGTGTGTTTCTGACAGATGGTATGGTTGAGAGTCTTCTTTTAATTGAGATATAATTGACCCATCATACAATTCACTCTTAAACTGTACCAGTCACTGCTTTTTTAGTGTAGTCACACCATTATTACTATCTAATTCTAGAACATGTCATCACTCCTGAAAGAGACCCCATACTCAGTAGCAATCATTTCCCATTCCTGTCTCCCCCAGCCCCTGATTGTCACCAACTCCTTTCTGTTTGTGTTTTTATTTTGGATATTTCACATGAATCAGTTCACACAATATGTGACCTTTGAGAAATGGATTCTTGCATCTCGAGTCTCATTGTCGAGGTCCATCCATGTTGGAACATGAATCAGCCCTTCATTCTTTTTATGACTGAGCATTATTTCCAATTAAGGTACACTACATTTGCTACATATGCATCAGAGGATGGATATTTGAGTTGTTCCCACTTTTGCCCATTGTGAATAACGCTACTGTGAATCCTTTTGTGTGGACATAGTTTCATTTCTCTTGGATAAATATCTGGGGGTGCAAGGGGGCATCATATGTTAACTCTTTGTTCATTTCTTGAGGACCTGCTGAATTTTTTATGTATTGCCTTCACCATTTTTACATTCTTTTTTGTGGGGGGTGGGTGCCAGGGATTGAACCCAGGGGTACTTAACCACTGAGTCACATCTGCAGCCCTTTTCATATTTTATGTTGACACAGGGTCTCACTACGTTGCTTAGGACCTTGCTAAGTTGGCAACACTAGCCTCAAACTTGAGATCCTCCTACCTCAGCCTCCAGTGCCACTGGTATTATAGGTATGAACCACCATACCCAGCTCCTGGACTTGCATTTTTTAACTGAAAACTTACTGTACCATCCTCAGACCCTGTGCTCAGGGCTGGGAACTGGTAAACATAACCCTGGTAAACTGGTAAACATAACCCCGCTCAGCTAGGAACTGGTAAACATAACAGTCCCAGTCTCTTTCCCCTGGAAGTTTAAGTTCATGTGTGACGGTAGATAGGAAGAATGTACTTGCAATATGGTAAGGAATTATACAAAACATAATCCCTTAGTAAACTTTTCAGATTTTTCTGTTTCAGTGATTTAAGCCCTTCCCATTATCTTTAATGGGGAAAATTCATGCAGTGATGCCTCTGAGTTCAATCCCCGGTGCCCACCCTCCCACAAAAAAAGTCTTTGGCTAATCTGACTTCTTCATAAGAGGAGGAAATTAGGACACACAAAAGAGATACCAGTGATATGCACACACAGAAAAAAGGCCATGTGAGCTCATGGTAAGAAGGTGGGCATCTAAAATCTCAGGAGAGAGGCCTCGGAAGAAACCAGAGCTGCTAACACCTTGATCTTGGACTGCTAGTCTCTAGAACCCTAAGAAATAAATTTCCATTGTTTAAACCAAAAAAGAAAAAAATTCATGTAGTGAGTATTTGGTGATATTATATATGGCATTTTTATGTATGTTTTTAAAATTAATTTGAAAGAAATGAAAATATTGAAGAAAATATGTACACATGTATCTAGTGAAGAAATATGGCATGCTCTCCCGGCACCTGTGGCTCCCCATTAGACGATTTGGTTTCTATTAATCCTGTTTGCATCCTGTGCGCAAATTTAGGACATGTGGAATTTGGGCTAAAGAAACTTACTTTCCTAAAAAATTTTCACCTTTTTTTTCCCCCAGTTCATGGTTCACCTTCATTGGGGTGTGGAGTGATTTTGCTAATTTTATGGTGATTTCCTGGTGGGGGTTACTAAGCATATGTGCTTACTGTGGACTGAGAACTATACGCCTTGCCCAGGTACAGTTTGTGATGCATGACTTCTGTGTCTCCGTCTTCACTGCAGATGGTCCCCATCCCTGCTGGAGTGTTTACAATGGGCACAGATGATCCTCAGATAAAGCAGGACGGGGAAGCCCCTGCAAGGAGAGTTACTGTTGATGCCTTTTATATGGATGCCTATGAAGTCAGTAATGCTGAATTCAAGAAGTTTGTGAACTCCACTGGCTATTTGACAGAGGTAATGTGGTTGGGGACAAAAGGGGAAACTTAATTATTTTCCATTGCTCTGAGAAATGTTTTAAATCACAGTTAACATAAGCCCTTTATTTATGTATTTCACTTAATTTCTCCAGAAACCCTGTGCAGTGGGTTTTTCTTCAGGTAGCAACTGAGGGTTAGAAAAGTGATTTGCTCTAAGTTGTGTGGCTAGTTACTGATGGAACTGGGATTCCAACCTGCACAGTGGGACCCCAGAGCCTGTGTTCTTAAACATAAAGGTATGTTGTGTTAATGCTCAAGCATGCCAGAGATGGTGACTGTTCACTCAACTTTTTGAGATAACAGATGTCACATAAAGTAAGGCCATTCTTCCCTGTCAATAACGTGCAACTTGGATGTTCCAGAAGCATTACATGTTTTAGGAATGATAGATGCCAGAGTGCAGGTTTTCATTTTTGTGGCTTTATTCCAGTGCCTCGATGGTTCACAGGCTCCTCTGTGGCAGTTTCTGGCATTATCCCGTGGTCACTGAACCACCAAGCAGGGCTCTGGAACTGGATGTTTGCCCTAAATGAGAACAGGAAGGGGAAGCTTTGGAATTTATGAGCGTTTCTATGTGTCTCTGAAATAGACTTGTTTTCTAAAACGCATCCCATTTTCTCTTGCCAAAAACTTTCCCCTTGTCTTGAGTATGTGGAGTTCCTGTTTTCTTTTCTTTTTTTCCTTTTTAAAGCACCAACTATCTTTTTTTCTTAATTTAAAAGCATTAATTTGAGAGTGCATGTGAAAAGCAAAATAATGGTCAGATAGGATTTTGCATTCTCACATTTCTTTGAAATTTCCCCAAATATACAAAGTGGTTATAAATCTCTTTAATAACATTTGTCAGAAGCAAACATCTGTGTTCTTTTTGTTTGAAAAGAATATTCCAAGGTCAAGTTGCCAGTACTCTGCTAAAGTCAGAAGATTTCGTGGGAAGAAGGCTTTCCTTAGACCAGGGTTCTCTATGAAGATTAGATAGAGTAAGCAGAATTTAGGCATCCATGAGCACAGAGGAGAAAAATTTTCATCTGGATATTTCTACCTGAAATTTAGCACGCCCTTCAATTATCACACAGACAACAAACCATGGTAAACTTAGTACCTGTGACTTTGTTACCAATAGAAATCAGACTTCATCAGGTACACTGGGGCACACCTGTAATCCCAGTGGCTCAGGAGAATGAGGTAGGAGGATTGTGAGTTCAAAGCCAGCCTCAGCAACTTAGCCCTAAGCAACTCAGCAACACCCTTTCTCTAAATAAAATATTTATAAAGGCTGGGGATGTGGCTCAGTGATTAAGTGCCCTTGGGTTTTTAATCCCTGGTACAAAAAAAAAAAGACAAAGAAATCACAGATTTACTTTCTTATTGTTATTATTCCAGATATTTTGAAATACTGTTTGCATTCATCCCACTTTGAAATAGGATAATTATGAGAACTAGTACCAGATCTTACTTAATATGTTAATAAAAAGCATACAGGTGGGACTCAGGTTGTGGCTCCTTGGTGGAGCACTTGCCTGGCAGGTGTGAGGCACTGGGTTTGATTCTCAGCACCACATAAAAATAAAAGAATAGAGTAAAGGCCCATCAACAACTAAAGAAAATATTTTTTTTTAAAAAAAAGCATACAGGTGACTCTAACAGCCATTTGTTTTATTAATATTTATGTAATGATTGTTTTAGTAGTCTTATTGATTTTATTTTATACATTTAAATGTTTCATTCTGAGAAGGAGGTTTCTAAGCTTCAGTATGATGCCAGAGGGTGTAGGGCACGGGGGCTCAGAAGCCCTAACTTGGACAAAATGCTTCATTTTTTTCTAGCACTTTACAGATTCCTCCCCCCCACTTCAACATTATTTTACATCCCACGCCCCTTGCCAGTCCTACTGGTCTTGTTTTTATTCCTTGAGAACCAGACATTCTTTCCCAGCCTGGGAGCTTGGTTCGTATTTTTCCTCCGCTTGGAATCCACAGCTGCTTTACTTATCTTCTTTTTACAAGGCTGTCTCCTTCTCCATCTTTTTCTTTTTTAATTTTTTGGGAGTCAGGGTTTTGCTAAGTTGCTGAGGCTGACCTTGAACTCGCGATCCTCCTGCTGCCATCTCCCGAGTAGCTGGAATTGCAGATGTGTCCACTGTGCCTGGCTGCTGCTTGTTCTTGTCATCTCAGCTTGATTATCACTTTTTCAAGGATACTACCTCTGTTCACTCTGTCAGAAGGAGGCTTGTGTTTAACTTTTTTTTTTAACCTTACAAGGTGAAATGAAGTTATAATCATTTTTTTCTTTCTTCATTGGGCATGATTTTTTTCCTGTATCGGCACACTTAAGCACAATGAAGACAGGGATTATGCCTTTCTGATATTGACCTTGTGTCCCCTCATTTAGTTCTAAATCCAGCGCATAGTGGGTGTTGGGTAGATAGTGTTTGTGAAATGAATAAACTGGCTTAGGTTGTTAGGCACGGTGATGTCACCAGCAAATATAGTAAGAACATCTGGGGTGAGGAAAGGATGGTAAGCGCCACCCGAAGGGGAGCTTGAGGTGCCAGGGTAAGGCCTGAAGTGCAAGGCCGCAGTCAGGTGAGGACAGCTTGGGACTGGGGCAGAGCTCTGGAGCCATGGGAAGTGCTGGCTGTAATTAAAGTAACAACATGGGAAGTTGCCCAGCGGTTGACCAGTGTGTTTATCTGGAACCACCAGTGTCAGGACTACAGGTGTGACCTAGGCAGAGTTTTTGAGCCTTGCCACAGCCCCCAGGATCAGACTCCCCAGGGATGGGGAGCAGCAGCCTCTGGTTTTCACAGGCCAAGGTATGATCACAGAGCTGGAGGCTGCTGACCTAGTGTGAGAAGTGCAGAAAGCAGGGACAGCGCTCTGAGAAACCGCAGCATCTTAGGAACCGTAGGAAGAGCCCATGTATTTCAGGGGATGAGGATGCATAGTCAGATATATGGAAGAAAACTAGAGGAGGAGTAGAGTCACGGATGCCAAGGGACAGAGGACCCGGTTTTCAGAACCAGATCTCACACAAGGAAGAGAACCAGGTCTGTGAAGAATTGAGATGTTCATATTAAATAGAATTATTAAAGTTCA
The DNA here is from genome assembly GCF_048772815.1 of Callospermophilus lateralis. Taxonomy (NCBI): domain Eukaryota; kingdom Metazoa; phylum Chordata; class Mammalia; order Rodentia; family Sciuridae; genus Callospermophilus; species Callospermophilus lateralis. The sequence continues at coordinate 3,582,601 of NW_027516368.1, read as the reverse complement.
GGTTTCCATCTAGTGCTTAAATTAACCACTTGATATTTATAAACACATTTAATACCTCGGTGGAGCCAGAATGTGTCAGAATATCAGCAGTGGCATTTAGTTATTTTTGCTGAATTCCAGGAGGAGGACAAAGGACAGGCTGGGTTACACAATCTCATATGTATAGATTTCTGTTATTTCCCTGGGCTATTTGTAAACTTGGGTAAATGTGAACAGTTTGTTCTGAAAAGCTAATCTCAGCACCCTGTGCAGGGGTGCATGCCTGTAATTCCAGAGACTGGGGAGGCTGAGGCAGGAGGATTGCAAGTTTGAGTCTAGCCTGGGTAACTTAGCAAGACCCTGTCTCAGAATTGGAAAAAGGGCTGGGGATATAGCTCAGTGGTAAAGCACTCTTAACAACTAAATGAAAACAGGTTCAAAGAGCAACATTAACCTGTTTTAAGAGGGACACAGATGACTATAAGTCATTTCTGGGTCTTGTGGGAAGATGTAGAAAAAACTCAGGTTCATTGGGAGAAGAATCCCGTTAGCAGTGTCCAAAGAAGATGGCATGCATACACCACATCACTGCAACCTTCTCTGGGTTTCTATTTCTTACCTTCCCTGTAGGCTGAGAAGTTTGGCGACTCCTTTGTCTTTGAAGGCATGTTGAGCGAGCAGGTGAAGACTGGCATCCAGCAAGCAGTAAGTAACCTTTAACAGGCTCTCGTACTGCTCATGGCTCCTTGGAAAAGGTCTGGGTGAGAAATCCAAACTCAAGGACCCCCTTCCTCTTCCTCCTAACACCTGGCAATTCTGTGGCTACAGATTTGCCCAGAGAACCAGGCCCACAGGTGGATGGTATCTGAGGAAGTTTCTGTCTGCCTTCTGTCCTGGGCGTCCCAGTTATGCATTGTGTTCCTAAGTACAGCTCCAAACACTGGTGGGTGTCCTTTATCATAGGTATGTGGAGAATGGAGAGTTAACTGAATGTTCGTTTCCATGCTCTTGATATCATCAGGGGCCAGGTGGAGACGGAGCTTCCTGTTCTGACATTCATGAACTCACATGGTCAGAGCAGTTTCCGTGGAGGGCCCCTTTGCTGCAAATGTTCATAATGAAGGCCGGGAACTGGTCCTTACAGGCAGGGGTATACTGTGTCATAGGGAGGACCCATGGGATTTGAACTAGGTGTGTTTCTCTTAACTGGAAATGGTGCAGTGTGCTTCCATAATAATAGAAGTATTTCATACATTGGGTGGACAGGTGAATTCACAGCACTATTTAAATAATTACCTCCTTGTTCTTTTGAATGTTGATCAAAATTAGAGAAGACTCAATTTTATGTTAGCTGTTCAACTGAAGTGTATATATAGACATATGTATGTAATTATATCATAGTTAATTTAGATTCCTGTTCCAGCCATTTCAGCAGGGTCGTGGCGTTTATGGGCTTGCTTGTGTACATCTCTCACAAAAATTTAAGAACAAGGCAAGGTATGAGGCCAGGCTGGAAAGTCACACAGAAAAATGTGCAGAGAATGCAGAGGCAACAGCAGACAGTGAGGGAGGGGTTAGTCTACTCAAGGGAGACTGACTAAGATGCAGATGTGTTGCGTATGGTGGCATGGGCCTGTAATCTCAGCGGCTCCAGAGGCTGAGGCAGGAGGATCGCAAGTTTGAGGCCAGCCTTAGCAACTTAGGGAGGCCCTAAGCAACTTAGAGCCTGTCTCAGAATAAAAAGGAAACAAGACTGGGGGTTTGCTCAGTGGTTAAGCACCCCTGGGTTCAATCCACAGTACCAAACAAACAAACAGATCTGAAGATGAATCTAGTTTCAACCTGCCTATAGTTTCCTTTGAATTATTGCCTGCATTTCATCTTTTTATTATTCTCAGTGCTGGGTTTGGAGCCCAGCATCTTGTGCATGCTAGACAAGCGCTCTACCACTGAGCTCCACAGTCCCACTCCTGAACTTTATGTGTTGCCGGCATTATGTCCTCTCTGGAGAGCAGCATTACCCGAAAAATTGAGCTATCCTGGCTCACATTTCCTTTCTTTCTTTCTTTTTGAGCTAGTGCATTCCACATTTTCTTTCATTTCAAACTAATGTAGCAGTTGATGTGGGAGGGGAATAAAGTAAAACAAGACTTAGTCTCAAACCATGTTTTAGTGAGTCAGGTCACTTTTTCTGTATTTGAGATAAGTGTTTGAAAAATGTTATTTGGCTCCATTTGAATTTCACATTTTCTTTGCTCTTTGCAAGTTTATATTACAGGTCTGTTATGTAATCTGATCTCCCCATCTTTTTTTTTTCCAAGGGCTTGGTGGTCAATTCTGGCTGGTGTTGATGACCCAGCAGCTTGGGATATGGTATCTTGTTTTAAGATACAGAGTTCGAAGGGAGAGAGAAGGGAAATTGCATGTAAATGGAAGGAGACCCTCAGGGGTATACAAAATTACATACAAGAGGAAGTGAGGGGAAAGGAGGGAAAATATAAGGGGGAGAAATGAATTACAGTAGAGGGGGTAGAGAGAGAAGAGGGGAGGGGAGGGGGAGGGGGGATAGCGGAGGATGGGAAAGGCAGCAGAATACAACAGACTCCAGAATGGCAATATGTAAATCAATGTGCAACTGATGTGATTCTGCAATCTGTATATGGGGTAAAAATGGGAGTTCATATCCCACTTGAATCAAAGTGTGAATTATGATATATCAAGAACTATGTAATGTTTTGAACAACCTACAATAAAAATTAATTAAAAAAAAAAAAAGATACAGAGTTCGGGCGAGGGAGGGCATATGTGCTTATTTCTGTTCTTTGTGCATTCAGATACAGGACATCTTGTCCCTGGAGAACCTACAAACACATTGGGCATGAAGGGAGAGGTGAATTATTGCTGGGCTCCAAAGGTGCCCTTTTAAGTGGGCACTTCCCTTTTAGGGAAGTGTGGGCACCTGTAACCAGGATGAGGACAAGTACCTCTTACTGGGACTCAGTGTTGTCACTTGCTTAAATGCTCATAATGGAAAAGCAAACCTTTTAAGCTTGTTTGGAGAAGGCTGAATGAATACAATCTGTGAGTTTTAGAAGAGCTCAGGTTTGTTTTCTTCATCTCCTGAGGCCTGACTTAGTTTGATGCATCAGATCTCTCCTCATCTCAGTAGTGGGGTTGAACCCAAGGGCTGTACCACTGAGCCACACTCCAGCCCTTTTCTAAAATTTTGAGACAGAGTCTCCCTAAGTTTCTTAAGGTCTCATTAAGTTGCTGAGGCTAGCTTTGAACTTGTAGTTCTCCTGCCTCAGCCTCCCAGTTGCTGGAATTGTAGGTATGCCCCATCATGCCTGGCACTAGATCATTTATAAATTCAGTGTTTCTAGAAGCATACGACATGAAAAATATATTTATTTATTTATTCTAATTAGGTATATATGACAGTAGAATGCATTTTGATTCATTGTCCACAGTTGCAGCACAGCTTTTCATTTCTCTAGTTGTACAGGATGTAGCGTCGCACCATATGTGCAGTCATGCATGCACCTAGGGTAATGATATGCATCTCATTCTGCCATCTTTCCTGCCTCCATACCCCCTCCCCTTCCCCCCTCCCCTTTGCCCTATCACAGTTCCTCTATTCTTTCCCTGTCTCTGTCCCTGCTGTTATGGATCAGTGTCCACTTATGAGAGAACATTCAGTCTTTGGATTCTGGGGATTAGCTTACTTTGCTTAGCATGATATTCTCCAACTCCATCCATTTACCTGCAAATGTCATAATTTTATTCTCTTTTAATGCTGAGTAATATTCCATTGTGTATATATACTATAGTTTCTTTATCCATTCATCAACTGAAGGGCATCTAGATTGGTTCCACAGTTCAGCTATTCTGAATTGAGCTGGTATGAACATTGATGTAGCTGTCTCACTATATTATGCTGATTTTAAGTCCTTTGAGTATAGACCCAGGAGTGGGATAGCTGGGTCCAGTGGTGGTTTCATTCCAAGTTTTCTAAGGAATCTCCATACTGCATTCTAGATTGCTTGCACTAATTTGCAGTCCCATCAGCAATGTATGAGTGTGCCTTTTCCCCCACATCCTCACCAACACTTATTGTTGTTTTATTCTTGATAACTGCCATTCTGACTGGTGTGAGATAAAATCTTAGAGTAGTTTTGATTTTCATTTCTCTAATTACTAGAGATGTTGTGTTGAGAGCCGGTCAGAATGACACCTGGCATTTGTTGATTGATTGAATATCTTCTTCTGAGAAGTGTCTGTTCAGTTCCTTGACCCATTTATTGATTGGGTTGGTTGTTTTTTTTTTTTTTTTTTGATGGTAAGTTTTTTGAGTTCCTTATATATCCCAGAGATGAAAACAGGGCTTGGAATCTTTCTCAGGCTATAGTTGTAGCTAAAAATTAAATAGTATTACTTATTTTCATTATTTATTTTAAATGTTGCCTTGCATTTATGCAGGTTATGCTAGTGATACAATGCCCCCCCCCACACTTTTGAAGACCTTTTTATTGCAAAATAAAATACAAATGGAGAAAGGTGACATAACAGAGGGGTAGCTTTCTGAGTTATCCTAGGGCAGACATGTCTGTGACCATCACACAGGTCAGGGATTAGAATTTGGCTGCCTAGTCCAGCAGCCCCTACTGTCCCTAAGGTAGCCCCTATCTTGCTTTTTAAAGCAGATGCACCCTTAAGTTTCTTTCTAGTATAATCGCCCAGGTTATGTCCCAAGTTTAACCTTACCCATTTTAAGGAAACCTGTGTCTTTTGAGACTCTTATAATCTGTAGGTTTCCTTTCCGTTGCCCCATCCCCCTGTCTTTCCTCCTGGTTTATCCCTGGAAGAATACAGGACCTGCAGACTGGCCCACATCTGAATTTTGCTGATTGTGCTCTGACAGTGCAGTTCAGCTCTTCTCTCTGTCATTGGTGACCTGCTAATTGGTAACCACATCCTCAAGTCTGATCAGACCCATGTTCACTCCATGGCAAGACATTAAAGTTGTGTCTTCCCCCATAGGAGGCATCAGATACGTGTTCCTTCTGCTTCTCTTCATGCTAGCTGTTGTTAATGCCTGGTGGCTAACTCCAGGAGTTTATTTGGGGTTGTAAGAGTGATTATCTAAATAGTTCTTTTTCATTTATTTATCTACTCTTTTCATTTATTTATTTATTTTTTAAAAGGTGTGGTGGTACATGCCTTTATTTTTTATTTTTATTTTTTAAGATAGAGAGAGGAGAGAGAGAGAGATTTTTTTAATATTTATTTTTTAGTTTCCGGTGGACACAACATCTTTGTTTGTATGTGGTGCTGAGGATCGAACCCGGGCCGTACACATGCCAGGCAAGCGCGCTACCGCTTGAGCCACATACCCAGCCCCTCTTTTCATTTATTAATGAGGATATTTTCATAAAGAGCTCAGTTCTCAGGCTGGGGCTGTACCTCACTGAGGCACTGGGTTCGATCCTTAGCACCACATAAAAATAAATATATAAAAAGATATTGTGTCCTTTTACAAATAATAATAATAATAATAATAATAATAATAATAATAATAATAAAGAGGTAAGCTCGCTCCTCTTACTATTTTCTTAACCATTCATATGGGTCATAGAAGAAAAATAGGTAAATGAATCTTTACTAGCTTTTAAAAAAATGAGTTGATTTCCCATTACTCTGTATAGGTGATGGGTTTTATTTCTTTCTTTTTTTTTAATTGAACTTTTCATTTTTCAGGTAATTATAGATGCACATGCAGTTGCAAAGAAATAATACAGGGAGATCCTGTATACCCCTTTCTGTGTTTCCTCTATTGTTCTCATAGTAAATAATTATACTATATTTTCACAACCAGAAAATTGGAAATTAGTCCAACCCACTTGTCTTCATCTGATTTCACCAGTTTTATATGTATTCATTCTCTTTGTGTATACATTTCTGTGCAGTTTTATCATAAATGTAGATTTATGTACTTGGAACCAGATTTTTAAAATCATCTCTATGAACTCAGAATTTAAATACATGTTGTGGGTTTGATTCACTTGGAATCATGATCCCTTGACTTTTGAACACTGGATGCCATTTCAAGTTCTTGGGAATCCTTTCTCTCTCTCTCTCTCTCTCTCTCTCTCTCTCTCTCTCTCTCTCTCTCTCTTTAACAGCTATACTGAGATATAATCTACATGCTTTGAAATACACCTTTTAAAGCAAACAGTTCCTGGGTTGTTTTACCATGTATGTATGGAGTTGTTTTGCCATGTATGTGCCATCGTCACAGAATGGAATAGGACATTTTCATCAGCCAAGAAAGAAACCCTTTGTCCATTTGCACATTACTCCCCATTCTGACGTTCTGCTTTGGACAGCTGATCCTGATCCCTTTTGAACTGACCCTAGGAACCCTTTGTAGCTTCTTTGATTTTTCTAAGGCAGGATATATCACCCTCCCCTGCCTGGAATTGCCCATTTCTCTAAGCAGACACTACTTTTTGTAGAGAATAGTGTTTCTAGAACCTTCTCCAGGTTCCAGGTGAACTTGCTGCTGTTAGGTTTGTGGTTGTTTCTAGATCTCCCAGTGGACAGAGCTAAGATACAGTGCCCTGTGAGTCCACATTGTACTTCAGGTTTTTAAACCTGTTCTGCATGACATCTTTTCCTCCTTTTTTTTTCTTTTCTTTTCCCGACACCAGTAATCCTGATTCCCAAGGACATAGGGGATAGAATTAGAGTAGTCCATAATTACTCATTTGTTTTATCCCAGATTACATACATAACAGTCTCAAAATAACAACACCAGTGCTATCATCACCAGTGTAATTACCGAGAACAGGTTTAAAAAAAAAAAAAACACCAGACTTTTATATATGCTTTTCCTGTTTCTCCCCAGTTTTAAAATAGTTGCACTTGATCTGTATTATCGGAACATATGTCCATGCATAGAGTACTCTCTGCTTTTTAGCTCCTGTTGAAGCTTATCTATCCAAGGAAGCACATGGTTGGTGCTTTGTGACATTGTTGCCCTAGTCATTTGACTTGGCAAAGCTCTTCTGCACCAGGTTCTTCAAGCAGTGGCCAGGGGACATTCTTCTCCAGACTTTCACATATTGACAGTGCTTTGTTAGTACTCTTTCTACTTCACAGTCACTTTTGTTGGACATGAAATCTTTAATTCACATATGTTTTCCTTCAGGTTTTACATACTTATTTTTCTTTTGGATTGAAGTACTGTTCTTCAAAGGGCCAATGATTATCTCATTTTCTTTATCTTTGAAGTTACTCATTACTTTTGCCTGAGAACCCAAGGATTTATTTTTCTTTATTATCTAGTATCTTGCTTTTGTTCCTTGTGGTTAGTGTTTTTCACTTACAGTTTGCTTTTTCTATGTGTTGTACTTTCACAATTTTTAAACATTAAGAGAATTTTAAATAAATTGCTGTTTTTGTGTCCTGTCTTCAGGAATTTGTAGGATTTTTTTTTTAGATTTTTTTTTAGTTGTAGATGGACACAATGCCTTTATTTATATTTATTTGTTTTTACGTGATGCTGAGGATTGAACCAGTACCTCACCCTCACTAGGCGAGTGCTCCACCATTGAGCCTCAGCCCCAGCCCACATAGGATTCTTTTTACCTGTTTTCAGTGTTCATTTTCTTTTAAACAATTTATATCTTTTTCTTTTACATATTCTTCTTTTTGTCTTTTGCCTCTTAAGCAATATTTCTGAAAAGACTTTTTGTTTTATTTTCAGTTGTTTTTTTTTTTTTAATTTCCGTACCTCATCTGAGTTCACAGATTAGGATTTATTTTATTATTCACTTATCATTTTCTTAATGCCATTCCCATCATTTTGAAACTGTGTGTTGGATTTTTTTTTTTAAATTGAACTCATCTTCTGCTCTGGTTTGGATATGGTTTGTCCCCAAAGTTTTATGTGCTAGAAACTTGGTCCCCAGAGTGGCAGTATAGAGAGGTGGTAGACCTTTTGGCAGCAGATCCTAGCTAGCTCCTTTGTGCAGGCCTGAGATGCCAGCCTCGTGACTAAACAGGGTCCTAAGCAATTTAGCAAGATCCTGTCTCAAAAATATAAAGGGCTGGGGATGTGGCTCAGTAAGTCAGGAGCCCTGAGTTCAATCCCTAGTATGAAAACAAATGAATAAATAAATATAAAATTGATAAATATAATAAGAGGTGGAGCCTATTGGGAGGTCATTAGATCATTGCAGGAGCTGCCACTGGAAGGATTGCTGCTGGTCTCACTGAGGTGAACTGTGAGGAAGATGTAGGCCTCACCTCTGAATCCCCCCTCTGGCTTCCCGTCTTGCCACATAATTCCTTCCTCTTGAGTGTGCTCCCACCATGATCCCATCTGCCATGACATGGTGTATCCAAGGGAGCCCTCCCCAGTGTCAGCAGATAGTGGTGCTGAGTTCTGGGGCCTCCAGCACTGTGAGGGGGTTCCTGGGGCAGGACTATTGAAGCGTGTTCACTCCTTCTTCCTGTGGGCTCCCCCTCACTTGTTATTGGTGGGCACAGTTCCTCCGGTTGTGCTGTTCTTCTCAAACTGTCCTGTGCTTTTCTGTGACACTTGTTGGCTGCTGGGGATTTTCCATGCTTTTTGCTCTGAGAAGGTCTGAGTGAGGAAGAGGTATTTGAAGGGACCCTTGCAGATGAGGAGGAACGCATTTTGGAAACCATAGGGCAGAGCCTGCAGCAGAGGGCCTCCCGCGCCCATCACTAACTCCCCCCTTCAGCCCTGTGTGGTCAGGTCTCAGCTGACCGCCCTGGGCTGTCAGTCAGAACACCCTCCTGACATCCACATTCCCCAGGTGTGTTCCTGTGGCTCCTCATGCCTTCCTTTCACAGTGTTCATCCACTTATTTGTGATGACACTTATTTGTGTAGATATTTCTTGAATACTTTACCCTCTCTTAGATTCATTCTGTGAGGGTAGGTGGGAATTCACATGTTGTATTCACCATTATGTCCTCAGCACAAAAACTGTCACTTAATAAGCACTTAATATGTATTTCTCAAAAAATAATGAAAGCATGCCATTGGGTATCATCTGCCAGGCATTTAGTTTTTGAAAGCCGCAGGACTCAGACCTGATGTGACCTGTGTCGGTTACACAGTCAGTTTTTCCTTGGCGAGAGACACTGGTCTGTCATCAGGGTTAAGGTGGGTTCACGGTAACTGAGTTCTGGGGGAGGCAGTCCAGGCCTGGCCGATTGGATGAGATAAGAAGGTAACACTGTCTCTTGTGCCTTTCTAAAGAGAGTGTTTGTTCGCTTGACTGAGCAGTCAGTGTGGCATGAGCTCAGGAAGTGAACCATGATAAGGTTAGAGGAAGAGAGCCCCATACGAGACGATAACAGACACAGGTTCTTCTTTTCCCCAACCCATTCCAAGGCCCTTGATCACAATTAATATATTTGAGACATGCTGAGCCCCAGAGGTTCAGATTAGAAATGCCTGTGTAAGGTATCCATAAATTTCTTTTAAAGTCATGGGTCTTTTGATGCTTAACTGGAATTAAGAAATAAAAATGGTGGGCTGGGGTTGTGTGCCTAGTGTGGTGAGGCACTGGGTTTGATCTTCAGCACCACATAAAAACAAATTAAATAAACAATGAAAGCTTAAATTTTTAAAAGTTAAGGAAAAAAAAGAAAGAAAGAAAGAAAGAAAAATGGTGCTGATATCTCCTGGCCCCAATTGTTGGGGTTTGTACCATCCACCTCCCTAGAGAAACAGATAGACTGTTGATCAGAAAGCCTGGACTGCTTCAAGATCAACTTAAGAAGAAATAAGTATTTAGAATGAATAGAACTTCCAAAATGACCCAGAAGAAAAGCCTTCCTCTTACAGGTGAGCTGTGGCCCAGGAAGGGGAAATGGTTTTAGTCAGTTCCAGATCCATCTGAGGGGGCACCTGGAGGTGCCTTAGAGCCAGCCTCACTCTTCCCACCACAGACTTCTGCTTCAACCCTTAAGCCAGGAGTTGATTCTCTCTCACTACAAAAAGATATTTTACTGAAAAGACTGTATTTAAAATTGGTGTTTATCCAGAAGAGGGCCACCCAAGATGAGGTGGGGCTTGAGCCAGGTAGTGGGTTAAGAGGAGTCTGAATGTCATCTTAACATCAGTTAGAAGCCATTGGATCTAACTGACGTTTTAGAGAGACTACCTGGCTTTGTGTGGTTTTTGTGATAGTGTAGGGGAGAGGTGATGGTGCTGGGAGGCAGGGTGGTTGGAGTAGAGATGCTAAAAAGTGGTCTGATATTTGAAAATAACTTCTGAGAACCTAGAAAAGGAAAGAGGAATCTAATGACTTTTGGATTTTGACTTGAGAAACTGGGGAGAGATGGGGATGCCCTTAACTTTGAGATGGGAGAGCTTAGAGAAGGTTGAATGGGCTCCCAAACCTAAAGAAGACCTAAGAGGTGAATGAGTGTAGTTTATTCTACAGATGTTTGAAAGGCGAATGAAAGAGGAATTTGATTCATGCTGTGTGGGCCTTGGAAACCTAATCAGGGCCAGCAGGTGGGAGGTCTCTGGGAGGAATATCAGTTTAGCTGTAAATCAGAACTCTGTTTCTTAGAAGGATCTGCATGTGATGGGCTGCCCATCAGGAAGTGATGTCTGATAGATTGTTCATACTGAGACTGGGGGGACCAACTGTTGGTTGAGTGACTGTAAAGGCCAGACTTGGGGTACTTTTGGGAGTGAAATGAAATGTTTTTAATTCTTCTTGGGTAACAGGTGTAAATCTGAATTACCAGGTCACATAGGAACCAGTATCCATCCTACCTCATCCCTATTCTTCCCAGAAACATGGTAGAGGGGATGCCTTTGGGTGCTGGTTGAATCTAGTTGATCTCCCCACACCCTCCAGAGCTGAGGTTCTAAAGATCTTTGGTACATTTTACTTGACAAGAAAAATCAATGCCCACCTTTGCTGGACCACGTATATAGTGGAGGATGGACTCCCATGTGGAAAGCCCTGGGTGCACCCCCCACCACCACCTCTACTTTCTCCACCTCCTCACCTACAATGGGAAGAATCCACGGGATCATCCCCTGACATTGATTGGGTGCCTTTCCTTGGACTTCCATGGCTCACTGAGCTCTTCTTGGCCTCACTTATCACAGACTTGCAATTATTTGCTTATTTGTCTGCTCCATTTCTAGATCATATACTGTACCCCCAGGGCTGAGCACAGAGTAACATCATGAATCCATTCTGTAGATGTCCAGTAATGTACCAACACCTGGCTCAGTCCTCACAGCAAGCCAATTAAGTAAGTTTTCTTGGAATACTGACATTACTGATTGAGAAAACAGAGGCTCTGAGACTTCTAAGTAAACTGCCAAGCCAACCTCACGTGGTTAATCCTGTAATAGGAGAGTCAGGATGGGGACCAGGAATGCTTCACTTCTCCACTCAAGTGCAAACCACATCCTGCATTTTACCAAGACTTAGCCCACACTACATTAGCATTTTAAAGACTCACAGAAGTCCTGTAGTTAAAAATAGTTTAACTTTGATTAACCTAGGACCTTTCTACCCACTGTGACTACTTTCATGGTAAACCATTTCTCCCCACCAACATCTTTTTTTTTTAAATTATTTTTGTAGTTGTAGATGGACAACATACCTTTATTTTATTTGTTTATTTTTATGTGGTGCTGAGGATCAAACCCAGTGCCTCACAGGTGCGAGGCAAGCACTCTGCCACTGAGCTATAGCCTCCCCACCCCCCCTTAACATCTTATGGAAGATACTTACAAATAGCCCCTGGGAGATGTTTGAATAGTGGAAAGAGTTATGAACTGAAAGCCTGTGTCCATAGTTCTGCCACTACAAAGTTTCCAGCACTTATGTTTCCATCTGTAAAATGAGGGACTTTCAGTAGAATGTGTCCTACATCCTTTCTACCTTTAAAATCCTGTGGCATTGTAAGCAGTTATGTGTTAAGCATGTAGCAGTGTTGGAACTTCACTCAATACCTGGCCTTCTGGGTCCAGGTTTCCACTCTCACCAAGCCTATTTGTTCCCCTATTCTTGCAGAAGTTTGCAAAATGCACAGTATCATGAAAAGTATACAGGTATTTCCTGCACAGTGTGCTCCCCAGGGAGTCACCCTTCTGCCACTGGTGCATAGCATCCAGCTGTAGGGAGAAATAGTATTTGCCAGCCCGGCAACCTAGGAGGTCAGCTGTGACGTGCTCACAGCCTGTTCTCTATCCTTGCAGGCTTGGCTGAGACTAGCTGATACAGTAGCAGACTCTTGTTTAAAGGGGCAGCAGTTGATCCATGGCATTATATGGCTTTCTGCAGATGCCTGTCTCTAACCATGTGACAGAAGTAAGTCATCTCCAAATGTGGGCCTGCGTTGCCTTTGCAACAAGAGTGCCTGTCCTCTTTTATTATAGTGCTGTGTGGGGTGAGGATGCTTTTTTTTCATTGTTTTTCAAATAATAGGTGCTGCTATGGTTTGAATATGGTTTACTAGGAAAGTTCACCTAGTGGAAGCTTGGGCCCTGGGGAATAAGGTGTTGGAAACTTTAAGAGGTGGGTCCTAGTAGGTGATCAGATCATGATGGCACTGCCCTTGGGAGGGTTTAGTGCCCATCTTTTAGGGAGTGGGTGAGATCTCATGTGCCTGGATTAATTCCCAAGAGAGCTGGTTGTTACTGTGTGAGGCTACCACACATGCTTGGCCCCTTCTGCATGCATCCAGTTTCCTTTCCTCTTACCTACATGTTGTGATGCAGCCCAGTGACCCTCATTACACCCAGAGTCATGCCATTTGGACTTTCTAGCCACAGAATCAAGAGCCCAGTAAGCTTCTTTATTTATTATCCAGCGTTGGGTAGTCTGTTGTTATAGCAACACAAAAAACGGACTAAGACACCTGGGATTACTTATTTGGTTGTTTACTCTAAAGGCAACCTGTGTAGGAGAATCTTCTCTTCTTGGATCACCTTGTCTATGTTTTGCTTTCTGTTTGGCCCTTCTTCTCAGAAGCTTTGGTGTTTGTAAAGCATCAAGAAATAACTCAGATGCAATCAAATGGCATTCAGACTGTATTTAATTTCCCTGTCTCATACATTGGAAAAAAATGTACATGTAAGCCATTAGCAATTTAAATATCCTAAATAGATCCTCCTTCTAAAGAGTTCTAATAAATACCTTCATCTGGGATGCCATGATTAATACACATATACTCAGTTCTCTTTCCAGAGGGAAATTACCTATGCCATAAATTAATGTGATGAGTTTTTAAAGATGATGATTTTTTTAGCAAGAGTTATAAAGACACACTCTTAGGTATAGTCATGACTTAGGTATAGTCATGCAGCAGCATGACTATACCTAAGAGTGTGTCTTTATAACTTTGATCCTCAGCACCACATAAAAATAAATAAACAAAATGTAGTTGTAGTTGTAGTTGGACACAATACATTTATTTTATTAATTTATTTTTATATGGTGCTGAGGATTGAACCCAGGGCCTCGCACATGCTAGAGAAGCACTCTGCCGCTGAGCCACAACCCCAGTCCTCATGCTGCTTCTTTAAATTTTTTTTAATTTTCTTTTTTTAGTTGTAGATGTACACAATACCTTCATTTTGTTTATTTATTTTTATGTGGTGCTGAGGATCAAAGCCAGTGCCTCACATGTGTGAGGCAAGTGCTCTACCACTGAGCCACAACCCCAGTCCCTGCGTCTTTAAATTCAGCAGAAGGAAATGAAGACTTTTGAAGATGTTCACTGTCATGTAATTGATAAAGCAAAAAGGCGAGGACAAACCTGAATATAACTGAGTGGTTCAATGTTTAGAGATTGGTAATTTGTGATAGATTGTCTTCAGAAATACTATGAAATCACTAAAAAATGATTGTTGTGAGTCCACTTAAAACCTAGAGAAATATTTAGTAAGACCAATGAAAATGATCCATATATAATTTGAGAAAACTGTGTAAAACGTATATGCTTATTGGTGAAACTGGAAGGTGAATATAAAAGTGAAATTTTATATTAGTAAATTAGTAATTAGTAAATTAGTAATTTTTAATGAACATTTAATATTGCCTGCTTTTGTTTTTCAATGTTAATTACTTGTATAAATCTTCACCATTTACTAAAAGTAAAATAGCCAATTATAAAAATGTCTGTATGGTAAAAATTCAGTAAAAGATATATCAACATGTAGAGAGACACATCACAAAATTATTAGTAGCCTATATATGGAAATTTTTGTAATCATTATTTCTGGGTGATGAGATTGGAGATGATGTCTAACGGAATTTTTTAGGCCATTTTAAGTATCTGAATTATTTTGAGTTAGCATATTTTTTTACTTGGGTGTTTTAATTTTTTCCTTTTTAAATATTTTTAAATATTCTTTTTTTAGTTATATATGAACATGACACCTTTATTTTATTTATTTATTTTTATGTGATGCTGAGGTTCAAACCCAGGGCCTCACATGTGTGAGGCAGGCACTCTGCCATTGAACCACAACCCCAGCCCTAGAAGTGGTTTTCTGCATATAATTTTAATGACTGTGTTGGCCTATCTGAAAAAGCATGCATTTTTCTTTCCATAGAGTGTATCAAGTTGTCAAGGTACCCAATTTAAGATTTAATTTGAAATAAGCTGTCAGACTCAACTACCTATCTGTTTTGATGACGAATTCACTCTTTCGTTTATTTAAGGCTCCTCTCCAACCTTCTGCATTGTATTGGGTGTTCACTGTTCCATTTGATTCTTTCAGTTGTTAGATTCCCCTCCAGTTTTATTTATACTTCATGAATTTGAATGGATCTGTAATTTCTCATTGTTCACTGGTGCCAGTTGAAAAATTCTCGCAGGCTGTTTTTATAGGGGTAACTGTCACGTTTATACTACATTTCAAGAAACGTCCATCTTTTTAATTTGCTTGTCTAAAAGCATTAAATTTTTAAGAGAGCAGTTGTAAAGTTGTGAACTTGACATCTTTACACCCGACATTGCATAATCACACCACACTCTGTCTTTTTCCAGTGCCATTTTTATTCTGGGCTGTGTATGTTTAAGAAGCATAATTCATCACCTCTGGCAAGAATGAAGGCACCTTTGCTGTCTCCCCTTTCCTTTCCTTTGAGCTGTTACCACAGATCTGGGTATGTCTTTTGGGAGAGGTGGGAAAGGATGTCTTTGCTCTCTCAAGTCCATGTCTCAAGGGGACATCAGTGCCCACGCAGATCCCATTTACACTGTGATTGGTCACTGGCTGCTACAGCTGTTTCAACTTAAAACCCAAGACAGTTGCTACGGAGATTTGACTAGAAATAAGTCATGTTAAAGTCCTTTTCCTCCTGGATATAAGGGAGTCTGTAACTCTGGAAGTTGTCTCAGTTGAGCAGAAAATGTGTAGGTGGACAATCACATCACACACACACACACACAAAAAAAAAAACACAAAAAATACTTCTCTTTTTTAGGATGTGTTGGAGCATATATGTCAGTCTACTCATGTTGCTTCTGCTCTGTAAAGAAAACACCTGGAGATTATTCCTGAAAAGGAAAAAGAATGGAAAATGTCATTGTTTGCATGTAATCTTGATAAATTAGCTAATATACAACTCAAAAGTTGTTCACAAGTTCCTAAACGTATTAGAATAACATTCATTTTTCAAGACAGAACCAGGTGTTCAAGAACATTTTTTTTAAATGCTGAGTTAAGAAACAGTGACATTAAGAAAAGAAAGATGTCTGGTGTCATCAGATGGGAGTTGCATGAATTTGACCAGAAAATTCCTTGGCTCTTCCAGGGCCTGCTGTTGAGGATGAGGGAGGCCCTGCCTCCGTTCCCACCAGTCCTTCTGGTCAGATTCTGATTACTTGACTTCCTTTCTGCATGTGTCAGAGGGGACTGGGATTCTGCATCTGACTGTTCCAGTGGTGACTTGTGGTCTGTCTCACAGACGGTTTGGTGCCCATACCGGTGCCCAAGCATCACCGACACCCTCATTGTCCATTTTGTTTCAGGGAGTGGGTCAGTTTCCCTGAACATGGCTCTCACATCATGAGTTCAGTGGAAGACACCACTCCATACTCTTCCCGAGAGTTCTTTGCAAGTGACCAATGTTCTTCAGCGCGTCCTTGACCACCTCCTCTTCTCCGGCACTTTTCTCAGCCTGTCAATATTCTGAAAGGGTGAAGTGGTGGGTGGGCGAGCCTCGCTGAAGAACTGCTGGGGTAGGCTTTTGACTAGTAGGATCTTGTTCATTGAAAGCTCCAAAAGAATGTTGCACCCTGTAGTAATGTAAACAGAAAATACCAATAATGACGCTGATACTGCTGCGATTCTTCCTCTTTACCTGGCCAAGTGCTTTACATAGGTTTCCTTATTTAGTCTTCATAGTGAGCCTAGGAAGTAGATGGTAGTATTTTTACATCTGTTTCACAGATGAGTGAGCTGGGGCCTGGAGAGGGCAAAGAGCCAGAGGAGCCTGTGTCTTGTAAATGAACTACTGTGCTTAAACTCCAGGCAGCTGACTCTGGGTAAGATGCTTTGACCCTCTGTTACTATGAACTGTATGTTAACACTTAAGAAGAGTAATCTCTTCCCCTGATTATTGGTCCAGCTGGTGATTTGCTCCTTTCAGGGAACATCTGGCAACAATGGAGATTTTTTTTTTGTGTTCTGCAGTTTTTTGCTACAACTGGTATCTAGTGGGTGGAGGTCAGAGATGCTGCTGACCTTCCTAGAGTGCACAGGCACCCCTCTGCACCAAGGGAGTATGTGGCCTAAAATGTGTGCCATCATGCCCTGTAGCACTATGGATGCCTGTAACCCTAGTGACTTGGGAGGTTGATGCAGGAGTATCACAAGGTCAAGGTCAACAGGGTGATTCAGACAGGGGGCTACCCTGTCTCAAAATGAAATAAAAATGGGGCTGGGGATGTCACTCAGTGGTGGAACACCACTGGGTTCAGACCCAGTACCAGAAAAACAAACAAATAAACCAAAGTCGGTAATGCCAAGGTTGAGAAAACCTTTTGGTGTTGCATGTGCATTCCTAAAAAGTATTCCTCTCCCAGTCCTTCACCCCTGCAAAATGCATGTATATTCTTCTAGAATCTTTTTCTTCTGGTCTTGCCACTATCATTTTACGTATGTATTTGTAGAAACAGAATCAATGTGTATGGTACATGTCACCTTTAATACACAATATGTGTGTTCCCATATCAGAGCATTCTTGGGTGACTAGTTGAGCAGTATGTTTGGTATGGATGAACACCAGGGACAGTTGGGTTATTTTGTAATTTTTGTTTATAACACTTTCATATGCTGTGCACATGTCTCTGCATACTTGCTTCAGATCTCAGTGTTTTGAACCAAAGAACTAGGTTTTGATACTTGGTCAGGCACAGTGGTGTCCTGGCTTCCCCATGCCCAAGCCAGGCTGTGCCCTGTTTCTCTGTGCACATCACTGAGATTGCCAAGGATCTCATGGCTCTGTGACTGTGTGACTTTTGAGCTAACAGTCTGTTTCAGATGGGTTGCTAGAGCAATGTGATAAATTTCTGAAAAATACCGGGGGCAATGGAAAGCAGACGTCTAGAGTGAGAGAGAGGCAAGAGAGACCCACCAATTTGAATTTTGGACATGTATTTGAAGGAAAAAGAGTTTATTAGGTTCACACTTATATTCCACTTTTTGCAATCACAGAATTAATTATTTTATGTAAAACAAATAATTGTAAAAATTGTGACTGTGCCAACTGTCCTGAGTGGTACTCTGAGGTTTTCTGGGATTTTGAGATCTCCTTCAGGGATTAGACTCTGGGACTGGCATACACTAGCACTCAATAACTATTTTATTTTTTTTATTTTTTTATCGGTTGTTCAAAATATTACAAAGCTCTTGACATCATATTTCATACATTTGATTCAAGTGGGTTGTGAACTCCCATTTTTACCCCGTATACAGATTGCAGAATCACATCGGTTACACATCCACATTTTTACATAATGCCATACTAGTGACTGTTGTATTCTGCTACCTTTCCTATCCTCTACTATCCCCCCTCCCCTCCCCTCCCCTCCCATCTTCTCTCTCTACCCCATCTGCTGTAATTCAGTTCTCTCCCTTGTTTTTTTTCCTTTCCCCTCACAACCTCTTGTATGTAATTTTGTATAACAATGAGGGTCTCCTTCTATTTCCATGCAGTTTCCCTTCTCTCTCCCTTTTCCTCCCACCTCTCGTCCCTGTTTAATGTTAATCTTTTCCTCCTGCTCTTCCTCCCTGCTCTGTTCTTAGTTGCTGTCCTTATATCAAAGAAGACATTTGGCATTTGTTTTTTAGGGATTGGCTAGTTTCACTTAGCATAATCTGCTCTAATGCCATCCATTTCCCTGCAAATGCTATGATTTTGTCATTTTTTTAGTGCTGCGTAATACTCCATTGTGTATAAATGCCACATTTTTTTTTATCCATTCATCTATTGAAGGCCATCTAGGTTGGTTCCACAGTCTAGCTATTGTGAACTGTGCTGCTATGAACATCCATGTGGCAGTATCCCTATAGTACGCTCTTTTAAGGTCTTCAGGGAATAGTCCGAGAAGGGCAATAGCTGGGTCAAATGGTGGTTCAATACAAATACTCAATAAGTATTTGTAACCAGTTTGAATTAGGGGAAAAAGATAAGAATGGCCTGACTGGCCCCTGGAGCACAGGCCCAGGCCTTCTGTTGGTAAGCCATGGAAGCTCCCCTTTTAAAAAGGTCCTGAAACCCTGCGGGGGCTTCTGCCTGGTAGGCTTGTGTTTGTCTCTGCTGAAGCTGGGTGTGGGTGTCACAATCCAGCAGTTGCTCTCCACAGTGTACAGACCATGGAAAGGCATGCGCATGTTTATTAAAGGTCACAGACTCCTTGAAGAATATTCAGGGAAGCAGCACAATTCAAAATAGCTCCAAACTGGAAATGCTCAAATGCCCATTAGTAGTAGGAAAGATAAACCCTTTGAGATTTTTTTTTTCTCTTCTGTGTACTGGGGATTGAACCAGATGGGTGTTCTGTCACTGCAACTACAATCCCAATCCTTTTAGAAAACCTTTTTAGTTAAAGACAGGGTTTCACTAAGTTGCGAGGGCTGGCCTAGAACTTGCGATCCTCCTGCCTCAGCCTCTGGAGTAGCTCTGCTTACAGACTTGGGCCACCACATCCAGCTGTGAGTCTTTTTTTTTTTAATTGCTAATGAGGAAATATTTCAAAACATAAAAGGGTCTGAAGAGAAAAGCTACCCCAAATTTAACAAAGGTTTATATGTGTCTGTATTTTGCCATTTTTATTTATGCTAGCCTTTTTTCTTTTTCTTTTTTAAACTTAAGACTAGAACTTCCTGTGGGGTGCTTAGTGCTGGGGATGGAGCTGGGTCGGGTGAGTGATCTGAAGGTCGCATTGAAACACAAGAGTGGAGTGACTGCGGCTCTCTGTGCACATCTTCCCTTGACATGTGGCAAACTGTCTGTCACTGGCACCTGAACATGGAGTGGTCCAGTCAAGGAAAATGTCTCAGATGAGTCTCTGCAGTGCCACAAATGAAACAGAAAGAAACCCTGCCTTTGCACCCTGTGCTCTCTGGGGTGAGACCCGTGCAGTAGTGCTGTTTAAGGACAAAATGCCTTCTGTGTTGAAATGGACTTTGCCATCACATTGTGATCGAGACCTTGCATGTCCTGAGCTTGTTGATGTTGTTAGGGATCAGACCGATGAGGATAGTGGGAACATGAGATGAAGAGAATAATTCTATAGAATGGGCCCATGTGCTTGGTTTTCCAAGAAGCCATTTACCTGCAGTCCTGCCTGGCCTAAGTGGACAAGCTATGTTACGTTCCTCAGCAAACTACCTGTTCACTGCAAGAGAAATGCAGGCCCAAGATAATGCTGATGGGAGGAACCCAGGAGACTCTTGTGACCAGATCCTGAAACTCTAGGACATAAGGATAGTTCCTCTTAACCATAAAATCTACAAGAATGTATAGTCAAAAATCCAATTAGAGGGCTGGGATTGTGGCTCAGCGGTAGAGTGCCCGCTTAGCGCACGCGAGGCCCTGGGTTCATACGCGAGGCCCTCAGCACCACATATAAATGAATAAATAAAAACAAAGGTATTGTATACAACTAAAATAAATATATTTTTAAAGAATCCAATTAGAACTGGTCAGCATGTGCCAAGGTGACCTACAGTTGCCATGACAGTGGGGACTTGAAAGTCACCCTGTTGTGTCAAGAGGTGAACCTGGGTGGAACTGTCTGGAAACTTCTCTGGGATCACCAATAAACCTGGTGTGCAGGTTCTCTGAGAGAACCCACTCTCTCCCTTGAGAGTGTCCCCTTTCCCTTTTGCTTTCCCTGAATAAACTCATTCCTCTTACTCTGAGTGTCATGTCTAAATCTTTCTGACTTGCTCTCAAGAATCGGGGTTTGAAGGGGGTCTTCATGTTGCCTCTGTTTCTTTGAAGATCCCAGCTCTGAGAAAGGATGAGTGAGACTGGAGTCTGGGCTTCCAGTTATAGCTATTGCTGGTAGCAGGGACACAGCTCCTGTCAATTCCACTCAGCCATGCTCAGCAGGATGCTGTGGATGGAGAGTACCATTGTCATGGAGATGACCTTGACCGCTGGAGTTTATATTAGAAGAATCCTTTGCAAACTTCTGTTCTTCACTTACTATCTTTTGAGCCTGTCCTTGTCACTGATTGTCATGGGGAAGATCATGTGAGAATGGTTCCCTTTATTGACTGCTCCTTGAGTCATTAGCCTAAGCTGCTAAGAGCCAAGTTCCTAAGCCCTTTTTGCTGTATTTCTTCTTTGCTAAAACTCAAGACGTAGGTGCCTGCTATCTCAAGCTTAAAGATGTTGCCAAGGGTCACACTGTAAACTGCAAAGCCAAGATTCAAATCTAGTTTTGATGGCTTCAAAGACTTGTTCTTCACCACTCACTAACTGAGGACCCTTGCTGTTATTATTTTTGTTAAGAAGATGAACAGAACCTTAAAGATCCAAGTAACAGTTTACTGAGCCTTTCCAAGATCTGACCTCCTCTGGTATTCTGAGTTAGGGGAAGCATTTCACAGATGAGGCTCTCAGGCTGGCTAGCTAAGTAGAGAATTTACCCCAGCTCACACAGCCCATGTGGGTATAGAAATCAAATCAAGGTCTTTTAAAAACATACTCCATTTTTCCTCAGTGATTCAACTTGATTTCTGACCACCTTGGTTCACTTTGGCCCCACACTTAATGGTAAGTTTAGCTGTCTCTCCATGTTTTAAAAAGGAGAAGTACAGGCTATCTTACATTTGTCAGAGATCACAGAGGATTAGTCAGCAGTGCATTTTTTTTTCTAAGAGAGAGAGAATTTTTTAATATTTATCTTTTAGTTTTCGGTGGACATAACATCTTTATTTTTATTTTCATGTGGTGCTGAGCATGGAACCCAGCACCCTGCACATGCCAGGCGAGCACTCTACTGCTTGAGCCATATCCCCAGCCCCAGTTGTGCATCTTTTAAAAATTCTTAGAAGCTGGGCACTGTGGCGCACACCTGTAATCCCAACAACTTGGGAGGCTGAGGCAGGAGAATCACAAGTTTGAGGATAGTCTTGCAACTTAGCAAGATCCTATTCCAAACAAATAAACAAACAAACAAATAAAAAGCTGGGCATGTAGCTCAGTGGTACAGTGCCCCTGGGTTCATGCCAGATATAGATATATATATATATATATATATATATATATATATATATATATATATATATAAAATCTTAGAACCACACATCAGTTAAATACACACTTATTTCACCACTGTGACATTTTATAATATAAATTGATACTTTCGTTGAAGACTTATTTACAAACAATCTTTTGATATTTTGGTAGAGGTATATGTTTGGTAACCCAGATGGGGCTTTGGTGCCGAGTGCAGTGTTCGACCGTCACAGTGGCTAACATCAGCCTCTTCTGGGTTGCTTCGAGGTTGCAGCCGCTCCCTGGTGGTTACCTGTTAAAGGCGCTAACTGGAGACACCCAGAGGGGCCTGACTCTACTGTTCTGCACAGGTGAGTCAGGTGAGGCCCAGGTGACACGCTTCATTCCATACAGATTCTTGTGCTCTTGAGAAAGAACCCAGTGGCCGTCTTCAGCTATAAGATAATGGCAAGAGTGACAAACCATCAGTGATTGGTAGGAAAATGAGATGACAGGAAATAATGTCTGTGACGACCTAAACACTGTGGCCTCCCAGAAGGCTCTTAATAGATGGCCTCTTTCCTTCCTCATTTGGCCTGTCAAAGAGTTATCTTCTTGCAGATTTCCCCCTTTGACAGGCCTGTTATAGAGCTCATGTCATGTTTAATCTTTCCAGTCTGTCCATTTGTTCTGCCTCGTGAGTGCATCTTTATGAGGAAGGACTGTCTGTCTCATGGATGGGCACTTGTGTCCTGCCAGGTGGCCCTGGAGTGGAGGATCCATGAGCTCTGTAGTTCCGGGCTGACATACTTTGGAGCTACCATCTGACTCCAAAACCACAGAGCAGCAAGTCGGTCAGCAAGTCTCCAAGGTGGCAAGGAAGTAATTATCTCAAGCAAAAATAGAGTTGACTTTAAGCCCGGAGGTGGAGAGGGTTTGGGTTAGGATCCGTCCCTCCACAGCCCAAGCAGACTGCTCTCCTAACCTCATTTTTCAGGTGGCATTTTCAAGTGTCTATCTTCACAGCATTCCTGGTTGCTCCCCTGATTGTCAGAAGCTGGGAAGACATGAGTTCAGTTTTAGGGATAGGCCCCTTGACAAAAGTCAGATATCTTTCAGGAGGGCCGGCCCCTGAGCTCCCTATTCATAACTTCTTTCCTGAGTTTATGGGGAGAGGAAAAAACAGGCAGAAGGGAGGCAGAAAAATCCAAAGAGGATTATTTTTTGCAGTGTTGGGGATCAAAGCCAGGGCCTCGTGCATACTAAGTACGTGCTCTACCGTGGTGCTGCCTCCCCATGGGATGTATTTTTAAATTCATGTAGTAAACTGAATGGCTGGCTGAGTCAGTCTTCTGAGAAAAGTGCATCTTTTATCAGTGCTGGGAATAGTATCTGGCACATAATAGCTACTCAGCAAACATTCGTTGAAAGAATACATGAAAGTCCTGGTGTAATTACTGTAGAAAACTCAAAGATGTATGTGGAAGGAACTCAGAATGTGTAGACCACTTAAAGACAAAGTGAGCAGGGGATTCAATCCAAGATGCCATCCCCATCCCTCTGTCCCTTGGGGAAAAGGGAGAACGAGTTGGGATCTGCTCCAGCCACACAGATATGACGAGTCAGTCCTTTGTGGAAACGTAGAAAAGATGCAGAGTTTGAAGCTGGATGTCCTAGGTTGGGTTCTCTGGAAACTGAGGCTGATAGAGTTGACCTGTAGAATGTCCACTGTGGGTCCCCCGTGGAGGGAACAGAAACTCCAATGCAGGCCCAATAAGTGCATGGAGCCCTGGGGTGTGCATGGCCATGGTTTTCATCACAGGGTCACCAACCAAACTGAGATGAGTAGACATGCCAGTTTCTGTTTCCTGTTCTGGTTGGAGTGTCTGTTCACTCTGCTCTCCCTCCTCCCCAGGCCGAATCACCCGGTGCTCCACGTCTCCTGGAATGACGCAGTGGCCTAGTGCACGTGGGCAGGGAAGCGGTTGCCTACTGCACGTGGGCAAGAAAGCGGTTGCCCACGGAAGCTGAGTAGGAGTACAGCTGTCGAGGAGGGCTGCAGATAAGTATTGATGGCCTCATGTTGCCCAAACCTTTTTTGTTTAACTCCATGGAACTTTCTTTGCTCAGAAAGTTGAACACAAGCAGCTCTTGTTCTTACAGGGTTTTCCTCTTCCCTGTGAGGTTACTTAGGTGACACTGGTGAGCGACCCCCTGACTTTTTGCAGTCCCCAAAGCCAGGTTTCTGGCCAACAGGGCTCCCTGCAGCCCTGAAGCAACTTCCAGTGGTTCACGTGTTGCTTGTTAGTCCCTGGAGCGGCTTGGTAGGCCGCCTTGCTGTTAGCATTTTCTTATTTTAGGCATCTTCTGAAGCAGTGGTATTTCTTCGCTTCTAGAGCTATGAGACAGAAAACTCATGTTTGGGACACATCTTCTAGGAAAAGCTCCTTAAAATAGCCACGGCTTTATAAAAAAGTGTGGTGTGGCGCTGCCTGATCACGCTACCAAATAAGTCCAGAATGAGGCCTCCTTCCCCGGCTCTCACAAGTCCTGCTGTTAGTGATGGGATTGGCCTCCAGCCTTCCGAGTGCTCAGGAAGGACTGAGGTTGTTGGTAACTTGACATGAGCTGTTACAAGGAAACTAGGAAAAACTGATTAAAAGCTCTTCTCTCTTTATATATGTATATTTTAAAAGCTCACTCAGAGCAAGAGTGTCGTTCCCTCGGTCCCTTGACTTTAACCCAGAAGCCCGTTCCTCTTGGCAGGCTGATGCCCATGTCTTTTCCAACAGACTTTTCCCCTGGGGCAACGAGCTGCAGCAGAGAGGCCAACATTATGCCAACATTTGGCAGGGCGAGTTCCCAGTGACCAACACTGCCGAGGACGGCTTCCAAGGAACTGCACCCGTGAGTAGTGACCCCGTGAAGGAGGGTGGCCGTGGCCTGCATTCATCGCTGTCACAGGGGGCCCACAATGGCTATTCTACAGGCCAACATCAGTATTTAATCTGATGTTCTCTCTCTCTCTCTCTCTCTCTCTCTCTCTCTCTCTCTCTCTCTCTCTCTTTTGTACTGGGGATTGAACCCAGGCATGCTTTACCACTGAGATACATCCTCAGACCTTTTAATTTTATTTTGAGACAGGGACTTGCTAAGTTGCTGAGTTTTCTTTTAGTTGCCGAGGCTGGGCTTGAACTTACAATCCTCCTGCCTCAGCCTCCCTAGTACTGGGGGCCATTCGCCAATAGCCCCCACTTTTATAGTGTATTTTTCCCCTGATCCCTTAATAAGGTATTCTTGTACAAATTTTAGAAAAAAAAGACCACTGTAAAGAGAAAGCTAAATTGATCTCATATTGTGCCACCCAGAGAGAATTCTTGGTAGCATTTTAGTGCATTTCCTTTCTGTTCATTCTTGGCTAGTGGATGTTGAGTGCTTTCAGTGTGCCAGGCATAGTGCTTAGCCATTTTCATGAATTATCTCATTTACTGTTGATTCAATTCTGTAAGGTAGGTACTATTATCCCCATTTTTCAGGAGAGCATTCTGAGGCATAGAGAGGTTAACTAATTTGCCCAGGGTTACACAGCTGGAAAGTGGCACAGCTGGGATTTGAACCAGGTCAGTTTGTTTCCAAAGCTCCTGCTCTGAACTACCATATTGGCTGGCATACGTGTTGTGTTTCTGGTATATATACATCATAGATTTTTTTTTTTACATATCGCATTTGGATCACACTGGACACAATATTTAAAATCTTGTTTTTATCTACTTAATAGAGTGAACATTTTTTTTTTCTTTCTTTCTTTTTTTTTACATGAATAGTTGTCACCAATACATTTCTTTCAGCAGCTGGATAAACAGTCAAAGAAGTAAATTTTATTTAGCTCTGATTGTTGCAGATTTAGGTTATTACTGTTTTTTTTTTTGAGGGGGTAAAACATACAGTGAGTATCTCATACATAAATATGGAGCTGCATTGCCATCTCTGATTTTTAAAAGACAGATGCCTAGGGCTGGATTGTGGCTCAGTGGCAGAGGGCTTGCCTAGCACACCTGAGGCGCTGGGTTCGATCCTCAGCACCACATAAGAAAACTAAATAAACAAAATAAAGGTATTTAAAAAAGACAGATGCCTAGCAGCAAAATTAAAGAAATGTTCTTTTTTTTTTTTTTCCTTTTTCTGGTGCTGAGGATTGAATCCAGTGCTTTGTGCGTGGCTAAGCACGTGCTTGACCAAGCTACATCCCTAGCCCTACAAAACTTCCTCTCAGGCTATGTGGGGAAATTGACCCAAGAGCCAGAGAAACATAGCTTTCTGATGGCCTTGTTTGAGCACCAGCTATACCTGAAGTTAGTCTTATGGTCCCGGATGTTTTAGTTTTGTCGGCCAATAATTACGTCTTGCTTTAGCTATTTTGGATTGTGTTTCTGTCACTGACAGATGCATAGAGAGAAATGCTTGGGGGTGTTAGGGCTTAAACTCAGAGGAAGGAGGCAGTCACTGAGCTGACATGGCCTGGGAAGTCATAATACTGGAGAAGGGATTTCTGAAGAGCTTTGCAGGACGGCTTGGTTGTTTTGTAATATTAGGCTTATCTCTCCCTGTCACACCCTGGAGGTTGTGCTGAGAGCAGTGTGCTTCTCCCTCCTTGGCCAAAGGAATGGGCAGTCCCAGGTATCCTCCAGGTCCTCCATTTATAAATGGAGGGTGGGAGGAGCTGCCCTACCTTTCAGCTGTTTTCCTTGGATGAGGCATGACTGCAGATACACTTTTGATTATAGACTTTGCATGTGCACAGATCAGATTAAAGTTGTGGTGCATTTTGGCTATTTTTGAGAAGAGCGCAGATCATGTTATATGCTTGTGCTTTATTGTCATCCCAGTTTTTTTTTCCTGATGAAACCCAGCTAACATGAGCAACAAAGACATCCTGAAAGGTCAGCCTGTGGGCTGTTTATAGAAATGGAATGGGATTCTTGTGGACTTTTAGGACAAAAAGACAGAGGCATCTCCTCTTCCTACCAGTTGTCTTTTTGACCATAGGACGGACCATCGTTGTGAGACCTGTGGGAGAAGTCTCTTTGTGGCGTTGATGCTGGTCTTCTGTTACACACCAGAAAGGGAAGCCGGAGTGAACGTGGAGAGATTTTTGAAGCAAGCTTGAGCTCTGATGTCCTTCACGCTGCTGACTCTGGCATTGCTGTTGCCGTGGAGCTGTGATTGTAATCATGATCTCGGCAGGCATATCACAGCTCGAGTTATACTGCAGATGGTTGACACCTAAGCCAACAGAAAATGTGCATAATCCCTGGGATAACAGATCCTTACAAATCCTCCAGAGACAGCAGGACATGCAACCCATACCCAAGCTGTTTTAATTTCTGCAAATTCCAAACTAGTTAGACAGTAAAGGATCAAAGACAGGCATGTAAATAACAATAAAAAGGTAGGCTGATTTTACATAGGAGAGCAGCTTTTTGTTTTTCATATGAATACATATATCCTCCTTTCTTTTCCTTACTCTTCCTCTTATCTAGCTCTGAATCTCTATCCAAACATTATGATTTCAAGTTAAGTCCTAGTTAAACAGAATCCCTCTCTTTCTCTGAATGCTATTCATTCCACCCATATGAGAAAATTACATAAAGACAAACACAAAAGCAATCAAGGCAGACTGGCACAGTGGGACAATCACTGGGCTGGAATCTTGAGAAGTACTCTCTTTGTAGCTTTATCTTCATACTCTGTGGACCTGAGTTTTCCATATGTAAAATGTCAGACTATGGTCTGTGTGTTAATTTGTTATTGTTTCCAGTAACAAATTATAACAAATTTGTGACTCAGTGCACAATTTTTTTCCCCCTGAAAGTTCTGTAGATCAGAAGTCCAGCATGATCTTGGTCCACTGGGCTAAAATCAGGGTGTTGTCGGTGAGACCATGTTCCTTCCGGGAAGCTCTAGAAAAGAGTTCATTATTAGGCTTTTCCAGTTTCTAGAGGTCACTGTCCCTTGGCTTGTCTACCCCTTCTTCCATCTTCAAAGCCAGTAATGGAGGGAGGGAAAAGTTCTTCTTATGTCTCAACTTTCTACTATTCTGCCTTCCTCTTCTGTTTTTAAGGACTCACGTGATTAGATTGAGATCATCAGGTTGATCCAGGATGATCTTCCCATCTTGAAGTTTTTAATGATATCTGTTAAGTCCCTTTTGCATCTTCCCATCTTGAAGTTTTTAATGATATCTGTTAAGTCCCTTTTGCCATGTAAGGTAACATATTCATAGGTACTGATGATGAGGCCATGTGCATCTTTATGTATGTGTGTGGTGCGGGGGGCAGGGGTAGCATTAATCTGCCTACCATATAGTGAATCCTAAGCCTCTATCATTATTAGATTCTGTTTGTGGAGGCTTAGTATCTATCCAGAACCATTTTACAAATTAAGAACGTCGCCTAGGTGCAACCCAGATGCATCTCAATCTGCAATAATCAGGGCTTAAAAATAATGATATTAAAACGTACATTTACTCCAGTTTTTAGGTAGTGAATTTAGGGTTGTTTTAATGTCTTCCTTTTGGAAATGATTCTTCCAGTTATCCTTAGTCTAAATGACACTTCTACAATCTGAAAAAAAATGTAATAGAAATTATTTATTTTGAAAACATCTTTTATTTTTCTGTTAGGCTTTGTGCTACTATTACTGAAAAGAGAGTTGAATGGAGAATTATTCTTTGCTTGGTATTTTGAGACATGCAATTCCCTTCTTAGATTGTTCAGACCTGCTTATAAACCAGAAGGCAAGCTGCTGAGATTTGATAGAAAAAAAAGGAAAATAAAAATCAAACTACAGTCTAGAAAAGACAGATAACCTATATCTAATTCAAATATTACTTCAATGCAAAGTCTGAAAATCATATAAAAAAAGTCACTTTTGAAATTTTCGTAATGTGTTGAACGATCACATCATCTTAATCTGCAATTGCAGATTCCCTGGAAATTGTTTTTACCTTTTATAATATATAGGTCAAATAGGATGACATTAATTTAAATTAAAATTGCAGTAGCCATGAAAGTTCAAGAATATTGGGGAGAAGCATTGTTAGAGATAAGAAGGTTCATATTCAAATTAAGATACTTTTTGAAGCAAACCAAGTGTTAGTTATACAATGGAACTCATGTCTTTTTTTAAATATTACATTCCAACGTGTTGAACAAATTATAGAGCTTTTTAAAAAATATCTTTATTTTCTTTATCTGTTCCCATGTGCTGCTGAGGATCAAACCCAGGGCCTCAACACTACAACCCCAGTCCTTTAGCTCATTTTTTAAAAATCTAGAAACCTTTGTGGAGAAGCACATCATAAAATCTAATTGGTGATAAATTGCAATCAAAGTTACAGGATCTGAGTCAAATGTCCTCCGTAGCTGGTTTCAGAAGAGCCATTGCTCTTCTGAAATGATTAGTGTCATTTTAGTTAAGGATACACACCATGAGCATGTTTGTTTTGAGGTGTATTTTTTTGCTTAAAAATAAAAACGAGGTACAATTTTGGCTTATCTACTGATTGCCTTTACTTTCACCAAGTCAGGCAGTTTGCAGTATTTATTCTTGGAGGGAGAATTTTTTGCTTTGCCACTATTTCCCTGTATCTGGCAAAAGAATGGATTTCCCCCTTCATTGAAGGGGTTGGGTGGATGCACATAGCAAATTGGTAAGAAAGTAGTTTGACAAAAACTGCTTGAGGTTGTAACTTTCAATTTTCCTAGTTTTTGTTCTCTCCCTGAGACCTTTAAGTTTCATTGTACCTATAAAAAAGGTAAAAGGAAGGCTGGTAATGAGCTTGGCTCCCTTCATTCCCCACTCCTGCCACTCAGGGTTTTATTTTTCAATATTCAAAAGTTCAGAAGTTTCAAAGGGTGAATCTATTTAGGAATTACTTTATTTTTCTATTTTGGGATGATAGACAATTTGGGCAGGTTGTGCAAATGTTTTTAAACGGCCTGTGGGGTGTGTGTGTGTGTGTGTGTGTGTGTGTGTGTGTGTACGCACATGCATGCATTTCAAGAGGAATCCAAAACCTTCTGCAAAACTATTATTTGCTACTTTCTAATTGACTTTTTAGGGACTTGGGGTATCCTAGAAGCAACACTTATGTAGCCCAAAGGGAAGAAAGGGATATAGTTCACACACTTCATCTGTGTCCATTTTCTAGATTCTACATATTTTGTAGGAGATTAAGATAATTCTCAGAAACTGGTGATAATTTTTTCAGTATCACACATTTCTTTTTTGGGGGGGTGGGGGATTGAACCCAGGGCCTTGTCCATGCAAGACAAGCACTCTACCAACTGAGTTGTACCCCCGGCCCAACCCATTTCTCTTTTTTACTTAGGGATATCCCAATTTCCTCACAGTCCACCAGTGTTGGTGACAGTGAAAACTGTGAGGAAATTGGGATATACATACATATATATTTGTTTATTGGGAAAACATAAAATCATGGTAATGTACAATAGGGTCTATCAAAACTATTAAAATTCTGGATATGTAGGGTTTCCTAACTAGGGCGAGTCTTGAGGTAGGATTCTGTTGCTTCCCCCCAAATGTCTTCTCTTTAGTGCCAGCAGAATGAGCCCCTTGTTGGCCCTCTCAGGGTGCTTCCTCCCTGGCAGGCAGGAGCCCAGTTGCTTTCTGAACCACTGGAAGCTGAACTGGAAATTCCCACTGAACGTGGTTTCCTTATCTGAGGACACGTCCCCCTTGTTCCCTTCCTTTGACTGCTTGGAGGAGATTGAGGCCGTCGCTGCCGTGCCAGTCTCCTGGCTTTGCATATGTCAAGGCGAAGAGGATGAGTTAGAGACATACCATGTCAGCAGCAACGGAGTCAATTCTTAGTCATTCATGGATATGTAATTTAATTTTTTACCCAAACTAGCCAACTGTAAATGCAAAGTTTCATTACTCATTAATCATTAAACACACACACGTTTGTATAATCATTACTCCTTCTCTGCTCCTCCCCTCTCTTGCCTCTCTCACTGCTCCTTGGCATTTTCCCCACACCTCGTCCCCGGCTCGGCTCCTTTCCTTACTGTCATCCTTCTCCTATTGTAAATCTGCGCAGACACTGGGGTCCACCTCTGCTTCACAGCAGGTGCGGGGACTCCATGCTGTCCAACCTGGCACCCCACACTGGGCCCATGCCTTGCTCTGCAGTGAGGCAGCTCTGTGCTCACCTCAACAATTTCATCATCCTCAAGCCCAGGAGGCATTTCCAGAAACTGGTCAATGTCTCTGTCTTCTGGTGGGCAACACGGGGGTAAGTCCTGACAAGCTTCATGTTCTTGATGACTGACCTGATCCATATGGGGAGAGATCCTGTTGGACAGCTGGAGATCTTCCTCCTGAGAATTAGAGACCACAGTGTCATCGTCCTTGTCATCTTTCTCATTGTCTAGAAAGGCCTTAAGATTTTTCATTAGATCATCTAGGTCCCAGAGGGTCTGGTTGGTCCTCCTCTGTGGGCACTGGTCCATCCTCTGGTTGTCTTCACTCAGAGCATTACCTACTGAGTCTTCATGGTGGCAGCCCAGATAGGCATCCAAGACCTCAATGATGGCTTCTTCGCCAAGTTCCTCTGGGTTGTCCTGAATTTGATTTTGCCTCCCCGTGGGTCTCTTTACACTTTTGGTTCCCCATCCCCCTTGGACAGGAGGGAGGAAGTGGCAGGGAAAACCCTCAGAAGTCAACTCTTCACAGGGTACGGTATCCTCACACTCAATGCTGTCCTTATGAGGGAAATAGCTCACTGAGACACTCTGGTTGGATATGGATTTCGAAATGCTGTGCTCCATGTCAGGGCAGTTGCTCTGGAAGATGAGTCTTCCATGGAGTTCAAGGGCTCAAATGCCCAGTGTCCTTCAACACTGGAAACTTCAAAAGAAAAACAATAATAGCTGATATTGGGAAGAGAGTCATGTACTTTAGCAAATAATACCCATTCCTTTTTTCCATTCACAACTATCTCACTGAGGCAGAAGTGCATCCTGTATTTGTACTCCCTAGTCAAGGACACAAGAGGCAGTTCTTTCTCTTTAAAAACTTTTTCTATTGTGTAATAACCCTCTGCAATGAGCATCTCCAGGGGAATTATAACCACCAGCAAAAGAGTTTGATAAATTTCTTTATAATCTTCTCTTTCTTTATATCTTCTATCTATCCATCCATCCATCCATTCAACTATCAATCAATGGATTGTACATGTATGTGCACATCCTTAAAAATGTAGATGTCACATCAAAGAAAGTGAGATTACTAAATCTTATGGCACAGCTTACAGAAAACATGTATATGGCTATTCTCTAACCCTTTTTTTCGGGGGGAGGTACCAGGGATTGAACTCAGGGGCTGTCGACCACTGAGCCACATCCCGAGCCCTATTTTGTATTTTATTTAGAGACAGGGTCTCACTGAGTTTCTTGTTAGTGCCATGCCATTGCTGAGGACAGCTTTGAACTTGTGATCCTCCTGCCTTAGCTGTTGGGATTACAGGTATGCGCCACCATGCCTGGCTCCTTTTATATTTTTGTATTTTATTTAAAGACAGGGTCTCACTGAGTTGCTTAGGGCCTTGCTAAGTTGCTGAAGCTGACTTTGAACTCCTGATCTTCCTGCCTCAGCCTCCCAAGCTGCTAGAATTACAGATGTGCGTCACTGCACCCTGCTTCTCTAATTTTTAACCACTTTTTCATTAACTCTTTTTGGTGATTACCTATTAATGACCATTAAGTTAGGTGATCAATGACCCTTAGATGATTAAGACCACTAATAATGGTCTTATTATTATTAGTAAACCCCCTTATCTGAAAATTTCTGTCTTTACATAGTCCTATAGGTTGGATTATTGGATCAAAGATTACAAATATATTAAAGTTATGCTATTTGATACTTAATTTCTTTCTAGAACAAATACAGATATTTAAATATCCATCCCCCCATCATCTGATGGTATACTTAGTCCAGCATTTCGCACGATGCTCCAGCAAATCAATAGGGAAGAGAATACACAATCACTTTCTCTTTCTCTCTCTCAATCTTTCTCTCTCTCTCTCTCTCTCTCTCTCTCTCTCTCTCTCTCTCTCACACACACACACACACACACACACATTCACACTCACATTTGCAGGCTTTGTCACACCTGGCCCTTGTGAAAGAGATGCTGCCAACTCCTGAGGCATAAACAGGATGTCTGAAGTCCTTTGGATCCCAAATCCAGTACCTAAGAAGGGCCAACTGTCAGAAGTCTGTGTTCTGTGACTGTTGGCTACTGTGGCAATAGAGGAACAAATTAGAACCCCAAGTGTGGAGGGAAAAAAAGGGGGATAGAAAACCAAAGGACCCCTCCCCTTGCTTTAGTTATTTTTTTGTGCCATTGTGACCAAAGTATACATCAAGAACACTTTAGAGAAGGAAAAGTTTATTTGGGGCTGACGTCTTCAGACGTCATAGATAACTGGCTCCCCTGCTCTGGATCCACCATGCAGCAGCACATCATGGGGGAAGGGCCTAGAGGCGGAAAGGGATCAACAGATGGGGGGTCAGGAAGGAGCCACAGAAAGATATATTTATGTATTTATTGTATTGAGCTCCAAACCCAAATATAATATATGTACATATGTTATATAGATAAAATATATGTATAATGTATGTATGTATGCTATATGTACTTGTATGTGTATATACATGGACATATATGTGTATATATATATGTACATATATTATATTTGGGTTTGAAGCTTGGTACAATGCCTAGAATTCCTTTGATATTGGGTTTGCTAAATGTCAAAGACAAATGGCACTGAGTCTGCTAGAGGACACAGCCTATTTTCCTTGTTGGTTTTTGTCTGCCAGTCCATTAGGAAGACATCTCCCGAGGCAGAGGCGGGAGACCTCCTTTCCCACCTGCATGGGTGGTTCCAGGCACACCAGCAGCTGCCACTCAGTGAGAAGGGGAGAAGGGATGAAAGCCCATGCTCATGATCTGCCACGGCCCCTGGTGGTCTCTCTTTCTCCTTGATCCCATGTTGGGTTCCTCTGGGTCCACTGACTCGCTCAGTGAGTCTCCAGGCTCCAGCAGGGCAGTTGGGAATGGCTGCTTTCCCTGCACACTCCATGTTGCTCTCAGGGACCCTTTCTCTGCCTGTACCTACTTGCCTCTTCTTTGCTGCAGCTACCCCGTGGTGGTGGGGTGTACTCTAAAAGATTGCATCCTCCTGGGATTCCAGGGAGAAGCAGGAAAAATGTCCCTCCCACTCCTGAGACCTCAAAGCACAGGGGAGGGGAAGAGGCATTTCTAGTTCCCTTTCTCCAATTCCAGGAGTGAAACCTCAGGTGTGTGGGGATGTGGAGGAAGTGGCAGAAGCCCTGGCACATCTAACTTCTACTGTTTTTTTTTTTCTTGCAGTTCTTTAATCCAGCCTAGGAGTAGTTCTGAGGATCTTTCCTTTTGTGTCCTCTATCTTTTCTCTTATACTTCTGATAGGAAACAAACAAACAAAGCTCTATGTCTTTAATTAGGCTCTGGTTTTTAATATAAAGGGAAGCTTCTGGAATTCAGAAAACAACCCCCTTCCTCTTAAGTTCATGATTTCTTTTTTTGTAAGGAGAAAAATTTTATTTGGGAGCTCACAATTTCAGAGATCTTAGTCTATAGAAGGCTGGCTCCATTTCTCAGGGCTGGAGACTGAACATTATGGTGGAAGAATGTGGTAGCGGGAAGCAGCTCACATTGTGGTGATCAAGAAGCAGAGACTCATGATTCTTATAGTTAAAACATTTACTGTCCTGTGTGCTATGCCTTTTATTATTTAAAATTGTCTGTTTTGAAAGTCAGGGCTGAGCAATGACTTTTTGTTTTCAAGTTGGTTCTGCCAGCCAGCAGTAGATGCTTCAGCCTCAGTGGCAAGGGATCATGGGGCAACAAACTGACCTGGATGAAAGTTTGTCAGTGCTTATTCAAATGTTTTTCCACTCAGTTAACACTAGAAATATCAAAAGCCATGATAATAACACCGCCACAACTTAATAACATTTGTGTGTCAATTTGCTTTTCACAAACCATTTTCTGATGGAAATAATTCTGTTCATAACTTTATAAGGTAATTTTTAAAAATTCCTACTTTGTATGAAGGGTTAGGACTCAGATAAAGGAGATATCCCTAGGAAACATATCTTGAGTTTTCGATTCCAGACGAGAACTGAGTGATCCCAAGCACTCTTTGCACTTAATTGGAGTCTTGGTTTCTGGATCAATAGGTCTTACATAGACTTGTGTGGGTCATTGCATTTTTCTGCTTGATATCCTTGTGTGGCTAGCGGACTGCTATTCTTCCTTTGGTGTTTGGCCGAGTCCCTCTGTCTGTAATGAAGCTTGCTCCTCTAATTTTAGTCTGGATGTCAGCTGCTTGCTCCGACTCATTTCTTACTCAGTCTCCAATAAATCTAAGCCAGTCTCCTGCCCGGCCTCCCCCAGTATTCCAGCTCTCCAGCTGGGTTTCTCACTCCCTCTGCTCCTCCTTCATATAGTACTAATGTACTCTGGTAGATTATAATCAGATTTCCTGAATGATTAATGTAGTGAATAGTGAACACTTCCACTTTGCAAAATCTTGAATTCTAATTTCAGAACCTAATTTAATAGCTTTACATAGAAATCTTTATTGGTATTTTGGGGCCTGTTGATTTCAGTTTAGCATATCGTTGAAGATTTGAATTAATGGTTTTTGCTGTTCTTGGAAATATCAAGGATGTATTAGCTCTGAGTAGATAGGGACACAAGTGAAAATTGTAGAACACATGCTCCTAAATTCTACCACCTTTATGCATTGGAAATTGCACAGTGGATTATTTGGTTGGCCTTGACTCGAATCCCACTTTCTGCTGCTGATTCACTGTTTGACCATCTAAGCAATGGGGCAGTGCAAAATATACACTTACTGTGCCATGTGATGTCCTATAATTTTATCTTTGCACAGAATTCATTAAAATAGAAGGGTAGAAATTAATACTTAAAACATGAAGTCACATCATGGATATGCTTTGAAATCAATTGCACATGATATATGCTTAGAAGTGCATAATTGTTAGGGACTCATAATCCCTGAAAAAAATTGATTGAACTTAACAAAAAGAATTTATGTGTTATGCACACCTATAATCCCAGTGACTTGGGAGGCTGAGGCAGGAGGATGTTGAGTTCAAAGCCAGCCTCAGCAAAAGTGAGGCCCTAAGCAACTCAGTGAGACCCTGCCTCTAAATAAAATACAAAATAGGGCTGGGGATGGGGCTCAGTGATCGAGTGACCCTGAATTCAATCCCCAGTACTCTCTCCCCCACCAAAAAAATTTATGTGTTAAAAAATATGTAATTAAAAGAAATGGATGCGTGACCTACAGAATTAGAGCTCTACTACTTCAGGTTACTGTTATTTATTTTCTTATTCTTGTATCATGGGAACATGGAAATGTCAGATTTGGGGATAAGTATTTAAATCTGGTATCTCAACCACTTTTCTTGGCATTTTGTGAAATATCTTCAAATAATAGATACCAGGAAACACAGAAAATCAAAACGCTTATGTGACAATGGCATTTAAAAAGAGAGTTGAATGAGTCCAGGAGTTTCTAATGAATCCCTACATCATAAGATCACATACCAAGGCCAGAACTCATATAGTTGTAGCCAAAGATAGGAAAATCTCATAATTTAAGTGGACAAAATTTTTCTTTTAAAAAATTGTGGGGTATAGAAGAAGTATTTGACATTATTTCAACTTAATTTAATAGTGTTTTAATTATTGTCTGTTTGTGCCGATAGAAAGAAAGTCAGATGTCTTCAGCAGAAATAATACAAATCAAGAGTTTGTTACCAGTATATTCCAGAACAGAGAAGGTTCTGATAATTACCAAAAATGTGAAGAGACCCTAGAAAAAGATAAAACTTTGCTAAGAGAATGGGATCAAGATTTCAGTAAATTGGTTTTCAGAATTATTTAAGTCTTATAAGAGTTAGCGATTTGAAATAGAGTATGGATGAGAGAGAGATACACTGTCACTTAAGATAAAGTAATTTAAAATAATTTGATTCCTTGGGATACTGTGTTTCCCATTTTCTCCCTTTAGACTCTCAATGTCTTTGCTTTTATGTTTCATCTTTTAATTTGAAGGACAAAATTTACTATCTGTTATGTATCATAAGGTTGTATATGTGGCAGGCACTCAATAACTGTTTGTTAAATTGAATGACTGACTGAATCAGTCAATAATTACAATGGAAATACAGGGATTTGTTATTGTAATACCTGTAGTTTTACATTTGCTTTGATCCCTTGTTGGCTGGCTAGGTTCAGAGCACAAATTGATGAAAGTGATAGAACTTTCAGAACTGATTTTAGGGTTTGATATTTTAAAATGATAGTTGTGCAAAAAGGGATATATTTACTTCTAAAATATATAGGTTGTAGTCACCTAAACACTGTTACAATTAACCTTTTTAAATTTAATCTCCCATTTTTTTCTGGGTACATTTGGAGCATCCCTGTAATCCTGCAATTTGGGAGGCTAAGGCAGTTGGGTCACAAGTTTGAGGACAATCCTGGCAACTTCAGTGAGACTCCAAATCAAAATAAAAAAATAAAAGGGGCTGAGGATGTAGCTCAATGGTAGAGCATCTGTGTGTTCAATCCTTAGTACCAGAAAAAAAAAATCCCTCATTTTCTAAATGCATTCTGGAAATCTGCTGTTCCCAAGTGGATAACTTTAGACAATGCCAGTATTCACTTGACATTATCAGTGAGCTCTGCTTATTTGCATTTGATGCCACTTATACAAAAATTAGCAGAGTTTTTTTTTTTTTAAAGAAATGACAGGGTTTGGAGTTGGTATGATCTAGTTGCTTCTTTTGCCTCTCATTTGAAACAAGGCCACTGGAGCAAATTAACTGCTCCAGCACTGAGGTCAGCTTGGCCAAAAGGAGAGTTGTGGACCAGGGGGCATTTTCAGTTGTCCCCCCCACCCCCATAACCACACTGTTGTCATAGTGAAGAGATTATTTAAAACAATAAGCACTCATCCCTAAGACTAAGAATATTGTTCAATGGTCACACGTAGAAAGGAAAGGAGCATTGTGTAAAATAAGGGAGGGATTAACAAAGTCATGTAGAAAAGGCCACCCTGTGCATATGGAACAGAAAGCAGCAGAGTCACCCTGTTGGAGAAAGGTAAGAGGTGCTGGCAGATATGAGGGAGAAGATCCAGAAGTGGACATTTATTTTGCCAGGGTCCATGGTTCTTTCACATAGAGTCTCCTATTTAATCTTCTCAACAGCTTTGAGAAATGAGATTTAGTAGGCCTATCTATCTTGTATAGAGAAGGAAACCAAAGTGCATGGAGATTAAATAACTGTCCTAAATGCAAACTGTTGGTATAGAGCCAGAATTTGAACCCAAGGGTGATTCTCATTCCTCATCCTGCCTCACACAATGGAAATTTTCTAGTTAGGGCTCTGTTCTTTGTAGAGTTCTCCTGACTTTTCTGGGCCTCTACGTTAGATTTTCTTAGGAGGTTAAGTTCTTTGGTTATAAGAAGCACATGTCCCTCCGAGGCTACCAGCACACAGCTTTGTCCTTAGGCATTGAGATAGGAGCCCACAATCAAGGCTCAAGTCAGATTCCTCACCACTCCCTTCCTCTGCTCTGCTTCTCAGAATTTGGTCTCTGGTTCCAGTTTACTTCATTGAGCTTCCCATTTCATTTGGTCACTCTGGCTGCCTG
Organism: Callospermophilus lateralis; assembly: GCF_048772815.1. Classification (NCBI taxonomy): domain Eukaryota; kingdom Metazoa; phylum Chordata; class Mammalia; order Rodentia; family Sciuridae; genus Callospermophilus; species Callospermophilus lateralis. The sequence goes on along the minus strand of NW_027516368.1, from coordinate 3,544,030 downwards.
GATAACTGCTTCTGTGTTCCCTGTTTTCTAACTGACATCCTTGCTCCTGGCTGACATCTCTGGTCTCTCGCTATGTGTTCATTGTGCTAACAGCCAGAACTCTGTGACCCTTGGATGCCTGCTTATTCCTTCTTAATGTGTGCTGATCTTCTGTATCTCTAACCTGGACTGCCTTCTTCACTCTGCCTTGTCAAGGCTCCCGGATGTCATACTTTATTGTGACAGGATGCATAAGACAGATGTTGCTGCCATGCATCTCACCCTTCTACAAGTGCATTCAGAGTTCGATGAAATCCAAAGCAAGCATATAGTGTCACTAATTTATATCCATCTGGCATGGCATTCATTGCCCTAATTTGCTGGCATGTCAACAATATATTTGCCAATTTTATAATGTCAAATTATAATTTATATAGGAAAATCAATTCACATGAATAATCTCATTTTCATTTTTACTTTAGGAGTTATGCTTTACTAGGTAATGAAATAAGCCAGTACATCCCATCAACAAATAAGCAGAAAATACCTTGTTATGATTATAAAACTTACAGTTTTAAGTTTTAAAGTATATTATTTGCATGATTAACATCACTACAAAGTTCACTTCTACTGTCATGCAGTTTTTGACCTAGAAATTTTAATTGTTATGTTGTTACTCGCAGAAATGCCCTTAGGATCATTATTGTTTATCGCTGGATAAATGTGTATCATTATTATTTACATGTTCTTAATTTGTGCTAACTTTATTACTAAATATGTATGCCTATGTAAGAAAAAAGTGAAAAACAAAACTATGGGTTACATACATAGTTTCAACAACCAATGATATATTAGTGCTAAGTCAGTGAAATTTCTAGCACAAATGAGAGTCTGTGAACTGTGCAGGCTTAATGTCACAGTGCCTTTCTTTCAGTCAAGAAAATCTTTCAGGATGATTTCGAGAGACAGTGAAGTGATTGCAGGGATATCTACAAAGAAGTCAATCACCCACTAACTTCAGTACTTGGGTTATTTTGATATTATTAGAACTGGATACTTTGGATATCTTGCTGTTGATCTGCATGTTAGCATATCGCATAATGTGGGTAAGATTTATTCTAGATGTTGTGGCTTAACTTCACAATGCTTGTCAGAATTTTACAGCTTTTCTAGACTTGGATTTTGCCTGTTTTAATCTATTTTATCTTTTTCATTAACCAAAACATGTTGATATGCCATGTTGGAAAAGGATGAGGAAAATGAGGCTGAAACTCATTACCTTTTATTATTTCCTCCCAGGCAGTATTGCTTAAGGTAGGATTTGTCAATAATGTCTTGTTGTTTTGGTCATCAATATTGTCTTATAGAAATAGGGTTAAGAAAATAGTGTGGTCTTTTTTGCAAGGAGGGGACTATTGGGGATTGAACCCAGAGGCACTTTTACAACTGAGCCACATCCCTAGCCTTTTTAATTTTTATTTTAAGATAAGGACTCACTAAGTTGCTTAGGGCCTTGCTAAGTTGCTGAGGCTGGTCTTGAACTTTTGATCCTCCTGTCTAAACCTCCTGAGCTGCTGGGATTACAGGTGTTCCCCACTACATTTGGCATATTGTGGTCTTTTACAGTTAGAACTTTAATAGAAACTTTTCAACTGTAGGACCCTATATATAACTGTGTATGTGGAAAAAATTGTATGTAAATCTCATATGAAGTGACCTGGCATCCTGATACATTATGGTCAGAATTATCTTTCAAAATACAAATTGAATTTGGTCACTTCTCTGATCAGAATCTTTCAATGGCTGCCATTACTCTCAAATTAAAGATAGCAAACCTTAGTGTAGTCTACCTTCCTCTGTCATCTTGTATTCCATTCCTTTTCCTGATCTCTGTTCTAGAGATACTGTCTTCTATTCATTTTCTTGAATGTATTTTATGCCACAGGATCTTTTATCATGCTGATCCTTCTACATGACCTATTTAGTCTTATCTCCCCATTTATTCATCTCTTCCATCACCACTCAGGAAAGACTTCTCCATACCCATTGGCCCAGATAAACCCTTCTAACTAAATATTCTTACAAGCTCTTAATATCTCTTTTATTTATCATCACAACTTTCATTTCATATTTATGTACATATTCTGTGATTAATATTTGCTTTCCCCCTTGGTGTGGGTTCCATGTGGACAGGGTTTTGTCTGACTTCTGTTCTTTTTTTTTTTTTTTTTTTTTTTTTGCCAAAGCTCGGCACATAATCTTTTCTCAATGGATAGATGAATGAACAGACATAGCAATGCAACATAGAAGTGGTGGCTGGTGGTGCATTCGAGAGGTAGGTCTAGTTTGGTAGGTCTAGTTTGGAAGCATAGCCACATGTTAACTGCAGTTGAAGAATGACCCTTGTCTACCTGAATGCAGAAAGTCATCTGACACTGTGGACCCTGGGCCCAGATTCAGGAGTACAGCACACACAGTAGCCAGGGGTGAGAGGTTGCTTTGCTAGGCAGCCACATTAGTCAGTTGCCCTTTCAATGATGGCTTTAATTTTTGTTCTTCTTGAATTGCTACTAGAGGCCAAACAATGAATTGTTGATAGGATGAGAATCATCTTACTATAAAAGACATCCTGTTTGTTTGGCACCTCTTTACTGTCAAGTACATGATCTCTCTTGATCTTCATGATGACTCTGTGATAGAGACAGAGCTGGTATCATAATAAATAAGACAGCTATCTCACATTGGCTCTGTGACTTATCCACATCATACCCATTGAGTTGTGACTTAAACTTGGACCTTCAGTCCAGGACCTACACCACAAATAACAAGATGTTTCTTCTGAAAGTAGACATATTGTTTGGGAGAAAATGATCTTCAAAATTTCATGTGTTAGCTCCCTGTCCCATGACGAAGAGAAAGACAGACATCAGGATGGACTAGATGCAGTAATAGCTTACCACACAGTTGTTGAAGATTCCTTTCTGTCTGCTAACAGATTGCCTTTCACAGAAATATTTGAAGAGCCTTTTCTGGTTCCTGGCTATAATTCTATCATTTATCCTTCCCCTGTAATTCTGAAACCCCCAGATCTCCCTTCTAATCATCTAAATTTTCTTTCTAGTAAACCAACCTTTACTAATTATGTCTCGCTGATTTCTGCTGGAAAGTTTTATGTGTGCTTTCAGTGCTTAAACCTATTTTGTGGTAGCAGGAAGACTGGACATCATATCTTTGTTTTGGTGCAGAATCTGGAAAATTGTCACTAGTTATTTTGTGGACCCTTTAATGTAACTCTTTTAAAAGGTTACTTGATACTTCAAGTCCCTGAGGAAAAAAAATTATTTTTTTTTCTGATTATAAAACTAATATACATCATATGAAAAGGTACGAGGAATAAAGTATAAATATCCTACTGATAATATTTGGTGTAATTCTTTCCAGGAAAATAAAAGTTATTTTAAGGCATTATTTTAAATAGGTTCATAACATTCTATCGTATGGATATAATCTATTTGAACTATTCATGTACTTTTCCCACTGTCATAAATGGTGTTGGATAAACAGCTTATCCAAATTTTCTTAGGGTAAATTCTTAGAAGTTAAAATGTTAGGTTTATCCTACTCTAAGAGGGTCACAGCATCCTCTCTTGGAGGTGATCCATGCAGCTCCGAGGCTGTCAGTCAAAAGTCAAAAGGTGGACTTGGGTGTGACTCTAGCAACTTTCTAGAAAAATCAGGGACCCACGCCCCCAAATAAAACTGGAGGGCAAGAGAAGCACACCATCCCTCTCCCCTCTTAGAAGACTATAATACATTCATTTAATGGACTATTATTCAGCCATATAAATAAATGAGCTACCGAGCCATGAGTGTGTCCCCCCCCATCGCCTCTTTCCCATCCTTCTAATAAATTCATGCCTGCTACTCTGGCGGACATGTCTGAAATTTTTCTGACTTGATTGCATGAATTGGGGCTTGTAGGGAGCCCTTGTACTGCCTCAGTTTCCTGGAAGACCCCAACCTGTAACAGTAGGACGGTCAATACAACAGCAATCTGAAAAGAAGCAAAGGACATCGGGGTGCTCTCTGGTCTTGGTCCTGATCCTGTGGCATGCTGAGCACCATCTGTGCGGTGCACTGACTTCTTCTGACTTCATTTGTCTGAAATTACTCATGAAGAACCAGTTTCCCATTTTCTCAACATTTTGCCTCTGGATGAATGACTGACTCATGAAGTTGTCAGCCCACATCTGACATTACATTGGCTCGGGTTCCAGTTGTTCTGGAACATGAGGTTTGCTCTCCTGATACCTTGATTGGGGTCCTTGTAGAGCACATTTCTGTAACCCAGTGTCAAACCCAGAGCAGAACCTGAATAAATTTCTTTAGAGTTTCAGAGGTAATAGATTCAAACTTCTTCTCAACAATTTTGTACTCCTTTTCTTGGCTCCTGGTCAAATAAGTCAATGAAAATAAACTTATTTATTTAAAAATTATCAGGCTCTTGGATATTGATTTTTGAAAATTATCTAAAAATAAGATAAGCAGTTGGAAACAGACAAGTAACAAAGCATTCAAAATAAACATTAAAAACTTTTTTTTTATATTGTCACAAAACTACTTGAAAAATGGGTCATGGATCTACATGTAAAATGCACAATTGTAAAACCTCTAGAAGATAACAGAAGAAAATCTGGATAACCGTGGATTTGGTGAAGACTTTTTATATTCAACACCAAAGGCATTAGTCTATGAAAGAAATAATTGATAAGTTACACTACATTAAAATTAAATCATCTACTCTGCCAATGATGCTGTCAGAATGACAATAAAAGTCACAGTATTTGCAAGTTGCAGAATTTCTGGTAAAGGAATGTTATCCAGATGTATTAGGGACTCAAACTGAAACAATAAAATAAGGAACAATCCAAATAAAAACAAGCAAAAGATCGGAAGATAAAAGACCCAAGAAAATATAGAGATAGCAAACAAAAATTAATTGTCATATGTCACTAGGAAATTATACATTAAAACAATGTGATATCAATACACATCTACTGGGGTGGTAAAATTTAGAGCATAGACAGTATAAAATGCTGGTAAGGATGTAGAGCAACAGGAACTTTCCACTTCTTATTGGTAGAAATGCAAAATGCTACAGTCACTTTGAAGACAATTTGGCAGTTGCTTACAAAACTTTTACTATACCATTCAATAACCTCACTCCTTAGTATTTACCTAAATGAGTTGAAAATTATGTTCACCCAAACTGGCCCACAGATGTTTTTATTAAAACCTGACTAAACACCGATAAATTTTTAGAGTAGCAAAACTATTCTATATTATGTCATAATTTAAAAACTTGGAAGCAACCAAGATGTTCTTTAGTTGGTGGATGGATCAATAAACTATAATACACTTATATAATGGAATATTATTCTGCCATATAAATAAATGAGCTACCAAGCCATGCATGAAGAGACATGGGTAGATTTTAAGTTTATGTTATGATGTGAAAGAGGTCAATCTGAAATGGCTACATGCTGTTTAATTCTAATTGTATGTCATTCTGGCAAAACAAAAACTGTGGAGATGGATGGTATAAAGATCAGTGATCGTTAGGGTTTAGTGGGGAAGGAGGGTTCAGTAGAACCCAGAGAGTGTTTTATTATTATTATTATTACTTATTGTGTTACTGGGTTTTGGACCCAGGGGTGTGTAGCTGCTACTCAGCTACATCCCTAGCCATTTTTATTTTTTTATTTTGAGACTAAAAGTTGCTGAGGTTGACCTTGAATTTGACAGCCTCCTGCCTTAGCCTCTCAAGTCAATAGGATTACAGGCATGTGCCACTGTACCTGGCTAAACACAGAGAAATTTTGAGAGTAGCAAAAACCATTCTGTATTATGTCATAATGTTGGATGTATGTCATTATATATTTGTCAAAATCCATGAGATGCAAAACACCAACGCGTGAACCCTTACGTAAACTGTGGACTAGGATTTAAGGGAGTGTGTGTGGGGCTCAACAACTGTCAGAGGTACCACTCTGGTATAGGATGTTTCAGTGCTGGAGACACTTCATATGTGGGGGACATGGGATGTATGAGAACTCCGCTTTCTACACTGTTTTGCAGTGAATCTAAAACTCCTTTAGAAAATAAAGTATAGTTTTTAAAACATGCCCCTTTTTTCCTGTTTTTTTAGGCCCACTCTTTAGAAAATAATCCATCTTTGCCATTCCTCATTTCTCTTTTTAGTTTTGGTAGTTGGTAAGATATTTTTATCTCCAGTCCTTGAATTCTCAGCTTTGGTAAGTTTGACTGAAACCTTTTAAAAGAAAAAAAATGATGAGGAATTTAGCTCACATTTATTATCCCCTGTCAATTTTTGTTGGATATATGGGTTTTCTACTAAGTTTTCTTTGTAGCTTTCAAACTATATTTTTGATATCTTCATTTTAATGTGTTGTATGCCTTGGGATAGTGGTGTGTGTGTGTTTTTTTTTTCTCCTCAGTTTTTTGTCATTGCCATGGAAACCAGCTCAGAGATGAGGAGGCAGGGAGGTACATTCCAATTCAGGGCAACCCGAGTAAGGCAACCAGACAACGGGATGTCAGTTTAAAAGGATCTGAGCTGCTCACAAATAAAAAACAGTAAGCAGCTAGCACTTGTTGCTACCTGCTCCAGACTTGCACTGTCAGAAGAAACACGAGGGCATAAGGTTTCTAACGATTCCCAGAGAAGGACCCAGGGTGCCCCATAAGAACATAATACTAATAGGTTTTGGCTTTATGATTGACCTCTTAAATGCAACACAGTATAATAAAGCTTTTTTCCTAATTACAATTTTTACTACTCATAATTTCTGTAAAGTTGTGTAACAATTAATTTGGCCATTTACCAATAGTTTATCATTTAGGGTCTTCTTCCCATATAGGCCCTCCTTTCCTGGCACATTCTCCCAAGGTGATCTCACTTTCAATATGTGGGTGATACCTAAATCTGTACTTCCAATCTAGCCTCGTAATTACTCTCCTGAGCAGGTGCCTCAAATTTATGAAATTCAAGTTTCTTTCAAAACTTGTTAATCTTTAAAATTACAATGAACACCACCACCACCAAGCAATGGGTCAGGCAAGAAAATGGGGCATCAACCTTGACACCTCCCTTTCACTCATTCCCTCATGTCCAATCAATTGTCAAATTCTACTGAAGCTCTCTGCTACATTTTTTATAGTTCCATTCATTTTTGTCTGTCTCTGCTGCTATGTTGTTCTTATGGGACACCATGTTTTCTTCTTTTTTTGGGTTACATAATTTTCTTTCTTTTTAAAATTTATATATGACAACAGAATGCATTGCAATTCTTATTACACATATAGAGCACATTTTTTCATATCTCTGGTTGTATATAAAGTATATTAACGCCATGTTTCCTTAGCTGGATTATTGCAACTGCTTTCTGTCTGGTTTCTATGTCTCCTGTGATCCTCTCTCCAAATTCACTCAGTGAGCTGAGGCCAGAGTGATCTTTTGAAAATACATATCTGATTAATGTTACTCTCTTGCTTAAGTCTTTTGTACATGCACACACATTATGTGTGTGTATGGATATATGGACACACATATGTGCATACATGTATGTAAATATATCCATACAAATGCCTTTTTATGATGTACCTACTGACCTAATTAACCTCATCTTCTGCTAGAATTTATTTTCCCTGACTACACCAGTTGCTCTCATTGGCTTCTGGAATGTCATAGAAACTATTTGTTTGGCCTGAAATATTCCCTCTACCCCTCTTCAACTGGTAACTCATTCTTGTTTTCTGCAACTATATTTGACTTGAATATTTCTTTCTCCCTGTCTTTCTTTGATCACTAAAGTTTGGGTTAGGTACCACTCACAGGTCAATTTTTACTTCTTCTATCAGGGCATGTCTCAGGCTGGAGTAAATCTTATTTGCACAAATGACTCTACTAAACTGAGTTTTATGTATGTGATATGTATGAATATATATGTGTATGTGTGTATGTGTGTGTGTATGTACACATATGCATTGAAACACATGCACATACACACCAGCATTTGTGAATGAATACATGAGTGAGCATGAGAAATGGAAACACTCCATTCAGCTACATAGGGATCATTTGCAGGAAAAACAAATAACAGCAGCTGCATGAAAGAAGACATTTAATACCTGAAGGTGAAGTTCCCTGGAAGTAAGGAAGACAGGTGATAATTCATGTCTCCTTTGACTTTAGATAATTCGGTTCCCTTTTTCCAGTGCTAATTTACTTCTATAAAATAGAAATATTTTATGATAAAATTCATCCCTGTATTCAATTCTTGACTTTGAAACTGAGGAACGGTGGGTCAGAAAGTTTACGTGACTTGTTCTAGAAACAGTCAGGACCAGATCCTGGCCTGTTGACTCTGGGTTGCTGTGTATGAACTAAACACCATGGAACGGTTAGCATTGGGCATCCTGTGCAAGATGAGCCAGGTTCCCAATTTGCGTACCTTTAGAAAAATGATCAGATTCTTCAGGACAGGAGGTAGTACAGGACATATGGGCTACCAATGAGCTGCAAAGAGTTCATTACTAATTAGGCAGGATTGACCCAGTTCCTGGGGGAACCTAGCAAATGTTGGGGCACCTCTGGCCACAACTGAGCATTTACTTAGTACATCAGTGGACATAAAATGGATGCTTTTATTTTGGGGAAGAGTAGTGCCCTGCTTTTGACCACTTAACTTTCTTTTGTGAGCATATTTAGCATTGACTTTGTTTTATAACTCACATCCTCACCTAACTTTTCAGGTTCAGGCACTCTTTTGAGAAACATCTATTGCAGCATTTCATGTCTGCTCATCTGTGTCCAAAGTCTCTCATGGCTCAAATATTTTGAAATGGTAGTGTGGTATTTCAAGGCTTTGCTGAATTGAAAGCTTACTTTAGAGAATTCAAATTCATTGTGTGTTTTCTTAGTAGAACAGGGTAGCCTTTAGTGGCTGTTTTAAAAAATGTACATATACCAAAAGAGCTTGGTGGTGCTTATCATTATAATTACTATTTAATAATTTAGTAGTTACTCAGTGAAAACACCCAGATCAACTCTTTCCTCATGGAATAGGAAGAAGAGCTTGTGAGAATTTTATGTTAAAAAAAATGAATGCGGCTTATAAAAAATAAGGCAATTGCCTTCTACAGGTCAAAATTCCCTAAAAGAAGTTTTTTTCTCTGAACCCCTTACCTCATCATTCAGCAGAGTAGGGAGATTCAAAGTAGGTGGTTTTCAATACACATCAAATCACATTGATGTGATAAGCCATGGTGACATTTCTCATGATGCCACCTGCAGATCTCAGAATGATCGCTGACCACACTTCCACAGAAGGTGTAGCATTTGCCTACTAATCTACAAAGAGTGTGCTGCTGCCAAACCCTGCTTTTTGCCTGGGATATAAGGATGAGACTTCTAAGTCAGGACCATTTGTTTTGGACTCACTGTTGAAAACCTGGCTTAGGAGAGGGTACAGATATTTGCCTTCCTTAAAACCACAGACTTTTGTTATCTGCAGCTGCACCTAGGAGGTATCTGAATTAGAAAATCAGGGACTTATGGTGAAACCTGAGTTTTTTTTTTCAAACCCCTCTTTAAAAGAGGGAGGAATCCCAGTGACTCAGGAGGCTGAGGCAGGAGGATCACAAGTTCAAAGCCAGCCTCAGCAACTCAGTGAGACCCTGTCTCTAAATAAAATACAAAATAGGGATGGGGATGTGACCCAGTGGTTGAGTGCCACTGAGTTCAATTCCCAGTACCAAAAAAAGGAGGAAAAGGAGAAAAAGAACCCAGTGACTTTATGGGAAATTGTTCAGCCACCAAGTCCTTGGGCATTGTATTTTGAGTCATAGGCCTATCAATCTTATTGGAATTTGGAATCTCTTTCTTTCTTAATGTACAATAGCTTAGGATATCCAAGGCCCTGAGAATGTGTTAGATATCACACTTTTTGGCTGATGCGATCTTCTATGCCCTGGGATTTCCTTCACGATAGAATCATATGACGTGCTTATTAAATGATAAATAAACACATGCATAGCTCTGTTGTTTTCAACTTTCTTTTTTTTTTTTTTTTTTGGATGCAAGCAAGCATGAAATCTTCCTTCATAGCACACTGATTTCCTCTGAGAGACTGACCTTCACGATTTTGTGTGGCATTTCTGGCAGGGTCAATGTTCAGTGGCCATCTCCCTCCATGGAACTGGAAGAAATCAGAGCCTTTTTACTCTCTGATCTCAGGAGACTGGCATGTGCCAACTCTAGCAATTGGATTCTCTTTCTTGGTACTTTGAATCTTGAGCAAGTGATTGAAGGACATAACGATACCTGGATATCACCAATCATGGGGAGCAGCTGCAGTCACCCCTTGGTCGCCAATGTGCTCGTGGGACTTGCCACTTCTGCATCCCTGGAGTTCCCAGGGTTGATTCATGGTATTCAGCCTGCTCCTCCAGGCTCCCATTAGCTCTCTGATATTCTCTCTCCCCAAAATGTTTGCTTCTGATGAAGTGATCAGTGCTGTTGCTTATAACTAAGAGCTTTGACGTCTCACTCTAGCAGCCTAAAATGGACTCCATTTACATCGACCAGTGAGGCTCCAGGAGGAATGTAACTGAGACACTCTCTAGTTTTAGTCACTTGTACTAATTACTAAGCCAGTTCTAATGTCCTGTACCCTTTGATACTTGTCAGATTAAGAAATGCCTATCTTTGCTAGACTCAATAAAACATGCAATGCATTCCTCTGTAATAAGGTCACCCTGAGAGGTGATAAATTCCTTGTGACTGTGGCATAAAAGTAGAATTATTTTTATATCCTATATTCCCATGTAGCTTACCTATTTACCTCCCTTTGCCAGGATTCTCCCTTGTTTGGAGAATAGCATGCTGCTATTGGCATACTCCTTGGATAAATGTAATGATTTTTCCAACATGAAGAGCTATATGTTATGAAGGTATGGTGATTTCTTAGGAGAAGGCTGTTATCCCTGACTCCGGCTGCTCAGGAGGATGTCCCTTTCTTTGCCAGTATGAGCAGGAAAGGGCATATCACTGGGATGTCCAGTCAGGGTGGCAAACACCTGTAACCTACTCCTCAGTATCATCTTCAAGTTTTGTTTTTGACAGATTTAATCATTACCTGGTTTGGGTACCATCAGGGATCAAGGTTAGATGTTAAAATATAATAGCATGTTTTCGATTTGAAGAATGGTGTTATTTGAAAAAAGTTCCCTGTATCATCTTACACAGGCAATGGTAGTCTTTCTTGGGTCATGGCATTTGAAAGCAAAAAAGGGCCTGAGAAATCACTGGTGTGTACTTATCTCATTTCATCAACAAGAAAACTGAAGTCTATAGAGATTATGTGAGCTGGCTGAGGTTACATCATTGGTTACATCACACTCCACTTCCTTAACTTCTTGTAAGAAACTTATTCCACCTCTCAGAACCAGGTGGTGCCTAGCTGTGAACAGGTCAGATCTCTAGGAAGGATTTGCTTCTGTTATTCTCCTTCGTGGTGAATTGTTTGGGAATTACTTTTAGCTGGCTTGCTTTCTCCAGAAATGGGCAGGTTTTTTTTTAAATGACTTTCTTTTTCCTTCTAGAATTTATTTTTAATGGATACGGAGGTTATTAAGCCCTATAATTGAAATGTACCCTGCATTGCATCATAGACATTTTTCTAAGTTGTAGTTATTTAACTTTTAGGTATACTACGAAATGTGTATTCAGTTTTTGCCCCTTGTTTTTGGTATATAGCTCCTAAAATCCTTGGAAACTCCAAGTGACGAGAGTGTCTTTTGTGTACTAATGAGATGTCTGGTGGCTGGCAACCCCTAGAGAGCTTCAGCATCAGAGATAGTCACCAGAAAGCCTGAGGCATGATGATTAGAGGGTTGCAACTTTCAGCCTCACCACTCCAACCTCTGTGGAGGAGAGAGTGGCTGGAGATTGACATAATCACTGGTGACCAAGATAACTTAGTCAATAATACCTAGGAGCGAAACCTCTAGAAAAACTCCTAAGTGATGGTGTTCAGAGAGCTTCTGGGTTGGGGAACTCATTGAGGTGCTGAGAGGCTAGAGCGATTGGAGAGGGCCTGGGAAACTCTATGCACCTTTCCTCTTCCTTTCTGCATCTCTTTTCTCTGTTCCTGAGTTGTATCTTTTATTAAAAAAAGGAACCTAGGTCCTGAGGAACCTTCCCATCTGTAGTTGCTATAGTTTAGATCTGGAATGTCCTCTCCAGGCCCACGTGTTGAAGGTGGAGTTTCTAGGTGGTACTGTTGGGAGGTGATGTAAGCTTTAAGAGGTGGGGCCAAGTAGAAGGTCTTTCAGTCCTTAAGGCCATGACCTTGGAGGGGACTGTGGGACTCTGGTCACTACCACAGAGAGTGTGGTACCTAGCCATGAGACACATGGGTTTCTCCCCCATGTGATGGTTCCATGATGTGCCACCACAGGCCCCAAGCAATGGACCCAGTTGGCCATGGACTGAAACCTCCAAAACTGTGAGCCCAAATGAACCTTTTTTCTTTGTAAAGGATAGATCTGAGGTATTTTGTTTCACTAACGGAAAGCTAACCAATACAGTTGCCAAGTCAAGTAGTTGGGATTGGAATCTGAAGTCAGTGCAGCCCTACAAGACTGAACCCTTAGGCCTGTGGAGTCTGACACTAGCTCTGGTTAGTTGGTGTCAGAATTGGATTAAATTGTAGGACGTTCAGTCCTGGAGAGTGGGAGAATTGGTTGGTGTGAGGAATAACCCAACAAATTTGGTGTTGAAGTGTTATAAATAGAAACAAGAGGAAAACAAATAAAAAATTAATTAAAAATAAAAACAACAACAACAACAAAAGAAATAAGAGAAAAGGAAGGAAGGAAGGAAAGAAGAAAGGAAAGATTCTATGATAAATTCTTGTAAAATGGTTTCTTTTAATATAATCCATGATCTTTATCTATTTGAAAATTATGAATTTTTAGACATCACATTATACATAATAATATCCATATCAGATTATACATACTAATATGGCCCAAATAGTTGAAATTTATTAAGTGTTTATTACATGTCAGGCACTGTGCCCTAAGCCAAATGCTGTGTATGAATTATTTCTCATATTCCTTGCAGCAGCCCCAGAAGGAAGGTAATTTCATAGATGAGAGAACTAAGGCTCACAAAGGTTAAATACTTTGCCTTAAATTACCCAGTTAATACAGAGTGGAACCAAACTCTAAGGAGAAACAACGTGATTAAGATAAGTTGCAGTGATTTCTCTTCTTGATTTTTGGCCCTGTGGATATTTATGAAAAAGGTGGATTGTCAGAGGATTTCAGAGAAATGAAATTTATGCAGCCAGATGCTAGCACATTATGGAGGATGATTGGCCAGGTGGGCAGTAGATCCATGTGACAACCAGGGGAGAGTGCAGGAAAAACTATGGATTCTCTTGAGCTCTAAGTTTGAACCAGCCAGTGAGAAACACAGTTGTGTTTATTGGCTTGGCATTTTGCTTATCTCTTTGTGTGACCTTGTTTTATTTTACTGGGTGTTCACACTACTGGAGGACAGTGGTTGTCTTGATCTAATAGCTCTGTAGACCAGTCCGCATAGTTTCCTGATGATGAAGGTCGCATAGCACAGTGGTTATGGGCCCATGCTTTGGCACTCAGTTTCCATTCTCATTTACTATCTTTAACTGTTGGCCATCTTTAGTCACCACTCACCTTTCTGAGCCTCAGTCCTAGGTAATTTGGAAAAACAGAGTAAATTCACACACAGGGGTACTTCTTGATGTTTGACATCTAGTGATGGGTGCCCGAGACATCTGCTGCCACTGCTGCTGCCCCTGAGATGTCCATTAGTAACTAAAGTAATCCATTTAAAAGAACTCATATGTAAGGGTTCTAAGAATTTACAGTGTCGTTTTTAGGATTGGGACCTTGGAATGCTGGAGGAAGGAAGAGTAAATGTCCTTCCTCAGAGGGACCAGGTGTTTGAACTCCTCAGTAAGGACGCTTTCCACCTCCCCAAGTGCCCTTCTATCTGAGGTCGTGAAGTAGTAAGCAAAGCTCTATAAAGGGAAGAGCAAATCTGAGAACGGGGCCTCTGCTGGTAGTTAGAGTTGGTGCTAATTGGCCCCATGGGGTCTGCTTTCCATGACTTAGTTATCGAAACAGCAGTGTTACCCAGAGAATTCTGTCCCCTGTCATCTGCTATCAGAGGATTCTGCTTTTTTTTTTCTAGTCTAGGGGAGAAGGATTTGGGCCCAGAGTCATTTGAATGAAGTAGGAAATACTTAATAAAAAAAAAGAGGTGAAGGAGATGTCATAGGGTGGTAGGGTGTGTGTATAGCTCTGTTTCGAGTTGGAGTAGGTGTGGAGGGAAACTTTGGTTAAAGGAAAATTATTTTAGTTTTAAGTTGGAAGATTAACTGTAGATTGATTGTTATGGTCCATTTATTTAAAATGAGTTACAAAGGCTTTTACATAGCCTGCATGATCTGACTACTGCTTCCACCTCCTCTCCCAGCACGCTGGCCCCCCCAGACTGCCTCTGCTTCCAAGTCCTGCAGGAAGTGTTTTTCCCACTCCGGGTCCTTTGTATCTCTTGTTTTCTTTGTTGGAACTATAATTCCAACTCGCCTCTTGGCTACTCCTACTCAGTCTTTAGGCCTCCATCTAACCGTTACTTGTCCCCCAAAGTATCCCTCTCAATAAGTTAGATTCCTGTGCTTATCATTGTTATCTTCAATAAAATAATGAAAATTCGGCAGAATAAGGACTCAGTTGGTCTTTGAGTTGGCCAGGGAAGCAGCTGACCTTAGGTGTGACTGGATCCAGGAATTCCTAACAATGCCAACTGCATTCTAGCTCTGATTTTTCCCTCCTACCTCTTACCTTTGTCACTCATTGTGCCCATTTTTTTCCCACCTGGGAACTGATTTTCATCATGAGGCAGGGCAAAAGGGAGGCCTGGTTGGAGACCATCTCATGTCTTTCTTTGCTGTCTTGGCTTAACCTGGGTGAGGGGAGGGCATGGAACCCTACGTTTGAGATCATGCTTCCAGAGCAATGTGGACAACAGGAGGTGGGAGGCTGTGGTGGGGTGGAATGGAGGAATGCATACTGAATAGACAAAAGCCAAGAGCCTCCACTGTAGCCTCCCCTGTGGTTTTCTCTTAAAGAACCCAGTTCCTCATCTGTGTAGCACTTGTCCAAGTTGAAATTTAGTATATTTTGTGTCTTTATTTGGTACATATCTGCTGTGTGCTCCTCCAGGTTGAAAATCAATTCTGCACCATTCATGGCTCTATTCCCAGTGTCTGTAGGTGGAGCATAGTAGGAGTTTGGTAATTATGTGTACAATGAATGAGTGAATTAGGCAACAAAATGAAAATGTGGGAGAAGACTGTTTTGTGAACAGATCCTCACATAGGAAGAAACTTTAGAGTGTTTCTTGGGGGAAGTTGACCATTTCAATGATCCATAGACCCATGAACTGAAAGCAAGAACTTGGCAGTGTTTATTAATGTATGGTGCCTATACTAGCGACATTAGCATCACCAAGGAACTTGCTAGAACTGCAGGTTCTCAGCTCCAACCTTGCATCTCCTGCCTCAGAAACTCTGGGGACAGGACTCAGAAATCTCTATTTCAATAAGTCTGCAAGGTGATTTTGATGCATGATAATACTTGAGAACCACTGGAGTACCAGATAGGAAGGAGTGAGAAGGTCAAGCTTACACATTTGTAGCATATGAAAATTACTGTCAGAAAACTGTTCCCTATCTCTTTTGAGACTCCTTTTTAAAAAAATTGATTTCATTATTTTCTTAAGTACATGACAACAGTAGAATGCATTACAATCCTTATTACACATATAGAACACACTTTTTCATATCTCTGTATATAAAGTATGTTCACATTAATTTATGCCATTATACATGTACTTTTTTGCATTACAATTCTTAATACACATATATACCACAGTTTTTCATATCTCTGTATATAAGGTATGTTGACACCCAATTCAAGTCTTCATACATGTACTTTGTGCTGGAGCTTAATGTTTAAGAGTTTTTGTTTCCTCCAGGAGCTGGGGATCAAACCTTGTGCATGCCAGGCAAACATTATATTACCAAGCTACATCCCTAGCCATTTTAAAATCGTATTTTAACATGAGTTCTCTCTAAGTTGCTCAGACTGGCCTTCAAATTGTGATCCTCTTTCCTCAGCCTCAGGAGTAACTAGCATTACAGGTGTGCCACCATGCTTTGTGGTTTAAGAGCTCTTGAACTAGGTTGTCTGGTTTATAATCCTGACCTCTCTGCTTATTGAGTAACTTCATACTACTCACTCAATCTCTCTTAAGACTCTGTATTAGTCAGCTTTTGTTCACTGTGACAAAATATCTGAGATAATCAACTTATAAGGAGGAAAGGTTTATTGTGGTTCACAGTTTTGGAGGTTTTAGTTCATGGTTGATTGGCCTCCTTGCTTCTGAGCCTGTGATGGGACTACATCATAATGGGACTGTGACTTACCTCATGTAGGCTGGGAAGTAAGAGAGACAGGAAGGGGCTGGGGTCCTGACATCTCCTTCCAGGGAACATTTCCCAATGATTTAGTTTCCTTCCATTAGACCCCCTAAATGTTCCACCACCTCTTAGTAGCACCACAGGCTGAGAACCAAGCCTTCAAGACATAGGTCTTTGGGGGACATTCAAGTTCCAAACTATAGCAGCTTCTGATTTATGATCTATAAAATAACTACTAACAGATAGTACCTAGCTCATGGAAATACTGTGAAGATTAAAAGTGGTGATAATGATACTTAACATCTAGGAACCCCTTACTATGTATCTAAACACTTGTGTCAGATTTTTTAAAAAAATTATTTATTTTTCTAATTTGTTCTACATGTCAGCAGAATGCATTACAGTTCATAGTACACAAATGGAGCACAATTTTTCATTTCTCTAATTGTACACAAAGTAGAGCCACACCATTCCTGTCTTCATACATGTACTCAGGGTAATGATGTCCATCTCATTTCACCATCTTTTCTACCCTCTGCCCCTTCCCTTCTCCTCCCTCCTGTTTGCCCTATTCAAAGTTCCTCCATTCCTCCCACACTCCCCCCCCATCCCTTATGGATCAGCAACCGCATATCAGAGAATACATTCAGCCTTTGGTTATTTTGGGATTGGCTTACTTCGCTTAGCATGATATTCTCCAACTCCATCCATTTACCTGCAAATGTCATGATTTTATTCTCTTTTAATTCTGAGTAATATTCCATTGTGTATATATACCACAGTTTCTTTATTCATTCATCTATTGAAGGGCATCTAGGTTGCTTCCATAGTCTAGCTTTTTTTACCAAGTGTTAAGTTGTCTAATGCATACAAAGTGTCTAGCATGGTGCCTGTTACCCAGCTAGCAGTTATTGAATGTCTATTATTGCTTACAACGGAGAGTGAATAGATCCTGTTTATTTGGAGTGGGCCAAAAGCTTCCCTGGGTAAGGGGACCGTGAGGTTGAGCAGACACGTGTATGACCTGGAAAAAGGTTTATGTGTCCTGCCTGCTACTCTGTGCCTGCTCCCACCTTCCTGTCCTCGGATGAGCTGTCCGTCCCACATGTTCCTATCTTCCTGGCTGTCCATCATGCATAGCTGGATAGAAAGCCCCAAGCACTGTAAGCCTCATGATGTCTGTCAAGGGCTTTCTGACCATTTTGATTAACTTTTTTTTTAGGTAAGATTAGTTATAGGTGTTCTCTATTTAGTCTTTTACTGAGTTCTGCATTTTTGAGTATTTGCACTTCAGGGATTTTTCTTAAATGTAAAGAGCCTACTGAAAGTTTTATAACCTCAGGTGTCCTTCTCCATTCACTGTTCATGGTCAAGGTCACTCATATGTGGATCTGACAAAACCCACAAGCTTCGGTCACTTGTGCTCTGGTCGCAAAGGAATTAGAAGAGTAGCCAGTGATATTTTCCTGTATGTTTATTCTGCTGGGCTCAAACTGCATGAAGAGACAGCTGTCCTGCCTGGTTAGGTGGGAGACCAGGAACTTGATGTCATTGTACATCGCCACTCTCTTTCATGGTGTGAGCACTTACTGGGTGTTAACTGTACGCAAGCCCAGAGACTGTATTCCTGGGGAATGCTCAGAGAATAATAGATGGCCACAGTGAAATTTGAGACAACCTGGGGCCAGGGATATCCCAGCACAGTAGAAAGTGCATTAACTTGAAGCAGACCAAACACCTGAGGTCTGAGGAGTTAGCCTGTGACAAGCAGGGGTGCCTGGGGCCCCCAGCTCAGTTTTCAGCAGATGCTTGTCTGAAGTTAGCCATCACCAGAGATCAGAGGAGCCGAGCGAGGGTAGAGATTTCTTCATCCAGGGGTGAGTCCCCAGGGCCTTTCCTTCCTTTCTCCTAATGATCTCTTATCTCTCTATTATGATTAATTTGGCACGTGGCTCCTTCTTGTACACAGTTAAGGTTTGCCACTGTGAACAAAGGAGTTTTTGTCATGACCCTTGATTGTACATGACAAAGCCAATTTGAACAAGCTGAAGAAAAAAATAGAGGTGATTGGCTCAGGTAACTGGGATGGAAGGTGGTATAGACCATGGAATTCAAGAAAGAACTACAGGACCAGGGATACCATTTACCACCATCTTCTTTTCCATTTCTGTTACTCTGGTTTCATTTTGCTCTCTTGTCTCAGGTTTCATATCCTGGCTCTCTGAATGTCAAGAACCTTCCTTTTGGGGCTGGTGTTGTGACTCAGTGGTGGAGGGCTTGCCCTGTGTGTCTGAGGTACTGGGTTTGATCCTCAGCACCACATAAAAATAAATAAATAACATAAAGGCATTGTGTCCATCTACAACTAAAACAATATTTAAAAAAAAAGAGAACCTTCCTTCTTTTTCCTAAGGTCCATTTTTCATTCCTAGAGGAGGACCTGATTGACCTTACTTGGTTTTGGGTCCACCGCCAGCCTCATCCTAAGCCCACAGGAGTGGGAAGGCCGGCGTCCAGCCTGGCTGTACTAGTTATCTGTGGCAGGAGCCCATCCTGACAAGTGGCATTTTTGCTGTTCTAGTTGTGAAATATTTTGAGTAGCAGCCCTGAAAATGTGCTGTTCTGATGGACCAGATCTGGGTCATCTCTCTTTTCTGTGAGCCAAGCGCAGGTGGTAGGACACATGACATTGCTGTGGAGATGGGGGGAAATGTGCTAGTGATCCCAACATTATCACCATTGAAATAGGCCTTGAACATTCTGTGGTTGAATTTAGTATACAACAGTCCCTGGCCACACAGTTGGCAACTAAGCATCCCAGACAGGCTACCTATTGCCACTTGTAAGGGTGAGTGGTTGCCTTGTATGTCCTTCTATGTCCTTCCATGTCCTAACTAATGCCAAACCAACTGCTTTGTTCTAGGATAGAGAGTATTGTCTTCACTAATCTGGTGGCACGAGGCCCCTCTGACTCTACCCACAGGCATCACAACCAATCTTGCTCTTGATGTGGACATGGGGTCCCTGCATTCTTCCTCTCCACTAATCTCTTCCATCTTCATCTGCCCAAAGTCCCCATGTCCTTTTTATCATGATCCCATTTTCTACCTTGATTCTTCCTTCCCCCTCCTCCTTATCCTTATTCCTAACTTACTGGATTCTTCTTGGCAGAAGAAATGGCTAAGAGGAATTATGATGCTTATTTAACAGATGAAGAGATGGGAGCTCAGGGTTCAAGGTGATTTGTTCTGGGTCACACAGCTGGTCATTGGCAGATGACCAGCTTCTAGTCACAGCCTCTTGACCCTGAAGCTCAGAGTCTTTCCTCTTGCCTGTTTTCTCTCCCTGTATGTCCTCTTACATTTAAATATCATCGCCACTCTCCCAACACTCTGTCACAACTTGGAGAAAGGAGTATTTATGTGATGGTGCTTTGAGAATAAATTTAGAGAGGCAAACCTTGAGTTGATTCTGGAAGAAAATTCAGGCCTTTAAGGGGGCAAAAGAAGAGAGGAGGCCCTTCCAAGGGATCAGGAGCCACCTGAGTAAAGTGGCTGAATGACAAGTGGCTTATCTTCTGTCCTGCATCACAAAAGCAGCCTAGACAAGTGGTAGCAGAAACCAGCCACAACCAGAGAGATTATGCAAAAAAAATGAGCCAGAAAAGTGAGCAGCTGCTAGGCTCCAAGGCTAGGTTCCCAGGACTGTCACAGTATCTCAATTCTTATGGTGACCCTGTGAGCTCCGTTCTCCACTGCCGTGGAAACAGAACACAGTGGGTTAATTGATTTTCCAAAGTCACACAGTAAGACTTTTTTTTGGTAAGATATAAAGTTTACATTGAAACTTGAGTCTCTCTGACCACAAAATCTATTCTTTAACCACATGCTTCTATGCTGGAGGGTATGACATGAACGTGATAAGGCCATACAGGTGGTCCCAGAAATCTGCTCAGAAGCCAAGCTCTTAGTAAAAGTCATTCGGTTTGGCAGATTTTTTTTTTTTTTAATTTTAAAATGGTATATCTTTGTTAGGTTCGGACATTAGTCATCCATTTGTGAACATTGTTCAGTTTCCCTTTAAATATGCAAGCCATACAGACTCAGAGCCAAATGTGGAACTTTCTCCCTCCTATCCTTGTTCCATCATTCTGTGCAGATGATTTTGTATTTCATTTATCTCTTGGGCTGTGGCAGTGGGAGAAATGAGTCCATCACCAACTTCTTGTGGGGGTGTCGCTTTTTATCTCTGCACCCAGTGTCAGCATGGGTAAGCCTGAGCTTCTGCGGACTCCCCTCCAGGCTCAACAGTCTCCGAATCTCTACTTCCACGCTCTGTGGCAGTGACTCAGGGATCCTGTGGGTAATAAATTATGTTCTGTAATAATGAGCTCTCTCCTTTTGTTCCATCTGGTGGGTCTACTTTTCACAGCAAACCTTGATGGGCTGAGGATGAAAAAGTGTTTAGAAATGAGCTTGAATCTCTCCAAGGTGCACTCTGCATGGGAAGAGGAAGCGACATTCACTCATTGGCTCTGAGAGAGAGTTGGAACAGAGTGTAAGGGCTGCTGGGGGCAGTTCTGCTGCCTGGATACCTTACAGCCCAACCCTAAACCTGGGCAGCAGAAAGCCATTGTAGCATTTGAGAGTAATCAATGAAGCTACTTGCGTTTGCTGAACATGATCAAATGTTGGCGTGGGTGAAAGAAATCAAACACCTAAGGCCTTCCTCTCAGAGCTCATGAGAGAAATAATGATGAGCAGCATCTCCTGCTTGGTGTTAGGGAGGCAAAAAATTCAACAAGTTTTCTGGGAGTTTCAGTAGATGGTGGTGATCAGAGAAGGCTTCCCAGAGGTGGTGCGATTTCAAGAAATAAAAATGTACATGCTCGATGCAGAAATCTTGGGTAATTAAAAAAAGCATGAAATTGAAAATTGTCTCTTACTCTATCAGAGATAATTGCTATTAGTATTTTGGTATATTCTCTTTCAGTTTCTTATTTGCATCATGTACTCAAAATGAAATCATATTATACATGCTGTTTTGCAATCTTAGATTTTGTTTTTAGCAATATATGACATTTTCCTGTGTCAATAAATCTTCAAAAGCATACAGTCTTTATGATGAAAATTGCTTTTTTCCTCATTATGAAATTGCAAAGCTTGCAAAAAATATCAGAGAATATACAAAACATTAGAAAGAAGAAAAGAAATCCATAATTCTATTCCTCAGCAATTCTTACCATTTTCATTTGAGTGTGTATACCTCTGACTTTTCCCCAAGTGTATGTGTGTAAAACATATATATGTAACATATTACATGTTATACTCATAGACATCTGATTACTATCTCACACCCAGCTGGGGGTGCAGCTAAGTGGTGGAGGGGTACTCGGCATGCTCAAGGCCCTGAGTTCAATGCCTAGCACCAAAGGAAAACACAGTCTCAACCACCCTCCCCTCACAGAAATTTAAGCATCATGAGGAGAGAGACTGTGTCCTAGTGTCCAGGACAGCATATAGTAAGCATTCATTTAGTAATTGTTTATAGAATGAGTGCATGGCAGGTCAAATCTGTGATGGATCTTGATCAGGAGACAGTAGGCTGTAATTGCTGGGAGCTGAGACAGCACGCTGAGACCTCTGGACACAGGTGAGAGATCTTTGCTTATGTATGTTTCATGTCAATGCATTAAAAACAAAACATGCAAAGCAAGCAAGCAAAACAAAGCCCCCTAAACTGTTTACTTCTTTTAACTTTGTGAAAAGTTGCATTTTGGGCCACATTTTGTCTGTTAGGATTTATGGAAACTTAAACCACCTTCTTATATCACTGTCCCCATGTCTCTAGCTGGCTGTATAGGAAGGCAAGGAGCCTGTCTTGTCCCTCTGAGTAGTGCCAGATGGGTCTTTGGCACCAACGCATGTTTCTTGGTGAGTGTGATGACAAGAGGAGGAAGGTGATGGGAAATTACCTACAGAGAGGACCTGGGTGAACAGAAGGCACGTGACACTTCTCCGATGTCACCAGATGCCAAAATGAAGGCTTATTTCGTTAATGTTTCCCTCCTATATATGACAAACCCAAAGCCAACATCACACTGAATGAAGAAAAGCTAAAAGAATTTTCTCAAAAGTCAGGAACAAGATAAGGATGTTCACTCTCACCATTCCTACTCAATAAATTGGTCTCAAAAATCCCCGGGGCAATCAGGCAAGGGAAAGAAATTAAAGGGATAAATGGAAAAAGAAGTCATCAACTTATCTCTGTTTGCTGATGACATGATTCTATATCTAGAAGACCCCCAAAAAAACTCTACTAGAAGACTTCTAGAAATGATAAATTCAGCAAAATAGCAGGATATAAGATTAACCCATACATAAATCAATGGGTTCACTATACTCCAGTGATGATCTCGCTGAGAAAGAACTCAGGAAAACTATCTGTTCACCATAACATTAAAAAAATAATTGGGAATAAATAAAGCTAACTAAGGAGGTAAAAGATCTCTACAGTGGAATAATTGAATATTGAAGAAAGATATTGATGAAGGCCTTAGAAGACCAAGAGACCTCTCACATTCTTGGGTAGACACCTCTCAAAATGGCCATAGTACTGAAAATGATACACACATTCAATGCAGACCCCGTCAAGATACCAATGAAATTCTTCACAGAACTAGAAGAGGTCCTAAATTTCATATGAAAGAAAAAAAAATATAGCTAATGCAATCCTGAGTAAGAAGAACCCATGCAAGAGGCATCCAAAAAACAGATATGAAAATCAATGTAATAGAACAGAACACACAGTGACCAACCCATATAGTCATCTCAACAAAGGAGCTAAGATCATACACTGTAGAAAAGATAGCTTTTTTATTTTTTATTTTTAAAATATATATTTTTAGGTGTAGATGGACACAACACAATGCCTTTATTTTTATGTGGTGCTGAGGATGGAACCTGGGTCCCACCCATTCTAGGTGAGTACTCTATCATTGAGACACAATCCCAGCCTCAAAAAGATAGCTTTTTTTTTTTAACAAATGGTTCTGGCAAAAATGGATATCCATATGTAGAAGAATGAAACTAGATTTCTATCTCTCACCCTGAATAAGACTCAAATCAGAGTGGTTCAAAGACTTAGAAATTAGACCAGAAACTTTGCAACTGTTGGGAAGAAACATAGAATCAACACTCTGACCTATTGGCACAGCCACTGATTTCCTTAATGAGATTCCTAATGTTCAAGAAATAAACCAAGAAACAATACGCAGGAAGATGTCAAATTTAAAAGATTATTCACAGCAAAGGAAACAAGAATGTGAAGAAAGAGCCTACAGAATGAGAGAAGATCTATGCCAGCTGCTTCTCCAACAGGGGATTAAATCCAGAATTTATTAAAAAAACTCAAAATACTTAACACACACATGCACATGCACGCACATACACATACACACACACACACACACACACACACACACACAAGAACAAACAACCCAATTTAAAAAAAGGGGGGGGGATAACTAAATAGACATTACTCAAAAGAAGAAATGGCCAAAAATATATAAAAAAAAGTTAAATGTACTTAGCAATCAGAAATTTTATATCAAAACTACATTGAGATTTTATTTCACTCCATTTGGAATAGCAATCATTAAGAATACAGATGATAATAAGTGTTGTAGAGGATTTGGGGGGTAGTACAACCACTTTGGAAATCAGTATGGAAATTCCTCAAAAGATAAGAAATGGCACTACCATATGACCCAGCTATTTCACCCCTTGATGTTTACCTAAATGAACTAAAATCAGTACACTACAGTGATATAGGCAATTTTATAGCAGCCCAATTCACACAGCCAAGTTATCAAATCATCCCATATGCCCATCAATACAAAAAACGGGTAAAAAATGTGGTATATGTACACAAGAGGATTTTACTCAGTCATGAAAAGACTGAAATTATGTCATTTGCCAGTAAGTGGATGGAACTGGAGAACATCATGCTAAGTGACATAAGACTCAGAAAGTCAAAAGTGGAATGTTTTCTCTCATATGCAGAAAACATGAGATCAACGGGCGGGGGGGGGAATGGGGTGTGGAGGATCCCTTGAAAATAGAAGGGAGATCAGTGACATGGAGGAAGGGGATGAGAGATATGAAGACTGTGGAGTGAAATTGACCAAGGCATGCTTTGTACACATGCAAACATACCATAGTGAATCCCACCTTTATGTATATCTAACAATAAATAAATAGGAGAAAGATCACTAGAGTAGAGGAAAGGAAACAGGGGAGGGAAAGTGGAAATACTGGGGATTGAAGTGGGGCAAGTGATATTTGATGCATGTATTATTATGTCAAAATGAACTCCACTTTTATGTGTCACTACAATGCACTAATAAAAACACTGAAAATCTTCCCATTGTCTTGCCATTTGCCATCATGTTGAAATTTGCACTATAAAAATAATTTCTATAAGTTATTATTTCTCATTGAGCCCTTTCCGATACTTTATAGAACATACAGACCCCTAGATCTTGCCCCTGGCCTTCAATAATAGAACCTATATACTGGGAGTGAGGAAATCTGAATTTTTTTAAAAAAATTAAATTCTAATTTGTTACATATGGCAGCAGAATGCATTACGATTCATATTACACATATACAGCGCAATTTTTCATATCTTCACTTGTATATAAAGTATATTCACACCATTCCTGTTTTCATACATGTACTTTGGATAATGATGTCCATCTCATTCCACCATCATTTCTAACCCCATGCTCCCTCCCTTACCTTCTCACTCCTTTGCCCTATCTAGAGTTCATCTATTTCTCCCCTGTTCCCCCTCCCTACTATGACTCAGTCTCCTTATATCAGAGAAAATATTTGGCATTTGGTTTTTTGGGATTGACCAACTTCATTTAGCATTGTCTTCTCTAACTCCATCCATTTACCTGCAAATGCCATGATTTTATTCTCTTTTATTGATAAGTAATGTTCCATTGTGTATATATATACACCATATTTTTTTTTTATCCTTTAATCTACTGAAGGGCATCTAGTTTGGTTCCACAACTTAGCTATTGTGAATTGTGCTGCCACAAACATTGATATGACTGTGTCTCTGTAGTTTGCTGATTTTAAGTCCTTTGGGTATAGATTGAGGAGAGGGATAGCTGGGTCAAATGGTGGTTCCATTCCCAGTTAGGAAATCTGAATTTTAACAAGCTCTCTTGGCAACTTTTCAGCACACTAATGTTGAGAACACCCAAATGAGGTATTGGAACTTCTGTTGAAAAATATCAGTGGTGTGATAGCATTACTATTGGCCCTTAACATTTTAATATTAGTGAATATAATGAAATACTTAAGATTACAGGGAGCAGGGAGTATCCCAGGAAGAAAATAAAATAAAAAATGGGGGTAGGAGGATGGGCAGAAAGGTGTACAGAATAAGGCTGAGAGCTACGGACATAATCTAACATAGTCCATTGGTATCCTTGGTGGATTGGTTCCAGGGCCTCCTTTGTACCAAACTATGTGTAAGCTCAAATCCCTCATGTAAAATGGGTATTTGCATATGATCTATGCACATCCTCCTGTATACTTAAACCTCTAGATTACTTACAATGCCTAATACAAAGTAAATACTATATAAATAGTTGTTATTTATGAAATAATAAAAAAGAACAAAATATGTCCATGTTTGGTACAGATGCAGTTATTTCTTCACATATTTTTGAACCAAGGTTGATTGAATACACATTTATTGTACCAGAGGATATGGAGGACTGACTGTAGCTGGAGTCATTTGAGAGCCAGGATAAGATGTTGGGACCAGGTAGCATTAAGGACTTTCTCAGGCGAATCTTCTCTGCTTAGAGGCTGATGTCTAAGGTATGAAAAGAATGTAAAAGTCAGAATGAGAGCAAAAGTGAGAAGAATATGAAGATGGGTATTTGGGGAGTTGGAGGAGAGTATATTACAAAACAAAGCCTGTTGAATTCATTCTTGTTCCTTGGGATCCTTAGGATTTTCTTATCATTTAGTGCATGTCTGGAGCCCCAGATTTCACCCACTGAACTCAATTTTCTGTTTGCCTTTTGACAAAGGGAGTGGGAAAGAGAATAATTGTATAAATAGCTTTCAACACTTCATTAATGATACTACTCTAAGGTTAGATTTACAATGCACAGATTAGTGATTTACAGTGAGTTCTGTGTAAAGGCCATAAAATAACTTAGGGGGTTTAAGAATAAGCAGAGTGTTGCAGTCAGGTTTTTCATTTCTGTGACCAAACAACCAGAGAAGAACAATTTTAGAGGAAGAACAGTTTATTGGGGGCTCCCGATTTCAGTCCATAAACAGCTGACTCCATTCTTTGGGGCCCAGCATGAGGCTGACTATTATGGAAGAAGTGTGTGGTAGAGGAAAGCAGCTGGGGACATGGTACCAGGAACCAGAGAGAGTCTAAGCTCAGCTAAAAAAATATATACCTCAAAGACACACCCCCAATGATCCACCTCCTCCAGTGGCACCCTTCCTGCCTACAGTTACCAGTCCTTGAATCCTTATCAGGGATTACTACCTTGAAACTTTCCTGCATTGTCTCATACACAGGCTTTTGGGGAACATCTCATATCTAAACCATAACACATAATATTTTATTTTTGAAAGATACATGACCATTTGAGACTCTGAGTTAATGTATGTATACCCCATCTACCCTGTGCCCACCAGATCCTGCAAATTTATTCATACCTTGTACTGACTAAAACTTTCAGAACTCTGGAAAGCCAGTCTCTTTATTTTATTTTATTTAGATTTAGGGTCTCATTATGTCACACAGGCTGGCTTTGCACTCCTGGGCTCAAGTGATCCTCTTACTTCAGCCTCCCAAGTAGCTGGGGATACAGGGGTGTACCATGGTGCCACGTTTAGGAGGAAGACAGTTGAATACAGATTTCTGGGGCAATCTTTAACATTTTCAGAGCCCTAGGTAAAAATGCAAATGGAAGCTCACTCACTGTATTCCTAAATATTTCAAAGTTGAAAATTGGGCTATTAAATACATTCTATTCTCTTCCATTAATAGATGTTGTAATGACCTGGAAAATTGAGTTCTGAGCTCCATAGGGTACCATTCAGTAGCAGAGTCAGTGGTCTGTGCTTCCCAATCCCAGTCTACCTGGTCCTCTGAGGCCCTCATATGCATGCATGTGGAAATTTGAGCCTACACCACCAGAGACTTCTGGAGTCCTAGCTGTTTGGAGCAGGTCCAAGTGTAGGCTCATTCAGTTAGTACCAGGTCCATTTAAATATGGGACCCAGGATAGGTGACCCTTTTGTATAGAAATAAAGAGAGGTATTGGGAATCTCATGAATCATAGAATTACAAACTGGAAGGGAATTTGGACATCATTTGGTCCAGACCTTCATTTTACAAGCAAAGCAATTGAGATGCAGAGAATTTATGTGCTTATCCCAAGGTCCACCCCTAGCCAGTGGCAGAGCTAAAACTGGGGCTCAGATTTTCCTTTCCTTTCTGTACAGCTGCTTTAGATATAGTGAAATCCCCAAACATGAAGATTATTTTGTATTGCTTCTTAGATTTCAGAGTGCTGTTCAGGCAGTCTTTTCAATCACTAGTTAGAGGTTTTTAGCTGGGAACCCTGGTGGCAGTGGTTTTGTCCTGGCATGGTGCTAACCAGGAATGAGTAAGGGAGTGGAGGTGGGGAGGAGGGGGCTCCCTGCAACAAATGCTCTAACTGATGACATAAAATGAAGGAAAGCATGAATTAAAGGGTCTTATTTACTGTAATGATTCGAATTGTCAACTTGATTGGATTAAGAGATGCCAATGATTAAGAGGCTTATGTCAATGAGAGTGTGTCCAGGAATGATTGGCATTGGGATAGCCAACTGAAATGGAGACCCTCCCTAAGCATGGGCAGTGCTGTCCAGTAGGATGATGGCTTGGAAAGTTGGAAAAACAAGGAAGCAGAGCAGATGCAAGCTTGATTCTTCTTGAAGGGGTTCTTGATTGCTGCTGGGATCCTCTGAGGATATAAGACTCTGGCTTCTTCACTCCTCTAAAGTGGACTCTGCCAGTGATCCTCCAGAAGCCTTTGGTCTCTGACTAGGGTAGCACCACTGAGCCCTCTAGTTCTGGGGCTTCAGCCTCTTGGACTGCGCAGCTGCTGGTTCCTCCAGCTCTGCAGCCTGCACACGGCCACTGTGGACTCTCCAGCTTCTGGTTTCATAAGCCAGTCTAATAAAACTCCCTTTTCGTGATTACACTTTCTGTTGATTCTGTTCCTCTAGAGAACCCTGGCTAATACATTTACCAAGCACAAGTCAGAGGACCACCCTCCACTGGGAGCACTAAAGGAAGACACTCTTGGCAGCACCCAAGTTTTTTTCTCCCAGTATTCTCTTGAAGAAAGAACTCCCTGTGTCATCTTGTGATGTGGATAGCAGTTACATAAAATACATGTTTACTCTTATACTTGATTTTCTAACCTCCAGAACTAACTAAATGCATTAATGCATTAAATGTATTATTATTTTTTGTTGAGAACTACAAGCTTCTTTTTCCCTGTATACTTGAAGAGAACTAAATTTACTGGAATTCTTACCATCCACATGGGGAAGCTGAGTTTAATTTCTAGACTATGTAACCATAATTTGATCCTGCCTAATACTAACTGCCTACACAATTTCACATGAGTCACAATTTCTTATTAGTAAAATAAGAAATTTAGGCTAACTATCATTATGAAGACTGTGGGCTATAAAACTCACTCTTAGCTGTGTGACCTTAGGCAAATCACTTAATCTGTCTGAATCTCACGTTTTCATCTGTGAAACAGCTCATGATCATGTGTGTCTCAGAGTTGTTATGCAGATTATGTGAGCTGCATGGTCTTGGTTCTGATGCCACTATTCAATTTCTCCAAGCCAGAAATCTGAGAATCATCTTTAACAACTCCCCTTTCCTCTTGTTCCTTAAGTCTAAGCAATTACTAAATATTACTGATTGAATTTCCCAAATATTTAAAATTACATCAACATTCAATTTAAGTACCCTCCAACCTTACGTTGCCACTGTCCTCTTTGAAATCTTATTTCCTATAGGAAACTTCTAACTGGCCTCCCAGCCTCCGTCCTTGCCACATTCAACCCATGATTTGCCTTCACTGTGATCTTTCTAAAATACACACTTGACAAACGTCACTCTTTTAAAATGACCTCAAGGTGCTTTTAAAGGGCAGAGTGTGCTGTCATCAGCCTGGCCCGGAAGGACGTCATAATCTGACCCCAGTCTCATTTCTGACCACTCTTCTGACTCCATGTCATCTTCACCCCACAAGTCCATCTACCTGAAACACCAGTCCCTCTTCAAGACCTAGTTCAGTGGGAAGCCCTCCTGGGCACGAGCAGAGCTTTGTTCCGCTTCCTGTTGCTACCATGTCATAGGATGATATACTCTCCCCAAGTTCATTTGGGTTCTCTTCAGAGCGAGAGATCACTTCTCGAATTGCATCGTTCAGGAAAGTAAATAGTAAAATTGTTTTTGTGATTTTCAACTCAGTTCTTTGTCTTGCCTTATTTAGATGAAATCATTCATCCTGAATCATTCTGATGATTTTGCCTATAATTTGTTTGGTCCATCTAGACACATCTATGAAACTCAAGTCTAACAATCAACTAACCAACACATCAAAGATGATTTACCTTTTAATTTTTGCTTTATCTCCTGTTCTGGGGACCTACTTCTTACAGACTCCTGGGTGCTGATCAACATTTTGTCAAATGCATGATGAGAGGACTTCCCTGTGAGTTAGAGAATCCCAGAATAGATTGCAAAGCATCTGCAAATACTCCTTGTTGCTGACTGTGGCAAAATCTTTAGTAGTTGGCAAAAATTGTGCATGGTGATGGAGGAAGTGGGTCACATGGATCAAGATGTTCATTCAGCAATATGTGAATACAGGATAGCCTCTCTCCTTCAGGATATCAGAGTATGGGTTAAGTATCCCTAACTGAAAATCAGAAATCAGAAATGCTCCAAAATCCAAATCTATAGGCACTAACAGGCTGCCACAAGGGATACATTTCACTCCTTACCTTATGAGACAGGTCACAGTTAAAATGCAGCCACAGTAAAAAGACTGTATACAATTGCCTTTAAGCTATCAGTATGAGGTGCACATGCACATCAGTGGTTTTGTGTTTACACTTGGATCTTGTGTTAGTAAGCTTTTTGTTGCTGTGACCAAAATGCTTACTACGAACCACTGAGAGGAGGAAAAGTTTAATTTGGTTCCCAGTTTCAGAGGCCTCAGTCCATAGTCAGTTGAGTCCATTGCTCTAGGCCCAATATGAGGCAGAACATCACAGCAGAAGGAAGCTACTTAGCTCATGGCCGTCTAGAAGCAAAGAAAGACAGGGAGGAACACGGGGCACAATATTACCCTCAAGGACACATCCCCACCAACCTACTGCCTCTTGCCACATGCTACCTGCTTACAGTGACCATGCATTATTCCATTCAAATTATTACTCCCTCAAATGGATTTATCTCTTATTTTTATAAATGAATCTCATGACTGCCTTTTCTATTTCTATGAAGAACTTCATTGGAATTTTAATAGGAATTATATTAAATCTGTATAGATTTTTGGTAGTATGGCCATTTTGACAACCCAAGATTGGGAGATTTTTCCATCTTCTTCAACTTATTTCTTTAGTGTTTTGTAGTTTTCACTGAAGAAGTCTTTCGCCTCTTTTGTAGATTGATTCCCAAATATTTTATTTTTAAAGGCTATTGTGAATGGGATAGTTTTTCTAATTTCTCTTTCAGCTGGTTCATCACTGATGTATAGGATCACAATTCATTTATGGGTGTTAATTTTTTACCCTGCTACTTTGCTGAATTCATTGATGAGTTCTAGAAGTTCTTGAATGGAGATTTTGGGTCTTCTAAATATAGAATCATGTCATCAGCAAATAGGGGTAGTTTGAGCTCTTTCTTTCCTATAATTTATTAAATTATAATTCCTTTAAATTTAAATTAAATTTCTTTAATTTTGTTCTTTAGCCTAATTGCTTGGGCTAGAATTTCCAGGAGTATGTTGAAAAGAAGTGGTAAAAGAGGGCATCCCTGTCTTGTTTCAGTTTTTAGAGGGAGTGCTTTCATTTTTTTCTTCATTTAGAATTATGTTGGCCTTAGGTTTGACATATATTGGTTTTACAATGTGGAGGTATGTTCCTACTATCCCTAGTTTTTCTAGTGTTTTGAACATGAATGGATGCTGTGTTTTGTCAAATGCTTTTTCTGCATCTATTGAGAGAATCATGTGATTCTTGTCTTTAAATCTATTGATGTGATGAATTACGTTTATTGATTTCTGTATTTTGAACCAACCTTGCCTCTGTGGGATGAACCC
Organism: Callospermophilus lateralis; assembly: GCF_048772815.1. NCBI lineage: Eukaryota > Metazoa > Chordata > Mammalia > Rodentia > Sciuridae > Callospermophilus > Callospermophilus lateralis. The sequence continues at coordinate 3,511,972 of NW_027516368.1, read as the reverse complement.
GACTTGATTGTGTGCACTATTTTTAAAATATGTTTTTGTATGTGATTTGACAGTATTTTATGAAGAATTTTTACATCTGTGTTCATCAGGAATATTGGTCTAAAGTTTTCTTTCCTTGATGTATGTTTGGTTTTGGTATCAGGGTGATACTTGCTTCGTAGAATGAGTTTGGAAGGGTTCCCTCCTTTTCTATTTCGTGGAATAATTTCAGAGGATTGGTGGTTAGTTCTTCTTTAAAGGTCTGGTAGAACTCAGTTGTCTAGTCCTGGGCATTTCTTTGTTGGTAGGCTTTTGATGGATTTTCAGTTTCACTGCTTGAAATTGATCTTTTCTATGTCCTCCTTATTCAATTACGGTAGGTCATATGTCTCTAGAAATTTATCTGTCTTCAAATTTTGTATTTTTTTGAGAGAGAGAGAGAGAAAATTTTTTTTAATATTTATTTTTTAGTTTTTCGGTGGACACAACATCTTTATTTTATTTTTATGTGGTGCTGAGGATTGAACCCAGTGCCAGGCGAGCGCGCTACCACTTGAGCCACATCCCCAGCCCCTTAAATTTTGTATTATTACAGTATAAATTTTCAAAATAGTTTCTGATTATCATCTGTGTTTGAGTAGTATCTGTTATGATATTTCCTTTTTCATCATGAATTTTAGTAATTTGAGTTCTCTCTCTCTTCATTAGCTTGGCTAAGGGTTTATCAAGTGTATTTATTTTTTAGATGAACCAACTTTTTGTTTTGTTCAATTTTTTGGATTATTTCTTTTGTTTTAATTTCATTGATTTTTAGCTCTGATTTTAATTGTGTTCTACTGCTTTTGGTGTTGATTTGTTCTTCTTTTTCTAGGGCCTTGAGATGTAATATTAGGTCATTTGTTTACTTTCTTTATTTTTAATGAATGAGCTCAATGTGATGAACTTTCTTCTCAGCAATACCTTTATAGTGTCCCAGAGATTTTTCTTTATTGTATCAGTGTTCTCATTTACCTCATCCCTGGTTTCTTCCGCTATTCATTGGTCCCTCAATAGTGTGTTATATAGTCTCCAGGTGTTAGTTTAGCTTCTGTTTCTTATTTTATTATTGATTTCTTATTTTATTCCCTTATGACCCGATAGAATGCAAGTTATCATCTCTATTTTTTTTTGTATTTACTAAGAATTGCTTTGTGGCATAAGATATGGTGTGTTTTAGAGAAGAATCTGTGTGCCACTGAGAAGAAAGTGTATTCAGTCATTGATGGAAGAAATATTCTGTATGTATAACTGTTATGTCTAAATTATTCATTGTATTTTTTAGTTTTATTGCTTTATTTAGTTTTTGTTTTAAGGATCTATCCAGTGGTGAGAGAGGTGTATTAAAATCACCCAGTATAGTTGTGTTGAGGTCTATTTGAGTCTTGAAATTGAGAAGGGTTTGATTGATATATGTAAATGCTCCATTGTTTGGGGCAAAAATATTTATGATTATTATGTCTTGTTGATGTATAATTCCCTTAAGCAGTATGAAATGTCCTTCTTTGTCCCTTGTGATTAACTTTGACTTGAAGTCAACTTTATCTGATGTGAGGCTAAGAGCACCTGCTTATTTACATGATCCATGTGAGTGATATGTTTTTTTCCCCATCTTTTTACCTTCAATCTGTGGATGTCTTTGCCTATGAGGTAAGTCTCTTAGAGACAGAATGTTGTTGGGTCTTGGTTTTTATTCCAATTTGCCAGCCTATGTCTTTTGATTGATGAGTTTAGGCCACTTATATTCAATGTTATTATTGAGAAATATTATTCTTAATAAATTATTATTCTTAATAAATTCCCTGTTACTTAGATTTATCTGGTTTTTAATTTGAATTAGTTTCCTTTGATGGACTATTATTCTAGTGTAGTTACTCCCTTTGCTGGTTTTCAGTTTTACTTTTTATTTTTTCTTCATGAAATATATTACTGACTATGTTTTGTAGAACAGGATTTCTAGTTGTGAATTCTTTAACTTTTTTTTTAATCATAAAAGATCTTTATTTTATTGTCAATTCTGAAGCTTAATTTTGCTGGGCATAATATTCTTGGCTAGAATCCATTTTCTTTCAGAACTTGGCATATATTTTTCCAAGACCTCCTAGCTTTGAGGGTGTGAGTTGAGAAATCAGCTGAGCTTCAGATTGTATTCCCTCTAAATGTAACCTGCAATTTTTCTCTGACAGGTTTTAAAAATCTATCCTTATTCTGTATTTTAGGCATTTTCATAAAAATATGCCTTACTGTGGGTCTGTTTTAATTTTGAATAGCTGAGGTCCTGTAATTCTCCTGTATTTTATTTTCCATTTTATTCTTTATATTTGGGAAATTTTCCAATATCATTTCATTGAAAAGATTGTGCATTCCTTTGGTTTGTATCTCCTAGCCTTCATCTATCCAAATGAATCTTAAACTTGGTCTTTTCAGATTGTTTCTTAGAAGTTCTGTTCATGGTCTTTTAATATTTTTTCTCCATGGTCAACTTTGTTTTCAAAATTATATATTTTCTCTTCATTGCCTGAAACTCTGTTTTCTAAGTGATCTTCTCTGTTGGTGATACATACTTTCCATTGAAGTTTTAATTTGGTTTATTGATTCCTTCATTTTGATTATTTCTGCTTGATTTTTTTTTTACATAATCTCTGTTTCTTCATTGAGGTGATCTTTCACTTTCTGTATTTTCTTTCTGATTTCAGACCTTACATTGTCCTTTACTTTGCAAATCTGATTAACTATGTACATTCTAAACTCCTTCTCTGACATTTCTTCCACTGTGGTGCCAATGTATTCTATTATTTGCATTATCTTGGTTTGTTTTTTCTCTTGCTACTTCATATTGTTTGTATTTTATCTACTTGTTGATGTGGACTGAAGAGCCAAGTGAGATGAAAGAAGGGACACAAGGGTTCCAAAGCTTGGTGCAGCTAAGGACGTTTGTTATTGGCAAGCACAGCATATTATAGTTTACAATAAGTTTCCAACTGTGGAATGCAACCTTGAGGTTAGGCAGACAAAATACTAAAATATCTTTTTTAAAAACAATGCTATGTTTACACTTATTTTCTTAATCTTTACACTAGATCTATGCTAGCAGCTAAGCAGAAGATAACAGGAACGCTCCCTAAAATAACTACACCACAGGGAAAATCATGAAACAAATCCACAGTCTCAAGAGGAACTTATGGCAAGTCTGACCATGTCAACTGAGTGTGTCCCAAGAACAGTCTACTGTTGTTGCTTGATCTGTCCTGCCAAGAGGTCGGAGAATATTAACTCCTTAACATCTGCAGCTCCACCACAGTCCTTGAGATCTCAGACAACTCCATCATCTTCCCATCTAACAGTATGGATATGAGGCATTAGTTTCTACCCCGTGGACTTATAGTGTCCCTGAAGGTCTCCAGTACCTCACTTACTGAGAGGCTGTGAATCTGTTTTCTTAATTTCATGCTGTGGAGTAGCCAGTAAAGCAACCTTCTCTATTCCACCATCTTGAAACCTCCCACAATCTGAATTTGAACAATTCCTCCTGCTGATTCTGGTGCCCATTTGACTGATATCATTTTTCAGCAAACTCTTTCTGTAAAGAGGCAGACAGTATACTTCAGACTTTGCAGGTCACAGTCTCCCTTACAATAACTCAGTTCTATCATGGTAGCTTGGAAACAGACATCCACAATACATTAATAAATAAGCATAGCTGTGTTCCAATAAAACTTTATTTATAATAACAGTTGGTGAGCAGCTTTGGTCCTGTAGGCCATATTGCCAACCTCTGTTGGGTTCTGATCTCAGCTCTCTGGCATCCTTGGTGTTTGTTTCATTCCTCTTGGAGATCTGGTTTATCATTTTATACCTTCTTTAAAATTTCTAAAGGAGACTGGCTTAGTTAATAAATCCTGATAGATTCTTTTATCAGTGCATTTTGATGGTAAAGTCAGATTCTCACCTCACTTTAGCTCGTCTTTAATGCCTGTTATTTACTTTAAAAGCTGTTGTTTGTCATTTAGCCTCATTCTTGAGTGTGCCACCTGTGTGAGCCCTTATGCTTTTGACATATTCTATAGGAGCTTTTCAATCTCTGCAGATTATCAGCCCCAAAGAAGATATTCATAATGGTGAGTATATTAGTTTGTTAGGGTTACCATGAAAAAGTACCCTGAAATATGTGGCTTAAAAAAATAGAAATTTGTGGTTTTAAGGTGTATTAAGAATTATAATGCAAAAAATTATGAATGTAATGCAAAAAAAAAAAGAAATAGAAATTTATCTCACACTTTTAGAAATTGAAAGTCCAAAATTAAGATGACCGCAAGGCTATGATTTCTCTGATAGTTGTAGAAGAATCTTTTCTTCCTCTTCACTTAATTTTTTTTAAATTGATGAATAAAAAATTGTATCTATCTGTGTAAAATGATGTTTTAAAATATGTACACATTATGGCTGAGTGTGGTGGTGCACACCTGTAATCCCAGCTACCTGGGAGGCTGAGGCAGGAGCATCAGAAGGGCAAGGCTGCTGAGAGCCATTAGCCAAGTAGGTATGACAATTTCCTTGCCAGCGTACCCCATGTTGCTTAGTGGAAGGACTCGTGGAAATAGGACTTGCCTTAGACATTTTGCAGTGACATTGCATGTAAGGTGACCTTGCTCAAGGACCAGGGGCGAATCCGGGTTTAGGGCGGATCAGGGTTTTAGGCTCTCCTTGGATTTAGGGCATTCCCAGTTTAGGACAATCCGGATTTAGGGCGGTTCCAGGTTTAAGATTATTCCTGCTGGGAATAGGGCTTATCCTGCTGCCTGAGTTCCCCTTGAGTTCTTCCGGGATTCAGAGAGTATTTGGGCAGAGAACATGGATTTCCCCAGAACGTGTTTGTAGAGGGCCAGTGTGAGATTGGGAATAAAGAATTGCTGTTTGAATCTACAAAGCTGTGAGTGGCTCGTGATTTTGTGCCCAGCCAGACTGCGGCACAAGGCCAGTCTGGGCAACTTAGCAAGACCCTATCTCAAGACAAAAACAAAATTGAAAGGGCTGGGGATGTGGTTCAGTGGTAGAGCAATCTTGGGTTTATTCTCTAGTTCCACAAGAAAAAAATACATAAAATGATTAAATGAGGTAATTATTATATAAATAACTTCACATAATTTTTTGGGTGCACTTAACTTATCCTCAGTTAGCTATTTCTAGATGTAAACATTGTTATTAATTATAGTCAGCATGTTATAAAATAGATCTCTTGAGAGTTTATTCTTTCTATCTAACTGAAAGTTTGTGTCCTTTGACATACACAAATAAATATATAGACTTCATCCCATGTTATTGAAAGTGACACAGTTTCTTTTTTTAAGACAGAACAATATTCCACTGTGTATGTACACCACCATATTTTCTTTATCTGTTCATCTGTTGGTGGAAACTTAGGCTGATTGCAATTTTGGCTGTTGTGATTGATGCTGCCAGGAACATACAATGCAGACACCTCTTTGACATGCTGATCTAATTTCCTTTGGATATGTAATGATTAGTGGGATTGCTAGTTCATCTATGGTAGTAGAACTACCATAGATGAACAATGTCATGCAGTTTTTCTCTTCTGCTTTCTTCTAGTCATTTTTACAGTTTCAGTGTTAAAGTCTTTGATCCATTTTGAGTTAATTTTTGTATCTGTGGTGAGATAGAGTCTCATTTCATTCTTCTACATGGGATCTCCAGTTTTCCCAGCACCGTTATTGGAGACACTTCTTTCCCTGTTGTGTGTCCTTGATACCCTTCTCAACAATTAGTTGACCCTGATTTATTTCTAGGCTCTCTGCTCTGTTTCATTGATCTGTGTGTTCAATCTTAGTATCATGCCATTTTGATTATTGTAGCTTTGTAGTATATTTTGACATCAGGTGGTGTGATTCTTCCAATTTGGTTTCTTTTGCTAAAGATTGCTTTGGTTATTTATTTATTCATTTGCGTATGTGTGTGGTTACATATACATTTTGCAACTACATTTTATATTTCTGTGAAAATGCCTTTGGAATATTACTGGGGATTTTTTTTTCTTTCCCCTTATAGCTTCTGGTGTTTTTAGGAAGTCATTGTTGTTCCTTATCTTATAGATGCCTCTGGTCACGTGGCCCCTTCTCCCTGTGTGTCTTTACATTGTCTTCCCTTTGAGTATTTCCCTATGTCCAAAACTTCCCTTTTCATCAGGACACTGGTAATATTGAATTAAGACTCACCCTGGGATCCCCTTAACCTGATCATCTGTGAACCCATATTTTTTATGAAGTGGCATTGACATGTTCTGGGGGTTAGAAACCCAATGTCTTATTGAAATGAAACACTTATCAGTGATGAAAAAAGGGACTAAGTTTTAACAGTAGTTCTTCTAGATAGAAACTTCCCATATGAATTTGCAAGCACTATCTTTTTTCCTTGGTACAAGATGTACTATTTACCTCTGGGGAAGGTGCACAGAGATTTCTTTGCCCTCCTTCAGTAAAACAGTCAACAGCTTCAATTTGATAATTTATTCTGTTTGTTTGTTTTGGGGAAAAGGGAGAAAAAGATCATTATTTGCATAGAAAATATTAGGAGAGCCTAAAGCTATCAGTAAGAATTTAACAAAAGTTGCTGGAACAGTATCTAATAGAATTGCTGAGACACAGTGTGTGTTTAGTAAGTGGAAGACGTATCCACAGTCAAGATGGAGATTAACATTCATTCATGCATGTTAACTATGGCCTTTATTTGCTAAGCTCTTACTGTGCTAAATGCTTCACATGTATCTCCTTAAATCCTTACCACAACTCTGGATACTAACATGTCTTCTTTTTAACAGATGAAGTTTAGAAGGGTAAAATATGAAGCTACTTGCTCAGTGTCAGAAAATGGCAGTGCAGGGACTTTATCTCAGACTAGTTTGGAAGCTCATTAAAACTTTTTATTTTATTTAACTGTGGTATGCACACAGAAAAATGCATATATTCTAAGTGAAGAGAAGTCTTGTGTTTCTAACTACTGTTCTGTTTTTTATCTCGTTCTGCAATTCATTTGCATATAATATTTATTGGCTACCTACTCTATAACAGATTAATGATTAGTAGTGTAGAAAACAGTCTTGCTCTTGAGCAGAGCTGATGCTAGAGAGGACAGATCTTGTCCCAACTTTCGTCACATCATAAAAGGTCTGAACTCCAGGCTATAAAGTTTTATATTCATCCTTGGGCAAATCAGCATTTCTGGAGATATTTAAGTAGGGTAGAGGCATGATTAAATTGAAGTTTGGAGTGTTTGGGACAGACTGGGAATGTAATAACCAGAGGTTTTTATATACTAGTTCCAAAATCTAGCACTTTAGATTTAGAGCATATGATGGTTACAATCACATTTGGAAAGGGAGGCATTCCTAGTTCTTGTTAGCAGTCAATCTCGCTCTGGTTGAAGGAATATAATCTACTACACTGTACAACTCCCCCAAAGTAGAGGCTCTGTCTGTTGGATAATGGTACCTGCCAAACATCCGAGAGTGTTCTAAACCTCTGTGAGCCCCACAAATACTCATTGAGAGACTCTAGGTAGAACTGGGCACAGAATTCTAGTTCTCTGTTATCGGAAGGCTTCCTTTTATGCTTTGCTTTCTTTCTTTCTTTTCTATTTATTTATTTTTTAGTTGTTGATGGACTTTTCTGTCTTTCTTTTTTAACGTGGTGCTGAGAATTAAACCCAGTGCCTCACACATGCTGGGCAAGTGCTCTACCATTGAGCTACAACCCCAGTCCTACACTGGGCTTTCTGAGAAGAAAATGATCAGCAGATGCCCTGTCTGCCACTCCCCAACATCAAAAATAGTCCTTACCAAGGGACTTATGCCTTTTCTTCCTTAGAAATGCAAGCCAAATCCCAGATCTTCGTTATTTGACCTTTTTGCTGTGCTCCCTGTAGAAGAAACGAGCAGAGTATATTCTCTGGTTTGCCACTGGTACCATCCATCAGAGTACCATGGGTTCTGAGAGTGTTGCAGACTTTTACTTGGTCTCTCACAGCTGGTTCTGGCCACAGGTCCGGCATCCCTAGCCCCAAAATATAAACTCTAGATGCTCTAAAATCTGAAACCTGTTGTGCACTGACATGACATCACAAGTGGAAAATTTCACATTGAACTTGATGTTGATATCAAACTGCAGCCACCCTAAAATACTATGTAAAATTAATGACCTTCTGGCTTTGTATTTAAGAGTATATGAAATGTGAATGAATTACATGTTCTGACTTGGTTCTCATGTCCATCATGTCTCATAATATATATGCAAATACTCTGAAAAAATCTGGAAAAAAAACCCTTAACCAACCAACCAACAAACCCTAAAATTTGGCCAAAACATTTCAGGTAAGGTGTACTCAATCTGTACAGACTTGTGTGTGTGTGTGTGTGTGTGTGTGTGTGTGTGTGTGTGTGTTCCATGGCAAGGTGGTCTCCGACGTGGAATAAATATGGCTATTCCCATCTCTTTAGAGAATAATTCAGGATAGAAAAATTCAGGATGGAAATGATTCAGGATAGAGAAATACAAGAATGACAGCTCTCTGTTGGAAGACTGATCCTAAAAATTAAGAAACAGAATTTAGCACAACCATATCTTAATGTCCCTGTACAATATGGAGCCATGGAGTTGGAGCAGCGTAGATGGGGGAGTCTGGAAAACTTGGTCCTTGTTTGGACTCCACCCCAGCCTACACTTACCTTCCTAAGTCTTCCGTTTCCTCACATATGAAGGAGCTGCAGGACTGTCGTTTCACAGAAATGTTTCAGAAAGTGGCTTCATGATACCAATAAAAGAACACCAAGTATCACCAAAGAAAAATGAAGGAAGGCCCCATAAAAGGTCTTTGAGAGCTACATAGATCACTAAATAGATTTTCTTACATCTCTACAAAGTCTATAAACTCTTCCTCCTTCCTTCTTCCCTTCCTTCCCTCTTTCTCCTCCTTTGCTCCCTCCCTCAGTTCCTATCTTGTTTGCATGAAAAGAAAAGTTGAAAAAAATGCAGGAGGAAGATTGAGTCCATTTCTTAGGTGTGATGACAACAAGGAGAGAGAACTGTTTGTTAGTGTTTGTGATCTTCTATTCAGTGAGCTAACAGACGTGGTTTGGAAACCCTCACAGTCTGCTGGAGAGGGAGGGTGGAGGCTTTATTTCTTTGGCAGAGAGATAGGCAGTGAATTTTTCCAGATTGTTTCTCAGTTCAATACCCAGTGACTTTACATCAGACACTTGTACATTTATGATCCATCCTGGGCATTCTTCCCCTTTGGGCTGGCCCACTAGGGCTAAATAATAACTTCACAGTTGTGGAGTGCCAGAAGTGTTCTCTAAAGTGGTGAGTCTGCAGCTTTGTGAAGCAGCCCCATTTTTCAATTTTCCTTCACTACCTTCAGAACCTTTGTGTATATCTCCATTGTAACTTGCCACATTCTTCTGGGTATCTCAGCAGCTTGGCTATGTATGTATATGTGTAGACCAGAATAAGCTCCCTGCAGGCACCCCTGATAATTGCAATGGATGTTGAATTTGATACCTGGTACATTCTATTGATGCTTCTTGAGTTGAACTCAATTGGATTGAATTCTCCTGGGTTGTCTAGCAATTAGACATTAGCCAAAGTGAAATCAATGCTTTTTGGTGATATATTCAATTTCCTTCATTCCAGGAACTGGGCAGGGCTGCCAGGCCCAGAGAGTGCAGATAGAGAATACAGTATGGGATATATGACTTGAATATGAAAATATGCTGTGAGCTTAATGCCCAGAAGGATACATAGTTTTGGGCTTATAACAAGGTAAAAGTGGTCATTTCTAGAATGTAGGCCTGTTGTAACAAAAACTACTGCTAATTGATGCTTTTCTATCTCATTTATACAGCAGGGACGTATCATCCTTATTGCCTTATGCTGGGAAAGGGAATGATTGGAGGAGTGTGTAGGGATAAGCAGAGGCATGTGGAAGTAGAACATAAATCATCCTGAGGATCAGAGGGTAGGATGCGGGGAGGAGGAACTCATTGGGCCAATTATAACAGGATGATCTACAAGTCAACATTGACCTCTCTTTGTTGTGAGCGATTCTGAGACAGTGACTCTGAAGATAAAATACAATGACTTAAAACAAAGAAGAGTAATGATGTCCATCTGATTTTACTGTCTTTTCTATTCCCATTCCCTCCTTCCTCCCCCTCCCTCCCCTTTGCCCTATCTAGAATTCGTCCATTCCTCCCATGCTCCACCCCCATCCCCTTTATGAATTAGCATCCTTATATCAGAGAAAATATTCAGCATTTGATTTTTTGGGGATTGGCTTATTTTACTTAGCATTATGTTCTCAAACTGCACCCATTTACCTGCAAATGCCATGATTTTATTCTCTTTTAATGCTGAGTAATATTCCATTGTGTATATATACCAGTTTCTTTATCCATTCTTCTACTGAAGGGCATCTAGGTTGGTTTTACAAATTAGCTATTGTGAATTGTGCTGCTATAAACATTGATGTCGCTGTGTCCCTGTAGTTTGCTGTTTCTAAGTCCTTTGGGTATAGATGGAGGAGTGGGATAGCTGGGTCAAACTGTGGTTCCATTCCCAGTTTTCTGAGGAATCTCCACACTGCTTTCCATATTGGCTGCACCAATTTGCAGTCCCACCAGCAATGTATGAGTGTGCCTTTTCCCGCACATCCTCGCCAACACTTGTTTGTCTTCATAATAGCTGCCATTCTGACTGGAGTGAGATGAAATCTTAAGAGTAGTTTTGATTTGCATTTCTCTAATTGCTAGCAATGATGAATATTTTTTTCATATATTTGTTGATCGATTGTATATTATCTTCTGAGAAGTGTCTGTTCAGCTCCTTGGCTCATTTATTAATTGGGTTATTTATTTTTTTGGTGTTAAGATTTTTGAATTCTTGGGCTGGGGATGTGGCTCAAGCGGTAGCGCACTTGTCAGGCATGCGTGCGACCCAGGTTCGATCCTCAGCACCACATACAAACAAAGATGTTGTGTCCGCCAAGAACTAAAAAAATAAAAATATTAAAATTCTCTCTCTCTCTCTCTCTCTCTCTCTCTCTCTCTCTCTCTCTCTCTCATTCTTTCTTAAAAAAAAGATTTTTGAATTCTTTAATATCTTAGAGATTAGTGCTCTGGTGTGACTCTACATTGTGTATAACCAGAGATATGAAAAATTGTGCCATACATGTGTAATATGAATTGAAACACATTCTGTCATGTATAACAAATTAGAATAAATTTAAGACATAAATATTAAATGAGATACAGTAAAAAAGGCAAAAACAAAAGCAAAAACAAAGAATAAAACCATTGATTAAGAATATTTTGGGGAAAGAAGAGTAAATCACTTTTTCCAATATGAAGTGGAGAGAGGATAATGACCAAAATGTTGAGAAATACTCCACCATAGCTCATGCATAACAAACAGTCCACTTAGAAAGCAACATTGAGTGACTTTCAAGGGGTAACACTATAGGAAATGGGGAGAGAAGATAAAGTCCCCTTCACTGAAGTGGCTCCTAATTTAAAGGGAATGAAGAGCACCCCAAGGAATCAGCCCAGTGGGGAGGTAGGGAAGTAAGGAATGTAGGTTGGAGATGTTTATGGTGCTGAACAACTTACTATTTTCCCTGAATTATCCCTTTGACACAACCAAACACCAGGCTATTAAGTGGGTGGGGGTGGGCCCACAGGACAGGGGATGGGTGACTGATTTCAAGCGACCAGGATGAAGGTTTGAGTTGCTTTCTAGACATGGGAGGGTGCCACAGCACTGACATATGCAGGCAAAATGTGTCTAAGGCTTCTCTCTGGATGAACTCTGAAAAACATGAGAGACTCTCGAAGTATTTTAGTGATATAATTCATTTGCATGTGAAACATGCATTTTATAATTAGTGGTCTTAATCACTCATGTTTGCACTATTTTACCTAGGAGGTGGGAAAAATAAACCCATTAATTTATTTTAAAAGTTTTTTGAGTGTCTACTCTGTGATGGATACTGCTATGCACTAGAGATACAGGGTAGAGAAAAACAAGAGTACCCTTCCCCTCAGAAAGACTTTATTCTAGCATATATATATATATATATATATATATATATATATATATATACACATATATACATATATATACTTATAATCAATACATAATCTAATTATATATTATAGAATTAGATTAAATTATATCATTATATATTATTATATAATTATACATTATAAAATTATATAATATTTATTATATAATTATATATTATTATATAATATATGATATATAATCTGATTCTATAATATAGAATTAGATTATATTGATTATGTGTATATTATATTATATATTATATATTATCATTATATAATTATATATATAATTAGATTATGTATTAAATAGTGCTGCAAGGTTACAGCATACCAGGGGATAGAAAGAGTATGTAGGTGTTGACAGGAGGTAGAGATGATTTGAGTTCTGGTGTCTAAAGGATGTGTAGCCTTTGGGAAATCACTTCCTCTCTCTGGGTCTAAAGTTCTTCATCTGTCAAATGAGAGAAGAAAGCTAGTTTAAAATTCCCATGAATCTCATTTTCTTCCTTTCTGTAGGAATCTATGTGTCAGAAATATTAGAAGCAGGTTACTTCATGGTGATGAGAAGGCAAAGGCGCTAGGCCATTTTATAGTTCACAAGGCAAACTGCTAGAGTTCCCTGTCGTACAAGTTTCCCTTCATAACTGGAAGTAAGAAACAAAAATCCGAGGTTGGACTGTTGGGCTCAGCTTTGGTCATGTGTCATACCCAGAGACCACCATGTTAGGGGAATGACATCTGTGATGCACCGACTGTTCAGATGTGGAGAGTATATGTGGAGGGCAGGGACAGGCAGAGCCTCTGTGGTAGGTACACCGGTTTTGATCTCCTGTTTAATTGGGGGTTACAGCAAATCCCTTCCAGGAAAGGGATAAGGATACCAGAAGCAGCTCAGAGACGTGAAACAGACCAGATCTGCAAATACCCATTGCATCCTCTAGGGTTTTATATGTCAGCGACAGAGAATTCCAGGCTTGCATATAAAAGGAATTAGATTACTAAATCAATGTTGAAGAGCATTTGTTGTAAAGACCCAAATCATGCTATAGTGTGGCTCTGAAGAGAAAACCCCTGCCGCCGCCACTAAATCTTGGAAGTCACAGTTTGCACTGCTGTTTTTTCTTCACTTCATGGATGTGACTTTTTTTAATGTATTGTAGCCAGGACGGGAGGTGCCGTCTCTCATCTCTTTTCTTTTACTTCAAAAGATCCTAAGACAGTGTCTGATATGTGCACATCACCTGCCTGTGGCAAGGGATTCGGAGGAAGCAAGTACCAAGCATTTTTAGCTCTTAGAAATGAGGATTTTTTTTTCTCCTTGACCCCCAATAAAACCTCTTAAATGGAGATTCCTCAAACACAGGAAGGAGTTCTGGAAAGGAACAACCACCATCTCCTACACCTGTTACGTGTCTTATGACCCCAGAGAATGTCCTCCTCTCCCTCTGAGCCCTCACTTGGTGCTGTGCTTGGCATGGACCTTAGCTCCAGAGTGAGGTAAAAGCCTCTCCCTCATAGGTTTCATGTCAGGAGCTACAGAGACTTAGTTGAGGTCTTAGCAAAAAAGATTAAGTCCTCAATGTTTCCCTGGACCAACGCCGTGTACCCCTTTGAGTGAAAATCACCTGTGTTCTTTTCAAATAGCCTTTTTTGAAGTTTGCCAATAGGAACTAAAAAGTTCACTTCCCTTCTCTCCTGAGCCCCAGAAGTCTTCTTTCTCCTTCCAGGGTTCTCAGCTACTTCCCTCCCTGTTGACCGCAGGGCGGTTTTCAGAGTCTTTATGTTAAGTTGTACTCACCCTTCAGAAGAGCTGTAATTTTGCCGTGTTCTGGAACTGGGATGTAGTGGTTGCCCAGCTATTGGTTAGTGAGCATCCTTCACTTTCCTTCCTACCTACTATGCAATTCTTAGAAAAATACCAATTCTATTTTTTCCTTTCTTTACTTTCTAAGTTCCTGCGAATCAAACCCAGGGGCATGTGCATGCTTACCATGTGCACTACCACTGACTTATATCCCCAGCAAAACTTTCGTTTTAAAATGGTTGGAGTTGGAGAATATCATGCTAATCAAAATAAGCCAATCCCCCCTGGAAACCAAAGGCCGAATGTTTACTCCAATATGCGGATGCTAATTTACAATAAGGAAGGGGACACTAGGGAAGAAAAGAGTTACCTTAGATTGGGTAAAGGGAAGTGAAGGGAGGGGAGGGAAGGGGATGTGGGAATAGGAAGGATGGTCGAGTAAAATCTGTGTTTCTCTCTTGCTTAAAAAAAAATCTGAATCTGTGGACCTGTTTTCCACAACAGAAAGGACACAGTAGGCAAAGAATAAGTGTATATATTTTAAATAAATGAAGGAGGCAGTGTGGAGTCCTGGAAAGAACCCATGTCAGGGGGATAGGTAGCTGTGGGATCTTTGACAACTAACTTATAGTTGTCAAAGATCCTCATAGCTGTGGGATCTTTGACAACTAACTTAATGGTGATAAAACTCTTTTGTTTATTTGAAAAATGGAGATATCTTGTACCTTGCCGGTTTGTGGCAAGGATCAGAAAAGATAATATATGTCGAATGACCAGTGCATGGTTGGGTGAATAAATGAAGGAATGAATGAGTACTGTGAGAAATTCTGCTGATGACTGGAGAGCCCCCTCATGGGTTCCAGGTTGGTTGGGATTCCCAGGGATTAGCGTCATTCACTGTGATTCTTAGTGAAGGAAAACAGAAACACTTGAAGCTGGGCCCAGAATCTCCACCTCATGCCTTCCCACAGAGTGCCAATTCTCTATAGAATTGGCCCACTTTTCATCTGGGTGCCTCTGTACATTCTACACGGCTCACTCAGGAGTCACCTCTACCTCTGAGAAAGCTTCCCTGACTCCTCAGACCGGGTTGGCACTGTGCCCTGTCATTTACTTCAGTCATAGCACGGTCACAGGGCTCTGCTAGGCTTGTGCCACTAGCAACCCACTGTACTACCTGATCTTTGCAAGTTAAAGGAATGAATGAAAAGACTACTGTCCAAATTGTATAACCAGAGCTGAGAGCCTCCGCAAATGGCTTACCCAGGCTCCACTTTCCTCAGTGATAAGATGAGGATGGAACTTGAACACCCTGCCTCCCATTAGAATTATTTTTTTCCACACATTACTTTTTTTAAGAATGATATTAATTTAATATACATCAAATTATTTAGAAAATAATTTCAGTGACAATACCTAAGAACACCATATTCTTTTTTAAAAAATTTATTTATTTTAATAAGGTATATATGACAGCAGAATGGATTTTGATTTATTGTACACAACTGCAGCACAACTTTTCATTTCAGTGGTTGTTCATGATGTGGTATTGCACCATATATGCAGTCACACACGTACCTAGGGTAATGATGTCCATCTCATTCCACCATCTTTCCTGCCTTCATGCACCCTCCCCACCCTCCATCCCCTTTGCCCAATCACAGTTCCTCCATTTCCCCATGCCTCCCCTCTCCCCATTATGCATCAGCATCCACTTATCAGAGAGAACTTTTGGCCTTTGATTTTTTGAGATAGGCTTACTTTGCTTAGCACAGTAATCTCCAACTCCATCCATTGACCTGCAAATGCCATAATTTTATTCTCTTTAATGTTGAGTAATATTTCATTATGTATATATTCCACAGTTACTTTATCTATTCTTCAATTGAGGGTCATCTAGCTTGCTTCCACAATTTTGCTATTGTGAATTGAACTGCTATAAATATTCATGTAGCTGCATTAGTATAAGCATGTTGTTTTTAAGTTATTTGGGTATAGACCGAGGAGGGCATAGCTGGGTCAAATGGTGGTTTCATTCCAAGTTTTCTAAGGAATCTCCATACTGTTTTCCATATTGGTTACACCAATCTGCAGTCCCACCAGCAATGTATGAGTGTGTCTTCTCCTCACCAACATTTATTGTTGACTGTATTTTTGATAACTGCCATTCTGACTGGTATGAGATAAAATCTTAGAATAGTTTTGATTTGCATTTCTATAATTAGTAGAGATGTTGAACATTTTTCACATATTTGTTGATCGAATGTATTTCTTCTTCTGAGAAATGTCCTGTCCAGCTCCTTAGCCCATTTATTGATTGGTTTGTTTGTTTTCTTGGTGTTAAGTTTTTTGAGTTCTTTATATATCCTGGAGATTAGTGTTCTATCTGATGTAGAACACCATATTCTTTTAAATTCAAAATTGCTTAATAAAATCCTGTGGGTCTGATGTTTTCTCTCTAAAAAACAAACCCAAACAAACAGCCCTCCCCTGCAACACCTATGAAATCATACTGATTGGCTGTAACATACAAAAATGGCACATGTTGACAGTAACTGTACACAGAAGTTGCATAGTACTGTAGTTACATTTGAATAAGGAAATGGCATTAGTCTTAACTTGAATTTATAGGAAATGATTAAAATAAACAAAGATGGTAAAAAATATGTTTTTAGGGCTGGCTTGTAATTTTTATTCATAGGAAATTCCTTTACTATTGAACAGTGACTTACTAAAGGAAAATCTTAAAGTAACTGACCGAGTATGTTTGCCTATGAAGGAGAAATCTGGGGTGAAGTTAACTGCACAAACCAGAAAAAAATGCATTTGATTTATTTCAAGTGTATAACATGATGTTTTGATATACAGTTGACCCTCCATGGCTGTGAGTAACTATCTGGAGATCAAAAATATTTTAAAAAAATTGCATCTATATTGAACATGCATGGACTTTTCCCTTTGTCATTATTCCCTAAACAGTACAAGATGACAACTATTTACACAATATTTATATCGTATAAGGTGGTATAAGCAATCTAGAGATGATTGAAAGTATATGTGAGGATGTAATTTAAATACTACACCATTTTATATAAAGGACTTGGGCATCTGTGGTCTGCTATGTTTGGAGGTCTTGGAGCCAATACCCTGTGAGAATAAAGGGTGAATTGTTCATATACACCTGACTTCTGAGCATCAAACGTGAGTATAGCTATAACCTCCCAGGGTCCCAGGAGCTCGCTTAAAGTATTCAGAAGATCAGGTTAAAAATGAGATTTTTGCTTAGCTTATGCCTATAACTAACTTTTATTATGTTGGGTGGAGATTGCAAACTGACAGGATTTTTATTTCTGAGGGAAAGGCAAGCTGGAGAAATTCAGTAAATTTTTAGGGAGAGAGCTTGAGGTTTAGAGGAAATTCTAGAAATATGTTCTGTGTACTCATAAGTCCACCAGCAACAGTGACATTACTCAGTAGTGCTTTTGGGTGGAGTTCCTGAGGTTTGGTTAGAGAGGGTAGGGCTGGGCATGGGGAGTGGACAGGGATTTCACGCATTTCATATGTGAACTTGGATCACGAATGCTTGCATTTCCATCTCATTAATACTTTAAATTAGGGGGAAAAACATTTTCCTCATCAATAGAGCTTCAGAAACCATCTAGCAAATAGAGGACTATTTTGAGGGTAATAGATAACAGTGACTGTGATATGATCAACATGATTACCTGGGAAGGCCTGTTCTGCTTAGAGTTCTCCAACCCTAGTCCAAGTGCGTCTTTTGATCAGGCATAGATGAATGGGCATCTCTGTTGCTTTCTTTCCTTATTAGATATAACATTGGGATAATCACAAGAGCAGTTCCTAATCTACAGACATCTGTTCAGCTGCAGAATGCACTGCAGTCTTCCTTTGGTATTTAAACGTACAAATCAGTAGAGCAAATATCCAGAAGCTAACTTTTAACTATCTCAGCTCTCCCAGGAAATCCGCTGTTATAAATGTGGGCCTACTGAAGAGATGAGTTTCTCACAGAACAAATAAATCAGTTGAGACCTAGCATCAACCGAAGCAAGAACTCGATTGGCCTCCAGCTATCATAACTCTGTTTTTCCTCTAAGCCCACAGTAGAGCTGCAGATCCCCAGGCCAGGGAGCAATACCATATGTGGGGAGCTCCCAGCCTTCCTTACCCCCAAATAGTGTTATTATCAGCAAATTTTGGAAATAGCAATATATATATATAGCCTTAGACTTCAATGGTGCCAAGCCAGGGGCAGTTGCTTCCTGTTTGGGGATTTTTTGTAGTACCACCAAAGCTTTGGGAGCATAGAGATGTGTGATTAGTCTGAGAAATAAATTCCCCATGAAGTGGGTCACCAAAGGAATACATGGCCTCCAGAAGTCTTTTGCTTCCTATTATGGTTGTTATCTCATTATATGAGCCCAGTGAGCTGGGTGGGGATTTGGTAGAGAGGTTTTAGGCATTGAACAGAGCTGGGCATTGCATCTTATGCTGAGTAGGCTTTAAAATCACTGATGGAGAAAATGAGGTTGAGTCAGAATTGCTCTTGAAAATCCTTTGAGGAGACACCATTTTGGGGAGCCCTGAACTTTTTCAGAGAGATCAGTGATTCTCCCTTCCCTTCCAGCCTTGGAGATGATGGATGTTTGTTTCTTCAGCTTAACACCAGATTAAGTAGTTCATGGGCCCCACACTAAGAAAGTGACATAGCATTCTTAAACCCTGCAACTAGAGAATTGTGGGGACACAGTACTCACAGGATGAAAGTTCTAGAGAGTTCCAGAGTTCCTGAGGAACTCAAGGGGTAGAATCAGGAAAAGTTA
Source organism: Callospermophilus lateralis (assembly GCF_048772815.1). Lineage (NCBI taxonomy): Eukaryota > Metazoa > Chordata > Mammalia > Rodentia > Sciuridae > Callospermophilus > Callospermophilus lateralis. The sequence continues at coordinate 3,493,179 of NW_027516368.1, read as the reverse complement.
GTGACTGAGCAAACAGGAGAGCTCACTCCTGTATATCTTGGGTTTCCGTCTTGCCCGAGGCTTAGGTTGAACTAAATGGAATGACAGGTTAATTTCTATACTCTTTGTTAGTTTTTTTTCCTTTCCTTCTCTCTTTTTGAATTTATAGCATGTAGAGTTAATTTTGGGTAAGTAAATTCAGCTTTGATGTGTTACCTGTGTCAGGGTCCTTTAAAACATGAAATTTTGTGGTTTCTGCCAAGTGGATCTATGGTAATACAGATTAAGAAATTGTTAACTCTTACTTGGATCAGTGTGGCATAAGCCTCTAATTCCAGGAGACTAAGGTAGGAGGATCTCAAGTTTGAAGCTGCCCGGGGCAATTTAGTGAGACTCTATCTCAAAATAAAATTTTTTAAAAAAAGGCTGGGACTGCAGCTCAGTGGTACAGTGCCCCTGGGTTCACTGGGCCCACATGGCCCCAAATGGCTCATATATTTACTATCTGGCCTGATACAAGAAGCAGTTTGCTCATCTCTTTTATTGTTATTATCATTTTATTTTATTGTATGTTTTGTGGGGTCCTGGGGACTGAACTCAGGGGCACTTGGCCATGAACCACATACCCAGCCCTATTGTGTATTTTATTTAGAGATGGGGTCTCACTGAATTGCTTAGCACCTCACTTTTGCTGAGGCTGGCTTTGAACTCGCCATCCTCCTGCCTCAGCCTCCTGAACTGCTGGGATTATAGGCATGTGTCATTGCACCCAGCTGCTTTATTGTATTATTATTATCATTATTTTATAAGACTATGTGTATACATATCCACTTACATATAAAATGACTTTCTGTGAGGCAGGAGTTCTCTGGATGATTCTGGGGAAATAGTTCATCTGCCTAATCACTCTGACCTTAGTTCCTTATACTTGTTTTTCACCAAATACACTGAAGTCAAGAACTTATAAAAACAACCCATGAAACACTACTTATAACCATATCAAAACGGCCCATAAAAATCAACCCCTGTCTCTTGGGTGAGAAATTCTGCAAATGATTATGGCTACAGAGAAAGATAGTTGTCTGAACTCTTGTCTCAACAGTAGCCTTTCTCTGCCTGATTAGCTAGGGGGAAATTTAATTCTGCATTCAAAGATACCAGATTAGATTAAAAGAAATGGTTGTTCAAAGAAGCGGGTAGGAGCCATACCTATGTGTGGAGATGCTGATATTGAACCTTGTGATTAAACTTAAAAAAAATGCTTCATTAAAAAAAAGTGCCATAGGAGGCTTATATTTCATCTGACCTCAATTTCCCTGAATAGAGTTGAGTGAGATTTCCTAGTATAGTGCAGGCTGCTTATCTTGAGGTGGAAAAAAAATGTCATTAGCTGATTCCTGCTGAGGCATCGAATTTAGAAGCCTCATGGTTAGCTGGCTAACTTATGATCAGGGGAGGGGAAATCATTGCTTATTATAGGACTATTTCCATCTCTGATTCGAGCCCTTATTGGTGTGATCATTCTGCTGGCTTCAGAGCACAGGAAAAAGAGGTAATGGTGGTTCTTTTTATCTACATCCTATATCACGACCATAATCAGGAAGCATCTGGTTCCACACAGCAGTAAGTTAGTCACTCTATGTGGCTGTAGTTTATTTTCTAAAATAATTTCTGGGTAGCCTTGGCACATAGCTCTGGTCATGTTCAGAAAGGCTAGGAAAAGGCTATAAATTCTGGCCACAAGCAATTTTTTAGGTGAGTCATTTATTATGTCTGTGCTGATACCAAGCAGCTGCTGGCTGAGTTAAGGGACTTCCTTTGTCTACGTCTCAAGATTCCTTGCCTATAAAGTAAGAGATTAGGCAGATGATTTATGTGGGTCTTGATTTCTGATCTCCCAAGAGCCTGGGCGCTATTTACAACTATCAAATTTTCTAGGCCAATTTTTCATATGCTGACATGTTGATTCCATTGCAAAGGCTGGAAAATGCTAGACTTCTACTGTGTGTCTTTTCCCCACCCCTCTCTCCATTGGAGATACTGTCACTCTCCCTCTTAGACTGTAGCTCCCATCTCTCTCTTGTTCCTTCCCCTAAGGGTTCCTTCAATTTTTGCTCCCCCTTCATTTTCTCTCTCCCTTCATTCTCTGTGTGTTTCCACCGTGGTCTTCCTTTCTTGTTTCTTTCCTCTCTTTCATTTGCTCTGTTTCTTTTCCTCTAGTTTGTTTAAAAACCCTCCCAGAGTTCACGTATGACTTTGTTTTCTCTCAGCCGTGCTGAGGTCCTCAGGTGAAATACCTTTGTGGTTTCAGGCAGAATGCTAGACAGTCTCAGGACCTGGGAAGGTCAAGTACCTGTCTGCTGAAATAATAGGGCTTCACAGTGAGACCCAATTGGCAGCCCAGGGAGACCCAGTGGATTTTCCCTCTCAGTTAGCCACAGTGAGATCAATCATAGTATGCCTTCCTGAAAATGGAACTCAGGGAATTGGAATCAGTGAGGTTCTTTGTAACTGTGCCTAATGCTGCAGAAGGGGAAAAAGGGAGAGATGAATGGGGCTGGGCAGCCTTTTAAGGGAAGGATCTTAAAATATTTCTCCCCTGCTGATTCATGCTTGTCCTCTGTCCATATTGTATATGGAACAACCAGAAACCATTCATCAAGAGACCCAAAACTCCAAAACTCCTGGATCCAGGTTTGAATATATTCCATTAGTTTTTGGTGCATGGATGAAGAAATCATAGAAGACTTGAGGCAAAAATTGACCATGAACCTCATATCTATCAAGAGTCAACCGTGCATGATACACAGAGACGGAAGTAACCCAAAAGTGGTCTAGGTGTGGATTGGGCAGGCATTGTAATTGCATATAGCCCAAGGTAGTCACATAGGCAAGGGAACAGATTTGTTCTGTCCAGAACCAGAGTGATTAGAGATGAGCTGCAAGAAGGAAGGAATTTTCAGAATGTCAAGGAGGAATTTCTGATAAGCAGATTTTCCCCACAAAGTATCAGAATCATGTAGTTTCAATTTCAGGGGAAGCTGGGAGGAAGATAGCTTCGAGGGATTTATTCATTCACTCAGCTAATACTTACTGAGTACCCATTAAATGTCAAGCACTCTCCTGTTCTGAGGCCCGGCAATGAACATGTGTCTGGAGGATTCGGGTATCACATGTGGGACTATAATCAATGTCTTTTAAGATTGCTCATATCATTCCATGGCCAGGCATGGTGACATATGCCTTTAATCCCAGTGACTTAGGAGGCTGAGGCAGGAGGATTGCAAGTTTGAGGTCAGTCTCAGCAACTTACGAAGACCCTGTCTCAAAATTAAGAGAGAGGGAGGGAGGGGGAGGGGAGAGGATGTAGCTCAATGGTAAATCATTCTTCGATTCAATCATAAGTACCAAAAAAAAAAAAAAATTCCATGGTTTGTTAGGTTTTTTGGAACAGGGATTTTAATTAGCTGAAAATAAATGAAGCTGTCACACATATCTGATTTTCTAGAATTAAAACAAAACTTACTTATAATTGAATTATACTAAACATAATGGCCAGATGACTTTGTAGATTTTGCACGCTATAGAATCATCATTCTAAATATCAGTTATAAAACTCAGAAGAAAGCTGGCTGGTTATGGCCTCAAGTGGCTTAGAGAGAAGTAGGCATTTGCCGATCTCATTAGTTTTTCTTAAGGTTTAATATGGAAATACAGTTGTATTTTTAATGATAAGGCCTGTAGAAAAAAATTGAAAAAGAAGAGAAAATTTATCTCTGGTCCCTTTATTCCATTTTTACCTTCTTTGCCCAGATCTAGAATTTTCTTCTCTTATAGGATTTAAAATGTGATGGTGCCCTCAGGGCCCATATTTCCCATGGTTCTCTTTATCTTTTATCTTTCTTTACCTTTCTAAAGTGTCTCAGGATCTCCAGAGTCTTCTATTTCTATTGCCTCTCATCTTCAACACAAACATTCTTTTCTTTGGACCTGATTCCCAAACTATCAACATAGTAAGAGCAGGGTTCACATGAAAGAGGCAATACAGCTTGGTCTGATGCGTCTTGAGCTTTATTGTATGTGCACATCACTGTGGCTCTCTTTAGGCTGTGGATTAAATATTCAGCAGGTTTGGGGTGGGACGTGAAATCCTGCATTATAAACAAGCTCCCATATACAGCTGCTACTGCTTCGTGAATCATAAATTAAGTAGAAAGAGTTTGACGGTTGAGGAATTGTGAACACTCTCACTTTATGATCTTGGGGAAATTACCTACCTCCCTGGGCCTAGTTTTCTCTTATGTAGAAGGAAGAAGACACATCAGTGCTTCTTTTCTCTGCATGTTCTCAAATCTAAGATTCAGCTAGTCTACATACACAAAATGACTGCTTCTTTCATAGAAAGGGCTTGCAAATACCATTTGGCCACATAATATGTCAAAATAATTGAGAATATCAGATACTAGAAGATTACTCTCGTCGAGGCCCACCCATCGAAATAGCAGCAGTTCAGACATAATTGGTACTACCCTTGCCTAAAATCCTACTATCTGACGTCATTATGTTCCTTGGGAAAAAAACAAAGCTTGTTTTCTGCAAGGTACATTTGACAATCTTGTAGTCAGGGTCACCTGGGAAAAGTTATTGCCATGCAACCTGACTTATTCATCCCTGGTACACTCTGGGGGCAAATTTGAGCCAACTTTTCTGCACTGGTGTGTTCTTGAATCTGGCACTTAGCATCTCTCTAAATTTAGTGGGCATTTTCTGCTTTAATGAATATCTAACTGTGTAAATATAGATGTTGTTTGGTCAGCACTTTTCCTCACAGTCTTTTCCAGGGATAATTTGCCTGCAATAAACTCCTGAGGCAAACATGATTCCCCCTTCTACCAGCCTTGCACAAACAGCTGATCTAGGCTCAGGGACACAAATAACCTCTGTGCAGAGATGCCCTTACCTCCAGAGTCCCCAAGTTTATCAGAGCAAGAGGTGACTGTCTTTCACATTTTTACTGGTTGAATCTCTGCGTTCTTAGGACTTGATATTGGCTAAGGAATAGCCTCCCTTGTTTGAGATTGTGGATCTTTATTTAGAGTCGGAAGTTTTTTGAGAAAAACCACTCTAGTGGTTACTTAAGGTAGACTTCTGCATGGTTTAATTTGCAAATACCCTCAAATTAAAAAAAAAAAAAAAACGGGGGGACTTTTCCTGTCACCCAAACACTTTTGGCCTTTGGTGCCCCAAGTGCCCTAGAAGCAGGATAGTATGTTCCAAGGAAGGAGAGATCTCTTCAGCTGCCATCATCAATGTCAACTTCCTGAATTGAGTTGGCATTTAAGTAACCCTTGATGAAGAGTCAGATGAGGCACATCCTGTTCTTCCTGTCCTGGGTGGCCGTCTTCCATTGTGGTCAGTTTTCCTCTGGGAAGTGGCAAGGTCATAATCCTGGTTGCTTTTCAGGAGGGTCATCTTAAAGACCATCTGAATTGGATTTCAATTTCTTCTCCCTCTTGGCCATTTCAGGAGACCTTTTGTTTACACACATGCCTAATTCCAATATATACAATGCTTATTGATGGTTACCTCCACACTAGGGGAAAAATGAGATAAAAGGTCAGCACAATACTCTCACTGCTGCATTTCTTTGAAACCAGTACACAGATTTTGCTTTGCAAAATGCCAAGGCGGAAAATACAGTGAAACAAAATGAAAATGTGCTTGTGACTAACTTGACCTATTCTCATAAATCTCTAAATACTAATCTCATTATGTGCTTCTAATACCATACATAAGGATGGATGGTTTTAAAGGTCAGCAGGAGAATGTATTAAAATAGTCCCTTATTTGCTTATCAGGTAAAAAGAAAATTCAAGAAATGCAAGTTTTCTGTTTTCTAGGGTTTGGATTTTTTCCCCTCTCCACTACTCCTAATATGGTTTTTGACTTTAGTCTTTACAGATTGCTAACCATCTCAATTAGGATGAATTTCAGCCCAAGGACTGGAATCAGGCTAAAATTAAGACATAGAGCCAAGAGTTTTAAAGTAGGTAAAAATAGTGGCCTAGCAAGAGGTGAGAGAAAAATGAATTGAGAAATTTCAGAAATGCCTTAGGTCATTTATGACTCAGTTATCTTTGACTCCTGCAAAGGGGATATGTCTGAGTGGCTAAAAGAGACAGAATATTTCTTGTTTTTGAAGTACATATACCACATGAACAAGTTCAGATAATTCAATAAATTCTATAGTCTGTCTAAAAAGCAGGCTGAAGTCATTGCAGAACTAGTCTATCATCATCTTTCAGAAAAGTTGGAGAACTTGGAGACATCAAGGGTGAATGTTTTACTTGTCAGTCTGTCTTCTACATCTTAAAATTATTAAAGGCAATTGTGCAATTAAACTTATTGTGCAATTGTTTATCAAACGACTAGACCTATTTCCTCCAGGAAAATAACACTAAAATATGCTGGTAAACGATTAACAACTGACTCTCTCCCCCAAAATTATGTGTGTGTGCATGTGTGTATTAAATGTATATGCACATATGTAAAATTACTTTGCATTTTGCTAACATAAAATATGTGCAGAATATAATTTACAGTTAATAATAAGATGTATAATACTCTACTATATATTTTATATAGCCAATTGATTCTCACAGAATGCTGTTGTTGATTTTTTCTGAATCAAAGCTATGATTGCAGTTGATGAATGAGTGCAGTTCTGACTTGAACATTGGTTGATATTTTCATTTACAATAATGAGTAATGTGAAATTTAAACAGTGAAATGTTTGAAATTTATTCTTTTGTCATGATGTCAGTGATTTCTTTGCTTGAATTCGATAATAATTAATTTTTTTAATTCATTCTTTTTAGATATACACGACAGTAGAGTATATTCTGACACACATACATAGAGTGTGAGTTATTTTAATTTGAACCCATTCTTGTGGTTGTACATGACGTGGAGTTTCACTGGTCGTGTATTCATTTATGGTCATAGGACAGTTAGGTTCCATTCATTTTACAGTCTTTCCTAAACTCATCCTCCCTCCTTTTCCTTCATTCCCCTTTGTGGATAATAATTTTTGAATGTCAATAAGAGAATTTCCTTCCATTATGATCAGATAAAATGCATGGTATTATCTCCACTCCTTTATATTTACTGAGGGTTGCCCTATGGCATTATATATGGTCTATTTTTGAGAAGGATCCATGTGCTGCTGAGAAAAAAGTATATCCACTTGATGATGGTTGATATATTCTATATATGTCAGTTAAGTCTAGGTTATTGATTGTGATATTGAGATCTATAGTTTCTTTATGCAACTTTTGTTTGGAGGATCTGTCCAATGGTGAGAGAGGTGTGTTGAAGTCACCCATAATTATTGTGTTGTGGTCTATTTGATTCTTGAACTTGAGGAGAATTTGTTTTATGAATGTTGCAGCACCATTATTTGGTGCATAAATATTGATAATTGTTATATCTTGTTGGTGAGTGGTTCCTTTTAACAGTATATAATGTCCTTCCTTATCCCTTTGGATTAACTTAGTCTTGAAGTCGATTTTATTCGATATGAGGATGGCCACCCCTGCTTGCTTGCGAGGACCGTGTGCATGGTATATTTTTTCCCAACCTTTCACCTTCAGCCTGTGTATGTCTTTTCCAGTCAGATGTGTCTCCTGGAGGCAGCATATTGTTGGATTTGTTTTTTTAATCCATGTTACCAGTCTATGTCGCTTTATTGGAGAGTTTAAACCATTAACGTTTAGAGTTAATATTGCTATATGGTTTGTACTTCCAGCCATGTTTGATTGTTTGTCTCTCTTTTTTTTTCAACTAAGAATAGAGCAGGGAGGAAGAGCAGGAAGAAGAGATTAACATTAAAGAGAGACATGGGGTGGGAGGGAAAGGGAGAGAAAAGGGGAATTGCATGGAAACGGAGGGAGACCCTCATTGTTATACTAAATTATATATAAGAGGTTGTAAGTGGAATGGGAAAATAAACAAGGTGAGAAATGAATTACAGTAGATGGGGTAGAGAGAGAAGATGGGAGGGGAGGGGAGGGGGGATAGTAGAGGATAGGAAAGGTAGCAGAATACAACAGTTACTAGTATGGCATTATGTAAAAATGTGGATGTGTAACCCATGTGATTCTGCAATCTGTATTTGGGGTAAAAATGGGAGTTCATAACTCACTTGAAGCTAATGTATGCTAATGTATGAAATATGATATGTCAAGAGCTTTGTAAGGTTTTGAACAACCAATAAAAAAATTAAAAAAAATAAGAGAATTTCCTGACTTTTGATGCTATTCACAGATGTAATGATCTGTATCATTATAGTCGATACCAAACATGAACTAAGATTTTATGTATAATTTGTATTGTTAATGGCTTCACTATCAGCAAAAAAATTAAGATCAAATTCATGCCATTTGCTGATTTCTGTAATATAAATATACAGTCAATTTCAAGTAATAAAAGAAAATTAACCAACACAGAGGTTGGGAAGAGGTATTCGTTATCATACCATGACATAATAAACCCAACATGCCAAACAATGCACATAAAGAGCCTTAAGAATAGCACACAAGCTGGCTAAAAGTTTAGGGTTTTCTATATCTGCCTCAGATTTTATAATTCAATAATGATCCATAGAACTTAGGAAAGTTCTTATGGTTACATTTTATTATAGCAAAAAGATAAAAACTAGGACCAGCCAAAGGAAGAGATGAGTAATCTAGGAGGAGTGCACATATGAAATCTCTTGCCATCTTCTCCCTCTAGAGTCTCAGAGAGCATTACTTTCTTCCCACTACAATGTATGAATGCAGTGTTCAGAGGGTCTTGCCACCGATGAAGCTCATCACTGAGTCTTTGGTGTCCAGAGTTTTTACTGGGGCTTGATCACATGCTTTTGTTAACTTCTGTTCTGCAGCCCCTTCTGGAGGTTCAGGCCGACACCTTTAGTCTCCATTTTCTCTGTTGTTTGGAACCGATAATAGTATATCCCCACCACAAATCACAATAACAGACAGCCCATTAGTCAAACCCCAGGCAAACAGAGATGCTCCTAATAGGTAGAACATTCCAGACGTATAAAGATGAACTTCCTGTACCCGAGGATAAAGCTTAGACCTTTTTGTGAATAAAGTTAACTTCTTACCACGCAGATTTTGGTAGAGATTATGTTGAAACTGTAGGTCACTTTAGGTAGTACTAGTATCTTAATAATATTAAATCTTCTGATTAACGAAAACAGGGCATTTTTCCATATATTAGGTCTTTAATTTCTTTCTAACATGTTTCATTGCAAAGACTTAAAAAATTTTAAAGTTTGTTTGTTTGTTTATTTTGTGATACTTGGGATTAAACCCCAGGGGCACTCTACTGCTGAGCTATGTCTCCAGAACTTTATAAAAATTTTTATTTTGAGATGGTCTCGTTAAGTTGTCTAGGCTGGCCTCCACAATCCTCCTGCCTCAGCCTCTCCAGTTGCTGGGATTATAGACATGTGCCAAAGATTTATTCTTAACTCATCAAGACCCACTTTTTCAGTTCTGCAAGCATTATAAATACTCAAGTACTTCGAATTTACCGTAAGTGGTATATTTGTTGCTCAAATTAAGTTTTTATAGATATTCTACATCTGGGATGATGAGACAAAATAGGTTAAGTATTTATTCTTTTTGATGCTATTTGAAGTAAGAAGTTTTCTCAATTCTGTGTTGGGATTGTTCATTGCTAGTGTACTGACATACAATTAGTTTCTGTGTATAGAACTGAATTTGCTTATTAGTTCTAATTTTGTGTATGTGTGTATTTCCTAGGATTTTCTATGTGCAGAATCATATTGTTTGCAAATAGAGATAGTTTTACTTCTTTCTTTATAATCTGAATCCTTTTATGTCTTTTTCTTGCCAAATTGTCCTGGATAGAACTTCTAGTACAATGTTGAATAGAAGCAGTTAAGGGAAAGTGAACATTTTGTCTTATTTTTGATGTTAGGGGGCAAATTTCATTCTTTAAATAAGGATGATATTTTTTGGAGTAAGAATGTGCAGTTTTTATGGATATGTCCTTTATCAAATTGAGGAAGTTCTATTTCTTGTTTGTTTTAATAATAGTTGTGTTTGACATCAGTCTTTCAAAATTCCTAGAAATGTAACCATTGTCCCTGTTGAGACAGTACATTCAAGCTCTGGCACACCACTGTCAAGATGGTTCTTTTCTTTTACAGCAGTGTACCATCTTCAACTAGGGCAAACAAAGTCTTCTAGATGCCAACTGAATGAGGAATAACATGACTATAATTGCTAACAAGTTCCTTTAAAATGACATGACTACAAAAAATTCATTTCCATAGCAAAACCCACTTATAACATAAATTTTGACAACATGTTATGTTATGTTAAGTAGGTAGGTTACTCTGAGACTAAAAATTTTCAAGTGTCAACTATATCAATTTTGTAATTTTAGTGAGATGCTAGGTAAAATAAACTGATTCAGTACCTAGAATCCTGGCTGTCTTAACTCAATATTTTTTTGAGAGAGAATTTTTAGTATTTATTTTTCAGTTTTTGGCAGACACCACATCTTTGTATGTGGTGCTAAGGATCGAACCTGGGCTGCACACATTCCAGGTGAGCATGCTACCGCTTGAGCCATATCTCCAGCCCCTCAACTCAATTTAATTTGCAAAAATACTTTTGATGAACACCTGTCTGTTTTGATCAAGGAAGTTTCTGTGCTTATAAAAAATAGTAACCGCAGAGTGATACCTACTAATAACAATAAAAGCATCAATACTATATCTGGTAGAAAGGTCTCAGTAAAAACCACATAAACAATAAGAAAAAGATGTTTTCTGCTTTCCTTTATCCCAATCATCTTTAAGAAGTTTAATCAACTTAAAACATTTGCAGAAAAAGTAAGTTTGAATATCACACTCTGTCACAAAATCAAAATACATTAATGGAACTCTACAATGGCTAACCCTATTATTTCCATGGGACATGGGGGGAAAGGCATTGCTAACGTTGGACTGTGTCATTTATGGTCTCCACTTGTACTTAACTGTTTTCTGTTGCTAGGTTTTATTATGCCATCAATTTAATGATGTGAATTAGTTAAACAAAGGCATTTGGGCTTTATATCTCCATCATCTAGTTTTCCAAGTGTTGTTCAGTTATTGACATATTTGCTGGTTTTATATTCTTATTGAAATTAAGTTGCCTTTTAGGCACAGAGCAGAATCCTTGGGAAAAATCTATTCACCCTCCTTTGAGTTTACCATAGACAAGAGGAGTTTAGTCAGAGCCAGATTTGAACCCCAGAATTTAAGAAGTCCGATATAAAGAATCCTTGGTAAAAGAATTTTGAGATGCTAAACAATGGCTCAAGAGGGATGACAGTTCTCAAAGACAGCTTGTAATTATAATATAGTGGTCTCAGTATCTAAAGGAAAGAGGCAAACTGCGTGGAATACTTTTAGTAATTTAGGCTCGTACAGAGAAAGTAGCTGTATTGTGAGAGGGTACCTATCCTTATTCTGAAGCCCTTAACTTTTTCTCAAAACTATGGACATGGCTTCCTAGCAACACTCTTTATACATGTGATTCTGTTTTTTTTCTTTTTCTTTTTTTATTGATGCATTGTGATTCTACATAATTGTGGGATTCACTGTGATACATCTATACACGCATGTAGAATAATTTGTCGATTTCATTCCTCAGTGGTTCTGTTTTGTGGGCCTGGCAAGTTGGAACAGAGAAGGCGATCTGAGCCAATCTGTGAGAATCTTTTCCCCTAGACAATGATCTGTGAGAGAATCTGGAACAGGGAGTTTGGCGAAGCCATCTACAACATGTGCTTCCAGATTCCCATCTATTTCACTTCTAGGAACACAGGGACCAACTCAGCCAACACCATAGGTCAGACGAGGCTGATTGCTCTTTTGACCCTGTCGTCTATTACAATAACCATGCCTACCTTACCTTTGAAAGGGAGTGCCATTATGTGGTCCTTCCCACCCTGGGACCCAGTTATTCACATGATACTTAGGTTTCCTAATTCAGTGGCAGAAATGTCTGCTGTAAGCTTTGGCCTCCATGGAAGAGAATCATAAAGTTCTTCCTGGATGTTGGGGCTCCCCTCACAAATTTTCTCTCAAAGTATTGATGAAGCATGTGTCCCCTGGACCCTCTCAGAGTGAGTGAGTAGATCTTTACAGACAAATGCACTCCACCAGTCTAATCTTTCTAAGCCTTAGAATCTCTTCCTCTCGTCCTAGGCAGCCCTGACATTTCAAATTCATTGACATGGAGCACACTTTGGTCCAGGTTTTAGCCAATTGACCAGTCGTTCACTATCCTTTCTGATTCCCTGAGCTGCAACATTAAATGCAGAATATCTGCTTGGTGGCCTTATATTAATAGATGGTCACACTTTGCACGCTCTCTCTCTTTCTCTCTCTCTCTTTTTTGGTACTGGAGATTGAATCCATGGGTACTCTACAACTGAGCTGAGCTACATCCCCAGCTTTTTAAAAAATATATTTATTTTTTTGAATTAGGTACACAGTATCTTTATTTATTTTTATGTGGTGCTGAGGATCGAACCCAGTGCCTCGCACATGCCAGGCCAGCACACTACCACTTGAGCCACATCCCTCGCCCCCCAGCTTTTTAAATGTTGAGAAAGGGTCTTGCTAAATTGTTGATGCCCCGAATTCATGATTCTTCTGCCTCAGGCTCCCAATTCCTTGGGATTACAGGTATGCACCACCATGTCTGCTCTGTACATCTTCTTTAGGGATCTCCTGGGTCTTGAGTCTAGTTATAGATTTAGAAACTGAGAAGAGTGGTGGGTCTGGATCCAGGGGAGAATTAGCCCTGTCTTGCAATTTGACTTCCTTGGGAGAGGCCTTTAAGTTTTGTTGGACAATGTATGGTTAATCTCCTCAGAATAGGTGTGTGTGTGTGTGTGTGTGTGTGTGAGAGAGAGAGAGAGAGAGAGAGAGAGAGAGAGAGAGAGAGAGAGAGAGTTGTGCAGAGACTATTTCTACTAGTGATGAAGAGCTTAGGGTTCAATGTCCCCGGTTTCATCAGGGTCCTCCCATATGTTCCCATTCCAATTTCAGGATCTCACTGCTTCTGAACTAATGCTCTCACTATAGAAGTGGGCATCCTGTGAGGTCAGATATTCCATTTACCTTGAAATCAGCCACTCTGTGGGTGAAATTCTGGTTTTGATTGGCATCCATCTCAGCCCTCTAGATTTGTTTTTTTTTTTTTTTTTTTCATGCTTCACCCTCACTGGGGCCTGTTTTTGATTAAAAACCTGAATCCATCCTCCCAGCAGCCCATGCTGGGGTGGGAGGTGGACAGTCCCTCCACACAAAGGGGAGGTTAGAGGCCAAGGCTGCGGGGACCACTGAGGTGAATTTGGAGGAGGACTGAAGAAGGAACTGGAAATGGGGGGAGAGAGTGAGGGATGGGGACCCAAACCAAAAAGGCAAAATAAAAAGTCTTTTTAAAAACCACCCAGTTGGTGGATGGCGGCCATGCAGGTATCCTGTGGTGGCAATGGGCTGCTCACTCCCGGATGCTGGCTGAGTAGGAGAACTGAGGGAAGTGCGTCCGCTGGTCCAGCTCCAGAGAACCCAGGCTGTCATAGCGGTCCGGGGGTGTGATTGTGATGGACTGGGCGGTGAACTCGTCATCAAAGTACCTTGTGTCAACCTCAGATGTGACCTGAGGCTTGAAGGGTGGCAGGAGCTTCTTTTGCACCACATCCTGCCAGTTGATGCTGAGGAAGAACCTGTGCTCCATGACCTCCTTGGCATCGCTGGGCCCCCCACCGAGCCTCTGCTTAGGGTCCTTTTTCAGCAGCCCAGCCAGCAGGGACTTGGCCTCGGGACCAAGCGTGCGTGGGAAGCGGATCTCCTCCATGAGGATGAGCTCAAAGAGGCGCTCATGGTCCTGGTTGTAGAAGGGCAGGCGGCCGCACATCATCTCGTACATGACCACGCCCAGCCCCCACCAGTCCACAGCCCGGCCGTAGTCATTGTCCTCCAGCACCTCAGGTGCCAGGTACTCCGGGGTCCCACAGAAGGTTTTCATGGTGGCACCGTCACTGATGCCCTCTTTGCAGAGGCCAAAGTCGGTGATCTTGATGTGGCCATCTTTGTCCAGCATGAGGTTTTCCAGCTTGATGTCACGGTACACCACATCCCGTGAGTGCAAGTACTCGAGAGCTGAGACGATCTCTGCACCATAAAACCGGGCCCGCTCCTCTGTGAAGACACGCTCCCGGGATAAGTGGAAGAACAGCTCACCCCCGTTGGCGTACTCCATGACAAAGCACAGGCGGTCGTGGGTCTGGAAGGCGTACTTCAGCGCAGTGAGGAAGGGGTGCCTGGTGTTCTGGAGGACCCGGCTCTCAGTGACGGTATGAGCGACTTCATCCTGGGCAATGATGACCTCCTTCCGCAGGATCTTCATGGCGTAGTAGCGGCCAGTAAGTAGCCTTCTCCCGCACAAGGATGACTTTGCCAACAGTGCCCTTGCCTAGGAGTTTGAGATAGTCGAAGTCATTCATGGTCACTTTGGCCCGTGCTTTGCTGACAGCCACTTCCATCTCCTCGGCTGTGGAAGAGTCACTGGGGGAACCACACTTGTAGTCCATGGGGTCCTCGCCAGGGCCCCGCTGCTTGAGGCTGTTGGCGACCATTTGGATGGCCCGCATCCACTCCTCCCTCTCATCTGGAGAGTCCACATGGAAGGTCCTCTCGATGACAGTGGTCCACTGCAGACAGCGAATGACGAAGGTGTTGGGCCTTGGCCTCTCGGTCTTCATCAGCTGACATTCTGCTACAGAGAAGTTGTTTAAGGGGGGTGAAGTCTGGTCAGGAGCCTCTGGCCTCTCCTTATACCCAATGAAGGAGCCATCGCTCTTCAGAAGGAAGTACCGGGGCCTCCATGTCTTGATGTATTCACCACGTTTGTGCAGCCAGCCTTCTTTGATGACAGACACTTCATTCATGGTGGCAGCGTGACACGCTGTCACCTAGCTTGGGACAGATCAGGGCAGCAGGACATGCAGGAGGTGCTGTGGATATAGTCTGTCACCGGCGGCCGCCCAGCCTCTCCGGCGGGGCTCTACCACCGCCCATCGCCACGCTGAGCTAGCTACAGCTCCTTGTGTTTTCTGGCAGCGGCAGCGGCAGCGGCAGCGGCAGAGGCGACGCCTTCCCCGAGCCAGGCCCAACGGCTCGCGCGGCGCGGCCCCCCGCCCCCTCCCCCCAGCCCCCACTTGCCGCCCCCTCCCACCCCCTAGCCGGAAATACCGCCTTCTCCCTCCACAAACAGGAACTAGCCCTCTAGATTTGTATCACTATGTTTTTGCATTTTTTTAAAAAAATGTTTATTGATATGTGGTGCTGAGAATCCAACCCAGTGCCTCATACCTGCCAGGCAAGTGCTCTGCTACTGAGCCACAACCCCAGCCCCGTTTTTGCATTATTTACCTTAATTTTTATTGCTTGAGCATCATTATGTACCCATGGCCTTTTTTTGTCTTTTCATTCTTTTTTAAAAATGCTTTTATTAGTGCATTATAGGGATACATAATAGTGGGTTTCATCTGACACAGTCCTACGTGCAAGGAATTTCATTTCTTCCATTCCAATTCCAGGGTTTCCTCTTCCCCTGACCTCTACCCTCTGGGACTATTTCCCTTCCCCTACTTTACTGGTCTTCCTTCTATTTATTGTGTTTTAAATTGGTACCATACGTGTGTGTGTGTGTGTACATTCACACATGTGTATATGTATAAAGGTGAAATTCACTGCAGTATATTTCTACATGTGCATAGTGTTATTTTGTCAAGTTCATTCTTCATCTCTTCCCTTTTCTTGCCCCTCTTCCTTCCCCCTCAATCTTCTTTCTGTACTCCACTGATCTTTTAATTTTTTTATTTTTGTGAGCTAGAAGTCACCCCCTTTCCCCCCTTACTTTACTCTAGCCTTCACATATGAGAGAAAACATTCAACTTTGACTTCTTGAGCCTGGCTTATTTCACTTGGCATGATGTTCTCCACTTCCATCAATTTACTAGCAAATGCCATAACTTTTTTCTTCTCACGGCTGAGTAGATCTCCATTGTGTATATACACCACATTTTCTTAATGTATTCATCTGTTGATGGGCACCCGGGCTGGTTCCATAATTTGGCGTTGTGAATTGTGCTGGTATAAATATTGATGTGTCTGTATCACTATAGTTTGCTGATTTTAGTTCTTTCGGATAAATACTGAGGAGTGGTATACCTGGGCCATATGGTACTTCTATTTCTGGTCTTTTGAAGAATCTACATACCACTTTCCAAAATGGTTGTACTGATTTGCAATTATACCAACAATGTATGAGTGGACTTTTCCCCAACATCCTTGCCAACATTTATTATTATTTGTATTATTGATGATTGCCATCCCAACAGGGATGAGATGGAATCTCTGTAGTTTTGATTTGCTAAAGATATTGAGCATTTTTTCTTTTTTCTTTTTGGTAGTGGTATTTGAACCTGAGGTGCTTTTACCAATTGAGCCACATGTCCAGCCCTTTTTTACCTTTTATTTTGTGATAGGGCCTCACTAGGTTGCTTAAGGCAACTCTACATTGCTGAGACTGGCCGTGAACTTGTGATCCAGCCTCAGTATCCTAAGCTGCTGGGATTACAGGCATGCACAACCATGCCCAGCTGAACATTTTTTCATGTATTAGTTGGCCATTTGTATTTATTTTAAGAAATGTCATTTAGCTCTTTTGCCCACTTATTGACTGGGTTACTTAATTTTATGTTTTTGAGTTCTTTAAAAATTCTGGATATTTTTGAGGTTTTTTTTTTTCAGTTGTAGATGAACACAATACCAATATTTTATTTATTTATTTTTATGTGGTGCTGAGGATAGAACCCAGTGTCTCACATGTGCTAGGCAAGCACTCTACCACTGAGCCACAACCCGAGCCCCTATTATTGAGTTCTTTAAATATTCTCTTCCTCTGTTGGAAGAGTAGCTGGCAAAGATTTCCTCCCATTCTGTAGGTTCTTTTCGTGTTCTTAATTGTTTCCTTTTTTATATAGAAGCTTTTAAATTTGATGCTGTCCCACTTATTGATTCTTGGTTATATTTCTTGAGCATTAGAGATCTTGTTCAGAAAGTTAGTGCCTATACCACTATGTTGGATGGTTGACCCTGTTTTTTTTCCAGTAGTTGAAAAGTTTCTGGTCTATTTCCTAAGTCTTTGATCCACCTTGAGTTGACTTTTGTTCAGGGTGAGAAACAGGGACCTAGTTTCACTCTTCCACATATGAATATCTGGTTTTCTCAGCACCATTTGTTAAAAAAGCTATCTTCCCTCCAACATATATTTTTGACACTTTTGTCAAGTATCATATGACTTTAACTATGTTAGTTTGTCTCTGTGGAATCAGTAGAAAAAATGAATAAATAAGATCAGAAACAAAATTAATGAAACTGAGAATAAAAGAAAATGTACAAAGGATCAATGCAGCAAAGAGTTGTTGATGTTGTTCCACTTATTGATTCTTGGTTATATTTCTTGATATATCTTTGAAAGATAAACAAGATTGATGAACCCTTAGTCGACTTACAGAGAGAGAGAGGGGGATAGAGAGAGAAAGAGAGAGAGAAAGAGAGAGAGAGAGAGAGAGAGAAGACTCAAATCAACAAAATTGGGAGATGAACAAGGAGACATCACCGCAGACACTTCAGAAATCCAGAGAATCAGTGGAAAGTATTTTGAAAATTATACTCCAATAAACTGCAAAATCTAGACGACATTGACAGATTTCTAGGTACATGTCACCCGTCCGAATTAAACCTGGAAGATAGAGAAAACCTAAGCAGACCAATATCCAGCAGTGAGATTGATGCAACAACTAAAAGCTTTTCAACAAAGAAAAGCCCAGGACCAGAGGGAGTCTCAGCTAGAATTCCACCAGACCTTTAAAAGACTAACACCATGGCATCTTCCTCACCATGGAGTTGAAAGGCAAGGAACACTCCCAAGTACATTCTAGAAAAGCCAGGGCCACCCAGATGACAAAACCAGAAACAGACACATCAAGGAAACAAAGTTACAGACCAGAATTCCTGATGGATAGTTGTAAAAATCCTTAATAAGCTGGGGGAAGTGGCTCACACCTGTAATTCCAGTGACTCAGGAGGCTGAGGCAGGAGGATCACGAGTTCAAAGCCAGCCTCAGCAACTTAGTGAGGCCCAAGCAACGCAGTGATACTGTGTCTCTAAATAAAATATAAAAAGGGCTGGGGATAAGACTCAGTGGTTAAGCACCCCGGGGTTGAATAATCTCTGATACCAATTTTTTTTAAAGATAAAATCTTAGCCACATTTTTCTGAAGAAAAGAGTACAAGATGGTCAAGTGGGTTTTATTGCAAGGAGCTAAGTTTGGTTCAACATATGCAAATCAGTAAATGTATTTCACTACATAAAACAGAATCAAGGACAAGAATCAAATGATCATCTCGATAGATGCAGGAAAGGCCTTTGACAAATCCACCTCAAGGCCCTTTATACCTCCCAACCTGTTTCAATTAGTTATTATTATTATGTATTCAAAATTTTCAGTAATAAGCCTCTTAAAATTGGCTCCTTTGCCCTCTGGAATTCTTGAAAGGAATTCTTACACTTCTGTAACAGTGTATTTCCAAACTAATTATAACTTTGGTCTTCCTTAAGATGTGGAATCAATTAGCCTCTTGTAAGTGTTGGTGACCTTTCATCTCCAAGGGAGGAATACCAGAGATAAAAGTGTGAGTACACATGGGACCTTAAGGGGTCAGAGTACTGCCACTTTTGGTGAGTCACTATATTTTTTGGTGCTGGGTACTTAACCCATAGGCACTTTACCACTGAGTTATATCTCTAACCCTTCTTTTTAATTTTTTAAATTTTGAGACAGAGTCTTGCTAAGTTGCTCAGGAACTTGCTAAATTGCTGAGGCTGACTTTGAACTGCTGTCCTCCTGCCTCAGCCTCCCCAGCAGCTGGAATTTTAGGTACGTGCCACCATGCTGGGCTGGTGAGTCACTTTTGATATTGACAGGACTGAAAAAAATATTTCTTTTAATGATGATGAATTCAGAGTTTTAATTTAACTTGTCTCTTATATTCTTTATATTGTACTTTAAACAAGCAGGACTTTTTGCCCTTTTTGAAATCTGACCCCTATTCATCTGTTTTTGTCCTCCCTGAGAAGTAGTTGTATTCTTCGCCTTATTAGGAGGTGGAGGGGGAAATATCCATGTATTCCTACATTCTTATATTTATTATTTCTTTTTAGTTATACATAACAGTGGAATGTATTTTGGCAAATTATGCATACATAGAATATAACTTATTCTATTTAGGTTCACACTCTTGTGGCTGTACATGATGTGGAGTTGCCCTGCTCATGTATTCAAATACAAGGCTCCAAAATTATATCCCATTAATTCTACTGTCTTTCCTATTCCCCTCCCCCTCCCTTCCCTTCATTTCCCTTTGTCTAGTCCAGTGGATTTCTATTATTCCTCTACCCAACCTCCCTTGTTTTGGGTTAGCATCCACAAATCAGAGAGAACATTCAGCCTTTGTTTTTTTTTTTTTTTTTTTTTTGGAGTGGCTTATTTCACTTAGCATAATAGCCTCCAGTTCCATCATTTACTGGCAAATACCATAATCTCATTCTTCTTTATGGCTGAGTAATGTTCCATTGTGTATATGTACCACACTTTCTTTATCCATTCATCTGTTTAAGGACACCTAGGTTCCATAGCTTGGCTATTGTGAGTTAAGCTGTTATAAACATTATAAACATTGATGTGTCTGTGTCACTGTAGTATGCTGGTTTTTAAGTCTTTTGTGTATAGACTGAGGAGTAGGATCACTGGGTCAAATAGTGGTTCCATTTCAAATATTCTCAGGAATCTCCAGACTACTTTCCAGAGTGATTGCACTAATTTGCAGTCCCAATGTATGAGTAGACTTTTTTTCCCTACATCCTCACCAACATTTATTTTTACTTATATTCTTGATAATTGCCATTCTGACTAGAGTGAGATGAAATCTCAGTATAGTATTAGTTTGCATTTCTTTAATTGCCAGAAATGTTGAAGATTATTATTTTGGCCATTGCTTTTTTTAAAAAAATTTGTTTTAAGTAGTTGAACTGTTTTATATATTTTTTGACCATTTGTATTTCTTCTCCTGTGAAGTGTTTGTTCCTTATTCTTACAATCTTGTTGTGAAAGATAGCTCAAGTGAACATCTATTTTTTGCAACCACGATTTTAACAAACACAGGCTTATTAACAAAGAATTGAACCTAAGAAATCTGGCAGATGGGTTCGAGGCTGAGACTTACCAAGATTTGCAAAGCGTTCTAAGGATAAGAATAAAATAAAATCCTATTTATCCTTGTATTTAGAGGGAGAAGAGTAAGGAAGGGAATCACTGTACATCAGTAACAGAAAAATTTAGGAAAACCTAAACTAATGGGGAAGAGAAAATAAATGTGAAGGAATATTATTTTCAAACTTGAACAGTCATGGAGAAGAAATAGCTGAAATCCACAAAGGCGCACATAATTTTAACTGAGTTTAAAATGGTCTAGAATCAACAAATCATGTCTCTGGGTACAAAGGAATGGCTGGACGATTGTCAGTGAGGAGCCCTGGGACACGAGGGAAACTGGAAAGGGAATAGACGTATTTATAGTTCAGATTTAAAAACAGTTTTGAAAGACATTTGGTCAGCACGGTATTCACCAGAGGAAGACAGTGGGAGAACTAGTTCTAGGGATGGTTTGTGCCTTCATAGAAGTTGGGCGTGAGACCCTGGAATAGCTTCATAATAAGTGCAGAAGAGACTCTGTATTTATTTATTTTTTAAAATAGAGTTACAAAAGCCTTTGACAACATACATTGGGCACTTGAATTTCAAGAGGGGATTTGATAATATCTCTCACGACATTCTGAAGAATATGAAGGAGGAAGCTGGCAGATTAGAAGTAAAGTTTGGGCAGATGTGTAACTGGTCCAATGTCCAAGTGGGTATTCATCAGTGGATTAATGTCTATTGGAATACTCAGTTGAAGGACTGAAAGAAGCATTTCTTCCAGGATTGTGTAAAGATAATAAAGCCCAGTACCTTCTCTGTCATTTCATACCAGCCGCTGTCCAATGGAGCTATCTGCAGTGATGGACATGTTCAACATCTGCTCTGTTCACTGATCACCGGCAGTTATCCAAGCACATGAAATGTGGTGAGTACCTCAGAGGCACTGAATTTATTCTGTTTTCTTTTTAATCTTTTTAAGCTTAAATAGCCTCAGATGGCTGTGACTGTTGTCTAGCATAACTTTGTACCGTCTCCAATTTTTTTCACGACACACACGGAAAGCATCTATTTTGCTAAGAGGTATTTAAAGTCGCATTTGAGAAAATCATAAAATTGTTTACTAAGATGATCTTTTACTGCTTTATAGCTATTTACAGATGAGAAAAATGAGGCCTAAAGGAACTGAATGATTTGTTCAGCATCACACAGTTATCAGCAGAATAAGAACTGAAAATTATGGTTGTTGGAATTCCAGTCAATGCAATTTTCATGTATTCCTTATTATACAGAATAACCCTTTATGGGTATATGAGTGGGTAAAAGGTATTACCTTCCATTAGACAAACACTAAGCATTGTTCTCATATTTTTGGATACAAAATAAACAGATGTAGAATTTTTAATACAGTGATTCTTTGTGGAGAGATATTCATAAATATGGAATCTTGAGGTTTTCTTTTTGGTTGTCAAGGCCAAAGCTAATTAACATCAGTTCTCAATGAATAAACGTGTATCCTTTTGGATAAGCCTATTTTTAGGTCCCTGAACTTCAGAGTTGATTTCCTCTTTTTTTTCTTTTTTTCTGTTTTCTCCATCCAATTAAAAAAATATATTATTTAGGACTCCGGCACAGTGTTAATGTATTTCTGAAAAAAAGAAAGAGGTGACCTGCTGCTGCATAAAATTACAGCAAGAAATCAACAGGGAAGGGATTAGAACAATTAAAATCTTAGATTCACAAAGGGAGGAAATGAAATCTGATTAATGAGATTTGCAATCTGTATTTATAGGAAGGAGAACAACAGTGTGTTTCAAATGTTATTTGTACCAAACTGAACTCATTATCTTCTCCTACTTCTCAAGACATAGGCAAAAATCCTCCTTCTAGCGTGGAATTAAACAGGCATATGCATGCTTTTATGAATTTCTTAAGGGTGGAATTGTACAGTCTTGATGCTGTTTTAAAGAAAAATCTGTTTATTCTGTCTCCGTAAGTGCAAGGGAGGCGATCTGTAAAGCTAATGTGATCAGAAGTGGGATTTTTATTTTTCAGAATGAAAAGGGGGGGAAAAAGAGAAATTAATGTGGTTTATGAGGGGTTATTGTTTAATCCAAAGTTTCTTATTTAATATATCAGCAGGAGTCTTAATCATTCCCTTGAATAAATGAGAAAATCATATCTTCTAGAAAAGGAACAGAATCTGAAAAGTGCCAGCATGGATGTAAAAATGGGGAAAGCAGGTCTAGATCCCAGAGAAACCATCACCACATGGTCAGCCATTGGCTGTGTCCCCCATGTCTGATGCATGTCTGCTGTGTGGCTGAAACTCCCACTCGGATCCCAGCCTCTTCTATCCCTTGTACACCACAAACCAGAAAAAGCCCTCAGAGAGCCTGTAGTCCATTTCCACAGTGTACAGAGAAAACTGAGGTGCGAACAGTGGCGGTGACTTCCCCACATTTGTACAGAATGTTAGGACAAGGGTGGGACCAGAATGGCGGTCTCATAAGGGCCAGTTCAGGGGTGTTTCCCCTCCGCTCTGCTATTTTCCTACTTCTGCTTACCACAAAAGTTTGAAAATGCTTTAATTCTTCCTTCCAGCTCTTTGATCAATACAACAACTACTATACAGGTGTTTCATTTCAAGCCTATCGGCAGTTATAGCTGAGAAACAGAAAGGATGTTTTATGGCCAATGCCTTGCTTCTACAGATAAGACTGGAAACAAAAATTTAAAAAAAGGCAAAACCGAATTTAGCAAAACTTTTGGATGCCATTTAAATCCTCCATCTTTGTCTGATCATCAGCAATATATATTCAGTGGCCACTGAATGCGGAATACGGAACTTAGCTTTTCAGGGAGCTAGGAGTAATGGGATAGCGTGCCTCTATTAATATAGTCTCTGCTATAGTGTGGTATCACTTCTGCACCCCGTCCTGGCTCTGAAGATGAGGGTCTCCACTAAATATCAGCTCAACATATACACGACCATTTCTGAAAGGTAGTTACTTTTACTAAAAACAAAATGAAACAGACTACAATTCCCATTTTGAGACCATTGGGATCCAAGAATTGTGCATGGAACCTAGTGCGTTGTAAAGATTAATTGATGTTACTTCCCATCTTTTGGAATTCCCTAGCTGTTTGAGCTTGGCTAAGTCAGTTAATCATTCTGACCTCAGTTGTTTCATTGTTAAAAATTATGTTCTTTATGAAATTAGAAAGAAAATTAAATATATGGAATCTATAATGCTAGGTGATGGATGGAACACAAACCTTAATAGTCAAGACTAATGTCTTGAATATACAGTTGAGAGAGCCACCTGCTTCATGATCTTGTGAGAGGCCCAGGGTCACAGTGTTCCTGTATGTAACCTGGGTCTGAAGTCTGTTCCAGTGTTTTTCCATAACATATGTTCTTCTTCTAGTTCAGATATTTCTTACGTTATCATCTACTGATTACCCAATAAATGCTAGGTGTGTAAGATTCTTCATCTCGTGACCTCATAATAATTCTGCATTTTCCTAATTAAAAAAATATAGAAGTTCACAGATTTTTGGCAGAGTGCCCTTGTCATATCCTTAGTAAATGGAACCAAAATTAGAACCCAAAAATGTCTGACTTCAAACTGTGACTATTCCTGATGTCACAGGTTTGAGGCCTGAGTATAGGGCCAGCAGCCCAGAGAGCCCAGCTAGAGTGACCTCTTCAGACTCACCTTGCCCAAACATCCTCCTTAGAGCATCCTGGAAATTCCCTCCTATAGACATCTCCACCCAAAACCTGCTGTGGGAGAGGGACCCTTGCCTTCTTTGACTGGCTCTTTCACCTGAGTGTCCCACAGGTGTAATTGTGACTCCAGGTGGCCAGGCAGTATCATGATTATTTTCCCACTAGGAAACACACATAAGATGGTATTCCAGGCCCCGGGCGGTGCAAGACCATCACAAGTATCCTGTAATTTTAGCTGCCTAAGATTATCTCTTTGAAATACCTTTTTCTAAGCCTATATCCTTCACCGAATTATAGAAAGCTAGAATTACAAATAGACTTTGAGACCTAACACATTTTCCAGAAAGGAGTGTGTATGATGAGGTTTGCTCTTCCAACAAAATTTATTGTGTCCTACTAGGTGCCAAATGCTGGGCTTGTCCCAGAGTGTGCCAATATGAATAATAGATGCCCTTTGATTTCAGAAAGCTCACAGTTCAGTGGCAAAGACAGATATAAATATATGTTATGATACAAAACTGGCAACTTTATATGAGTGGTATCGGAAAATGGACTTTTTGTGACTGGAAATCTGAAGGCGAGACATTACTCAGGAGCATTGCTCCCTGACTCAGCGTTCTCCCTTCTTGAGGACATGCCTACCCAGGGGCTGTTTGGTTTGTGAACCAGAAGATCCTGCTCATAGCTAGATGGTGATGTCAGCCCAAGTATAGGACGGCGACCATGTGGCAAGATGGCAGCTTCTTTCTAGAATACAACTCCCCGAGAGGATGTAGCATCAGGATATAGCTGTACAACCTGTGGGAAGTCAGCAACAAGGGAGAACTGTTTGAGAATATGCTGAATGGGTTCCTTTTTTGTGTAGCCACTTCTGTTAAGTTCTGTATTTAGCCATTACCTAATACTTTGAGAAATTAATGGTGTGTGTGGTGGTAGGGCTCAGCCCACGGATCCAGAGCCTGTCCTGCAGGGAATGAGGACACAGGGCCATGGGGGATGTTCTTTGCATGACTTTATAGAATAAATAACATCTCATCCAGGCCTCGATGAAATAGTTTGTAGTTGTAGAAGTCGGAGGGGAGAATTCTAGGCAGTGTAACCAGAAGAGAGTGATAAAAAGGCCCAACACATCCATTGTGCCTGGGAGAGATTGTGTGGAATATAGGTTAGAATCAGATGATGAAGGCCAGAGAAGAAAATTGTACCGATAAGGAGCCAATGAATAGTTTTAGGCAGGAGAGAATGAGATGAGATTTGACTGTTAGAGGGATTGCAGGCAGCAATGCAGAGGATGGATTGGGGAGGAAGAGAATAGCATGGGAAGAAAATAGACAGGTCTAAGCTACGGCAGAGAGGGCAGGCTGGGTCGAAAGCTCTGTCTGATCTGGAGGTCGAGGAAAGAGTTGACAGTGATCCCATGGATTCTAGCTGGGCTGTCAGTCATTATGTTGGATGAAAAATGTAGGAGACTGATTGGATTTGGGGGTGGAGGGTAATATGCAAATAATGAGTAGAATTTTGCAGGTGCTTAGTTTGAGGTGTTTATAGGATTTTGGATGAAGATAGGAACAAATGGAACTGTAGCTCACAGGATGGAGATTTGGCAGTCATTGGCTCACAGAGTGGCAGCTGAAACTTGGGAGCAAGGTCATCCATCAAGAAGACGAGGAGTAAAAAGAGAATAACTGAAGAGGGAACATCAAAGTTTAATGTAATATAGAAGAAAAGCCAGCAGTGGAGATGTTGGTGTTGAACTCCAAGAGAAGTAGAGGACAATGCTCTCCTAGAAACTGAGAAAGAATTGATGTATTTAATAATAGTCATGGCTTGATATCTTAATTTCTGTTTCACACAGAGCAGAAAACTAAAGTAAAATCGGGAGAAAGAAACATATCTAATCATTACTTTTTTTTGATACTGGGGATTGATACCAGGGGTGCTTAACCACTTTGCCATATCCCCAGCCACCCCCGCCCTTTTAAATGTCTTATTTAGAGATAGGATCTTTCTGAGTTTCTTAGAGCCTCACTAAGTTGCTGAGGCTGACTTTGAACTTGTGATCCTCCTACCTCGGCCTCGTGAGCTGCTGGGATTACAGGCATGTGCCACTGCACCCAGCTGTAAGTTACACTTTGGAGTTCTAGCTACATGTTCTGAAATTTCTCATGTTTTCTCAGGGAGTTCTTATATAAGTTTCAAGAATTAGGTGTTATTGTCCTCATTCTTGATAAAGAAATAAAAACTCAGAGAGGTAGTAAGTGTTTCCCCAACGAAGAAGAGAGGCTGATAGAGTGACAAAGGCCTTCTGAATCCATGTCCAGAGCTCTGTCTGTTGAGCCACCTCTTTGCTCCTAAAGTAGATCAAGAAATGACCAAGAAAATAAGTTGCAGAAAAGATAAGGAAGAAGCTCCCCTTAACTTCCTGCTCACTTATTTATACTTTCTTGAGTGTTAATTAGCATGGATCAGAAATTAAAATTGCTCCCCAGCAATAAGTTTTTATTTTGTGCTATGAAATCATTCCCTGTACATCTGTTTTGGTCTGTAACTCTTCCCATGTCTGAAAGATGGGGAAGGGAAGTCCATGTCCCGGTTCACCTTTGATTTAGTTAAATTTCCAGAGCTTGGCTTTGATCTTCCCATTTTTACAAACTAATAAAGAATAAATTCATTAGAGAAGAACTAGAAAGTATAAATAACAATTTAAACATATAAAAGCAATCCATACTACCCCTACTAGGAGAGGATTAAAAATTCCAGATTTTTCTTTTAGGCACGGTAACATTTAAGATGAAGTCACTATATGCAGTTTTGTAAAGTTGTCAACCCTCTGGGTCAGTAAACTTAGATTCATATCTTTCTTTCTAATGACTGTAGACTTTTCCATTTTATGATTCTAAATATAGAATCATAAATATAGAATCATATAAGTTTTTTTTTTCTCACCCAGCATTTATTAGGTGTTCCTAAACTTTGTTTTATACAAAACCCCAAGTAGATTTTGTTTTGTCCTTTGCGATCCTGCATATTTGACCTTATTTGCCTTCCAAGTGGTAGCAGATTTGGATTCATGATTTCATAACTGCCAACTACCTTAGTATTGAGCTGACTTGATAGAAATTTCTGGAATAGTCCAGAGAGAAGTAAATAGTTGTGTAATACTTATTTCCAGCACGATGCCCTACAGTGAAGCACCGGATAAGGAATGATTAAAGTACAGACCAAAGTGTCTCTGAGTGAAAAGCATGGGTCACTGGTTTATTGCTTTTCATATAAAAGTGGAAATAAAAAGGAAAGAAACTCAGGGATAAAGTGTAAATGAATTTGACTCACTGACCCTTGAGAAATTTGGGATTTGAGCACTGAATCTTAAACACCTTGAGAGACACATTGAGTTCAAAATTTAATAGATCAAACGAGGACATGGGAAGATAAAATCAAAAGCATCCTCAGGCCTCCCTGTGCAATGGATATCTCTTTTGAAAATTTCAGGGCATCCGTGGGAAAATTTGCAGGCCTGTTAGTAGCTGGAAATTACTTATTCTGAGCAAAGGAGAAGGATGAATCCAGGGGAATGATAATCACTGTTCTTACTTACATTTCTTAAGTACGTTTAAGAGAGGTAGTCCTTGATGTGGGAGAAAGGAAGCAATGTAATAGAAGACCAATTAAATTAGTAACCAGGGGAGCTGGCTTGATCCTTTCTCTGAATTTCTGTGTGACCTTGTATGGGTCACCTATCCTCTTGGTATTTCAGTATCTTCATGTATAAATTGGAAATGATGCTAACCCTTGCTTGACCTACATTATGGACAAAAGTTGAGAATCAAATGACGTAATGCTATAAGGGGTTTGGAAAGACTTTGAGAGCTCTGAAGATGAGGCGATTGTGAAAAATAACAATAACCTTCTTTTGTTTCCACTCAAACCGATAAATGCCAGTGTCTCTTGTTCACCAAATTCAATATTTAAACACCAGAAACTGTTTTCCATGCTGGAGCTCTGCAATTGAAGATCTGCCAGCCCAAATGGTAAATCTCTCCAGATTTAGTTATTTGTCTAAAAAATGGATTTTCAGTGTTTTTTTTTAAATATAGTTTCATGTCTAGAAAATTTATAGCATCAAGGTATTTATAGTAAAACATAAGACCATTTCATTCAAAAATGGTCTCAAAAATGGAAAGAATGTAGTTAGCTAAAACATAAAAAAAAATTGGCAAGAAGTAAATGAACATTCTGCTCAGCTAGTCCAAGGACTAGATTATTTCCATAAACAAAGGCTACATATTTTAAAATAGGTGGAAAATATTTTAGAAGCGGTTGATATTTTTATGAACTAAACGTGTGTGAGTGTGTGTGACTGTGTGTGTATAATGCACATGTGTCTGTGTGTGATTAATGCACATGATTTCTTTAATATTTCTGTGTCATGTATATTAACCAAGAAGTTAAACACTTCTTCCAGCCCCTCCTCCTCTATTCAGCCTCTTCTTTTCCAAAGTAACTCCAGACCGGCTGACGTAGCTTCATCAGGTGGTTTAGCTTGATAGGGGTCTTATTAATCTTTATGATGGTCATTTAATATATTTCTAAAATGTAAGGTATTATAAAATGTAAACAGCAGTTTACATTGACTAGTTGGTGTCTTGGTCACTGAGGGCTGTTCCTTAAGGATGGTGAGATCACATGAACACGTACACTTCCATCAAAACTAAATTTTTTAAAAATCATCTTTCTTAAACTGTGGGAAATTACACTTAGAATTTAAAGGTACTTTCATTTCATGAGCATCTAGGCTCATTTCCTCTTTCTTTTTGCACCAGGGGTTTGTACTATAGGTGACATAGGGTGCGACAGAGAATATAAAAGCCTTGATTCTGCCTTTGAGATCTCTGCATGGTACCTCACTCACTCAAAAGACTTAATGCCCTTCCCCAATGTAATTTTCTCTTTATTCATTGGTAGTATCTGTCCTAGATCAAGAAGTTCAAGGTGTAACAAGGAAAGCTAGGCCTTGAATTCAGATATTTAGTTCCTCAATTTAAATCAGGGACGTCTCCCCGTCTCCACCCAAGAAATTCAGCTTATAAACTTTCCACCAAGAATCAACAGATGAGGTTGGATCTGGAAAAGTACATTTAGCATTTTTTAATAGTAGCTTTTATACAAGGATGACCTTTAATGTTTGTATATATATATATATATATATATATATATATATATATATATATATATATATATGTTACTTTTAAAACATCCATATTGCACATGTCTAAAGAAAATTTAGAGAAGGAAAATATGTTTTGTATGTTACCTTAGCTTTGGGGGAGGTGTTTGAATCTTGAAGTAGTTTTCAGTGGCTTTTTCCCATCCTCCCACCCTAAATCAAGGTCATGATGACCTTTCCCTCCCCCCCCCATCCTGATCCAGGAATGGGGGTAGATTTAATTGTCCCACATGAAGAGAGACTACTGACTCCATGTTGTTTTCAGAGTGGCACATCTTCCAAACCAGCCTTTCATGTCTTCTCTTAGTTATTGGCCCTTTTTCAGAATTCTTCCTTTTTAATCAGCTTTACTAAATTATATCTTCTTCATCAGTGATGAGGACCAGAAGGAAATAAGTGGATGTGAGGCTGGAAGACCTCATCCTGCCGCGTACATTAGCTATTGGAACTCTGCAGGTTGGTGTTCAGTTGCTTGATAAGAAGATTCACCCAGATCCTGTGGGGTAGCAAGAACCATAACAGTCTTACAATGACTTGAGTTCATGGTAAACATCAACCGCTTCCTAGGAAACATCAGTAACTATTATCGTTCTCAGTTTATTGAGTAGTCAGGTGGAGGGAATCAGAAGACATTTCAAGTTCACTCTTCTCTTTCTCCAGATGTTTCTACTCATGCTGCTCATGGGCCTGTTACTTCCTGCCCCCTTTTGTTTCTTCCTTTCACCGTCAGACCCCCAAAGTTTAGCTTCTTTTTACCCAAAGTAACTCCAGACTAGCTAAGGTGACTTCATGAAGTGTGTTCACTTGACATGGGTCTCATTCATCTTTATGTGGGTCACTTAAGGTGTTCTCCATGAAGCACAGCCAATTTTAAGCAAAAAAAAATCATGGAGGAAAAATTATAAAATGAAAAGAAGGAGGAGTAGACACTGAAAACAAACATCTCAGTACCTTCCAGTGCCTGTTTTCACAATTTCTTTTCACTATTTTAGGAGCCGTTAGAAGTTTCATCCATTCTTGACGCATGCTAACATTTTTTATTGGAAGGGACCAGGTACACTAGCTCATACTAAAGTGTAAATGAACAATGGATAGCTCCACTGGTCCTCTCTCCCAGCATTTGCATATGTCCAGAGCTGTATGTTTGAACAGAAACATGTTGTTGCTTCTAGAAATGTTATGTTTCATCCACCAAGCAGATTTTATGTTTTTAGCATTCCAGTTCCATATGTAAGTTTCCTTAAGCAGATTGGCTCTTGGTCTGCTTGGAGTGCATTCTGATTTGTTGTATTTTCTAGAATTATTGACAGAGTCTAAGGCAAATTTGAACTGGAGTTAATTATGGGAAGATCTATTGGTCTCAAGTTAGAAATAAAATATACAACCAGGGGTAATACTCACATACGTCTCTTCAGGACAGCTGCAGTTTTCTGTTTGCTTATGCCTTTCCTCCCATCTACCTACCTACATACATTCATATTTTAAATAATTCCCATTGTAATATTTGTACCACATGGTGACCTACTTTTTCCTTAAGATTGTTATACATCCTCCAGGATTTCTTGCAAGTAAATTTTAATGAATGAATAACAACCTAGGCCAACATATTTAGTTGTTTTTTTTGCCTGTGTCCCACACTAAATATATATATATATATATATATATATATATATATATATATATATATATATTATATATATATATAATATATATAAATATATATATTTATATATATTATATATTTATATAATATATATATATATTTAGTTATATTATATATATTTATATATATATATATATATATATATATATATATATATATATATATATATATATATTATATTGTACTTGGTTTTATAATTTAGAATTTTCCCTCCATGATTTTGCTTAAAATTGGCTGTGCTTCATGGAGAACACCTTAAGTGACCCACATAAAGATGGATGAGACCCATGTCAAGTGAACACACTTCATGAAGTCACCTTAGCTAGTCTGAGTTACTTTGGGTAAGAAGAAGCTAAACTTGGGGGGTTTGACAGTGAAAGGAAGAAACAAAAGGGGGCAGGAGGTAACAGTCCCATGAGCATGAATAGAAACATCTGGAGAAAGAGAAGAGTGAACTTGAGATGTCTTCTCATTCCCTCCAGCCCACTATTCCGTAAAGTGAGAACAATGTGTGTTCTTAGACACGAAGAGTTATTGATGTTTACCCACAAAGTTGTTGATGTATACATGCACAGGTGTATTTACAAAGAGAGAGGATTCTTGAGATAATTCTTACCTCACAAGGTGTGATGCACTTTGATTATTTTCTCTTCTGTTTTTTTTCCTATTTCATACTATTTTCTTTTGTGAAGAAAAAAAACCCTTCTGAGTTTGACCCACCGTAATATTTTCACCCCTTATGAATTATAACTTGTGGCTTGGAGAATACTGTTCTATCTTTTGCTATACTGAAGTCCATCCCCTCTTGTTGGGCATTTGGGTTATTTCCAGCAGTTGTTTCTTCTTCCTTTCATCCCATTCCTGGCCTTCCCAGTGTGTTCCTGGCTCTTCTTTTTGTTATTACAGAACATAGTGCTACAAATGTTACACCAAATATCTCATTATTGTTTATTTAAATAATCCTAAGAATGGAATTACTAGGTTGAAGATTTTTTTTTCAAGTATGGGCCCTTTATTTGTGCAGTTGAGTAGAGAGTATTTCTTCCATGAGAGGGCTGAATGGCTAATCACAGAATGCAAGCAGTTCATATGGGTGGGTAGGAGTCAGGTAGATTTTCAATACAGAAAGACCTATTTTTACAGACATCTACCAGACACCTCATAATGGCTGGCTGGGCAGGAAAGTGTTATGTGAGAAGGATCAGAGTCACAGCCCTCGGTGTCAATCTCAACTTTGATATTTGCTGGTTTTGCATCCTTGGGCAGCTCCACGAACCTCAATGATAGCTCCCTCCCTGGGCTGCTGTGAGTAGTAAATAAAGTAATAACCCACTGAAAAATGTTAGTTATTGCTTTATTATCACTGCCTCTATCCTTAAGGCTAAGTCTGGACACCGCTCTCCTAAGGAAAATTCTCTTCCCCATGTAGTCCTTGGGGCAGGAGAGAAAAATTGGGCAAATCATAGCTCCTTTACAGCTTTCTCCATGTTCACAGACTGGGAATGATTCCCAACTCCTGAGGCATTGGCTGATGCTGGTGGTCCTAAGGTGATGCTCTTTTGTTCCCCCCACTGGGGTGCCAAGCTAAGAACTGGCAGAAGAATGAACTGAAGAAATAATTCATCAGAAAGCAAATGAAAACTCATAAAGCCCCTCTAAGTAATATTGACCTTCTTTCTGAATGCATTGGAGGGACATGTGTGTATTTTTTTTTTAATATTTTGCATTTGTCCTAAAACTATCATGTTCTGGGAAAATGTAGCATTATTGTTGGGATTCTAATACATGTGGCCCGTGTTTACCTAGGGTAATTTTGATTTATTTCACTGTTTGGAGTTATTGAGGGTTTCTGATGAAAGTTGACATCTATGGTCAATGGTGGAAAAGACATTTTTGCTTCAGATCAGGAAACTCTCATTGTGAGGACAAATTAATGTTAAAAGTTCAAGTACAGTCAATATCTGATCTTTCCTGGGATTGACTAGTTTGTGAGTTATCTAGCTTTTACTTTTTCCACATATTACATCTCACTTGTTATTTATTTATTTATCATTGGCTTTACTTTGTGTTTACAATGCAGAAGATGATTTTGTAAAAGAATTCACTGCAAACATTTGGAATTTCCTACCTGATTTTTCTGATAAAAATGAAAATTGTAGTGGAGTAGTGACTATTATTTATAATAAGGCATTAGTGAATTCCAGTTATCTCATGAAGGGTAGAGATGAGGATTAAATGAGATAATAATTGTAAGGGTCCAAGTTTACCACCTGATAAAGAGATATTCTGATCCATTGGTTGGAAAAAAATATTACTACAAAGACAAATACCCTTATCTTCTGTTCTTTGTCCTTTTATCTTCTGGGGAACTGATATCTTCTAATTACTTTTTAAATCCCATTTTGATGCCTAAGAGTATAGCACCTCAAAATCAAGATTTCTAAACTTATTTTGTACCTTTTGGTACAACAATGACTCAAGAACTCTGGAGAAATTTTCCTGAGGAAACTTATTTCAAGGAGGTTCACTAAATTTTTAATTTTTTTTCCTAGTAGACGGACCTAATGCCTTTATTTTCATTTTTTTGTGGTGCCAACAATTGAACTCAGTGCCTCACATGTGCCAGGCAAGTGCTCTGCTAACTGAGCCACAATGCCAGCTTGTGAAGTATTGTTTTTTGAAGTGAAAAATCAGTCTGTGGAAGAGCAAGGAAAACATGACACTCATATTGGATTATTGCATAACTGTTAAAAGAAAGGAAATAAATGTATATGTTCACTTGACTAGAGCTCTAACACACAATTTTAAGTGAAAATCTCAAGTTTTCAAATTACAGAAATAGTAATTTACCCATATATTAATCTAATGCATAAGTTTTTATAATCATATTATTATGAGTAATAATATTGAACTAGCATACATGTATTTATATAAAGAATTAAAAGACTTTAAGGATTGGGCTGGGGATGTGGCTCAAGTGGTAGTGCGCCCATGCCTGGCATGTGTGCGGCCTGGGTTCGATTCTCAGCACCACGTACAAACAAAGATGTTGTGTCCGCCGATAACTAAAAAATAAATATTAAAAAATTCTCTCTCTCTCTCTCTCTCACACACACTCTCTCTTTAAAAAAAAAAGACTTTAAGGATATATGTTAAATTCATGATAGATGTTTCTTTGGTAAAAGAGGTGGGTAGAATAGAACTAGAATGTGGAGAGGGGATCCAAGATGGCGGGCCAGAGGGAGGCAGCATTCTGTGTCACTCCATGACCTGGGACTCAAGTAGTGAGACTATTGCTTCTCTGCAAGTGATATTCCTGCTCCCGCACAGGAATTACAGCCACTGTGCCCATGCAGAGCTCTAGGCCTCAGCATCAGAGTAGGTCTCTCAACTACTCGCCCATGCAGCACTACTGGGTGCCCAAGTAGGAGCATCAGCATCAGCACTCATGCAGAGCTTTTGGCCACCCACCTGAGCAAAAATCCCAGGTGCTGCTTCCACGCAGGACACACAGCAGCTACCCACATTCAGGAACTCTGGCCCCACTCCTGTGTGGACCTCCATCTACCAACGTGGGGCTACCCTTGTTGCCTCCATCTTGGGACTCTGCAGCAACAAAGATAGTCCCCTATGGGTGTTAGCCTGCCTTAATCTGAGAACTTCACACAGCCAAAACCACACACTGCATGCCACAGAGTTGTCTCTGAACACATCATCCACATCCAACACCATCACCTGGCTCCCTCCACCTGACCCAACACCCCACCACTGAAAGCAGACACCTCCATCTTGGGCCACCTTCATCACCATCTTTAGTGGGGCAATTCCCACTTTGGAATTCTGGCTGGCCAGGTACCCAGTTTTTAACTCCTGCCTTTCCCCATTAGCCACTAACCCAGCACAGTGACACTCTGATTACCTTCACCATCCAGAGGGCAGAGATAGCAGCTAACAACAGACAATCCCATCTATTGAATGAGAAGGGAAGCAGGAAAGATACTGTTCTTCAACCAAAACAATCCTTGTTTTAAGATTTTTTTTCTTCTTCTTCTTCCCTATTCTCCCACACCTACATCCCCAACATATGCAAAACTAAGTACTTTGCGTGAATTAGGATTTTGAGAACTGGGACACAAAAGGGATTACACAAAAATGGGATTATAGTTATGTTGTATATTCTTTTTTTTCCCTCCAATTTTTGCTATTTTAACATTTTTTATTTTTCTTAATATACATGTGTGTTTGTTTTATGTACTCTACTGCCCTCCCATTTACCTGTCTACCCAAAATACTTCCTCTCTATTCTCCTGCTACTAACCTTCTTCTTTAGATTTCTCTTCCACACTTCCTAAGATATAATAACTCTATATCCTCACCTCCTACCCGCTCAGCATATCATCCTATACCTTACTCTCGGTTCTTTGTCCACCATCAGAAACTATAAACCCTTTTATAGTTTATTAATTATATTGTAGATAATAATTAAATTAACCATTGCTTTACATTGTGACCAAAGTGTAAACACCTTAATAGCAACTAATTGTTTTTAAGGTTGTATATTGTTTATGTTGGGATCTGTTAACATTGTCCTTACCCTCAAAGGAGAGGTAGTGGAACCCTACAGGGACTCTATAAGCCTACAGGGTAAAAACAGAATCCTTGGATCCACAGTTCTAGAAGGGAAGACATATAAGCAACATGAAAGACAAGGGAGGAAAGTGACCCAAACAAATCAAGACACCACATTATTAGAATCATTGGCCAGAGCAGCAGAAGAAATTACAGAGAAGGAGGTCAAGATGTACATAATTAAAATGTTCTGTGATTTAAAGGATGATGTAAGAGAGCAAATACAGGCAGCAAAAATTGTTTCAACAAAGCTATGTAAACAAATATAGGAAGCAAAAGATGACTTCAATAGGGAGATGACAGTTTAAAAAAAAACAACCAGAAATCCTTGAAAAGAAAGAAACAATAAACCAAATTAAAAGTTCAATTGAAAGCACCACCAACAGATTAGACCACTGTGAAGACAGGATATCAGACAATGAAGACAAAATATATTATCTTGAAAAGAATGTAGATCACACAGTGCAAATGCTAAGAAACCATGAGCAGAATATTCAAGAAATATGGGAGAGCATAAAAAGACCAAATAAAAAAATTATTGAGATAGAGGAAGGCATATAGTTCCAAACCAAAGGAATGACATTTTATTCAAAGAAATAATGTCAGATAATTTCCCCAACACAAAGAATGAATGGGAAAACCAACTTTAAGAGGCTTACAGGATACCAAATGTACAAAATCACAACAGATTCACACCAAGTCCCATTATAATGAAAATGCCTAATATACAGAATAAGGAGAGAATATTAAAAGCCACACAGGAAAGGAATCAGATTGCATATATGGGGAAAACAATTGGGATATATGCAGATTTTTCAAACCAGGCCCTGAAAGCTAGAAGATCCTAGATCAACATGTATCAAGCTCTGAAAGAAAATGGATGACAACCAAAAATCTTGTATCCAGCAAAATTAAGCTTTAGATTTGATAATAAAATAAAAACCTTCTATAGAACTAGAATGTGGATATTTCAATTATTTTCTGCATTATTATATTTCTTTTTAACAGAAGAATTGTAGTTCTGAAACAAACATTCAAATGAAAAGACAAATAGTCACAGTATCCTAGAAATTACTAACCCCCATTGAAAATGCCACTATTTCTGTCAATATCATCATTTTTCAGATTATCTAGGCCTGAAAATCTCAGAATGACCTTTTTAAAAAAATGTTATTCTCTTTTCTATGTCAGCCTTTACTCTTGGTGTGTCACATCTTTTAAAATGTGTCCCAAATCTGGAAATTAATATTTCAATTCCTATATCATCACCCATATCAGTCAGGGTCCCTAAAAAACGATGGCACACTTAAGTTGTGTAACTGAGGAAGCATAATAAAGGGATTTTTTTTAAAGAAGTACACCTTACCTTGTTATAAACTATAGTGATTGTGCTGTGCAACAGACCTCAAAAACTTATTCCTACTAGTAGAAGCTTTGTACCCTTTGATCCCCTCCACCCCCATCTCTGTTAATCACCATCCTACCCTCTGCTTCTATGAGTTTGACTGTTTTGAATTGTACACACAATTAAGATGGTGCCAAATTTGTCTGTCTGTGTCTGGCTTATTTCACCCAGCATAATGACTTCCATGTAGTCACAAATAATTGTATTTACTTTCGTTCTTAAAGCTGAATGATCCATCGTGTATGTGGGCCACATTTTCCTTATTCTTTTATCCATCTGGTGGATTCTTAGGTGGTTTCCATATCTTGCCTTTTGCAGTCTGCCACAGTGAACACGGGTGTAGGGATCTCTTTGGTATACTCATTTCACTTCCTTTGGATGTTTACACAGAAGTGGGATTGCTGGATCATAATGGTATTAATGGACTCTTAGTAAACATTTGAGCATTGTAAAAGCAGGGAGACATGGGAAACAGGGAGTAAGGCCATGTTGGGAGGGAGAAAGAGAGCTGTATATATATAGAGAGACTAGCAGAATTCTGTACCTTAGTAGAGGATGCCCAGGGACCTGGGGAATGCACATCCTGGCCTCTCTTTTGTCCAATCCTCTGTCCATGCATTCTACTGGATGATACAACGAGAAGCCAAAAGCAGGTACAGAGCTGCACTTTCCATAGGTCAGGTGCTGGGGTACAGAGCAACACAAAGAGTGGAGAGTGGATCTGGAGGCCTTAATGGAAATACTGGCGCCCTCTCTCATCTTCTCATCACTGGAATGAAAAAATGTGTGAGGAGAGTGGAGGATCTGGTTCTGTTTTTTCAGATTTTCCAAGCATCAGGAGTTTATTCTTACATCAACTGTTTCCAGTGATGTGATCTGGAGCAAAGTACTTAGCCTCTCTGTTCAATTTTCTTACCTGTAGAGTAGACATGATCATCATCGTTTGTCTATGGATGAGATTACATTATTCTTGTTCAACCTCCAGCACAGAGCATGACATGTCATAAGCATATCCATTAAAAGTTAGAGTGTATTCTCTATCATGTTGAAAGTTATTCTTCAAGTCCAGGAAAACCAAACCGCAGTTACCATGCTTTTCATTTATAGCACATGAATTAACAGTCATTAATTATTAATGTCTTATACAAGAGGTGAGGTAGAGAGTCAAGGAGCATTGTAGAACTTGACATTCTCCACTTCTTTCAAGTTTGGCAAAAAATTATCTTCTTTTTATAAAGTCTTCTTTGAGTTCTGCAGCCCCATAGACCTTCACCTTCACTCCTCTTAGAGACCAGACACTAGACTGTGTGATTATATATCACCTTGTATGAGGCTTCTGTTATAGAGACATATTACTCTTTACTCAACTAGGTCACGTACTTTCAGAGGACAGACAAAATTTTCTGAAAAATTCTTAGAATTGCATGTTAATCCATTTTTCCTTCTGTCCCTTTCTCCCTCCATTCCTCCCATTCTGCTTTCTTTCCTTCCTTGCTGTCTTCTTCTCCCCTACTTCCTTTCTTTACTGTATCAGTTAAGCCACATTAATTTATTGAGGATTTACCAGATCCTGTGCTGAGTGCACATGGATGGACAGCACGTGAACTCTAACCTCCCAGAGTTTAAGGTAGAGTTGCAAAGGTCGGGCAGATAAACATGCTAACCATAATGGTAAGTACACCATCAATGACGCTGCACAATAGAGAACATAGTGAGAACTATTAGAAAACCATAGTTTAAGTCCTCTTCTTATTTAGACTTGAGTGAGATGAACTTTGAAGAAGGAGCAAGACCTTATCAAGGAGGACTTTTATGAATGACTAGAAATTAAGAATTCACCCTCACTTCTTACTATGGTGGGAGTGGGCCACGTAGGCAAAGGGAAGGCTGGACTCTGCTATTACCACTGTGAGGTTTCCATAACCTGCAAAAGGTCAGTCTGGAGAATCTTACTTCAGTTAAGGGTTTCTTGAAGACATCTCCGCCCTGAGCTGTTTATCACAGCTTTCCAGATCAACACCTACAAGTATGAAGCTCTTTCTAACATAATTCATTGATGTTTCTGACAAGCACCTGGTCTTTCAGAATCAAGTTTGGAATGACAGCCTGGCACCAGTGAATGTCTTTGCATAGATTTAATGACATTAAGATGCACAGACCATTTTATTTTTAGTTTTCGGCGGACACAACATCTTTGTATGTGGTGCTGAGGATCGAACCCAGGCCGCACGCATGCCAGTCGAGCGTGCTACCGCTTGAGCCACATCCCCAGCCCGATAATCCTCCTTCTTCAGCCTCCTGAATAGCTGGAATTTTGGGCATTTGCCAACATCCCTGGCTAGATTTTTCTTTTTAGAAAGCTGCTAAGACTGGCTTTGAACTTGTGATGCTCCTGCCTTAGCCTCCAGAGTTGTTGGGATTACAGATTTGCACCAGTGTGCCTGGCTATGACTTTTATAGTATCACCTGTCAGAGGTGCCAGAGAAGCTCATCCAGGACTGGTTCCGGAAGCTGGGTCTCTTCCCTGAAGCTTTTAGCTCCATTCACTACAAGGGAACGAGGACTTACAATCCCCCCACAGACTTTTCTGGGCTTCGTCGTGCTTTGGAGCAGCAGCTAGAGAACAACACCACCCGTTCACCCCGACATCCTGGGGTCATCTTCAAAGCCCTGAAGGCACTGAGTGACCGTTTCAGCGGTGAGATCCCTGATGACCAGATGGCACACAGCTCCTTTTTTCCAGATGAGTACTTCACCTGCTCCTCCTTGTGCCTCAGCTGTGGGGTTGGATGTAAGAACAGCATGAACCATGGGAAGGAAGGAGTGCCTCACGAAGCCAAGAGCCGTTGAAGGTATTCTCACCAGTATGACAACCGAGTTTATACCTGCAAGGCCTGCTATGAGAGAGGCAAGGAAGTCAGCGTAGTGCCCAAAACATCTGCCTCCACCGACTCTCCCTGGATGGGTCTTGCAAAATATGCCTGGTCTGGATATGTGATCGAGTGTCCAAACTGTGGCGTGGTCTATCGTAGCCGGCAGTACTGGTTTGGGAACCAAGATCCTGTGGATACAGTGGTGCGAACAGAGATTGTGCATGTGTGGCCTGGAACTGATGGGTTTCTGAGGGACAACAACAATGCTGCCCAGAGCTTGTTGGATGGGATGAACTTCATGGCTCAGTCTGTGTCTGAGCTAAGTCTTGGGCCCACCAAAGCTATGACTTCCTGGCTGACAGACCAGATTGCCCCTGCCTACTGGAGGCCCAATTCCCAAATCCTGAGCTGCAACAAGTGTGCGACATCCTTTAAAGACAATGACACTAAGCATCACTGCCGGGCCTGTGGGAAGGGCTTCTGCGACAGCTGTTAATCTAAGACCCGGCCAGTGCCCGAGCGGGGCTGGGGGCCTGCACCCATGAGGGTGTGTGACAACTGCTACGATTCCAGGAATGTCCAGTTAGATGTTACTGAGGCACAGGTAGACGATGAAGGCGGAACACTCATTGCTCAGAAGGTGGGAGAGGCTGTGCAGAACACCTTGGGAGCCATGGTGACAGCCATTGACATACCACTAGGCCTGGTGAAAGATGCGGCCAGGCCTGCCTACTGGGTGCCCGATCATGAGATCCTGCACTGCCACAACTGCCGCAAGGAGTTCAGCATCAAGCTCTCCAAGCACCACTGCCGCGCCTGCGGACAGGGCTTCTGTGATGAGTGCTTCCATGAAAGCTGGGCTGTTCCCTCTCGTGGCTGGGACCATCCTGTCCGAGTCTGCTTCAACTGCAATAAAAAGCCCGGTGACCTTTAACCCCAGCTCCCTCTTTCCAAGTCCTTCACAATTCCTTAGGTTCTCAGGGTTAGAAACAAAAGTCTCATTGAGGTAGGCCCTCCTCCCAGTCACCTGTTGTGGTATGTGTTCTCTCCTCTCCTCTTTGGGCCACTTTCCCTCTGTGGGGGTGAGCCTGACGGCAGGCCCGAAGGCATAAACCCCTCAGGGCAAGGGACCGAGCAGCTCTAAGCAAAGGGTGGTGAACCCAAATCTGTTGCATTTATTTCAGCTAAAAATAATATATATATATATATATATATATATATATATATATATATAGACATATGTATATATATGTATATGTCTCTCTCTCTCTCTCTCTCTCTCTCTCTCTATATATATATATATATATATATATATATATATATAGACATATACATATGAAAGGAACTTGGGAGTGTATTGAGGCTGCTGCTGGCTGTGAAGACTTACCCCAGTCTGTCCCCACTACAGGGACGGGATGGCAGTGGCAGCAGGTCTTCCCCACAAAGCCAAGCCAGGTCCAGAGCCACTGCGTTGCTGGTCGCCTTTTGCTGCTTCTCTGCAAGCCTTGGCAGCCTCCCTTTCCTGACTTTTCCCTTCCGGCCCCCCAGCTGCCTGGTTGGTGGGTCTCCCAGCAATGCCTACTTGAGGCAGCCTGATGGGAATTCTGCTTGGGCCCTCAGGGAGCTGAATCCCAATTCTTGGATTAAGCCTGTTAAGCCTGTTTTATAGACCAACCAGCTTATTGTGCGGGTCTTAGGGGTGTATGGAAGGTCAGAAATTGGGTCTTCAGTCCTGAGAAGTCAAGTTCAGGTGCTCTGTTGTCCCTTGTAGTTGGGGAGAGTCCCAAAGGACTTGGGTCTTCCCCAGCAGCCTTTCCTGCTCCTTAATGCTTCTGTTTCCACTAGGCTATTCTGGAAGGCCGCACTTTTGCTCCTAAATCAAAGCACCTGCTACCCTCCTCCCCCTTGTGCCTATCGTCTGCTTCTGAGTTTCGCACTAGAATTTTTATTGCATAAAGTGTCTTAATTCTTTGTTTTCAGACACACAACCCCTCTAGCTATTGGAGGGGTAATCATGAGTAACCTTCCAGGGAAACAGAGCACAGAATGGACTGTTAGTTGTTTTTTTAAAAGTATATATAAATATTTCAACAGATCATAAAAGAAAAATTATATGTCTTTGGTCCATGCAAGGGAAGTCAAATGAATGTTTCTCATCAAGAGCTTGGACATTTATACCTATCATGACTGGAAAGAGACTGTTGTGCCGAAATCCTGTCATCGGGCGGAGTTTATCTTCAGTGGCCAAAAAAAGAATTAAAGCAACATAGTTCCTGACTGAGCTGGCTGGTGGGTGGAGCTTTGGGGAGGTGCATTGGGCGGCCATTCCTGGCTTGAGTATCTGTGGGATATGAGCCCCAGAGTGAGTTAGTCTCAGACCTGCGCCTTCCTGTCTCCTGTGGACCAGCGACTGAGGCCCTACTTGAACTGTGTATTATCAAATTCGCCATCATAAAAGAATCTTCCTGCTGCAAAAAAAAAAAAGATGCACAGACCAGAAATGATGATATGCAAGACACATCTTAAGTAAAACTCAATTTTCCAGAAAAACCCATATTTTTCCACTTCTTTTTAATTTTATTTTGGTACTGGGGATTGAATTCAGGGGCACTTGACCACTGAGCCACATCCCCAGCCCTATTTTGTATTTTATTTAGAGACAGGGTCTCACTGAGTTGCTTAGCACCTCATTTTGGCTAAGGCTGGCTTTGAATTCACGATCCTCCTGCCTCAGCCTCCCAAGCTGCTGGGATTACTAGCTTGTGCCATCACACCTGGCCATATTTTCCACTTCTCTCTGAAAAAAAATCTGTATCAAAGTTCTATGGATTCAAAAAACATGGGAGAGAGTCATGTGGTTGGTTATGTGTTGAACAGTACTGATATGGTTATTATAGGTAGAAAATAATTAGCCAATGAAGCAGTATCAAAGGAAATCAGAGAACAGAGGAGAAAATAGCAGTCAACACTTTCTGGAAAATATCCTGAGGCCTACTTGAAAAACGGCATGTAATACTCAGCATAAAACATGTCTGCAACCATGAATGGAGGAAGGGTGGATCCTGTGTTGTTGTCCATAATTTATAAAGTGGTTTCTTTCTGCCTGTGAGTGATATCAGTCATCGACATTTATGCACTTTCTGTGTGTCGACTCACACACGTAAT
The DNA here is from genome assembly GCF_048772815.1 of Callospermophilus lateralis. Classification (NCBI taxonomy): domain Eukaryota; kingdom Metazoa; phylum Chordata; class Mammalia; order Rodentia; family Sciuridae; genus Callospermophilus; species Callospermophilus lateralis. The sequence continues at coordinate 3,450,074 of NW_027516368.1, read as the reverse complement.
GGCCTCTAGTTGATTATTGAGACAGTTCCACCTTAAGTAGCAGTTGGTTGAGAAATGAGGACAAGTTATGAATATGAGCAACTCCTGAGAAGTTTGGCTGGGAGTGAAAGAAAAGATAGTAGAAGAAGATGAAAGTGTGTAAGATGCACTTTCTTTTACTTCTCACCTGTGCAACACAGGCACAGGTTGTTCACGTGACCCAAGCAGTATCTAACAGGGTCACTAAAGGATTTAATGTCCATTTATTGGCTCCTAGCACAATACTGATATTCCCTCAAATCAGAAAAATGTGGACAGGAGGCTCCTGGTTAGACTTTTGAGAGAAGGCTGCAGAAGAGAGCTAGATTGTTCCTAGGAGCCTGGAAGAGCATTTGAACCTCAGTAACCCTCCGTTAACACACACAATAACAAAAACATTTGCAGGGCATTTACTACATGTCAGATGCTAATTGTACACCATCTTATTTTATCTTCATAACAATCCTACAAAGTGTGTAATATTATGTTCCTTCTAAAGGTGAAAAAATTTAAGCCCAGAGAAGTAAAGTAACTCCCCCCATATGATATCAGTACAGAATCTAGTCTTTGACTCCAAATCACAGATTAGCATCCCCTACCACCTCTTACAATTATCTTACTGGGGGAAGGGGTGGGGAAATGTATAATAAGGAGGTGTTTAAGGTCTTCAATTATCTGTTTTCATCTATCTCCTGATTGGGAAGCAGAAATTCTAGTCACTATTACCTGGATACTATATCAGGACGGATTCTCATCTCTTCTTACATTGCCTCCAGACTCCTAGAGAATAGGCTTGATTTTCTTTTTGCCCAGGTCTGCAATGGTTGAAGTCTGCTTCATTGTCACAAATGGGTGAAAAAATCTATTTTCTCGAATTCTAGTACATCAGATGTGAAGTGAATGCTACAAATCTGCTTAATGAGTCTTGAATGTGAACAGTGTATTGGCATATTTAAGACACATTGCAATTGTCAGAAATTCCTTTGTGGTTTCCCCTCTAGCCTGTGAATGGAGGTAAGTTAACTCTGTTTTTCTGGCACTTTTAATCTCTAATATATAATTTTGTTTTCTTTTGGTTTGAAACCATGAAGGATAAATTATCTGCTGAATGCTTTTGGCAGATGGAGGGGAAGCATCCCAAAGGTCTCAAAGTAAAAATTCTGTACCAACATATAGCTAGCATGATCATGCAACTTCCAAGGGTAAAGAATACTGTGCATTAAAAATAATAATAATAATAATAATAATAATAATAATAATAATAATAATAATAGCCCAGAAAGCTTTCCTAGGAGACAGGTTTCTTTGCTTTTGGGATTCATCAGTCATTGCCACACAAAGGGCATTTCTGGTGTTAGGAGATAGAGAATAACAAGGGGAATATTTTAAAGAATCTGCTCAGAAGTAGAAGACTGAAAAGCAAAGTTTAAGTGGAGCAGACAAATAATATTTCAGGCGTGCCAGATTTGAATGTAGCATGTTGTGTGTTCGTGTATGTCTGGCGCCTTGACATGTGTGTGTATGCTGGTCCATAATTTACCTTGTTAGAGGCATCAGCTGATTTAGGAGTGACAGGGCTTTTAAGTATTTAGGATATTTCCTAATTCTCTTGCTCCTCTGACCAGAGGACTCCAAGTGTGGCTTGGCAAGGGCCATCCCTCAGCACCTGCCCTGAGGGACACTGTTGGGGGGGGGCGAGCCTCACCTTCCATCTGACACTCTCCCACTGAGTTATTCCAAAGTCCACTTCCTGGCGAACATCAGCATTAAAGATCAAAGTGGTGTGAGGCCACGTGAGAGAAAGGAAGTTTTGTAATCTGAACCCTGGGGCCAAGAGGAGTTATTCTTCCAGACTTTGTTTTGGCAGTGGCATTGTTTTGAAAGGCAAGAGGCCAGCCAAGGCCTGAAAAATCATGGTCATTGTTTCTGACAACAGCAGGGGTGTTGATCAGATAAAGCAAGGCCAGCAGGCTGCATTTTGAGTGAGCCCTGAGAATGCTTGGGAATGTGTCTGTCTTTGTGTATGCCACATCAGCCCCTGGGCCTTGTTGTCACTCTGATGGATAGCTGGAGCTAACGCTGTAGGTGCAAAGACAGCTGGAGGTGGGGAAGGGTGGCACTTTTGAGAGAATTCTGGTTTAATCTAGGGCTGTTTTTTCTGAAAACAGAGGTTTGGGTACCCATAAAATAAATGTGGCACATTTTTCTTAGTAGTCAATTTTACTAGAAGATTTGGGGTGAAAACGGTCTTCCTTGAAGCTAAAAGGATCAACAAGGCATTGTGAAATAGAAGGCAAAAACTGTGTGAACTTTAAATATAAATTCAGGTATTTTAAAGAAAAAATTAATTTCTAGTAGATAGATTCCTGCTGCCTCCCCTATCCCCCCATCCCAGTGAACAGGTAAAAGCTGTAGTGTGCATTTATCAGCCCTGCATTGAACATTTTTGAGCAATTAGATATAATCCAGCATGAACCCAAAAGAGATTAAGGATGTTTTGTTGATTAAAACAGAAGCTTTAAACTGAAACTTGAAGTTGAAAATTGTCAGTCCACAGGCTGAGTCTGACGCACAGGCCAGATTCAATCAACAGCACGTTTAGTGTGGTCTATGCTGTGTTAATTTTTTAAAAGTTAGTTGCTAATATTTGTAAATCAAATTCCTCCTAATAATCTAGTTTCTCTTAAAAAAATGGTGGGGAAGGTTTGGCAGCAGGAAGCCCGGGATCTTGCATGGCAACACTTAGCTGGAGCTGCTTGGTTCACTATGAGTGACAAGCCAGTCTGCTTCTCTCACTAGCTTAGCTGCCTGGTCTCTGTAGACACTTCCTACCAGTGATCCCTCCCTCAGCTGAGATACCTCCAGAGTTTTTCCTGTGGTCTAATCTTTATAGCATTTACCCATCTTTCTCATGTGGCCATGTGGCTTCCTGATGACCTTGGCTCTCACGGTAGCCTAATATCTGGATTCTTTGTATTCTGAGGCCTAGTTCTTGGGTCTTGATCTAACAGTACACAGACAAGCTGCATGTATCTGACTGTGTGAAGACTCAGCCCAGACACTGGTGTTTGCTACATTGGTATCAGAGACCTACAAAAAGCTGCCCATCTCTACTTTCACCCAGTGTTGGATGAGGTGAAGATAATCCTTTAAATGTTATTCATTTTAGAACTTATTATGACAGAGGCAGGCAGCAATTTTGGTACTGGGGAGAAAGTGTAGAGAACTTGGTTGCTTGGTGGCTTTCGTGTTGGAGAAAGACTCTGATGGGGAATTAGGGGCCCTGAGTGGCCATCCTGACTGCACCTGCTGTCCATTCTCAGGCATGGGATTGAGTTGGTCTTGCATGGCTTCTTCTCTGATGTGGCTCTTGTCTCCTGAGCCGTGACTACCTCACAAGCTTTCTGAGAAGCTCCAATGTAATAATGCCAATGAATTCGCTTAGAAGATCATAAGAACATTACAAATCTAAGATAACACGTTCCCATGAAAGGTGGGCTGTGCCTTTGCAATGTGAACAATAGAATCCCCAATACATTTATATGCTTAGCAGTGGTAGTTGCTGATGGTGAGGTAGTTTCCCCTTTTAAAGACTGAAAATTCTGTTACCACAAAAGATATCTGTATTGGCAAGTCGAGTCTTAAAGTGATAAAAGAATATCTTGCTATCTTTTTGTTCAGTGAATACCAGAGTCACCTACTACCAGCTCCACTAAGAAATAATGGTTATATAAAAATGTGTTTGATTTTTATAGGCTCAGAGGTAACTGGGATCCAGTTTTATATTCATTATTTGCTAAAACTATTTTCCTTTCATGTGCTATGGATTTGTGAGGGTCTTTTTCTTTCCAGCCAGTCAGGAATACGAATTTGTTTTTTATTGATCTGCTTATGGCAGTTGGTATAACAGCATGTTTTAGCAGATGTTCTGCTAGTCATATCTCATTTTACCTTTTGTAAAAATTTTAGTGTTTCTTGTTGGTGGCAAAAGAAATACAATCAGTGTTTCTCCTTGAACAATTCTGAACATGTCGTTTGATGTTTTCTGGCTTAGCTCTTAAATCTTGTATGGTGTGACTTTAAAAAAAAAGAGTAAGAGAGAGAGAGAGAGAGAGACATTAGAGATTCTACCATCAATCTCATTCTTCAGAGCTTTCAAAAGAAAACTTTCAAAGGCACTAGGTTTTCTATAGCTGCTGAGATTTCTGGCATTTACATTCATAGACACGGGTTGGACAATAATCTTTTTCAACCAGAAAGCAGAACACTATTTGTTCCATTACTTATGGTATCCCATGGTCAGGATTTTTTAAGCCATTTTAGAGTTTTAAATGTAGAGTTTAGGACCGTAGATACACTAGAGGCTGTATAAAATCTTACAGTTTTGATTCCATACCTATTTCATCGAGGAACCAAGAAAGTATTAAGACTTGCTTTTTAGACAGATTTAGCTCACATAAGTACTTTACATGGTGGGTGATACAGAATTAACCTAGACCCTGTTATACATAGAACCACCTTACTAATGATCAATACCTCATCACACACATGTGCACACACATACGTACACACCCCAACTGTCAGTTGGTTATGAGGTCCTGTGTTTCTTGAAGTGTGTTCTGTAGACCATTGGTTCTACGGATGCTTTCTCAAAGTAGGGTTCTGGGTTGAAATGAGCATTAACCCAGCTTGGAGTCAGCTCATAACTTGATCTCTCTTTGAATCTAGTTCCCTATCCTACAGGAGAACAGAGAAATCGTAGATAACAGGACCAAGAAGTGCCATTATCTCCCTAGCTGTAGACAATATGTTGCTAACAAACTTTTGAGTTTAGTTTTCAACCTGATTGACATTTATTAGGACCACAGGCTGGTACCCCTTAACTATGCCTACGGCAACCACATAATCTATTATTTAAACTAACCACAATTTAGAGAGTGAAAAGGGGGGGGGGGTGCTTTTGATCATTATGCTTGACAAAAGGCATAATTGGGACTGCATTGGATAAAGTAGGGCATAGAGTCACCCCAAGTCTGATGAACCTCAGAGCCCAGCTTACATCATAACTTTTCCATAATGCCTTTCTGATTTTCCCAGTTGGAAGCCATTTTTTTTCACAACATGGAAATCTCTTTTATTAAATGTATAATGTTCTACTTTGTCTTAATAATTACTTAGGTACCTCCTGTATCCCCCCCATTAGGCTCCAAGTTCAGACTCATGATCTGTATTTATACCCTCTGTCTGTCTGTCTATAGCACCCTTTCATATTAGCCTGTCATGGTGAGTACAAATGAATACTGTTGTTTGAGTGAATGGATGAATAAAAATCTCAGCACCAAAAGTCTGGTACCCTTCTCAACTCTACTGTTTTTTCCCCCTTAACAAATGGTCTACCCTCAATGTGATCTCATCATCACACATCTTTCATAAACCTTATGTCCTACAGGCAATTTTCTCTCTTTCTTATTTATTTTCAATATCAGATCTGTTCAGGTGTCTATTGGATTTGTGTCTTCTTCATTCCTGTGGTCACAATTCAGGCCCAAGGCTTTACTCTGTTCTTCTTGGATGTACACTAGCTTCATAGCTCTTTACCTTGTTTTGAATTTCTTCTCAATTCCCATTTTGAACCTATACCTGCCCACTTTACCTGCAGTGGAATTTCAATTTTTTTTCCCCTATTTTAGAGCCAAGTAACCTTTGCAATAGCCCCTGTGGTGAAATTCGAACTCCTTGAACTGGCATTGAAGGCCACTTAATTAACAGAATATAATTTATAATTTATAAATTCAACCTTTTGAAATTTTTTCCTCTTCTTTAGAATTAATTGTCTTCATCTGATTCTCTTATGTGAAAAACCAAGTTCTTTAGGGTAGAGATATAGCTCAGTGGCAGAGCACTTACTACTTGCTAAGCATGTTTTAGGCTGTGAGTTTAATCACCAGTACAGCAAAGGGGGGAAAAAGAAGATGAAGGACCGAGGAAGAGGAGGGGGAAAAGGAGGAGGAGGAGGAGGAGGAGGAGGAGGAGGAGGAGGAGGAGGAGATAATGAAGTTCAAAATCTGGTTCTTTCTTACTTTTCCAGCCATTTATTTCTTCTGCTGTTTTTTTTTTCCCTTTATAGTCTATACTCCGTCTACCACTGAACTATGCAATTCCCAGATTGTTCCTTAAATATCCATACTTTTGCATGTGATATTCATTCTGCTTAGAGAACTTCTTTTTATTAATATTGCATATTCTAACTCATTCCTTTAGATTTATCATAATATTACTTGCTATCTTTGCAATTTTTTTCATTATTCTTTCTTCAACCACTCTTAGCAATTTGCTCTCTGTGTTTGTAAAGTTCTGGTACTATATGTATCCCAGTGAATTATTGACTAGTCTGCTTCTCTTCCACGTTGAGAATTTCTTGAGGCCAGGGACTTTTTTTTTTTTTTTGCACTCTTTTATTGGGCCTAAGAGTGATTAGTATATAATAAATTCTTAACAAGTATTAATTAGTATATAATAAATTCTTAACAGATATCAATTTGGGCACACACTTATTGAAAACTTGCTATGTGTTAGGTATCACCTTGTTCAATCTAATTTAGTTTAATCACCGTGATTGGCATCTGACAAAGAAATCCATAATATCTCTGTTCTACACAGAGGAAATGTACAGACTCAGTAGTAACTTATCCAAGGAGTACAATTTTGGATGACAGAATCAGAGCCAGAAACCAAGCTATGAAATTGCAAAGTACTGCCTATGTTCATCAATATCTATCTCTAAATCTTGGCTTATTCATGGAAGAATTTGAAGGCATAGGCCCAAATTTACTTCCTGATTATTTCTTCCAGGATTATATCAGCCATATCTTATTCTATATCCACTCATTTGGCCACTTGTGTCATAAAGTTTATCAACTTAACATCAGTGGCCTGATGTGCATGATTTTAGTAGTCCACTTCTTGACTCACTCTAGACTTGAATTGTGTTCTCTTTTTAATTGACATTCTGCCCCATCCCGTGAGACACACATTTAACTAGAGTTCTGGACGGGTCCTACAACTTGAACATAAAGCTCTTGACTGTACATTGTATGTTCTCATTTTCCCCTGCACCAGTCTCTTTCAGATTGGAGTCAGGCTGGGAGTCTGCATGGTTAGCTAAGTTGAAGACTCTCTTGTCAAATTCTCTTCACTAAGGAAAAGTTAACTACTCTCCACCAAGAGAGGAGGTAGAGCAGAACAGACCAGATCCATCAGTAAATATTATAGCAAAAAGAAAGGGGGAATTAATAGGGAAGTGTGATGTGGGTGGTGTTCACAGTGATCAACGCATGACTCTGGACCTTGCTTAATAAGTGATATTTGCATAAGACCTGGAGGAGATAAAAATACTTGATAGTTGTTCAGAAAACATTTGTTGGGTGAATAAATGCTCTTTCAGTGAACGTGGATCTCAGAGGGAAAGGAAATTAGAATATTATTTTTGCCTGTTCCCTGAGGTTCAATGTCAATTTCATGGTGCTGCAAAAAGCAAAATGGTCAACAAATATATGGAAAAAAAATGTTCAACATCTCTTGTCTTTAGAGAAATGCAAATTAAAACTACAATGAGATTTGATCTCACTCCAGTCAGAATGGCAATTATGAAGAATACAAGTAACAATGTTGATAAGGATGTAGGGGGAAATAGGTTCACTCATATTGCTGTTGGGAATGAAAATTGGGGCAACTACCTGGAAAGCAGTATGGAGATTCCTTAGAAAACTTGAAGTGGAACCACCGTTTGACCCAGTTATCCCTACTCCTTGGTTTACACCCAAAGGACTTAAAATCAGCATACTACAGTGACACAGTCACATTAGTGTTTATAGCAACTCAATTCACAATAGCCAAACGATGGAACCAACCTAGAAGCCCTTCAACAGATGAATGGATAAAGAGAATGTGGTAATTACACACGATGGAATATTACTCAGCCAAAAAGAAGAATGACATGTGGTCCTTTGCCATTAAATGAATGGAACTACAGAGTATCATGCTAAGTGAAATAAGCCAATCCCCCCCCCAAATCAAAGGCCATATGTTTTCTCTGTGTGGATGCTATCACAAAATAAAGGGTGGGGAGGGAAGAATAGAAGTTCATTGGATTAAAGAAAGGAGAATAAAGGGGAGTGAGGTGGATGGGAATAGGGAGACAGTAGAATGAATTGCCCCTGATTTTTGTATGTTCACGTATGACACAACCAGGGTAACTCCATATCATGTACAGCCACAAGAATGGCATCCTAATTAGAATAAGTGATACTCCATGCACGTATAATATGTCAAAATGCACTCTATTGTCATGTATCTCTAAAAGGAACAAATAAATTTAAGAAAATAAAACACCCCCCCCAAAAAAAAGCAGACTTATTCTGCCTGAGGATGGAGTATGGAATGAAGAGATGAGAAGAAGGGAGGTCTGGCACAGGCTTAGGGAGGAAGTGATGGGAGTCAGCCACAGGTGTTCAGGGAGACCCGTACCTAATACTGAGTTCAAAGGTCACCTAGAAGCCAAACCAAACCCTGCGGGCTGGTCTATCCAATTCAGTCATCACTTTTCTCCCTGAGGTCTTACTTCTGCTTAGGAAGATTTGTTTTCCACCTTCTTAGAATCAGAGAGGCATATGCATTTTTTCCCCTGAGTCAAGCTCCTGATCATTAATTCCCCTTTAGAAACTTTTTCAAGCTGTTAACAAAAAATTAATGATCAGTAATTGCCAGTAACGGTTGATTTGTCTGGGATTATCACTGAAGTATAAAATGCAATTTAGAATCCCATTATGATTAGTATTCCATTTCACTCACTAAACATGGTGACCTTCTAATTTAGAAATTTAAGATGCTTATTAGATAAATGTTAAAATGGTGCTGGTATAATTGTAATTGTCTTTTTTTCTAGTTTCCTTATATCATATTTGTTTTTATTGGATTTGGGGGATGGGGTGGGGAAATAACTGTACATTGTATGCTCTCATTACATTGTATAAAGCTGGACATTAAAGAGGGTTGTAAAACCAAAATAACGACATTGTAAAGACTATATTACTTTTGAGAAAAATATAGTTTTTTCCCAAAAAACATGTTGTTAATGTTAAAAGAATTTTTAAAAATTTGGGTTTTTTTTAGTTATATATTACAGCATAATGTATTTTGCATTCTTGTAGTTGTACAGGGTGTGGAGTTACACTGGTTGTGTATTCATATATGAATGTAGGAGATTTATGTCTGATTAATTACCCTCTCCCTTCCCTTCATTAACCTTTTGTCTAATACAATGGACTTTTATTCTTCCCCTCCTTACCCTCCCTCATTGTGGGCTAACATCCACATATCAGAGAGAACATTTGGCATCTGGTTTTTGGGGATTGGCTTATTTCACTTAGCACAATATTCTCTAGTTCCATCCATTTATTGGCAAATGCCATAATTTCATTCTTCTTCATGGCTGAGTAATAATCCAGATAATGGTTTATTATTGTTTTTAAATGAATTCAGTATTTGATTTTTAAAATTTTTATTTCTAATATAATAAGTATCAGGAGGTGTAACTCTAAGCCAAGGATCTTTAGTGTCCTCAATGATTTTTAGGAGTCCTCAGGCCAACATATTTGAGAATTGCTGATTAGAGGTGGAGCACATGGGCACAGAATCAGACCTACTGCTTGTCACTGAGCATCGGGTGACTTCATCAAGATAGATACCTGTGCAATGCCAGATACGTCACCTGTGAAGCAGGAGTAGTTATCTTTCCTGCCTCCTCGAGCTGTGACTCCTAGAGATGTGACTGAGTGAAGGCCTGGGAAAGCAGAGCATGGTCCCTTGTAAGCTTTCAGTGAAGCTTCTCAATCATAATTTGCCCAGCTCCGTATCAGTGAGATGAGGAAGCTGAGGTCATCAGACGGAGTGCCTTGCCTGAGGTCACACAGAAAGTCTATTGGAAGTTGGAAGTCTATTGGAAAGTTGCTATTGGAAAGTTGCTATTGGAGCATCTATTGGAAGTTGTCTCCTGATTCTCACTACCCTACTTTGGCTCTCCAGTAACTTCATCAACCATTCGTCACCTTGTGATTTCCCATTGGAAATTAAGGGGGGGGGCAGATATGATCTTTTCTATTTAATTCTAATATCCCAATCACAATAATTCTTGTTCATATATTTATCTGACCACTTTCAATCTGATAGTTCTCTAGCCACTTTCAATATGATGGTGTTTAGCCCATAAAAAAGCAGAGAAGGTGATTTTGTCTCCGTTTAATAGATGAGGAATTCTGGGGCTCAGGGAAGGTTAAATGACTTTCCTAGCCATTCATGACAGAGCAGGTGTAGAGGCCAGGGCGACTAAGTCTCTTGTGTTGTATTTTGCAGCTGTTTGGCATTGTAAATATTATCTAATCTAACCTCTTAATTTCATAGAGGAAAATGAGATCCAGAGAGGTGAATTGACTTTCCAAGGGCACAGAGGACCTGAACGAGGTGCAGAAGAAGCTTAAATAGTAAGTGTGATTTGGGGGATTCTTTTGGTTTCTTTGTTACAGGTTTTTGTGTACTCTAGTTTAATGAAGAGAATTGTACTTCCTTCTGATTCTGGGTTGTATACACATGGCAGAGCTATTGTTTTAGTGTTTTAAATATCACGGGTTCAGTGATGTACATTTTGCCTAATCAGCTTAGGTTGTTTAATGACCCTTGTTCCTGTGTTCTTGGTGTTTAAAACCTCAGCCTCATTGAGTTGTGGATCTTGTTGGAGGCAATAGGCGTTAACTTGCACCAGGGGATACACTGATTGTTTCTCAGGACTGAACTTTACCTCAGATGCTTGCAAGTTTCAATTGTATGTACTTTTTGTGTTAGATCCTGTAGTCTGTATATTTGTTTGTTTGGAGAGAGAGAAAGAGGAGGGAAGGAATGATTGGTATCAATATCACTGATGGAGCATTTTTGGAGCATTTTCTTTTTCTGTAAGAAAGACATACAATTCACTGTCTAAAAATAATATTTTTATCCTCTTTGGGGCTTTATATTAAAACAGTTGCATGTCAGCATACTATAGTAATGTAGCTGTGGAGAGCAGTGACAGTGATTGGGAGATCAGTGTCTAAGATTGGGGTCCCTAATGTTTTCATGGCTGTGGCATGCTTGGTGTCTGGGAAAATTTCTGTGCAAAGATGCAGGATGCCTGGTTGCTATGGTAATGCCCTCCATGAGGAGGCTCTGTGCTAGAGTCTTATCAGCCTTGACCTTGTTCTCAGGCACACAGCTCCTGGGAATGAAGGAATTCTCTTGCTAAGACAACCACAATGTTTCACTGGCTCTGCTGTTCCTGAACCTGCCCCCATAATAGTAATTTTAAACAATGGGCTTTCTTGAGAACTACACAATGCTCCTAACATTGTACATTGCAACTGTAGAATGTAACTGGGGAATAAGCTACATAATGTTGCTAACCCTGTAACTTTCACAAAGACAGAGAATAATGCTTGCATAGTCTTTAATCTAATTAATGAGACATATGTGATAAATATTGCTGGCATAATTCTTTAGATCCACTGCTTCATCAGAGAGCAACACTCCACCCGATCCCAGCTAAACAGATTTGATTATGTTAGTCTTTATTTTTCCAATCTCCCACCACCTCTCACTGGAACCTGCTAGTTTGGCTGCACTGGTCACAGCACATAGCTACATCAATGTTCATAGCAGCTCAATTCGACATCGCTAAACTGTGGAAGCAACCTAGATGCCCTTTAATAGATGAATGGATAAAGAAATTGTGGTATATATACACAATGGAATATTAGTCAGCATTAAAAGAGACTAAAATTATGGCATTTGCAGGTAAATAAATGGAGTTGGAGAATATCATGCTAAGCAAACTAAGCCAATCCCAAAAAACCAAAGGCTGAATGTTCTCCCTGATAAATGGATGGTGATCCATAATGGGGGTGGAGGGCATGGGAAAAATGGAAGACCTTTGGTTGAGCAAAGGGGAGAAAGGGATGGGGAGGGTGCACGGGATCAGGTAGAATAAGATGGACATCATTACCCCAGGTACATGAATGACTGCACATATGGTGTGACACTATATTGCTACATGGTACACAACCAGAGAAATGAAAAGTTGTGCTGCAATTGTGTACAATGAATTGAAATGCATTCTGCTATCATATCTACCTGATTAAAATAATAAATTAATAAAAAGTTGCATGTAATTCTTTAATTGAAAACAAATTAGGAGAACAAAGTAGAAAAAGAACCCAAAGTCTCTTTAGCGTTCTTGTTTTCCACATGTTGTCATGTGACATTGGTCCTGTCCCAGGTGGTCTAAGAGAAGGGCAGAGAACATGGGGAGGATTCAATGACTGGGAGAATGGGCTGTGGTTCTCTTAGGGTTCTTGGGACTTCAGGAATGTGACCAAAGAGACTGTTGATACCTTAACAAGACCTGGGAGTGTCTGTTTCAGGCTAACAACTTGATGCTTCTTTAACAAATGTACTTGAGTATTTGTTCATTTAGAGTTTGAGCTGTGCATGGGGTAAGGATGAAGAAAGATCCACACTAGTGACAACCCCCAACTTAATCTTTGTTGTCTAAGTGCTAGCCCCAAAATGTATATGGTCCAGTTGGCAAAAATCACACTTTGAGCTCCTCAAATCTACCCTTCATAGGAAGCAGACATTTTGGCTATGTCTTTGTGAGATTCACAGAGCACACAAAGAAGTTCATTAGGTAATCCTTTCCAGTCCCATACATTGTTTTCTACCTGGACTCCTATGAAACTTGTGTTCTTGATCTCATCACATTTGCAATAATCACTCAGTGCCCCAAAACTATGTTTCAGCTCCCCTATCTGATGGGGCCCTTATTACTCAAGTGGTTGGTTTATGCCTAATCTATTTCTGAGTCTTTGTTATAGAATTAATCTTCTATCTTCTATATACAGAGAATGGATACACGGAGCATGGACAGGCAATGCCTATTTCTTGAATGGATGAATTAAGACATATAATGTGCAAATTTCATTTCACTGACTTGTGGACACTTGAAGATTTGAGATTCTATTTTTGAAACATGGCCTGTTTATGTTGAAAGCAGGGAAAGCTAGGATTGACATTTTAAAGAATAAAGGCACTCTCCTCATATGTTTGTCTCATCTCTAGAGATGAACCATATGCTTTTGCAAGGTATTAAGAACTTTAACAAGAGTTAAAATCTAACCTTGTAAAATTTTAATAAGAGCAAGGTGATCATGTTTCCAACATACACAGCCATATTGCTAATTAAACCTGACAGCGGCTCCCTGGATCACACATTGTCTAAGTGCCAAAATCAGGAAGAAATTTAAGTGTTCAGTTTCTCAATCTACTTCATCCTTTTGCCTTGGTTCTGGGAAAGCTTTTGTTTTATATCAGCATATATTCTTCTAGGGATCTGTGTCTGGGAGAGTTTCATTGCATGCACCTTCCTCTGCACATTCTCTGTAGTAGAGGTGAATTATTTCCTCTAAGAAGACATCATTCCATCAGCTTCAATGACTATCAAGTGAAGGGACACTTTCAGGCCGGTTGGAGCCACAAGCTAGTACTTGCTAGCAGACATTTCTCTCTTTGGCAAATAGTGTTTCTCAAAATACTTCCTCCTGTGTACCCTCCTCCTATAGTCTGCCCATTGGGTCAGGTGATCTAAAAAGACCCTTGGCCTTTATGCTTTTGCATGTTCTTGGACTTCACTGACAGAATAATTAAGAATAAGAAGCAGGGAGTTGTGAATTTGTCCAGGTTTATGGAAGAGGTGCCTTTCTTCCTATAATGACTTCCAAAGGCTATAGAGTGGGGTTAAATTTTACTACTCAAATTAGATTCACTCATAAAGTGCCATTTTAATTCTGCCATCTTCCACTCAGAAAACCCAGACCCTGCAGTTGCCACATCACTTTTCTGCAGGCTCTGGGATTGGATCTTTGGCCCTGAATCTAGGCTTCTGAAGTGCCCTAGGCATTTCCAAGAAGAAGAAAAAAAACTCTGTAGTTGTATTTATAGATGATTATTAGCTCTCCTTAAAATGGGGTGATTGATTAAATACTGAGAACACATTGGACCCTTTGACAGACTTTATTTGCCTGACTAGTAACACATAATAAAGTAAAAGCATCCTACTAGAGAGTCCTCTAGTTAACAGTGGGAGAATGATCTATCCCAGAAGATTTGGCAAATCTTAACTTAGATATACAGAAAACTTGAGAAATCAAGGAAATAAAATGCCTCCAAAAGTCTATAACCCAGGAACAATTGAATCCTCAGATATCAAAGTAGATGAAATGCTAGGAAAGGATTTAAAAAGTTGATGGTTAAAATGAACAACAAACTAAAAGATATAATGAACTAAGAGAGATAATACAGAAGGTAAAAGATAATTTCAATAAAGACATAGATATCCTGAAAGAGAACTAAACAGATATCCTGGAACTAAATAAATCAATAAGTCATAGTAAAAATTCAGTGGAAAGTATCACTAGTAGATCAAATAGGTATATGAAAAATTGTAGCATATATGTGTAATAAGAATTGCAATGCATTTCACTGTCATGCATTTCACTTTATTTTTAAAAATCAATTAAAAAAAAGAACATGTAGAAGACAAATTTTCACATCTTGAAGACAAGACATACAATCTTGAAAACTTAACAATAAAAACGATAAGAGACCATGACCAAAATATTCAAGAAATCCAGGACTACATGAAGAGACAAAATATAAGGATCATTGGCATTGAAGAAAACAGTAAGATTAAAAACCAAGAACATGTATATCCTTTTCATTGAAATTAAATCAGAAAAATTTCCAGATCTTGGGATTGAGATGTATATTCAAATACAGGAGACATTCAGAACTCCAAATAGACAAGATCAAAAAAGGTAATCTCTATGACATCTACACTTTATAATTAAATGTCTAATATATGGAATAAGGGTAGTAGTATTTTTAGATGTTCAAGAGGAAAACAACTGGTCACATTTACAAGTAAGCCAATATGAATCACCATTGATATCTCAGACCAGATTTTTTAAAAGCCAGAAAGTCTTAGAATAATATATACCAAGCTATGAAAGATAATGTTTGCTAACAAAGATTGCTTCATCCAACAAAGCTATCCTTCAGAATTGAAGATAAAATAGAAACCTTCCCATATAAGCATAAGCTAAAATAATTCATGACTACTAAACAAGCACTACAGTAAATATTTAAAGAAATATTTTATGTAGAGGTAATGTAAGTCAAACTTCAGAGCCAGCAAATGAATGAATCTCACTAGAAGAGTAGCTTAGAAAAGGAGAGCCAAGTCTGAATAAAACATTAGAAATAAATCAAAATGTCAGGAAATAATAATCATCTCTTTCTACTGAATGTAAATAGTCTAAACACTCCATTTAAAAGAGACTGGCAGAATGGATTAAAAAACAGGACCCAAAAATATGGTGTTCACAAGAGACTCACATAACAGGAAAACACATTCACAGACTGGAGATGAAAGGTTGGAAAAGATATACCATAAAACAAAGACTGAAAACAAGCCAGAGTAGCTATTCTCAGATCTGACAAAGGAGTCCACAAGCCAAAATCGATCAGAAGAGACAAGGAAAGTCATAGTGATAAAGGGTTCTATCAACAAGAAGATGTAATGATTACAAATGTTTGTACCCCAAATATTGTTGCACCTAATTACATAAAACCAACATTACTTGACATAAACTCCCAGATAGACTCTGATAAAATAATATTGAGTGAGTTCAACACACCCCCTCTCACTAATAGATAGGTCATAGATCATTCAGATATAAACTAAGTAAAGAGTTTTCAGATCTGAAAAATACTGTCAGTCAAATGAACCTAACAGACATGTATAGAATATTTCATCCATTGACAAATGAATTTACTATCTTCTCAGCTATACATGGAACCTTCTCCAAAATAGACCATATTTTAGGACACAAAACAAGTTTTAGGAAATACAAATTATTGAAATAATTTCTTGCATTTTATCAAGCCATAAAGAAATGAAATTATAACAGAAAATGTTTTAACACATGGAGCTTGAATGATACACTTTGCGGGGGTGGGGGGGCAGTATTTGAATGCAGGGCTCCTTTACAACTAAGCTACATCCCAGATCTGTTCTATTTTTTATTTTGGGGACAGAGTCTCACTAAGTTGCTTAGGGACTCACTAAGATGCTGAGGCTGGTATTAAACATGTGATCATCCTGCCTCAGCTTCCGGGGTTTCTGAGATTACAGTTGTTACATCTTAAGGTCCTAGGAAAGCAAGAACAAACCAATTCCAAAAGGAAATAATTAAAATCAGAACCAGGAAATAATTAAAGAAGTCCGAAAAGAATTAAGATTAGAGGCAAATTTAATAAAATTGAGAATAAAAAAAATATAAAGGATCAATGCAACAGAATTGGTTCTTTGAAAAGATAAACAAATCTTAGCCAACCAAATCCAAAGAAAAAGAGAAGTCCCAAATCAACATAATTAGAGATAAAACAGGAGATAACACCATAAACATTGCTGGAATCCAGAAGGTCTTTAGGAACTCATTTTGAAAACTTACATTCCAGTAAGTTGGAAAATCTAGGGAATATTGACAGATTTATAGACACACATGACTTGCCCAAATTGAACCAATAGGATATGGAAATCTTAAACAGACCAATATCAAGCAATGAGATTGAAGTGACAATTAAAAGCCTTCCAACAAAGAAAAGCCCAGGACCAGATGGATGATCAGCCGAGTTTTATCAGACCTTTAAAGAAGAACTAATGTTGCAGATCCACCCACAGCAGCCTGTGCGGAACCCAGGCTCACAGTAGGCCTGGGTCTACCCCTTTACTGATGGGGCAGACACCCACTGGAGCCCAGCCTCGGGCACAGGACTGCCTCTCACCACCAGCAGACTATTGCAGGAGCCCAGGCCCAGCCCAGATCTGCCCACACCAACTTGTACAGGACCCAGGTCCAGGGTAGGTTCAAGTTCACCCCTCCCCCTCACCTGGGAATCTAAGCCTAACCCACTTCCATCTTGGAACATGGCAGTCATTGCCATAGCCTTCCCCATGCAGTAGACCCTAACTTTTTGACCCCAGACAGGGCCTAGAAGCAGATGCATCTGAGAGCAGGCATCCCAAAGAGTGTGAGGCCCACCCTTTCAGCCCCATCTCTGTAAGACATTGCTTCCATCTTGGGGCACCTTAAATATTACTTTGAGTTACCTCAGCTATTGCCATCACCACATTTAGATGCAGTAGCATACATTGAGGGACACCAGCAGGGTCCGGAAGCCCAACATCAAGGTGAGGTACAGACAATCTGCACAGGTACTACAAGAACACAGGGAAAAAACTATAATATCTCAGATCCATGCTTCAAGAAAGGAAGACACATAGACAACATGAAAACACAAGGGAGGAAAGTGCCCCAAACAAACCAAGACACTATAATAATAGAACCCATGGACTGTGAAGTTGATGAAATGTCAGAGAAGGAGTTAAGAAGGTTCATAAATAAGATGATCTATGAATTAAAGAATGACCTAAATGAGCAAATACAGGCAAAGAGATAAGAGAGCAAATACAGGTAGCAAAAGATTACTTCAAGAGAGAGATACTCTCAAAAAACAAACAAAAAACTTTCACACAGAAATCCTTGAAATGAAGGATACAATAAACCAAATAAAAAACTCAATAGAAAGCGTCACCAAAAGACTAGAAAACTTGGAAGAAAGAACGTCAAATAACGGAGTCAAAGGATACAATCTGGAAAATAAAGTTGATCACACAGTGAAGATAGTAAGAAACCATGAACATTCAAGAATTATGGGACAGCATCAAAAGGACAAATCTAAGAGTTATTGGGATAGAGGAAGGCACCGAGTTTCAAACCAAAGGAATGCACAATCTCCTCAATGAGATAATATCAGAAAACTTCCCAAGCATGAAGAACAAATTGGAAAACCAAATACAAGAGGCTTACAGGACACCAAATATACAAAATTACAACAGATCACACCAAGGCACGTTATAATGAAAATAAATGCCTAGCTACAGAATAAGGATAGAATCTTAAAAGCCTCAAGAGAGAGGAATCAAATCACATATAGGGGGAGACCAATTCGTATCTCAGCAGATTTTTCAAACCATACTCTCAAAGCCAAAAGATCCTGGAACAACATATACCAAGCTCTGAAGAAAATGGATGCCAACCAAGAATCTTATATTCAGCAAAACTAAGCTTTAGATGTGATAATGAAATAAATACCTTCTATGATAAACAAAAGTTAAAAGAATTTATAACTAGAAAGCCGGCACTACAGAACATCCTCAGCAAAATATTTCAAAAAAAGGAAATGAAAAACAATGATGAAAATCATCAGAGGGAGGTATTACACTAAAGGAAAATCTAATCAGAAGAGAAACCAAGTCACTTTAAATACCAAAAATAAACAAAAATTGCTGGGAACACAAATCATGTTTCAATAATAACCCTGAATGTTGATAGCCTAGGCTCACCAATCAAAAGACATAGACTAGCAGATTAGATAAACAAACAAAGAAACAAACAGAAGAAAAACCAACAACATGCTTCCTCCAAGAGACTCATCTCATAGGAAAAGACATCCACAGACTGAAGGTGAAGGGTTAGGAAAAATCATACCATTCACATGGACTGTAGAAGCAAGCAGGGGTTTCCATCTTCATATCAAATAAAGTAGACTTCAAGCTAAAATCAATTAAAAAGGATAAAGAAGGACACTATATATTTCTCAAGGGAACCATATACCAACAAATCTTAACAATTATAAATATATATGCCCCACACAATGGAGCATCTATGTTCATCCTATAAACTCTTCTCAAGTTAAAGAGTCAAATAGACCACAACACAATAATTGTTTGTGACTTCAACACACCTCTTTCACTACTAGATAGATCTTCCAAACAAAAGAAACTGAACAAAGAAACTACAGAACTCAATAATACAATTAACAACTTAAACTTAACTAACATATATAGAATGTTTCATCCTTTGACTAGAGAATACACTTTCCTCTCAGCAGCACATGGATCCTTCTCTAAAATAGACCATATATTATGCCAAAAGCAACTCTTAGCAAATATAAAAATGTAGAGATACTACCCTGCATTCTATCAGATCATAATGGAATGAAATTAGAAACCAATGATAAAATAAGAAATAAAAGCTAAATAATATGCTACTGAAAGAACAATGAGTTGCAGAACACATCAAGGAGGAGATTAAAAATTTTTTAGAGGTGAATGAGAACACAGATACAACATATCAATATCTTTTGGACATTATGAAGGCAGTTCTAAGAGGAAAGTTCATTTAATGGAGTTAATTCCTTAAAAAAAGAAAAAGTAAACAAATAAATGACTTAACATTACAACTCAAAGCCCTAGAAAAAGAACAAATCAACAGCAAAAGCAGTAGAAGACAGGAAATAATTAAAATTAGAGCTGAAATTAATGAAATTGAAACAAAAGAAACAATTGAAAAAATTGACAGAACAAAAAGTTGGTTCTTTTGAAAAAATAAATAAAATTGACAGACCCTTAGTCATGCTAAGGAAGAGAAGGAGAGAGAAAACTCAAATCACTAACATACGTGATGAAAAAGGAAATATCACGACAGACACTAGATAAATACAGAAGATAATTAGAAATTACTTTGAAAACTTGTCCTCCAATAAAATAGAAGATATTGAAGGCATTGAAAAATTTCTAGAGTCATATAATTTGCCCAAATTGAATCAGGATGACATACACAATTTAAACAGATCAATTTCAAGTATAAAATAGAAAACACCATCAAAAGTCTACCAACCAAGAAAACCCCAGGACTTGATGGACACACAGCCAAGTACTACAAGACCTTTAAGGAAGAACTAATACCAATACTCTTCCATTTGTTTCAGGAAATAGAAAAAGAGGCAGCACTTCCAAACTCATTCTACGAGGCCAATATCACCCTGATTTTAAAACCAGGCAAAGACACATCAAAGAAAGAAAACTTCTGATCAATATCTCTAATGAACACAGATGCAAAAATTCTCAATAAAATTTTGGCAAATTGAATACAAAAAACATATCAAATGAAAACTTCACTGATATTTCATCTCACTCCCATTAGGATGGCACCATCAAGAACACAAATAGTGGGGCTGGGGTTGTGGCTCAGTGACAGAGTGCTCACCTAGCACAGGCAAGACCCTGGGTTCAATCCTCAACACCACATAAAAATAAATAAATACAATGAAGGTATATTTTAAAAAAAGAATACAGATAACCATAATTGCTGGTGAGGCTGTATGGAGAAAGGTAATTCATGCATTGGTGATGGGACTGCAAATTAGTGCAACCACTCTGGGAAGCAGTATGGATATTCCTCAAAAGACCCAAATGAAAGTACCATATGAGACAGCTATCCTATTCCTCAGTATTTATTCAAAAGAACTAACATCCACATACTACAGTGATACATGCGTACATACCAATGTTTAAGACTGTAATTCATAACAGCCAAATGATGGATCCAGACTAGGTGTTCCTAAGCAGGTGAATGGATAAAGAAAATGTGGTATATAGACATGGTAGAGTTTTAGCCTATAAAGAAAGATGGAATTCATTTTCTGTTAAGTGGATGGAACTGTAGAACATTATGCTGAGGCAAATAGGCCAGACTCAAAAGGTCAGGGTTGACTGTTCGCTTTCCTAGGTAGAAGCTAAGAGGGAAATAAAGAAGTTAAAAAGGGGAATCTCAGGGAAATAGAAGGGAGAATAGTGGAGGAGAGAAAGGAAATCAGGTGGGAAAGGGGAGGAATGGGAAAGGAGAGGAAATGTAGAATAAAAATCACTGAAGTATGTGCATGTATGACTATATCACAATGAACTCCACTTCTATGTATGACTATAATGCACCATTTAATAAATAAATTAATAAAAAGAAGAGCAGTAGAGCCAAGGGGAGCGATCAGGGGGAGTAAGGGAAAGATGATAGTACTGGGAATTGAAAAAGAGCAAATGATGTTATGTGCATTTTCCAGTATGCCAAAATGAACTCCATGATTATGTAGAACCAAAATGCCCTATTGAAAAAAGAGAGAAAACAAGAAAAAAAAAATGTTCCATTTCATCGTGGGTCCTTTTCTTTTAAATTACTTTTTTTTTTTGTAAAAATGAGTCACATTTACCATCAAAAAATTCACCAAAGTGGGCTGGAGTTGTGGCTCAGTGGTAGCATACTAGTCCTGAATGTGTGAGACACTGGGTTTGATCCTCAGCACCACATAAAAATAAAATAAATAAAATAAAGGTATTATGTCCATCTACAACTAAAAAAATTTAAAAATATTAACTAAAATATAAATTACAAATAAAAAGTCAAAAATTGTCCCAAATCTGACCTGAGAAAACCCATTATCTTTCGGCCAATACCATACAAAGTCCATTTCTGAAATACCCATGTGCCAAAGATGATGTTATACTTGTGTGTGGTTCTGTTTATGTTTTAGTTTTCTCCCAGGTAGGAGGGAGACCAGAAGTGACACAGAAGAAGAGGTTCCCAGGGGACCCACAAAAGTACCTTTGGGTCCCAGTTTGCTGGATTGGGCAGGGCAGAGCTACCTGTCTGGGGAGACCTGGAGGCAAAGTCAGGTGCTGGAGACCAGATGCCTGCTACATATCATGAAGGTGGTGTTCAATGGGCTACTCTGGCCTAACCCAGTGCCCTGGAACTTCTGGGAATTCTCTTGATGCACACCAAGCAATGGGAGTCATGCTGGGTTTTTGTGAGCTGAGTTCTGAGGAGGTTCTCCAAAGTAGAGTGCATGCCTTTCAGGGATGCAAGAAAATCCAACTGGGTGTGAGAAAAATATATTAGAACCTCTATTTCTTTTTCAAAAATATTTATTTATTTATGTATCTTTAGTTTTAGGTGGTTACATTAGTTTTATGTGGTGCCAAGGATCGAACCCAGTGCCTCATGCATGCTAGGTGAGCACTCTACCACTGAGCCACCACTCCAGCCCCTAGAACCTCTATTTCTATTTTTATGTTTTACAAAATTCCTAATGTGTTTGTCTAGTACATTTATGGAATGTGTGAATGAGTAAATATATATTGGAACGACATGAAAAGAATTTTATTGCAGATATAAGACCCCTCTTTGGTAAAGAGGGTGGAAGGTGGGGCTGCCATTTGCTGAGAGGGAGAATAAAGAGGAGTCACAAATGAGGAGGGAGAAGGAAGAGGTTGAGTTTCTGCTGATTTGTTCTGCATATTCCTGAGGTGACATGGGTAAGTTTGGGAAAAACAAGGCTTCTGCATCTTGGTGGGAAGGAGGCATCTGGGAGTCACTGCCCCAGGCAAGAAGGAAGGTCACTCCTGAACCTGTCCAGCAGAGGCCCTGCTTACAGCCCTTTAACCTGGCAGCTCAGAGTTTCAAGAATGTTTCAAGTGGAAGGAGACTGAGAGGGAAACTGCTGGGGAGATCTCTTGGGGTGAAGAAGGAAAGTCTCCCAGTGTGGAGAGCAGATGAAAGCTGGGGCCTCTGTGTTGGCAAGAATGGGGTAGGATAGATCTGAGAGGTTGCTGAAGGGCCTCTAAGAAATCTTTGTTGCAACAGGACAATCTTGGACAATCGTGACATCCTTTTCCCAAACAGGAATAGACACAAGGACAGACATACAGATCCTTCACTGTCATCTGGCACAAGAACAAGGTGTCTAAAAAGACAGTCTCCTCCTACGACAACCTCAGATCCACCCCAGGGACTCATAGGTCCACAGGGACAAACAAAAATCTATTCACATGCAGTAAGACATCCACTCATCACCCACCACCACCCTCCTACCCGACACAGGCGTCTGTACATGCTCTCAGGGACACACCCAGACCTCAATACAGGACCACCACTCCCAGAGGTTGCTCGCCAGGGCCTGAGACTCGGCAAGACACTGGGGTCGCACAAGGTCCGTTAGGAGGCTCCGGGGTTCTCCGCCCGGCTGGCGCTCTCCTGGTGTAGAAGTGAATGCAGAGAGAGGCAGGAGAACCGGGTCTCCGCGGTCTCCACGCAGACTACCGGGATAGAATTGCGGCTCTGCGGCAGCAATTGCGCCGGCTGAGGAGCGGAGAGAGGAGACACACAGCACCCAAGACTACCCCCGCCCACGTTTTGAGGGCCTCAGATGTAGCGTTCGGAGATCCTGCACCCTAGTTCCGGATGCAGGGACAGTGGCAGGAGCACAGAGTTGGCCTGGTACAGATGCACAACTTCCAAGTTATCTCTGAAGTTTCAGAAACACTCCTTGACCTGAGGGCCTGGGTGGGTGGAGGAGTGCAGATGGTGAGGGGCAGGCTTGTCTTGGCCAGCCTGCTCTCAGCTGTCGCCTAGAGGAGCCAATAGTTTGGTTGGAGTCACAGAGAGGAGTTGCGGGGATCATTGAGAGGATTATTGGGGATCAACCTAGGCGAGGGGAGGCTGGTCCCAGAGACAGGGAGAGAGAAACCTGGAGCCATGGGGAATTGCATACAAAATTTTATTTATTTCTCATGTGCACAAAAAAAAAAAGAGAAAAGAAAGAAAGAAAAAGAAAGTAAAGGGAAAAAAAGAAAAAAATAATCAAAACGAACCGACGCATTGAAAGTGGCCAAGGAGACCAGAACCTTCGGGGGACCTTTGAAAGATTAAGCCTGGTCCTTAGTCCCGGGAGCTTCTGCCCGGCCAGCCTTACAAGGACTGGGATGGGCTGGACCTCGGAGTTGGGACCTGGGCGCCCTCACCGTCCTTCTCGGGCCACCTTCTCTGGGCGCCAGCAATTCCCTTAAATTATTTTCTTTTCTCGCTTTCCCTTTCAAATAGAAAGGCTCGAAGGGGAGAGAGATCTGGGCGAGGACTCCAAGCCTTTTCGGATTTGTTCAAGGATTTTTATTTATTTATTTATTTTCACTTTTATTGACTTTTGTTTCTGTTATTTCGAGTTGTCATGATCCACGGGTGAGGAGACATGCAGGGCACATCGCTGCTACTGAGAGAGCACTACAGGGCGGGGCGGGGCGGCCCAGTCCGGCCCGGCCCAGCCGCAAGGGGCCAGGGGGGGGAGGGGGGGGACTGGGGCTGCCACCTCTGATCTAGCCTGCGAGGGCAGGACTGCCGGGGCTGGGCTGGGGAGAGAGCCCAGGGAGGGGCAGAGACGGAGACAAGTGAGGCAAGGACAGACAGAGACAGAGACGAGGGGAGAAAAGCAGAAAGAGGAAGGTGGTGAAGAGAGGGGAGAGATGCACTGGGGTTGAAAGCGAAAACACGGAATTACAGAGAAATAGCCAACAAAACAGGCGAGAGGAGTCCACGGGACCATGTTCGTCATTTTGCATAGAGATTTCTTTTCTTTCGTAATTTTTTTTTTTTGTAACATAAAAATGCCCCCCTTCCTGGACGTGCTGTGCTTTAGTGGGCGTGTAGCTGTGTCCCCCCTCCCCCCAGCGAGCGGCGACTCTCACAGCACAGACAGCAGGGCGTATCTACAGGCAGGGCGGGCGACAGGAACTCTACGGGGCGGGACGGAGGGGGAGGGGTTATATACACCGGGGTTCGCCTTCACGCGACACACACCATCTTTCTACAAAGCAGCAGCCTGTTGGTATTTTTGTTTTGTTCCTTTTTGCAAAGATCATATTAAATAATTGTAGACTTTTGCGGTTCTGTTCAGTTCTTGTGGGAAAGGAGGCTAGGGGCGGGGTGGGGAGTAGGCAGCCCCCCCCCACTTCCACTCCACGGCAGCTCGGACTTCAGCTCAGAACCGGCTCCTGCCGCCGGCAGATTGGGAGTCTGTGTCGGGGTCGGGGGTCACTAAAAGACTGCTCGGGAAGACCAGTGCCCGCTGCCGATGGAAACTGGTCCCGCGGCGGGTCGGGAGAGCGTCCCACAGGGCGGCAAGTTGGGGACCAGGGACCTCAGGACGTTGAGGGATGGGCAAAGGAACCTCAGGAGGGAAAATTGGGAGGATGTGAGATGGAAGTGACGCTGAGGTAGGGGCAAGGCGGGGCCGAGTCGAGTCACGTAGCAGGAGATGCCTGGGCCCTGGGGAAGCAGGCAGTCCAGGTAGAGGAAGCGCATCCTAGAGTGGGGCTTGGTTGGCGCAGGCCGCTGGGGCTGCATGCCTTGGATCCCAGTCTTGGAAGACTTGACACCCCCAAGCGCCATTCCTAGAGCCCCCTCACGCCCCCTTTTCCACCTTCTAGGGCTAAGCACACCCAGAAAGCAGGGGGCAGTCCGGCTGGCTCAGGGGGTAAGGAATTTTCTCCCAGGGTTCGGCAGGCGGTTTTCCCTTCTTTTGCAGAAAATCCGTTTTGTTCATTATTTCTTTTGCCCAGCCCCTCCAGCCAAGCCTCCTGGCGACCAAGCGTCTGAGACAGGCTGCTCCGGGGCTGGGCCACGCTGCAGTCCGCGCTGATTGTGTGTCACAGAAATTTATCCGGCGTGTGTGGCGGCGGACCGGGCCAGAACCTGCGGGATGGCAGGCCGGCTCTGAGACCGCTGGGCGAAACCCAAGCGAGCTGGGCCCGACCCACCTCAAGGCGCTGCACAGTCCAGGCAGGCGGGGAGGGGCGGCGGGCGGGGTTGGGGGCGGCGGACCCGGGCCTGAGGGTCCCGCCCACGGCTTCACTCGTCCTGTCCGGTCTTCGACGGGGTGACGTGAAGGGCTGCGGGGATCTTGGGGTGGGGTTGGAATGGTAGCCGAGAGAGAGGCATCGCGTTGCGTCGGTCCTCCCTCCCTCCAGGGTGGGTGGTCAGAACGGGACGATGTGGAGGCCGAAGCAGAGGCCGAAGCTGTCGGCCTGAAGCTTGATGTGGTCCCCGCGGTACCTAGTGGCGGTCATAGGCAGCGGCAGCAGCGGCAGGGGCGGAGCCCCGGGGGGGGGGCGGCACTATAATAATAAGGGGAACCTGGAAGTTAACACAGGAGAAGAATGAGCTGGGTGAGAGGACAAACAGGAGAACAAAAAAGGAAAGAAAAGCAAAGCAAAGATTTCCCCGAGCTGGGGTCCAGCTGGATCAGGGCTGGGAGACCATGGCTGGGCTGCACGGCCTTGAGGAAAGCTGCGTTCACTGGTCGGGAGAGGTGACGCCAGGCTGAGGACCCTCCAGGGAGAGTGACGTTGGCGCATAGCCTTCTAGTGACCCGGGAGGGAGGGGGAGGAAGGGAAGATGCAGGAGGCGCTGGCGTCCTTGAGGGATCCCAGGGAGTTAGTGTTGCACTAACGAGCCTGTCCCCTTGGCAACCCAGCACCCGGAGGTTGGGTTGCCGGGAGTGGGACCCGAGTCCCGAAGCGACCCTGCGGAGCTGGCGGGCGGGCAGGTGGAAGCTCAGAGCCGCCGGCCAGCTAGGTGAGGTACTCACTTAGTAAGGCAGGGTTGCTGAATCTCCAAGCCTCGTTGTAGGCGGTGTATTGGGGGTGGCTGTACGGGTTGCCGGAGAACTCGCTCCCTGCGGGAGGTCGGGGGAGTGGGGGTCAGACTCGAGCACGCTGGGGTGGACCCCCGACGAGCCCTGCAGGTGTTTTTGCCCTTCCCCCCAGTTCTGGGCCGCAGGTGTGGCAGGCAAGGCAATGGCTGGTGCAGGCCGGTCGGAGGCGGGACAATCCACTGGGTCCGCGTGGGGCTAGAGGAGGCGGGAAGTACCCATGCTCTCCAGCCCAGGCGCTTCGGGACATCCAGGAAAGGCTTGTTCTGGCCTCGGGAGAGCTCATGCGACTAACTTGGGGGGTCAAGCGCTTTTCAAGTGGACACTCCGGTTCTAGGAGCCATAGTCCCAGAGGTTAGAAGAGTACAGGAGAGTGGTGAAGAAAGGCCACTGGGACATTTTGTCCCAGCAAGTCCTAAGAAAGGCATCTCAGCATGTGCCAGTGCAAGGTGGTGTGTGTGAGCGTGCGTGTGTTCGCGCGTGCGCTTGCTTCCTTTGCCTATAGAGGTTCTATATATGGGCCAAGCGGCAGGGGAAGGACACTGTAGGAGCAGGTGGGCTGCCCACTGGTCCAAGAGCAGTGAGCGTAGGTCCCCGTGGGCTGGGAGCCATCGGAAGCTTCCTCCCTCCCTCTGGGGAAGAAAGGCCAGGCCTCTGGGTTTCCCCCTCGCCCTTTCTCCTGTGTGATGACCCCAGACTGTTTACAGTGATCCCTAACCGCGGGTTAAGTAGAGGAGAAGGGGCCCCTCTCTGAGAGGGAGCTGGGGTGGGGGTGGGGGATGCAGCCACTGGAAAGCCTGTTTATTGACCAGGAGGGAAAGCATGCGTGCAGCAGGATAATGAGCTTCTGAGCTCAACTGTGACCAAGAGGAACTGAGCTATCTCCTTCCCCATCGCTAATGAAACAAGTGTAATTTCCTCATCAGCACTAGATTCTGTTTAACGACTCCCCCCTTGCCACCATGAGCTCTCTGCTGCTGGGCTCCCCTCATCCCCACCTCCCTGCAGACTCCCCACCTCCATCTCCCCACTCTTTCTTCACCCCACCTCTCTAAGACCTCCTCCAGCCTCCACCTGCTTTTTGCTAGCACCTTGCCCCCCAAATTTTCTTTTCCCCAGCAATACTTCTACTTTCCAAAATCTGGGCAGGAATACCTTCACCCACACTCCTACTCCTGTCTATTCTGTAACACTCTGCAGCAACAATCTCCCTTTGCCTTACCCCCACCCTAAACTCTGCTTACCCAGGGCTACCCCTGAAATGCTGAGGTCAATCACCCTCTTCTATCCTCTCCCTCTCCCCCTACCAGCAAGAGTTGAACTTCAGGGACAGGGCACACAAGAGAGTTGCTAGAGGCAGTGGATTACAGGCCTGGGTAAGGATTTCTCTCTTTAAGAGGTTTTTTTTTTGGTGTTTCTGCAGATAGGAACTTCTACTCTCTTTGGCTTCAAGCCCTGCTCCCAATCTGGGGTGAGGGGTCTGAACAGCATGACCTCCAGCTGTAGTCTTGGCCCTAGCCCTAAATACAGCCTTTGCCTCCCTGATCCACAAAGCTGAACCTGATGCCTCTCCGGCAAGGGGTAGATCAGCCCTGGAACAATAAGGACCTGGGTTCTTGAAGAGATGTGGTGGTATCTAGCTTGCCTCTCCAAAGCCAAAGTCATTTGTTCCTGTCCTCTGTCCCTCTTAGGGACTATATCCCTCCTTCCTCTGGTTTGGGTTGGTTCTCCTCATGGTCTTACCCTGTGGTTTGGTGTAGACCAGGGTGGCTTTGTCTGAATGACTGACATGCCCCTGGAAATGGTTCTTGGCTCCAAGTTTCCATGGAAACCAGGACAGGCTCTTCCAAGCAGTATCAGCTGGCTGGGGCACTGAGGGAAAAGCTGAGACTGAGTGCTCCTGGGGCACAGGCTCAGATGGGTGGGTGCTGAGGAGGGGCCATGACATAAAGTGGGGTGCACGAAGGGGGAATTTTTGCAAGCTTCCTCCCTGGGTCACTCATGAGGGAGGATGAGGTGCCAACTGCACCCTCTAGGGAGAGAGGGGAACAGAATAACAGTGATTTGCAGGGAGGGGATCTTGGGTCTTACCTCACCCCCAGTCTCAGACTATAGACCACTCAGCAGCTCACTCACAATTTAATTACCCTCACCTAGATTAGGCAGCTGCAGTATTGTCACCTACCAGGCACCATTCCTGCCAGGGTGGAGGTGGGGTAGCTTCCCTGGCCAGTGGGGGGCACGTGAGGGGGATAACCAGGCAGAGTGGTGCTCGCCATGTCACGACCTGGAAAAACACAAAGGGGAAGGGGTGAGGCCTGGAAGAAAGGGGCCTGCCTCTGCTTGCACCCAGGCACTCCAGGAAGAAGAACTCCTGGAGAGGAAGGACCTCTGTGCAAACATGCACCTGAATGTGCAGGTACCGGAGTGCCTTTGAATGGGTGTGTGTATGTACAAGCGGCCAGGTGTACACCTCTGTGTAGCTCTTTGTGTCTTTCTCTATGCATTTGTGTGTCTGCCTTTGCCTGTGTCTCTGTGTTCCAAACCCAGATGGAGATGGGAGGAGATGACCTGGTTTTACTCCTCCTTCTCTGCAAGATATTAAGTTGTGGTCTCTCCAGTAGCCAAATGTCTTCTATCTCCTTTCCCTAACACACCATCTTTCCTTCAGGTTTTGAGGACATCCCATGACCAACCTTACAGGGGCTGATGGACCTTCCTTGTCTTCTACAAATGGGGCTGCAGGTGCTGGATCTGACAGGTATGGAGGGCCCAGGACCAGCAAGTGAGTTATTTTGCTGTTATTGTTTATGGCAGTTAAATGAGAGAAAATTATCCCAATTTGGATCAAGAGCTTTGAGTCAATAGTGCAAGTGGATCAGATCAAGTTCCAATGAGCAAAATCTGCTTCCCTACCAACTGCTGGGCTTCTTGGACTTCTTCCCTAGAGTCCTCTATTAGCTAGGGCCTGGAGAATGGGAAGCAGGACTTTCCTTGCCAGTGTCCTGGTGTGGAGGTAAAGTGAGTCAATGTTAGGGAAACATCTCTGGTCCATAGACGGTTCCCCTGGAACATGGCTGCATGGACTGGTTTTCCTCCTCCATTGCTATGAAGGTAATGCTGCACTCAAGGCAACTTAATGTGTTCCAATCATTAATGACAATATTTGCTTCTTCCCTCCCCCATACTCCCACATGCCAGACTGCTCTATGCTCTCCTGGGGTTCATTTGTCCCCTGCAGATTCTCCTTATCCTCACCATCCAGTGCCTCATGCCTCTGTCCAGACCTTGGAAGGCAAGGCATGTACTTCTCCCAGTTCACTTTCTTTCCCTCAGTTGGGCCTTAGTTGTCATCCTTACCATGGCTATTCTAAAGCATATTTCTGGGGCTGGGAATGTAGTTCAGTGTAGAACATCTGCCTGGCATGTGTGAGGCATCACAGGGGGAAGAAATATTAAAGCAGAGTCAAAGCATCTTTCTTTGCTACTGTCCCCTTGAAGATGACCTCACCTCCTGTGTTGCTGAGGTGTGTGTTTTCCTGCCCCTACCTTGACACAACTAAGTGATTCATTCTTCTCTAAGAACAGAGTTACAGCTCAGGATTTTTAATTTCCAGCTTCCTACTGAACATTTTCAGTAGCTGTCCCACTGTTACCTCAAATCTAACAGGAATCAAGGCTGATTCATATTATCCCCAATCAGTTCTACCAACCCTTTTATTTTTTGTAATACTAGGAATTAAACCCAAGGGTGCTCTACATCCCCAGCCCTTTTTATTTTGAGAATTGACTTGCAATTTTCCCAGGCTGGCCTTGAACTTATTCAAATCCTTTTGAAGACCAGCAACTCTGGGGTCATTGACATAGCCTTCTTCTTGCCCTCTCTACATGAAGTCAGATACCAGGTGTGGTTGATTTTCCTTAGCCAAGTTTGTTACATTTGCCCATTTCCATTTCCTCTACCACTTTTAAAACTCAGCTAAGCACTTGATTTTGGTTTGCACTTGCCCAGTGGTTTTCCTTTGCTTGTATCCCTTGTCTCTATATTCTTATCCCTCCTAGCCACCCCACATGTGGCTTCTTGGCCAGCCCTCATGAAATGTTGCTTTCATCACACCACTTCCCCTGTAAAAGCCATCATTGATTCCCGTAGGCTACAATTGGAATGGAACCTCTGCAGACTGTCAGAGCCTCCCAGGAACTCTCTCCACCCAACTCTCTCAGCTCTGACTCTAAAACTACCGTTTTAGTTGGACTGTTTTCATTGTGTGCTATGAAACCTCTGTGCTTTTGCCATCCCCTTTTCTTCTTCCTCATTCACGGTTTCCCTCTTCTTCCTGCTGAAGCCTCAAAATTCCTACTATTCTACTCATCAAGGAACCATTTCTTTCCATGGTTTACCACATCATTACATTATATAAATGTGTCATCCCTGTTATTACATATCCTGGTTTGTTTCTTCAAATAGATCATATGCAACCCAAGGGCAGGACCTGTCTTCTGCTCTCTCCTACATAGTTGGGAACATGGTAAATACTCAATGAATAATTGTTTTTTAGTTCTCTGTCTTTCCATTGCATTTATAGCCAATTCCTAATAAGGTTATGATTGTTTTAAAACTGTTTCAAATATATTAATCTCCTACAAAGGGGTAAAGCTGGGCAAAATGTAATGTTTTTATCTTTTTTTCTTTAAAGACAATTTAAACAATTGTTTATGAATTCTTATAGGATGGTGAAAGATTTGTAGGGAGAGGCTCATCTGTTGTGATTCAATTTTATCATGTCATAGAATGTTTTTCCTATATCCCTACCTAATATAACTGATATCTCACATTTCTTAAAATTCAAGAACAAATAGAGAAGAACTGCCAAACAAGAGATCACTTATGACTCCCAGGGAGGTAGAAGAATCTGTGTTTGCTTTTGTTTTGGATTTTCTTTTATTCACTTTGATTGTCAATAAAAAGTATATATCTCTTGACCATATTTCAGTGAGTAGACCTGAAGTGGACAATGACAGCAACATTCACTTTGTAAAGAGATTAATAATATGGAACTTACTGGTCACAAAAAGCCTGAAATAGAAGAGAACTAGGGAAGATGTGGAGGTTTTGAAGCTAGGTAGTCATAGGAAACAAATTCCTCCTGTCCCTATGATGTGCATGTCTACAAAGCAGCCAGAAAAAGGAGTAAGGCTTCATGTTAACAAACAGAAATTTAAATGTATCTGAGTTCTGGGTTTTCAACTGCATGGTTCTCACAACCTGTTGCAGATGAATTGCTCAAAATCTAAGGTTTTGTCAGAAAATCTCCTCCCAAGCTTCAGGAGAGAGAAGAAAAGCTGGGTGACTTGAAAGCTGTCCCCAACTAACCCAGAGGCACTTCAATTGCAAAGTTTATTCCTTTTTCTCTTTTGCAAAGTGGTACAGCCAGGGGCTGGGGGTATAGCTCAGTGGTAGAACAATTGCCTAGGATGGGTGAGGCTCTGGGTTCAATCCTCAGTACCACATACAAACAAATAAACAACAACAAATACATAAAATAAAGGTTAAATTCTTTAAAAAAAAGTGAAAAATTGGGCTTGGGATATAGCTCAGTTGGTAGAGTACTTGCCTTGCATGTACAAGGCCCTGGGTTCAATCTTCAGCACTGCCCCTCTCCCCAAAAGAAAAAGTGGTACAGCTAGCTTGCTGAAAGTCACATACTAAACTATTAATTATAAGGCACATTTCCAAATTCTGTTTTAAAAAACTGAATTTGGGAAGCACCAGGCAGCAGTTTTTAAAATGTGAGAGAAGAGGCCCACAATGGAAAAAGCATTCCAGCTTCCTAGCGTTTGGCATACAGCTGTGCTCCATTCTGTCACACATTGTCACTACAAAGAGGTGTCTGTTCAGGACCCCTGAGCCAACAAAAGTGCAAGCCGCTGCATACAAAGCACTTTCAATGGCTTCATTAGTACACAGGTGACACCTGAAGAGCAGGAAAAAATTGACCAAACTCTTCCCAGAGCCATATATTCCTCTGGAACACCATTGTCAATAATGAAAAACACATATTGCAGGAAGTTTTCAAATTATTAAGATCATCATACCATTTGCCCAGCAGCATTCTCTGAGAAAGTCTCCTTTAGTGAGGGAATATAAGTGAGTAATGGAACCTGTGCAAGGAGGAATCCACCGAGCACCTGGTATTGCAGTACTACAATGATGCAGTACTAGAATGATGGACAGACAGGAGTGAAGACAGACTCTAAAACTGTAGATGGGCTGGGTACAGTGGTGCACACAGGTAATCCCAGAAACTTGAGATTGCCTCAAGGTAGGAGGATCATGAGATTGAGGCCAGCCTGGGTAACTTAGAGAGACCATGTCTCCAAATAAAAAATAAAAAGGGCTGGGGATATAGCTTGGTGGTAGAGTGCCCCTGGGTTCAATCTTCAGTACCACAAACAAACAAATAAACAAACAAAACCAAAACCCTCTATAAGACAGCACAGCCACCTCCTTTACACAAACAAACAAAAACTGAGAAATAGGAGAAAATGGCTACACTGCAGAATGGAATGGTTATAAAATATGTGCTATCCAACAGGAGACAGGAAGCAGTAAAGTATTTGCTTTGCTCACTGACAATGCCAGTAATATGAAAACAGCACCAGGAATCACAAATGGATAAAAACTCACATGTTACTAAGAGAGAATGGGGCTTTCATGTTGCTGCTTGCTTTCTAAGCTTTTAAAGACAAGAACCTTCCAGATGATTAGTTTAACAGCCTTGTTTTAAAGGTGAGAAAATGGAGGCACAGAGAGGCACAATGACTTTCCTCCAGTTACATAGCTAGTAAATGGTGGAGCCAAAGTTTGAAGCCATATCTATGCCACACTGCTTTTAATGACAACATGCAGCCAGATAATCCCCCAAAGAGCCAAAGAAAAGGAAAAGAAGTCACCTGACAGGCAAGTCTCATACCATCATGCTGTCATTAAGATGAGACAGGAAAAAAAAAGGGACACAAAGAATAAATAACTGACATGAAAGGTCTGTAATAAAACTCCATGGGGTGTAGTATTAATCTCCTTTGAGAGTTTTCTGAAAAAAACAAAGAGGCTCTTCAAGAAACAGTAGTAGTTGAGAATTTTAAAGTACTCAAAACTGTTAGATGCACTGTACTGGATGAGGATGCCTTCTCAGTTCAACTGCAGAGTCCCTGAAGATTCTAAAGCCAATTTCTACAACAATCACCACATCTGAATCAGACAGTGCGCTTTTGTCAGACATTCCTTAGCAAATGGGCCAGAGCAAATCAACTGTTTTGGAGAATCTAAGAGCAGCCTCTCTTACAAATACAGAGAAAAGCAAAGCGAGAGACTTTATTAAGAAATTGGAAATTTTTAGTTATCAGATAATTTGCTACTTTGTCAAGTATAAGATCCAAGGCTAGAGTTATATTTTTCCTTGTACCTAGGTTCCATAGCATTCACTGAGCACCTACAATATGCTAAGTTCCGTCCTTGATATTTTATATTATCTCATTTGATCCTTATATAAAACCTATGATGACCTGTTTTTAATCCCTACTTAATAGATGAGAAATTGAAACCCAGAGGAGATATGTCCAAGATTCACAGTTAGTAGACAGTAGAACCTAGACTACAAAGCAAACTGTATGTACACTTGGGAACTAATTTTGGAATGATATTCTCAAATACTGTAGACCTAGGTATTTAGTCCAGGAAAGTAACCTAGGATCATGCCAAACTCATCCTTCCTAGATGAGAACATCCCGCCATTGCTTGTTTCTTTCATGTCTAAGCTTCTTTCATTTTTTTAACAGTGGGGGCTTTCAATTGGGGCTCATGGCCTGAAATGACCCATAGATGCATTTCAGGGGGCTATAGAAAGCTATTTATAAAATGTTATAGACATTCTACATGCATATCTTTCTAGGTAGATAGTTCAGATGTATTCCTGATTCAAAGATTAATAATCAGCATTTATAAAAAAAATCAAGAGAACCTCTGGTGAAGCTGGTTTGCTTGCAATTGCTTGAATGATAGCAATAAACAAGATCATACAGAAAACAGCACAGTGTGGGCTGGCAATGTATCTTAGTGGTAGAGCACTTGCCTATCATATACAAGGACATGGGTTCAATCCCCAGCAAACAACAAACAGCAACTACAAGAAAACAGCAAAATGTGGAGTAGCAGGGAGGCTTATCTCAAGTCCTAGCAAATGTCAGCACTCAGAAGACAGAGGAAATAATAAAGAGAAAGCTGCCCAAGAAGCAGAAACTGCTGCTCGTGATGGCTTTGGCAACAAGACTTATTAGACACAGATTTATACAGCAAAAGTTATATCCCATGCGTTTAGAGATGCGTTTCCTCAGCATCTTTCTCTGAAAATGAGCACTTTTGCTATCCACTTGACACTGTGGAGGACCCTAAGGCCAGAAAACATAACTCTTGTTTTACTATCCTATCCTCAAGTTTTGTCTCCTTCTCATAAGGTGGCAAAAATGAAGACATTAGATTTCTTCGAGGTTGGCAATCTGTGCCTGCATCTGACACAAACATTTATAATACTTACAATAATACAGTTATTAAATTTGTAATTACTGCCTAAATATCCCCTACCTTTATATTTGCTATATCATTATGGCCCTTTATGACCAATCCAAGTTATATATAATACACTAAAGTAACAATTTGAATCTGTAAAAGGTGCTTTAAGAGGAAAGGGAAAGGGTTTTTACATATTTCATGTTTTTTATTTTTATTTCTCATTTCCAAATCCTCCCAAGTATTGTCCCCTGGGACACAGCTGCCAGAGTGAAGATCCCTGGCCCTGGCTCTGTTTTGGTCCCACATTAAACAGGAGGCTCAAAGTTCCAGCAGAGGGGGCTGTGCCCACAGCTCAGGGTAGCTGCTCTGGCTGATCTTGAAGCCCACTGACAGTTGGACCTTTAGTCCCTGGGGTGTCCTAGATGGGGATGCTGCCTGGATCTGCATGGGCTAAGTGAGGTCTGATCCTTGACCACCAAACAGCTGGACACAACCAGTCATCCTGTTCCCAACCCTGTTTCCCTTAGCACACAGCTGTTGAGGTGACTGGTCCAGGGCCTCATGGGAGATTTTTCCTTCTAACTCAGCTGGACCAAGGATGGTGCTGTGATCTCAAGATCCTGGGATAAGACTAGGGAGCAATGGAAAGAGGACGATTTCAAAGGGCTCAAAGGGAACTTAACTATCCATCCCCTAGGCCAACTCCCTGATTTACAGAAGAGGAAACTAGGCTCAGGGAGGGAGAAGAAATCTCCAGTGCTGTCCTCCATTCACTTCCTGATGCTGCCTTCTCTGGCTCCATCAGCAAGTCACAAGTGAAGAGTAGAGCTGGGCAGGTGCTGGTACCTAGGCGATTGGGCCCAGGCTCACAGATGGGCTCAGCACATAAGAGACCCTCATGCTGGGTGGGCAGAGGTTAAGCCTGTTTGCACAGTCTCCTGATACTCCAGGTCTCCCAGTTCCTCTCTGGCTTTATTTTGTTCTCTGAGAGCACTGAATTTTCAGCTCTAATCCTTCTGAAAGCGCAGTGTTTTTCAGGCGCTCTGTGTAAGTGAAACCCTAATCCCAAAAAAAACGGCCACTTAAGCTGCTGGAGCATTAGTCTGCTCTCAGAGCCACTGCAGGATTTCCTCCCTCCCTGCCTGCCAGCCCAGCTGCCACCGGGGAGAAGAGGGGAGGATTCCAGGCTGAAGGCATGCAAAGCCCTCTCAGAAGTGACAATAGTGGCAGAGCTGCCTTCCAAAGCTCAGGGTTAAAAAAGCACTGGCTCGTTTGTCCTGAGGCTACAGCTAAGAGTGGGGGAAGAAGGGATTCTGAGAACCCTGGGGAAGGAGGAGGAGGGGTCTTCCTGTCACCTGGGGGTGGCTGGCTCTCTGGGGGTCTTGCTTAGATGGCTTTGAGGCTACCAAGACATTTCTGAGTCCTTGTTCCCAGTTTATACCTGTAACATTCATTCTGACACCACTATTGAGAATTTCTGGTAATTCAGAAAAGATTGGGTTGGTAGTGGATCTTACTTTCCTTTTCTTCTTAGAACATGTCAAATAATGGAGTAAATGGTCTTGTGCTGGAGGATCCCCATTTTGCAGGACTCTTTGGGACACCCCAAGCATGTCTAAACAGCATCTATAGCAGCTGAGAAGTTCCTTCTCACCTAGCAAATCACAAAAGCAGTGTCCAGTGTGCTCAGACACTACCCTTTTTTAGCCTGAGTTGGCTATTATAGACACTAAAGATTATTAATTATTAAAAAATTTTGTGGTGCTGGACATTGTTGAATGAAAATATTTTGATCAAATTCAGACTGGTCTCTCTCCCTGACCTCTAAATGAATTAAGACTACTGTGAAGAAAAAAGCAGTCCATTTGGAGTGCTCTGCCTCTAGGGTCTCATGGATGAGGTGGCAGGAGGAAAGATGAAGGGAGGAAGTAGAAGAAAGGACCAGGATATGGTACAAATTTGGGCTTAGAAGACCAGGGGCTGGGGATGTGGCTCAAGTGGTAGCACGCTTGCCTGGCATGCGTGCGGCCTGGGTTCGATTCTCAGCACCACGTACAAAGATGTTGTGTCCGCCGATAACTAAAAAATAAATATTAAAAAAATGCTCTCTCTCTCTCTCTCTCTCTCTCTCTCTCTCTCCTCTCTCACTCTCTCTCTTTAAAAAAAAAAGAAGACCACAGAACTGCATCTTTACTAAAAGGCCCCCAAACTTTCATCCCTTCCTCATCCTCCCTGTGACTTTCCTCCTCTGGGTAACCCCATTATCAGCCTGCATGCTGCTCTACACTGGGAAGGGCAGTTGGTCATTGCTGGGCTAGCTAGTAGACACACATAGGGATGTGGGGTGGGATGGGGGCTGGAGGTAGGGGTGGTACAGTTTTCATTCTGCTCAAAGTTGACTGCTGTCCATAGTTCTAGAATGGGTTGGTGCCTCTTCTTTTCAACATCCTTTCTCTCTATAGGTGGACTGGATAAAGGAGGAGAGAAAAGGGCCTAATCCAATAACTCCCTAGGCTGCAGGCCCAGGGCACCCGCAATATCTGTCAATGTCTCATTGCTATGGAAATGCCCCTATAATTAAATCAGAGTGAGATCTGGGGGCTGTAGGTCCTTGGGGATGTGTCTGGAGGCCTCGGGGATGTCTGGAGGAAGACAGCCTCTTCTCTTTGGGTATTCTTAGCCTAAATGAAGGACCTGGGGCCTATGGGTGCAGAGGAGAAGCCCTCTATCTTGGTTTGGCCTCTGCAGTAAGGGCTCTCTGACTTGCCACATGTCCCAAGTTGCCCTCACCCTCTCCTTTCAAGGTTGGAGAGGAACTCTGATGTGTGTGCCCTAAATTCCTCCAGCTAATCAGGGGCTTTGAGCTGACAGACAAGACTAGGAGACTCCCAGCCTCCTTCAGAAACACTTCTTGGCCTTTATTGCCCTCTCCTCCCCTGAGGGGCTGGCCAAGGGCTAAGTGTTTTATGGAGGGAAATGCAGTTGCATTGGAAGGGGGTTGTTAACTACAGAAAAGAGGCAGTTCCTGGAGGTCCTCAGGACTCCCTGAGCAGGAGGAGGAGGTTTCCCAGGGTCCACACCTCTATCTACTAAAAGGCCACTTTGCTGCTCATTGCAGATGGGGGCAAGAAGTCTGAGCTGGGGCTGCTGAGAGTTGACACCCTCTCTCTAAAGCTGAGCCTATATCCCTTTCCCTGGCCTCCAGGATACAGGGGGCCAATGGTGCTGCTCAACTTTGAACTTTGGCTCACCCGCCTCCCTACCTCTGCTTAAACTTGCCGGTTCCAGGAGACCAGCACTTCTGCTGTTCTCCCTGCCTTGGGCATTTCCCTCCTGCACAGAATCCACAGATCCCCCTGGACCTTAGAGCTTCCATCAGAGTTGCAGTCTCTAGGCATTAAGAGAAGTTTCTCCCTAGCTCTTGAACCAAACCACCTTCCTCCTGCCATGGTGGGGGTGTAAACTGTCCCCCCCCAAAAAAAATCACCACACACTGGGAAGAAAACACTGTCCTTGTCCCTAACTCTTCAATGTTCAGACATTTTCCCAAAGAAAAGTTAAGATTCTCTGCTGAGGACTAGCAGTCTAGGAGCTTGGATAAGACAGAAAACAGGCTCTACTCTCAGAGATGCCTGAGACTCAACTCTCTCAGTTCCTCCAAGACCCCAAAATAATGAGCTATAGGTGTGGCCTTCATTCTTGGTCCTTTTTGATCTCCATTATCACACAACTTGTTGGGCAGTGGTGAGGAAGGGACCCTGGTTCTGTAATAAAGGCAAAACTTATACCTCTTTTGATCCTTTCTAGAATATGAAACATGCTTAATTTATAGTTGCTTTTGGATAATTCTATGATCTCCAGTTCTTGGGGGTAATATTTCTCCTATGTATTGCTTTGGCTAACTTTCACTTATGATAGTTGGCATTCACATGGGATGTGTAATTTTTTATGGTGAGCTCATCTTTAATTGTAATTATTTTTTTTCTTTGTGGGAGTTCCTTGTGCCCTGGATTGTAGAAGGTCCTGATAAAGAAGGTTTTTTTTTTTTTTTTTTTTTAGTTCTCAGGGGACACAACATCTTTGTTTGTATTTGGTGCTGAGGATCGAACCCGGGCTGCACACATGCCAGGCGAGTGCGCTACCGCTTGAGCCACGTCCCCAGCCCGATAAAGGTTTGCCAGCATCATTTCTGCTGGGATTTCCGAGTGGGTTACTATCCTGGAAAATTTTTAATATAAGTTCTTGGCTTGGGGTTCCTGCAACACACTCATTGCATAAATGTGGATTCTGATCCAGGCTCAGGCCTGGGGTCTTTATTTCTTATGGTGACATCTCCCCCGCAACCCCCTCCATCCCTTGCTTCCCTGGGCCATTGGTCTGTACTTTCCTGGACAGAGTTGTTTCTCTTCTGTCTCTGACTTTATACAGGGTAATACTCAGTTTCTAGCTTCCTGCTTCTCTTGAGCCCAAGGTCATGTTTCCCATCAAGTGTGTTACAAACACAACTTCCCCTAATTAGGGTCTCCCTCCAGCATGATACCAGCAGTCTCCCACATATTGCTCTGGCATTGACTTTTCTGGCACCAGAAAGTGAGGTTTGGCTGTGTATTAACAGATTTTGTGTTATGTTTTACCCAGCCATGTTTGGCCAAGGTTAGCTTGCCTTGGTGGATGGCTTCTGGACATCTACCTCATTCTTCCATTACCTCTATGCCACTAAAATGAGGGAGGTGAAACCTACACTATACAAGGCTCTCCCAATGCTTGGCAGCAATGCCCACTAGAGGCCAGTGAAGCCCACTCTGTGCAGCAGCTCGGGACAGGTGTGTTCCTCAGCTTCAAGAATGAGCATAGAGGGCTGGGGCTGGGGCTCAGCAGTAACTCACTTTCCTGGTGTGTGTGAGGCCCTGGGTTTGATTCTCAGCACCACATATACATAAATAAAATAAAGGTCTATCAACAACTAAAAAAAAAAACTATTAAAAAAAAAAAAGAATGAGCATGGAGCTGTACAATCACTGACTTCCCTTAGCACCCTCTTGGCTCATACGGGTCCAAAGTAGGAAGCCTGGTCTCTCCTCCCAGCTGTACTTCCCCAAGCCAAAGGAGTCTAAATGCTCCAAAACATCTCCAGGAACTTTGGGAATTCTAAAACTAGTTTTCATCTTTACTCAGATCAACATTACTGCCAGGGTCTCTCTGTAGGCTCTCCATCACTACAGCCCTGGCCAGGCCCAGGTAGGGTGAGGGTAAGGTGAGAAAATCGTGTGGAAGATGGGCTCTCATTTTTACTAGTGATGGGATATTTTAAGTTGCAGCCACAGTTCTCACTGTAGAGGCCCTGACCCAAAGGGTCCTGGAACTGCTGAGGGGTTAGTGGCAGTCCCCTGCAGGGTCTCTTGCAAGAGTAGGAAGGTGGTGGAAGGCAGCAGCAGGCTGCCAACTTGAGGAAGCCTGGGCCAGAGTGCCCCCGGCCCATTCTCTCATCTAGCAGGTCTCTTCTTCCTTATCACTTAGGAGAGACTCGGCTCTGTTCCAGACCAGCAGCCTAGAGCAGTGGGCTGAAGAGAAGAGATGCCGCCGAGCTAAAGCAGCCCAGCGGCGGAAGGAAGAGTGGGTGATAAATTTAACTAACCAGCTTGACTTGGCAGCTTGCTGAG
This sequence comes from Callospermophilus lateralis, assembly GCF_048772815.1. Lineage (NCBI taxonomy): Eukaryota > Metazoa > Chordata > Mammalia > Rodentia > Sciuridae > Callospermophilus > Callospermophilus lateralis. The sequence continues at coordinate 3,409,244 of NW_027516368.1, read as the reverse complement.
TTGTGATGCAGTGAAATTAAAATCTCGGCAGAACTTGCAAACACCACTCTGTAAAATCAGTCTCTCGCCTTGGTTCCATGATGCAAGAGCGGGTGGGGGAGGCTATCGGACTGAGCCCTAGCCTCTGGCAGCCACCCTTGCTTGCAATGTGATTAGCTCTGTCCTGGCCCACTGGGCCCCACTCTCCCCTCCACACAATAGTGCAGGCTCCTCTCTCCTCTCAGTCCTGACCTTGTGGAACAGCTGCATCAAGTGGCTGGTGAAGTTTGAAATCAGCCTCCAGTGCCAGGAGGCAGCAGGAATATCAATAAGGTCTGCTTTTCAGGTTGGGCCAAGGCCTTCCTGGGCCATTTCCCTCAGGACCCATCCCCAGAGGTTTGCGGCCTCTGCTGGCTGTGCTCGGGGAGAAAGATGAGCTGAGAGCTGTGATGTTGGGGATAAAGAGGGCTCCTTGAATACCTTGGCACATCCAAGCCAGGCTGTGGGCACAGGATGATCTTGCTGCTTCCTTACCTCAGCACCCACCTGCCCACAATCACCTGCCTACCAGAAAGGGCCTCCCTTTCCCTTCCACCACTGAAGTCCTTAGTACTTTCTCCTATAAAATAAGTTTTTAAAGAATCTTTGAGGGGAAATTCTAAAAATACACCAAGAACCTCTCCCACACCCCAGCCCTGTTTGGAGCCTAGTTCTCACAGATGCCAATGAAATCATTCTAGAAGAACTCACCTAAAGTCTACCTCTCCTGGGTGTCCTTGCATTATTGCTCATTGCTACCCACAGAGTCCTGCCTGAAAGCCACTCTGAGATGGCCTATCAAGTCCCTGGGCAATGCCCAGTTTCTCACCTTGACAGTACTTCCAGCAAATTCTGTTTGTCCCCATAATAAACACATCATGAATCATTCATCTTTAATAGATTATGCAAATTAGGAGGACATAAAATCAACAAAGATCAATAGCTGCAGTCATTTAATTGCCAGCAAAAGCATTTTAAGAATGAGCATAATCTGCAGCCCTTTCTCGGGTAATGGCACTATTAATCCAAACATTGGATCTTGGCCTAAGTGTGAAAAAAATCATTCCCTGCCCCCAACTCCACCTCCCCTCCCCCACCCTTCCACACACTTTTCTCTTTTTGGTAATTTCCAGTTTCTGAGCGAGTTTCCCCGTCATTACCACTGATGAACAGCTCCGAATGTTAATGGTTCTGCTTTTGTTACTCCTCGCTTGATTGAAATGTCGCATACAGATTGAGATGTTAGTGCTAACTTGCCACCTGGGAATGTCAAGCTGGGTCTGAAATGAACTTTTCTCACACTTGGATCCAGATGGATCAGCCGGAGATGTTCCCAGGCTGAGCTGGGACTGTTCCAGGGCCATGGGGGGGAGGCGGGTGGGGGCTGCTCAAGGTGGAGGCACTTTTCTGTACCAGTCCCAGTGTCCCCTGCGGCAGGAGCCCTTGCCCTGAGGATCCACATCTTTACCCTCCTAGGAAGTCCCTGCCTTTTAGACTGTTGCCTTGAGCATAGGGAAGTGTGCTGGGATTAGAGAAAAGTTTCTTGCACACTCTTTCACCAATTGCCTGGAGTGGGCCACCTTTGGGAAGTGACCACTGACCAAAAAGGTGGTCTGGCCTGGGTCAGAAAATTCAGTGGGTCAGAGAGCTCCCAAGTTGGGCTCAGTGGCTGAGTTCTTGAAGTGCTGCAGAGGTGACTTTTGGGAATGAGGACCTTAGCTGTGCCAGCTGAGTCAGGACATAGCCTATATTAACTGGCCTTCAGCATGAGCCCTCTGTAGCAAAGACAGGGAGCGGGGGTGGCCCTGCTCCAGGACAGGGCCTGGTTGTGACTTAGAGCTGATCTGAGCTTGGCTCAGGTTGATATGGGTTTGGAGTAGCCACCCAGCCTCCTGTTATTAGCTTTCCCAGGCCTTACTGAAGGAGTGTCCTGGTACACCTGTGTCCAACCTATAAGAAGTTGACATGACGGCAGAGGCAGCAGCTGGGGAAGGGCCTAGTGGGACCTCCAGCCTGGCACTGGTGGGCTGGCTGATAGGGTATGGGTGCCCCTTTTTTAAAAACAAACAAAGGCAGCCCCACAGGCCCCTCGCTCTCTGCCTGTGCACTGGGGTATGAAATTGGGGAGGGGGAGAGTCCACATGGCTAACAGAAGGGTGGGAGGGGGCCAGTCATTGACTCTGAAAGGGTGTCCTGCCCGAAACACTCGGGTAATTGCCTTTTTATTGCAGCCACCGCCAAGCCAGACCCTGGAGCTGGGCAGACCAGGAGCCTGCACAAAGCAGGAAAAGTTGCTCTGATTAATATTACGTTAAATTAAAACTGATTTTCTGCTCTTTCGGGTCCGTTTTTTTCCCTTCCGCTTCCTGGCCCCCCCAGAGGACCCCCTCCCCTCCCAGGCTGGACGGGATTGCCTCGTCATTTCCAATTCCTTCTCGTATTGATCTTCCTGTAGAAATCAGTTTTGTAATTAGCTGCAAATTAGGCCTTCTACTGGGGGTGAAGCTGCCCCCTGATTTATCACCAGAGTAATTCGCTGTGATCGGAGAGAAATTAAAATGAACTCAATTAGGCTTCGGATTTGCTTTATGGGCCCTGCTCCGAGTTTCAGGGGGAAAAATGACTGTGCTGGTGTTTAATAGTCTAATGAAAGTAAATAAAGGTTATTCATTGTAATACAGCCGGGGACTCAGGGAGGGTGCACCAAGCCGCCCGCCTCGACCGGCTCCTCCTTTGTTGGTTTATGGCTCAGGGCACCTTAAAAAGACTTTTGATTTTTGTTTTATGAAGACAAACAGCTTATGGGATGAAAGGACAGGCGGGGAGAAAGGTGAGTGGCTAGGAGCTGTTGGAGTCTTAGAGTAGAACTGTGCTGTGTGGAGACTGTGAGTCTTCGTGGATGTACATGTGTATGGGTGTACATGCACATGTGTGTGCGTGTACATGTGCAAGCATGGCAGGCTATACTGTGTTGCAGGCGTGAGTCTGGCCTAGGCCATGTATGGGAGGGATGGTTGTGTGCCTTGTGTGTGGGTGATTGCACTAGGGGATACACTGGTATGTGGGCGGAGGTGTGTGCTAAACGTGGCTTCATGGGGCTGCTGGGGTTATGGATAAGGACTGTGGGCTCTGGGGGAAAGGGAACAAGTGGACAGTCGTGGTGGGTAAGCAACTGTAAAATGTGAAGAGTTAGAAATATGTTTCGGTGTGGTGTGTTTGGCTAATGTGTTTATGTTGCATCCCACGCTGGGTTTTGGTCTGCTCTCTGTAGGAGGTGTCAGGTGTCAGGGCAGGAATCACACTGAATGGCTGGAAACAGGAGCCAGGCACAGGTGGGCTCTCTTCCTGATCCTGGGAAAGAGGAGCTCCACAGATTTGCACAGACTTTCTGTAGGACCCTTGGAGGAGACAGGCAAAGGACATGGCAAGAGGGCATTCCTGGGTGCCTGGGCCAGGACCACAGAATGGTAGAGCTGGAAGGGACCTGATAGACCATACACTGAAGCCCTTCCCCCTACATAGATGGGGAAACTGAGGCGCAAAAAAGGGAGAAGATTTTCTGGGTACTCTTGCACCCAGAACTTATCATTTCTATTTACTGCATACCACAATGATTTTTCTTAACTATATCCCGGTGTCCTTGTGTGAGCATTTTATGCAGCACACACACGGTGCCTCCCATGAGCACATGCAGTGCTGGGTGTTCGGTGTGAGTTCTTGGGAGGCCCTGTTCTGCTCAGTTCCCTTCCACTTCTGCAAGCAGGAAGCGCCTTCCTCGCCTGTTCTGATTTGATGTGCTCTGATACCTGGAAGACGTCAGGGTAGGAAGGACGCTCAAAGACTCGATCCAAAGCCTCCAGCTGCTGCTGGGTGAAGGTGTCAGCTCGCAAGTGCTTCTGCAAACTGTCCACACCACTCTGGGAGTCTCCATTGGGGACCGAGCCCTCAGAAACATCTGAGAAACACAGGGATACTCAGGGCATTAGCATCAGGCCAGCAGAAGCCCAGGAAGAGGGGAAAAAATGGGTGGGTACCTGGCTCTGGCCCTCAGGGCTCTGCATCTCTGCCAGAACCCCTTACTTCCAGCTTATAGATTGAAAGGGGCTGCCTCAGAGGTCTGGCTAAGGAAGCCAGAACCTAAAGAAGCTGGGAAGAGAAAGGGAGGCAGGAGGACTGGGTAGAGGTGGAGCAAGAGAGGGCTGTCTCCCAGGGTATGTTTTCCTGGGCCCCCCCTCTGTTCCCCAGCCTGGGAGAGCGTAGGGGAGGAGCTGGCTCTCAGATCCGTGTTACTGAGCCTGTGGAGAATTGAACTCGGCTCCAAGATGAATTTCAGTTCCACTGATTCCAAGGGTTGAAAATCATCAAATCTCTCAGGCCGAGTGTAACGCGGAGACTGGGTGAAGTAATTAACTGCCCCCTGAGGGAGGAGGGGCTCTGAGAGCAAAGCTAAGGTACTTGGCTCAGGTTGGGTTGGGCAGGGCTGGAGACCAAGCAGGAGGAAAGAGGAGACATGTGGGCTTCAGAGCAATCACGTGGGTAGACCACAGAGATTATGTGGTTGCTGCTGTGCCCTGGCCACTTTCCCCTAGAGAATTCTGGTTCTGGCCTCCATCAGGAGCCAGCTCCTGGGTCACCTGGTACTTGCTGTGGGTTTCCACAGGGAGCTGAGATCTATTCCATGAAAGAAGGGCTGGTGGTGTCCCACTGGTGTCTGCTCCCTAGGGGCCACAGGTCAGTCCTGTCTCTGTGTCAAACTCTACCTGGTGTTATCACCACGCTATTATCACCACGCTGTTATCCATGCCTCCTCTGTCCCTTCCTTCCAGGTCTCTTGGAGCTTTTAAAGTGTATGTGGACCAAATGCCTCTTCCTGAATCCTGACCCAGAAACTCCCCAGTCACTCCTTGGCTTCCTTAGCCCAAGACCAGCTGATAAGCCTTGAGCCTGGAGCCAGCCCATGCTGTAGTCCCCAGGTTATTCCTCTGGGACTGTTATATATATCAGTTTATAGGTGATTATATGATATGATATAATCAATATTGCATTATATACAGTAACACCGTACAGTATCATTTGGGAGACCATAGAAAATATTACATATTGATTAACCTCAACCTGCAGCCATCCTCCCTGGCTGGCCTTCCAGATGGAGCTTGGGGCTCTGCTTTCCTAAAGGGATCTCCTATCTTCCCTCCACACTCTACTCTGGAGAAGATGGGAAAGCAAAGAAAGTGTGTGTATGTGAGGGGCGGGGCAGGTAAGAGAGAGGGAGAGAAATATGAGAAAGCAAGACCAAGATCAAGTCGGAGGCAGGCAGAGGCAGCTTTGATAGTCTGCCTATGTTCCCTGTGGACACAAAATCTGGTAGTTGTGCTTTTTCTGTGTGTAGTTCTGGAATAGTTTTCAGTCTTCGAGGGTGTAGGCATTTCTGTGAGTTGGGGTACGGAAAATATTTATTTTTCCCTCTTGTGAGTATTTGCCATGTGTGCACTTGTATATAATAAACATCTGGATAAATAAGGGTCTCTTTGCGTTTAAGTGACAGAATAAGAACCCTTTTGAAAGGATGTATGTGACTGCATGGGAGCGGGAGCTCATATTGCCCTTTTCTCCTGTGACTGCTTCTTCCACCAGGATGTGCATCACCCTAATTTGACTCACTGTAGCTATTTGCATGTTCCATTGTGTCTAATTCTCTCTTCCCGGAGCCCTCCTACCTTTTGGGGAAGCCCTGCTGCCAAGGCCAAGGGAGGCTTTGAGGGTCTTTGTGTATTGGTGAGTGCAGTGTCACCAACTGCATCCTAGGGAGTAGAATGAGCATTTGTCTGTGAGCCTGTTTATGCATTATGTGTGGGGGTGTTTCTATGTACATGTGTGGCAGGATTCAATTCCTGCCTCTCTGAGGTTTGCGTACATGCCTGAGTGTAGCTTGTCTCACCCCATGCCTGTGTGTGTGTGTGTATGTATGTGTGTGTGTGTGTGTGTGTGTGTGTAAAGGGCTGAACTGAAGCTTTGTCCTCAGGTCATTGTCTGGAGGAGTCTCTTTGCCTTCATTTATTCAGGGGCCCTTCAGATCTTGACAAATCTGTCACTCTAAATTTGCGAGAGATTATGGTGCTCTCTCCCCAGCCCGCAGAGAGGTGATATATGATATCTGCTGCCCCTATTGATTGCCTGATCTGGTGGCAGAGGCCGGCGAAATGAACTTGAAATGAACATCATGCCTCAACTCATTGTGCGTATAATACACTACTTAATCCCACATTTTTCAGCCGCTATGGAATTCAATTGATCAATCATGTTCCACTGATAGTACTGTTTTAGGGGTTATTGCTGCTCCCTCCACTCACTGACCTTTTTATTTATTTATTTTTTTGTGCACTCAGGCCCTGGTGGTAAGACAGGTTACAGAGGCGGCAGTGCAGGGAAGGGGAGGGCAGGAGGGGAAGCAGAAGGAAGAGGTGGCCCTGGGAGGCGGAGGCAGGAAGAAGAGGAGAAGGAAGGTGGGGGGTGGTGGGTAGCGAGAAGGTGCTAGAGAGCACAACAACAAAGTGGCTGATGAAAGCCTGCAGAGAATCTGCGCAGAGGCTAGAGGAGGCCTAGAAACTCCCAAGGGGGAAGGCAGCAGTCATGATGAATGGGGAAGGAGCACAAAGAAAGTTATGGGGGGACAAGGAGGTGAGCCCCAGGGTGAGGAGAGGGCAGTGGCACTACTGGTGGGGGACAGGGACTCAGCCCCCCACTCAGCCACAGGTCCCACAGGCTGTCAGGGGCTTTCTCTAGAGGAGGGGGTGATGCCCTATCCTCAGATAGGGAGAGGAGGAAGGAAGTAAGGTGAGGGGAGAGGGTAGGAAGGGCAGGGGGAGGGAGGGAGAGGCCCTGGGTCAGAGGTGCCAGGAGCTGAAGCTCTGGGAGGAGAAGGTCCAAAGCAGAGGAAGAGCAGGAGAAAGGAGAGGAGAAGAAAGAAGGCTTCCACACCAGAAGCTGAGGAGGCACTGGTTGGGTGAGGACACTTGGCGCAGGAATGACACCAGCTGGCCCTGCTTGTGCTGACGCCTGGTGTTCAGCTACAGAGGGCAGCCTGGGGCCTGGACAGGGTGGGTTGGGAGGTACAGGTTGGAGGAGGAAAAGGAGAAGACAGGAGCAGGGAAGGATAAGGAAAGAAAGAAAACAAGGACAGAAAGAACAGAAAAGGAAAACAAAATGAAGCAGTTGACAGTGCTGACCACCTGGCAGGTCTTCCCAGGATGATGGAGAAAGAGCTCAGAGTGGCACTTTCAGAGGGACAGTAAGGGAGAGGAAGAGACGGTGCTAGCCCCAGATGTTGAAGGGCTCTCTGGCAGAGTTGGGATAAAATAAAGGCGCAGGCAAATGGAGGTCTGGATCTGGGTTTCAGAGTGGGCAGGGAGGGAATGTGTGGGAGTAGATAACATCCACTCCGAAAGATTCCTCACCTGACAGCCTCAGTGCTGAGGAGCCAGGCTGTGAGCTGCTGGCGAGCAGGGATCATCACTAATGCATTTCTATAGCTCCAGTGCCAGACATGGCACATGGTTGGTCTTCAATAAATGATTGATTGAATGAATGAGACTTTCCTGAGTGGCATTCATAACCAGAACCTGGAAGAAGGTTTCAGAACTGGCCTTCCGACTTGTGGCATCTAGGATACTCGGTCATTTGTCAGGCAAGTTCCATGCATCCCTGGCTTTCAGGGGATGCAGAAGTTCCTGCATCAGGTCCCTGGTAGACTTGTTCCTCTTTTGCACTCATCCCACTGCCTGTTAGCCTAAAACAGCATCAACTCGGGTCCCCTGGAGGCCCTTCTCACTCTGAACAACACCATCTGGCCCACCTATGGTGCCTCAAGCCAATGGACAAAGAACATTATGCTCTCAGGAGCAGAACTTAGCCTTGGAGCATCAGAGCTGCCAACCAAAGTGGGTGGCAGAGGCTGCTTAAGGAAAGGGCCCTGAGAAGCCCTCTATATTTGTACTCCCTACACCAAGAGGGCTAGAGTAAGGTGGCCATATGTTCCTGTCTGGAACAATTCCTATTTCTGATACTGTTTCCTACTCTTAGGCCATATTTTCAAGTTGCGGTCAGAAAATGTGGCTGCTATAGGTTTAGAAAGACCCCATAGAGCTAGGAAGAGACCATGTGCTGGAATAACTGTCTCCAGCCGTGGAGGACTCGGCTCTGCTCTCCTTCTGCCCCCTGCCCATCTACACTAGCAGCACCCAAGTATCAAGAGCCTCTTACATGCCATGGCCAGATATCAGAACTCATTTAATCCTTCCAACAACCCTATGAGATAAGTACTCTGATACCCATTTTAAAGATAAGGAAACTTAGGCACAGAGAGGTTAAGTAGCTTGTCTAAGGCCACGGAGCTAGTAAATGATAGCTAGGATTTGAATCCTGATCTGTTCGATTCCAGAGCCTGCCTTCTAAATTACTGTGCTCTGCTGCTGCTGCTGCTGTCAAACTCAGGGCCACGGCTGAGGGCCACTGGCCTTATCTGGGCACAGCCTTCCTCATGGCATCCCCAGTTCTCTGTCTGGCCACCTCCCTATACTGAGGCTGAAACCTGTGGCATGTGTGCTGGCTGAGTACAGACTGCCCAGATGATTAGGGGACATCTGGCTCAAATTCTTCATGCTATAGTAAAGAAAACTAACTAGGTGAGTGTGAGGTGGGTGGGCCACTTATCCAAGGTCACACAACTGGGTAGCAGGACACTCGGGACTGGAGCCCAGTCTAGGTGCTCTGTCCACACCAGTGTGAGCCCACTCAAGGAGGGTGAGCTACCACAAGTCCTTTTTGGAACATTGACAGGATATAATTACATTAAATTAATTAAATTAAAAAAACTGCTGAGTTAAAGCTCACATTTTCTTCTCTGACCACTTCATATTCACTTAGTACTTAATGCAGTCTTCATAGATCTTATCTTATTTGGTCCCAACCATTCTTCAAAGTAAGTAGGAATTAAAATTCCTTTTTTATGGTGAGGAAACTAAGACTCAGAATACCTGAGGTGCAGATTAGGTGAGGGTAAATGTCTGACTCGAGGGCATATCTGCTAGGGAGCCTGACACAGGAAAGGTGCTTGGTAAACAGCTGTGGGCTGAACTGGTGGACAACAGCACTGCCCACACAGCAATATCCAGAGCCGGGGCTCCCAGCAGTGGGGCCCCAGACTTCATGCAAACAAAAAGAACATAAGACCAAAGATCATCTTGACTGAAAGAACTACCACCAACATGGTGACTGTGGTTACTTCCTTCTGCCCTCTGCCCATCTACACTAGCAGCACACAAGTATCAAGAGCCTCTTACATGCCATGGCCAGACTTCAGAGCTCATTGAATCCTTCCAACAACCCTATGAGTTAAGTACTCTGATTCCATAAGCAATTTTTATTCTCTTCTTGTCTAAGTTTTCCATGTTGTCCAGACTTTGTTCAATAAGCATGTACTACTTCTAGAATCGTTTATTAAAAATGTCTTGGGGCTGGGGGTGTAGTTCAGTCACGAGTATGTGCTTAGCATACTAAAAGCCTTGGGTTCAATTCCCAGCACCAAGAAAAGAAAATGTCTTTTAATGTTGATAAAAAGATATGATCTTCTCAGTTACCCCCCCCATCTGTTCCTGGGTTGCCCTGGAGCAGAACCCTCTTCACACCTTTCACTCTAGGCCAGAACCCTTGCACTGGCCAATCATAAATGGGGTTGTCTAGAGAGGTCTCAGCAGCTCAGGGAAAAGGGTAGTCACTGAACACCATGTCTTGGTCTAAGGCTAAGGAAAAGGGACATAAGTATTATTTCTTGTGCATTTACATCTTCTGTGGATTTCCAAAGTGATCACTGCAAAGGTGAAGAGATAGATGGGGTTGGGCATGGTGGTGCACACCTCTAATCCCAGTGATTTGGGAGCTGGGGTAGAAGGATCACAAGTTCAAGGTCAGCCAGCATCAGCAATTTAGTGAGACCCTATCTCAAAATAAAAATAAAAAGGAGCCACGGATGTAACTCAGTGGTAGAGAGCCCCCAGGTTCGATTCCTAGTACAGAGAAAGAGAGAGAAAGAAAGAGAGAGAGAGAGGTACAGATAGGGATCAAGCACTGGCCAAAAGGTAGGTAGAGTGGTGGGAATACACGGAATGAAATGATGCTATTTCCTTATTCAGAAAGCATGAGGACCCCTCAATGTTTAAAAAATCTGGATGAGATGAGCAGGGCCTGCCCACTGAATCCCAGGAAGTATGATTAGGCATTTGAGAAGAACTTTTAAAAAGTATACCAAAAAACCATACTGTCAGGTGTGGTGCTATATACCTATAATCCCAGCTGCTTGGGAGGCTGAGGCAGAAGGATCATGAGTTCAAAGCCAGCCTCAGCAACTTAGCGGAGGCCCTAGTGAGACCCTATCTCTAAATAAAATACAGAATAGGGCTGGTATGTAGCTCAGTGCTCGAGTGCCCCTGAGTTCAATCCCTGGTAGCTCAAAACAAAGCAAAACAAAACAAAACACATTCTAACTTCAGTTTTCTAAGCCCAAATACAAATATCTACTAGTCTATGGGGAAATTAACACTATCTGGGCTTTCACCTATATTCATTAAACCTGTTCAACTTTATGAGGCACTTATTATTTAACAAATTTTTTTTCAGTTGAAGTAACAGTCTCAGAGAAATAAAATGATTTGCGTGACATCCTATAACTAATACAGTATGTCTGACTCCAAAGCGCTCTCTATTTGGTCAAATTTGCCTTCCTCCCATGTCTTCACCATGTGGCCATCATTTATTGCACACTTCCTGTGTCCAGGCAGGCTTGAGGTACTTCACACACATTACCCTTAGAACTCACAGAGCACTTACAAAAAAGATGCCATTCGCTCAATTTTACAAATGAGGAAACACACTCAGGAAGGGTCCAAAATATGCGCAAGATCCCGCAGCTGACAAGACACGATCTCGGGGAAAGTAAATCTTCATCCACAGGCAGAAAATGACCTCAAAAAGTGGCTTGGGAAGAAAAAAAAAATCACGGAGGAAGTGGAAGCAGTAGGTGGGCGGTGGCCTCTCCACCTAGGCACCTCTCCACACTACCTTCTCCCTCGGAGGGGGTCACCCCAGTGCTGACCCCCAGTCTCCCCAGCTGCCAGTTGTTGCAGTTTCAAACTCAATTGTTCTCCCCGGTACTGAGGCAAATGGAGTCATTAATTACCTTCTATCGGCTGGGCTGAGTTCAGAATGCGATCAATATGCCCACTTGTCATTCAGGGCAGCCCGCCTGTGCAGCCCCAGCCCCACCCCCACAGGAGCAGCAAGGCAGGACCCGGAGGTCTGAGCTGCCACCCGGGGCCTCCCATCTGATTGGGAACAGGGAGTGAGGTTTAGGACGCTGAGGAATGGGGCTACTCCCCAGAGCTGGGGTGCCTTCCAGACAGGGATTGATGGAATGGGAAGAGGAGGGGGCAGAAGAGAGGATGGAGGAGGGAAGAAAAATGAAGGGAAGGAGCATGAGGGAATGAGGAGAGAGGGAGGGAGACTGAAAAAAAGATGAAGGGAAGATGGGGCAGGGTAGGGGAAGGATGAGGGGGGAGTAAGGGCGAGAGAGGAGGGAAGGGGTGCTAAGATGCCACAGCATTCTGAAAGGGGGCCCAGAGGGCCAGGCTGAGGAAAGAGTTGTGGAATGCCGCTTGTCCTAGGAGATAGATGACATACCCCCATTGCCTCCCAGATAAACTGGACAACCTATGAGTCTGGCCTGACCATGAACCCCAAGCCAACCTTGGCAGGCATGAAGAAGCCCTCAGAAATCTGGCTCAAATCTTTGGCTCGGGGCAAGACCAGGTCTGCCCATTCCACTAACCTTGGCAAACCACCTGCTATCCTTCACCAAGCCCAGCTTCTAAATGTTCACTGCTAGGGTGAGAGGCTGGGGGTGGCTGCAGCCAGTCTGACCTCAAGCTTGCTGTGCCCATTCACAACCACTTGCCTCTGGGGGCAGTAACTGCTTTAGGGACCTAACATAAGGCTGGACTAAGAGTAACATCTCCTGGGTTGAATCCTAGTTTGTTGCTCACTTGCTGTGTGACCTTGGACAAGCCCTGTGGGCTTCTCTGGACTGAGTGTCCTTAGATATACACAAGAGATGCTAGAGCCTCCCTCAGCAATATTAATTTTTCCTTTCTCTGTGTCCAATAGCCATCTCTTCAAACCTATACTGCAGAAATAATAACAATAATGACTAAAGCAAATCCAGTTCCTATTACGGTACCAGACCCTATTATAGCACTGATTTAATTCTTAGAATAACAGCAACTAACATTTATTGTTTACCACACACCAGGCACTTGTCTAAGAATTTTTTACAAATCAACTCATCTAATTTTCACAAGAAAAACTTAAGCAGGAAGCTTCTTATCTCAGAAATGAAAGTGCAGAGGTTATGGAACGTTCCCAAGGTCACACAGGCACAATTAAGGAGTGACAGAGGAAGGCCAGGCAATCAGCTTCCTGCAGCTGAGTGCACTCCTGAGAAAGTGAAGGCTCATGAGGAGAAATAACTTCCTACAGCAAATAAGTGGCACAGCCAAAAGTAAATTCTATATGTGCCATATTTTTTAAAAATGCTTGTTTCTTCATTAAACTGTGAATTTTGAAGGCAAGGACACCATATTTTTCATCTTTAAGAACAGCATGGAGCCTGATACATGATAGGTGATCACAAACATTGGCCAATTCGTTGAATAGATTTCTAAAAACAAAAGCCTGATGAATTCTTAACTTGACTTTCTCAATGTTTTACCTTTCAGAAGGAAAAAGAAAGAAGAGAAACTACTGCTCTGGATTCCGTGTCATTCACATTTTATAGTTGGAAAGTTTCATGCAGATAATTTAATCTGATTCCCTCTTAGAGATTTAAAATTTAAACCAAACAGAAAACAACAACAACAACAACAACAACAACAAACAAACAAACAAACAAAAAAAACACGAAACAACAAAAGCAGGCTCAGAGAGGGTACATAATGCTCCCATGTCACAGAGCTAGGCATTGCTAGAATTAGAACTCCTAACCCAAGGTCCTTTTTACTATTTCAGGTCACTTAATTCTGACCAAAGAAGAAAAATGGATAAAAGGGAAGTGGTGGGTATCTGGGGGCAAAGCAACCATGTCTAGAGTTGACAGTAGTAAAGGAAAGGGGCACTGGCAGAATCCAATCTGAGGAAAGCAAACTGCTCTATGTAGAGGAAAAGAATAGGCAAGGGACCCCACAGCAAGAGAGTCTAAAAGAGAATATAACTCCATAAGGACAGGATGCTCTAAAAATGAAAGTCTGCTTTCATAAGCTCAAACAATCAACCTGACGAAGTAAAGAGAGTAAGAATGGGGGAGGGGTGGAAAGAGAAGGACATTTAAGGAAAATCACCACTGTTGCACACGACTAAGCTTTAAAAAATGATGAGCTTAGATTTTAAAAGGACATGTACATTGAACAGTGGAAGATTATGCAGCCATTAAAAAATCATGTTTTCAAAGAATATGCAATGATATGTGAAAATGCTCCTATATAAAGTTAAGTGAAAATAGCAAGACATAAGGCTGTGTATACAGTACCATTTTAATTTTGATTAATAATGATATATATGTATAAAGTTAAATATGCACAGGAAAAAAAGCCTGGAAAAATGTATCAAATTCTAACAGTAGTTATCACTTAGTGATGAGATCATGGTTGATTTTCTTTAGAGCTTTATTGTTTTTTCCAAACATTTTACAATGAATATGTATTGCACTTATGAACAAACAAAAGCTATGTATTTTTTTTTCTCTTATAAAAGACAGAACAGCTGGGTGTGATGGCACATGCCTGTAATCCCAGCAGCTTTGAGGCTGAGGCAGCAGGATTGCAAGTTCAAAGCCAGCTTCAGCAACTTAGTGAGGCCCTAGGCAACTCAGCGAGACCCTGTCTCTAAATAAGATATTTTAAAAAGGGGCTGTGGAAGTGGCTCAGTAGTTAAGCACCCCTGGATTTAATCCCTGGTACTAAAAAAAAAGAAAAGACAAAAAAAGAACAGATGAAAGGAGAGACCAAACTAAAGATGGCATGAAAGTAGCATGCACCTGTCAGGAAGACAAAGACTTGGAATAAGATGAGACAACAAAAAAGGACCTTTGTTGCTATGTATGGGGCAAAGAACAAAAAAAGAAGATGAGTTTAAGTTCAGTCCTTGGGAAGAGGCAATACTGAGAGAGGACAGGGAGGAGGCAGAATTTCTAGATCTCTAGCTTGCCTTTGTCTTCTGCACCAAAGGCTGAATCTTCAAAAGGCAGTCAGCAGGAAGGTCCTGGTGCCCTGGTGGGAGGGCCTGGCAGGTAACCCTGAGCCATGCCAATTGAGTTAACTTCCCCAGATCATTTGTATGTCAGGACCCTGCTGTTGATAATACTTGAGCCAAGAAATGATAAGGAAAGAGTGAAGCAGTGACAAACCCAATGCCATCCTGCCTTGCAGAAAATGGGGAAAGGTAAGGGTAGGCAAACTACACTACAATAAATTCAGTATCAGGCTCTGAATATCTTTTAGAAGAAATTATTATACAGCTAATTTGTGGACACTAAAGAAGAAAACTTGGTACTCCAGAGCCTGCGCACACTCACTAAGTTGTGGCACAGTAACTCAGTATCAATGCTAAGATCAAATGCTACCTTGAGACTTTCCCAAAATTGGAAGCAACTGTTTTTTTTTTTCTTTCTCTCTTTCTCCCCTCACCCTTCTCTCAACATTTATCACAGTCTCTCAAGCCTTAATCAGAGCATTGAGCACATTCTGCTGGTATAATGAAGTACACATCTCTTCCCTAGATTACAAGCTTCTTGAGGTCAAAGACTGTTCTATTTTACCTTTGTAAACTGATTTACAAAGCAGGCCATTTGCTCATCAACTTAAATTGATTCTTATTGATTGATTAAGGAAATTCTGAGGGTGTAGTAAATGTTAACATCTGGCAAAGAATCTCTTTCTTAGTTTTATGGGCGAGGTGAAGAGAAGTGAAATGGTTAATGGCTATTGGGTAGGCTCAATAATACCTAAAGCATTCGTTTATTGCAACCAGGAGGGAGGTATCTACTGGTTGGCCATGCACTTTCCCTTATTTTCAAGGAAAAATAGCTAAAGGAAAAGAAAAGGAGCTACTTGGGTGATGATATAGAAGACATCCTTATGACCTTAATCGGGTAGAATTAAGAACCCAAACCAACAAGATGAAATTCAACAGGGATAAATGGAATGCCCTATGTTTAGGTTAAAAAAAATCAATTCCACAAGGCAGAATGGGGTAGGCCTGGCTTGATAGCAATTGATGTGAAAAAGATCTCGAGGTTTTAGTTGACCACGAACTCAATATGAGCTCGAGTCTGACACGGCTGCTAAAAAATCGAATGTAATCTTAGGCTACATTATGGATGTAGAGTCTCCAGACGGAGAGGGGCAATGGTTCCACTGTACTTGGCATTGGCTAAACTGTCTCTAGGGTTCAGTGTTCCTTCAAGAGTGACTTTAACCTTCAAGAATAAATTCCAAGATGGGTAACTAGGATGGTGAAGGAACTCCAGCAAGGGCAGGAACACGTCATGTGAGAAGCTAAAATCCATACAGGACTTAGCAAAGTGGTCAGTAAATAGAGTTGAATGAATGGAAAGAAAGGAAGGATGGGGGAAGTCAAATGGAGATCTTGACCACCATCTATCACTTCAGTGGCAAACTTCATGGTCTATATGTACTTGAGGAAATTGAGATTTTGAGATTATATAATTAGCTAAAGTTCCCAAAGCAAACAGGAAGTGGAAGTGGAGTCCATTTGGACTCCAACCCCTGTGCTCTTCCCTCAATCCCACAGTGGCTCAGTATAACAGCAAAGCTACAAACAATAGCAACTGTCCATTTACGCTTTATATCCAGGCAGGAGCTGTGCCTATTAGGCAGAACTACCGGAAAGGAGAGTTCCATGGTAAGGAGCAGGTAAGATCTGATGACCCTCAAGAATCTGAGACTGTGCCTCGTTTCCACTCTCAGGCCAGCCCCTGGTCTCTTTCCATCCAGGAGGTATCCCTGGAGATGGTTCCTCCCCATCTTAGCAGCGCCCCCCACCAGGCTGAAGTCCATTTCTTGCTGTCTATTCTAGCCAGTTCCCGTCCCCAGTAGACTGGAAGCTCCTGAGATCCCTGCACACAGTCAAACACAGTGGGTGCTCAGGCCCACACTGACACAAAGATCCCGAGAGGAAAGCTACATGTTCTTAACATTCCACCAGCTTACACTCCAAAGTCAAGGTTCTCAGTCTGAAATGCACTTGAGGACAGAAGAATGGCCTGAATGACTATTAGGGCCCTCATGTAGGGAAGAGGGAGAGTCCAGGAAATTTACCAGCAGAGTTACTTTCCCATTTTGAATAAGTTAGCTCTCTCTCTCCCCCAAAGCCCCCAGGTTACCCCCTGCTGAGGCATAGCCAGTCCTATTGTGTGACCTATGTGTGGAATAGTGGAAGGTGCTGAGAGCAGAGATGGGGGAGGAGGAGACAAAGGCCAGAGGCAATGGAAAGGGAACCCAGGGGTGGTGGGAGAGAGAAAAGAGACTCATGGGAGGAAAGGGAGGGGAGTCCCTGGGTGATCAAGTTCCCTGCTTGGGAGCACCCTATGTGCAGTCCTGCAGGCATGCCCACAAAGCTGGAGGGCAAGGAGGGCTCACTGAAAGTCTGCAGAGTCCCCAGATCTCCTTTTGCCCTCCTTGGGCTGGCAAGTAGGGGGTGGGGCTTTCTACCTGGTCCTGCACTGCCCCCCTCAAAGCTGGGCTCCAGCCCAGGCCAGAAACAGTTAGAAACCTCTCTGGAGCCAGGAGGGAAGGGGGCTTTGTTAGCTCAAAGGACACAAGCAAGGTGAAAAATTACATACCAGGCCGCCCTAAGTATGCTTGTTTAGAGAAACTGCTTGCATTTATGAAGTCTTTGGTGCGGAAAGCAGGGTTGCAAATGACTGCATCAGAGCGACAGTAAAGGCCATTAATTTCCTGTTATGTTTTCCTGTGTTGGGGGCTTTATTAATTTAATTTTACACTGTCAAACAACAGCGAGAGCTGACACTGCCACACCGCCACGGCTAGGGTTTTCTTTTGTGTGTGTGTAGCAAGGCTTTGCCTGACATGCAAATCAACGCTATTACCAGAACCAATAAAGATGTGTGGAGGGAAGAGGGGAGGGCAGAGGGAGGGAGGGCAGAGGAGAGAGCAGGGGACAGAAAGGGCCAAGGCTATCCTCCACCAGTTTCTGCCTTCCTCTGTGCCTAGTATCTCCTGGCTGCCCAGGGCATTCTCCATGATCAGCAATTTCTGCCCACCCTTCACTCTCCCACTTCCCTTCATTCTCTGTCTGTAGTCTTTTGTCCCAGCTCCTGAACAGAGAAAGACATGAAGTCTCCAGGAAGAAGCAGGAGACAGACTTCTCCTTACTGTCTGTTCCCAGATGAGGCATTTCACAGAAGCCACAGGGACAAGAGACAGATGCTGCCATACTAAGAGAAAGCTCTTGCTGCACACTTCACTTTGGGTCATTCTCTCTTCCACATTCCCATTCCTCAAAAGCCAAGGATCCTGGCCCACTTACACATTACCGGTGCATACATGCACACACCCATATTCTCATGCACAGGAAGAAGAGTCTGGAAAGGAAGATCCTCCAACTTGCTTACAAGTCCCTCTGAGAGTTCCCATGCTATAGCCCTGTTGGTCATTTATTTCCCTTGAATTCTCAGAAAAAGGAAAAAGGTCTCAAGTTATTTCTCTTTAAAAGAAACTCCAATGGCTGTCCTCAGCAGCCACAATACCCACTTGGTCAGTAGCCACAATATCCACTTGATCAGTATTAAGAGAAAAGAGAGGTTCCTGGAAGATCCAAGAGTACCACATTCTGGTTTTGTTTTTTGTGGTACTGGGGGTTGGAACCCAGGGCCTGGATCATGCTAGGGAAGGACTCTACCACTGGGTTACATCCCCAGACCTTTTTATTTTATGTCAAGACAGGGTCTTATGAAGCTGCCGCCTACCCTTGAACTTGTAATCTTTCTGCCTCAGGCTCCTAAGTAGCTGAGATTACACGTGTGTGCCACCACACTTGATTTCAATGGTACAGTATTCTGATTCCTTTTCCTACATAGGGGCTTGTACCCATTGCCCCAAGACCACCCATACCATCTCTCACCCAGAGCAGCTTCCATGATCCGGCTACCCCAGGCAGTTCACACGGCCCCCAGCTTAGCTTTACTATACCACCAGTCTTCCCAGCACTCATACTGATGGCCACACTGCCTGAGTGGGTAGAGATGGCAGGTGGGCAGGGAAGAAGGGGGAAAGTAGCTCCTGGAGCCACTCCTCCTAAACACACCATCTGCATTCTCCCATCCCAGGCTTCTCAGGCTGCTGTGGCCTAGGGTGATGTATATGTGTGTGTGCTTGCTGGTGTCCACACATCTCTCCCTATGTCACTGGCTTGCTTGCTCTCCTGCCCACACTTTCTGCTTCAGGAGCTGTTTGGCAGCCTCGGAGAGGCTACTGGAAGGAATCCAGTTCTCCTGAGGAAGAAGGCATAAACTTCATAAACTGCATTTACTTTAATGCAGGTTCCTGAGGCTGCTTTCCTCCAGCTTGTTTTCCCTCCCCGTCTACTACATCTCCATCACATTCTATCCCCAATCCCGTGTGCACCCAGATTACATGCTATAGCCAGACCTCTTGAAAAGACGAAGCCTGGGGCAGAGAAGGGGTATGAGTATGAGCTCCACTCATAGGAGAACTCTCACGGCAGTCCTGGACAGGCCCCAGGAGATGCCTACACCCTGTCTCCAGTGGAGATGAGCACAAAGGGTGCTTTGAAGCAAGCAGGCAGCCTCAGGGAGGGAGGGGATGCTGACATTTCTTGGGGATGGCCAAATGAGGAGCCACCTGGAGGCTGGGCCACAGGCTTTCAAGAAAGGAAGGGAGATAAGGCAGGGCCTCTGCCAGTTTGAGGTTTGTGAGGCCTCTCTTGTCTGCTGCTGTCAAGGTCAGCAGGTTCGGGTTCACCGAAGGGTCAGGATGGTTTGAATTACTGGCTCTGCTGCAACTCCGGCTGTGAGGCTCGTGACTATCTTCCAGCCCCTGCACCAGGCCCCACCCTCCCCCAACCCTCCTGGCCTTTCTACCCCCACAGGCAGAGTGAGAGGGTCCCAAAGAGCCTGAAGGCCTGAGAAAGGCAGGGTGGGAAGGGGTCCTTCTCTGGGCTCAGTGGTTCAGGAGCCTGCCAGGACCCATTCTTTGGTGGGCATGATCCCGGGTTCTCCCTTCCCCTTTAATATCTCCAAACCCATTTTCCAAGGGGTCCTCATGCCAGCTGTCTGCCCTTCTCACTGCCCACTGGTCCGCAGAGGAGGAGGTGCTCTGGGAGGCAAGCCCACAAGCAGCAGGGCCTGGGGGACAGCCCTGGGCCTGGCTCCTCCCTCCTGTGTGCACAGCCTGCTCTGGGGGAGAAGGGCAGAGCTGAGGCAGCGGATTTCTTGCTTGGTGCCCTTGCCAGGAAGGGAAAGGAGAATGATGCCTACCTGCAGTGCTGGAAGACAGTTGCCCAGGGATGACCAAGAGGTGAAGATGGATTCTAACACGATGAGTGCTCATGAGAGGGTGAAAATAGGGCAGCGGGGTGGAGAACCTCCTGGCCTTTGCTGAGGGATTTGTAATACCTGTGTTGAACCTACCCAAATATCTGGGGGTGGAGGGACACATGTACCCCCCTCTACAACAAATCTGTGCATTTTTTCCTAGGGATGGTCCATCTATCTATTCTGGCTTCTGACACTATATGAAAAAATATATGCTCATTTGTACTAAACCTCAAAATACTTCCTCAAACAATCTACTCTTTATCCATAGTAGTATGAACTAGTTGGGAAACAAAGGTAGTTAATAATTTGATTGATCTCTGGTACAAATGCACGGTTTTATAGATAAATTCATGAGCCTGTCAGTCTCACACAGCCATGGATAAACCTGGGTACTTACCCACAGAAAAATACAGTCACCTGCATGCAGGGCCCTCAGTAAAAGTCTTAATAGAACATCAACATAACCTCCAAAAGCATTCTACATCTACCTCTGTAGAGTGACATAGTGTGTTCAACAGGCTCATGGCCAATATTACCCAGAGAGTTTGGCTAAAATATGTGATTCAACTAGGAAAATTCCCCTCTCAGGTATGACCAGTCGAATTTCCCTGGTTACTATAAAGATATACTCATGACCACAAATGTGTTCATAAGTGGGTTTTTTTTCTGGTGTCTTAGTGAATGTTGACCTTTGAACCTTAACTTTTTCTTGAACTGGAGTAGATGTTAGCTAGGTTTATAATATTAGTTGGAAAATGAACACAGGCTGAGCTTTGTTAATGCAGTTAAATTCAGGAGCTTGTTTAGATAGATGGTTCCCTTTGTGTAGCTTTCCTTTCTGGCCTTTCATAGGACCTGTCACATAGGGGCAGGGTCTGTGACATGTGCTAGGCAGTATAGAACATGTGAAGACATATAATCCTAACAGTAATTCATAAGGCACCTTAGTCCCTACTTATCCAAATTTTACTTTTCAAGGTTTCAGTTACCTACAGTCAAGTATAGTCTATTAAATGGAAAATTCCAGAAATACACAATTCATAAGTTTTAAATTGCATGCCTTTCTGAGTAGCATGATGAAATATTGAGCAGCCCCCTCTGTCCCACCTGGTATGTGAATCATCCTTTTGTTTGGCATATCTATGCTGTACCTGTTAGTCACTTAGTAGCCATCTCAATTATCAGATTAACTGTCATGGTATCAATGTATGGCTACAATTATTCTATCTTATTATTAGTTGTCGTTAATCTCTTATTGAGCCTTATCTATAAATTAAACTTTGTCCTGTGTATATATAGAGAAAAAACAAAGTATGTGTAGGACTGGGTACTAACCTTGGTTTCAAGTACTCACTGTGGATCCTGAAACATATCTAGTGGATAAAGGGGGGCTGCTGTGTTCTCTAAGAAGGAAATCAGAGTGGTGTGTGTGTGTGTGTGTGTGTGTGTGTGTGTGTGTGTGTGTGTATTAGGCAGTAAACAGACATATTCGTGTCCAAGTGCTGGGTTTAGTTTAAGAAATCAGTGAAACCTCATTTTGTTTACCCAATACAGTGCAACCTCATCATGTCTCCTGGGCCCTCCTTAGCAACCTCTCAGCTCCTTCAAGCTGAATCCCATCCCACTAAAATAGTGCAGACTCAGCAAAACTTCCCCACGCTCTTCTCATTCAGGGTGAGCTTAGGTCCCTCTCTGGTTCCACCAGCTCCCTGCACTGGGACCAAAGGCCACCAGGAGTTTAGGTTAGTGTTGTAGCCTCTGTTTCTAAATGCCCACTCCATGCCCTTTCCCTCTCAGTTCAGAGCAGGCTCACCTACCAAGCAGGGCTCACCTGCACACTTCCCCCACCAGCCTTGGCCAACACAGCAAGCTGCGCCCAAAGACCCAGACCCAGGGCCCCCCAGGTGGCAGGGCAGTGGCAGATTTTCCTCTTCCCTGGGGTCTCCTCACCTGCCTTTTCTGATACTGACTCTCCTCCCACTGCTCCTCCAAGGGAGAGCCGGGAAGACAGCTTGGTGACCAGGGCATGCCTGGTTTCCATTAATGAGATACACGGAGCGCAAGCCAGCCATGGAGGCAGCCTACAAAAGGAGGCGATCGGGCGGCCAGGAGCCGAGCTGCTCAGGTAATTGGTTTATCTATCTGGAAGCAGGGGGAGCAATCTCAGCACAGACAGACTAGCAGTAAAGTCTCTTCCTTAAGGCTATTTCCTTTGTCTTTTCAATTGCTTGCACATCCATGTGAGAGAGGGAGAGAGTGTTAAAGAGAGAGGGAGAGGGAGAAATGTTAATTTGTGAATTAATGGCTTTTCTCAGCGGAATTGTAAATTCAAATGTCACCTCACACGGTGACACCATGGCTGGTCTGCTGAAGAAGCAATGATAAGATCCCCCACCTCCCTTGGTGCCCCTCCCTCCCCAAAGATAGCTGTGGAGTGGAACATGCTATTTTTAATTTACAATAACAACACAACAGAGGTATGCAGTAATGACTGCCTGCTTCCACCCTCCTCCTGGCTTCCTGCCCCCCAGTCCAGGTGGCTCCCCCATTTCCTCTCTCCCCAACCCCTTCTGAGACAACACCTCACCTCACCCTGGCTGGCCCCCACCCCACCCAGCCAGTGCCTGATCACATGGGGGGGTGCCTTTGGAATTGACAATGCTGCAACCCTCTCTTCTCCTTCAATAATCAGGGAATTAATGACCCTAAAGTTAAAGTGAGGCTGATACTGAGGCCCTGCCCAGCGTTGGGAAAAAGCCTTCATTGTTTTCAAGCAGGAGGCGGGCAGCAGTGAGGGAGATTCATGGATGGAGATTGAATATGCAATTTTCTTTCACCTTGCCAAGAGCTGCCCCTGGGCTGTGCCTGGCCTAAATTTTTCCTTTTACCATCTCTGCCTTATCCGGCCCTCCCACCTCCCTTCCATTCTTTCCAGAAAATTACCTTCAAAATTGATTTCCACTTTTACAAACAAATATAATGGGAACACAGGAAAAAACTTGGGCCGTGATGAATTAGGGCTGTCAGGTGCTTCCAGGTCTCCTTTGCTTTTGTTTTACTACCCGATCTGCTCTTTGTTTTTCCAAGGGCTGGAAAAACTGCCCCCCATGCACTGAGTGCCTGACCCTCCAGGCCACCAGGGCCTCAGTCCTACACCCCCTCAGTGGCCCACGGTGGAAGCCGATCCAGGCCCTGAGACTCTGTTAGCCTCTTAGGTGCCCAGTGGAAGCCTGAACAGCTGCCTCTTTTCTGTTTTCTGTCCTTAGGAACCCACTTTTTCAATGTTCTCTAACCACCACCCTTAGCTATTTCCCTTGACCCCCACACCATGATCCCTCTGGCCCTCATACCTCTTAAAGTCCAGACCAGATGCAAACCTCCACCTCCTCTAATGTGGGCAGGATCAGTGTATACCTCGACTAGAGCAAATAAGAGACAAACACTGAGAGATCTTGAAAGACAGGCAGGTAGAAGATTGGGGGCCATTCCCTGAGACTGGAAGACCAGACTCCTCTTCAAAGGGCTGCAAGGGTTCTGAGCTGCAACTCCCACACAGCCTGAGCGAGTGAGGGTTCCCAGCTTCAGTCTCCCTAGGGTTGGCCCCAGCCATCCCTGGAGGCAAACTCAAGACATCCCATCCATTTGCCAACAGATGTAGAGAAGGTTCTATGGGCCAAACTCTATTTGCATGTCTGTACCCAGGACCATGGACACTCAACTAATTCAGGCCTAGCTTAGAGCTCTCCTCAGTCATTGGTGCTGGTAGACACACATATGGTTATACTGGTACTCTCTCTAAGCATGCACACTACCTAGAAAACTGAATACCTTTCCAACACGTGACATATCATATCTCCTTACACCCAAAGATCTCAGAGGAGGTAGAACACACACACACAGAGACTCATACTTGCATGAACTGTGGGGAAAATTACATATGGTCTCTAAAACAAGCATACATTTTTCCAAGGTAAATAAATCTATTTGCATGTAGGAGCAGAAATATATTAGATGGATAGAGGGAGTGATGCCCTCATATTAAGGGGGAAAAGGGTCTTTATTTATATACATAGAAAACACCAACAGGTAACCATAGAGCAAATGAATAGGTAGAGATGGACAAAGGTTATCCCAGTTACACAGGTGAGGCCAACTGCACTGGTCACATCCAGGTTAGCTTATCCAGCATCAGCCAGAGGCTGCCGTAGTAATAAGAAGCTACACCAAGGTTATGGAGCCTGTGTCCAAATCAGTTTCTTTCTGACACAACTTCATTTCCCCATGAAATCAAAACCCATAACGAGGCTTTCTTTCCCAGATGCAAATCAATCCATCTTCCAATATGGAGTTGGTGCAACACTCTATATCCATGATCTCATGGAATCTTCTCCATAGTACTTGTGAAGAAAGAATTGTTACCATGTCCATTTTATAGAGGAGAAAACTGAGGTGATGCATGTTAAGTGACTTGCCCAAGGTCACACTGATAGTAAGGGGCGCTAAAATTCATGCCAAGCTATGCTCGCCCCAGAGCTCACATTGTCCCCCCTGAGCACTCTGCCCATCCATGCTAAGCTCCTGGGCTGCATGCTGACCTCCACCCTGCACCCTCTTTCCTAGTGGATCTTTGCAGCTTTCTCTTGCCTCCATCCAGGGCTCCTAGACAAGGGTAGGTGCTGCTCATTTCCACAACTTATTCCCCTTCTTTGTTCCAAGACTAACCTGAGCAACACTCTTTGGGACTTATAGGAGGGAAACTAACTAAGGAAATAAACTGCTTCTTTCACTTACAGCTTCATCCAAATCAGAAGGGAGTTATTAAAGGCAGTCACAGGACTAGGCCATTTGTAGTCACACAACTTGCCCTGTCTAAAAATGCACAACTGTACCAGCTTGGCACCACTTAGCTGCACAAATCATTGTGCATCTAATTAATGGAATGCAAACCCACAGCCTCTCTGCAATCCCACACATCAAAGGATGACACCAACACACCTCCCTTACACCAATCAACAGACTCGCCATGACTTTATTTGGATTTTTGGACAAGTTATGTAACTGCTCTATGCTTCAACATGGCTGCCGATGGACAGCAATGCTCTGGGCCACAGCAGAAAGCAAAGGGCATCAGGTCCCCCCCCCCCCGCAGTGCTGAGGTTGGAACTCAGGTCCTCATGCTTGCTAGGTAAACACTCTACCGCTGAGCTACAGTCCTAGCCCATACGTCGGTTTTAGGCTGATTAAGGATAGGAAAGTTCAAATCTCTGTATTCCAGCTTCAACCTTCTGAAGATCAATGTCCCTTCAAAGTTCCAGGGAATCCAGACCTAATGCACCCACCCATAATTTTAGTTAAGAAGGAAGGAATTTAGCAGGGTACTGAATGATGATTCTTCCTTCTTAGACTGAAGCATAGCCTGTCTTCTGGGGACTTCATGACATGACTTTCTCATCTATCGCTGGTCTGTCTATCTCCTGGGAGTTTCTGGACTCCTGAAGGAGAGTCACAGCTTCTAAAGTGGCATATTTCCCAAGGGAAAATCTTGGGTTTTCCACACTCCCACAGGCCAGGACATGGCAAGAAGTCTCAAGCAGCCCACAGTCACCATCAGCTTTTCCCCAGAGTCACAGCTGATCGGCCCTTTACTAATATCCCCATGGATATGATTGCTGCAGATACTAATAATGCTGTCCATATTCTGAGTGCCAGTGCCAGTAACGCTCTGGGTATTATCACTGTGAACACCAGTAACTACTGCTGAGATTGTCTCCACTAATGCCAGCACATGCTGCAGTCATTGTCCTCGCTAATGCCCACCACCGTGACATTGTTAGAGCTGAAGAATGGGCCGCACTGTACCCAGAGGCAGGAACCGGAGCAGCTTCCTGGAGGGCAGAGAAGTACCCAGCTTGCCCTCAGGATATGCCACTTTCAGGGAGATGCCACAGTGCCTGAGGCCAAAGGAGAACCAGTTTGGCAAGGGGCATCCAAGGTCCTCCTGGAGGGAGATGTGCCTGGCCTTCCATTCCCTCTAGGGTCTAGTCTCTGGACATGAATCCTCAGTCCCATCCCAACATTCCTCAGGGCCCCCAAGTCAGTTTCTCTTTCGCCTGCAGTAGTGGCCCAAGAGCTGAAGGACATACTGGGTGTCTGCGCAGCCTGTGCCCGAGGCTTCCTCCTGCGACCGGCCTGCCAGCTGCTTTGCTACCTTGGCCTGACTGCAGAGTTGGGCTACATCATCTTGACACATAATTATCTCCCCTATTCTTAATCATCTGAGCTGCTCCCTAATGCAAACTGGGTCTGGCTGCTTGGAGGCATCAGGAGTGGGGGAGGGGGAGGAGGGCTGCCACAGATCTACCTTTGCTCTTCTCTCCCTCCTCTCCCTTCCCACCTGGGTCCCATGGATCAAGAGCAGGGCAGTGGTCAGGAGAACCTGGCCTCCCCCACAGTCCTGGCCTCCAGGGAAAGGACAGCTGTATCTGGCCTGAGGTTGGTCAAGAGAAGAGGGATTCAGGACAAAAGAACCCCCTGCTAAAAAAGGACAGGGCCTCTGCTCCTCCTTACTGGCTAGGTAAGTGTTTAAGAGGAAACTTCAAGGTCCCCATTATCTCTCACCTGAAGATTTCAACTGCTTCCTCACTGTCTTCCTGCCACCATCACTGTCACATTGCTGGGAAGAGGAGTTTCTCAAATCCAGCTGTGCTTCTGTCCTTCCTGCCCAGACACCTTCAGTGGCTACTCCTGCTTTCAGGAGAAAGGTCCTCCCTCCTTACACAGCTCAGGCTTGCCCTGCTCTCCTGCTACCTGAACCCACCTACTGAGCCTTACCTTGCACAATTTCCCTTCATGCCTGTTCATTCCTGCCAAAGCTGCCCTGCATTTGCTGGTGACAAGGTTTGCTCTATTAGATAGGATTTCAGGCTGCCATTGTATGTAACATCTTCCTCAGCCATGGTCAAGGCCTCTCCTCAAAGAGCAGCCCTACCTGGCAGTGACCTCCCTCCCCACCTCCTTCTCACTCCCAGCTCCCAGGTGGCCAGACCTCTAACATGCACCATATCTGATGGACCTTTCTGTTCTTTGGACTCAGTGTTTATATGCCCCACTGGAAAATAAGCTCTTTAAGGACAAGAATCATATCTTCTTTTACTTGGGGATCCTCTGCACCAAGCTTTTCTTGCAGCTGATGTGCAGGAAGTTTCACTGAATTAAATTAACTCAGAACAATGAATGTGCGCAACTGCTCTGAGAGGACAGCACTCTGTCCTGGGCCTGCCAGGCCTAGCCCTGGGTGGCTAAAGCCTCAGGCCAGTGCCTTCCTACCCCAGCCTCCCTTCATGGGATGTCCGCAGAGGGCATGCATGCCCCCAACCTCAGGCCAAGGGGGTAACGGGGTAGGGTGGACAGAAGTGGTGCCTCCCTGGCCCCTGGACATCTCACACTCTGAATAACACAGGGGTTGGTAGCTAAAGAGAAACGCTTAGGGTTTGAGAGGCAGATTCTACCAAAGCACTCAGGGTGCCAGGGAGCTTGGCTAAGGCCTGAGTATGGGAAGTCCCAGGGAGAGCTGGGACTTAGGGCCTTTCACGCTGCCTCCCACTGCCCATCAGGGGCTGCCGCCAAAACAACCACAATGAAATTTAGTGAGTGGCAAAGGCCGTGGCAGCCAAATGGGTTTGGATATTTTGGAAGAAGGAGAAATAGAGCCAGACAAGCTGTTTCCCTGTGAAACGAGGCTATTACGGCTTCTGGAAAGAGGCCAGCACCAGGTCATCACTGTCTTGCCAGACCTAGGCCTCTCCTACACTCCATCCCGTCTGCTAGAGGCCCGTCCTCACACTCTTTCTTCCCTCTGCCTGGGCTCAGGAAATCCAGGCTGTGGCCCATGGAATATCAGCTTTGTCCCTCTTCTCTATTCTTCACTTGCTCAAGGGCTTGTCTATGCTTGGGGTAACCACAGGACAAACTGTCCAAACAGTGCATTCTTGAGAGAAAGGGAGGTGTTGCTGGGTCAAGATGAAGAGACAAAGACATAAATTTGGAACTTCTTGGGCTAATGGAATATATATGGTCACCCTTTATGCTCATCTTTGGAGGATTCTGTCTCAGAATTTCATGGGAGATTCCTTTAACTACTGCCTTCTACCAAAGCCACTTCCCCAGCTAGGACCATGAGAAAATTGGGGCAGGAAGCAGGCCTGAGACACTGGGCTCTCTGTTTGTCTGGACCTGTCAGTCCTGTGCCCTGGCCTTGTGCTTCAGAACAAAACCAGATGGTCACCAAAGGAACCCTATTGCCACTTCATTTCAAGCTCACCCCTACCACTCTGTCCCTCCCTCCGTCCCTTCCTTCCTTCTTTCTTTCCTTCCTTCCTTCCCCCGCTGTTTCTCTTTATTCCCCTTCCCTTGAACTCTTCCCAACCTGACGGTCTGGCTATTTCTGGAGTGCTCCGGGGGCATGAGGGGAAGAGCCAACAAGAAAGTGGAGTGGTGTTTTCTCCCATGGAGAAGAAGAAAGATCCCATGTCCAGTGACACAAGTGGTTTTAATGAGGCAATGTCCTTGTGTTACAGAGAAAGGACACCAGGGTCAGCTGCACCTGCCATCACCCATACCTTCTTATGGGTTGGGATCAAGTGAGAATAAAGTAGGCTCACCTTTCATCTTTGGGTCAGAGACCAACTGTTCCCCATACCTCCAAAACCTTCCCTAGGTAAATGGTTCATGCCTTTCCTGAAACCCCACAGGGACAGCTGGGGTGAGTCTCAGCTGAAGGTGAGGCAGTCAGGGCTGAGCAGATGGTTAAGCTGGTGGCCCCACCAGTAACCTCCCTCCCTCTCTCCAGGAGCCAGCAGGGCAGTGGGGGGACCTGGGTTTTGCTACTAAAACTGATCTCACAGCAGAGCAGCTGCAAGGCCAGGCAGAAACCGGAGATCTGAGTCCAAGGACAAAGCATGCGAAGGGGAAGCCAAACCTCTTCCCTCCTCCCTACCTTCATCACGTTTCCTCTTCTCACCATTGGAGTGAGGAATCCCCAGGATCCCATTGATGGAGTAGGATCCCACTGGGTCATTGGAGGCGCTGGAAACAGGAGGGGAGGCCGTGCTGGGAACTGGGCGAGAGTAAGGAGGAAATGCCATCAGGATAGCAGTCGTGATCGTAGGCCAAAGCCCCAAGGCTGGGGGCAGAGAGAAGCAGAGGACAGAAGGAGGGATGAGGAGCCCATATTCCTCTCTTCCTCTGAGGTTTAAGGGGGGAAATGTGTTACACATACAGTTCAGGCTGTTATTACTTCTGTCCAGCTTTAGTGATGAGCAGTCAACCTAGGCCTTCTCTGCAGACCTGTGGGTTTCAGTGGGTGCTTCAAACTCTTTCCACCATGGATGGATGGTGACAGGCCCAGGAATCACCAAGGCTGACTTCTCTACAAGGTACCTTGTAGCCCTCCAGAAAGCACAGCTCCTGGGGTGCCTTCTGGCACAGCTCGACCAATCCCCAGAGCTGGGCAAATCCTTCCAGACAAACCCCATCTCATTTTCCTTAGTCTCCAGGGCAGTCTTTACTAACTGTGATTTACAGCCTGGGGCTTTCTAAGAGCACTGTGATTCTGTGGAGATACAGGATGGTCTTGAGGTTCCCAGGAGTACTCAGTTCTTTTTCCCAGTTACTTTGGTGTTAAAATCACTTGAGAAGTTCCTCAGTTTCCCCTCAGGCACAGACTAGTGAGCACATTCACTCCACAGTAACCAGCTCAGGCCCAGCCCAGCCCCACCCTCCCTCCTAGCACAGGTTGTAACCCAGGTCTGGAAAACAAGGGTTCCTGCCAACTCTAGGAGGGCTGAGATCAGCCTCTTCTACTTCCTGCTGGTCAAGAAAAGGACAGCTGCCAAAGAGGCAGCAGGAAAAATTTAACCATATCCTTGAACCCCAGATCTCATCTATGGCCACAAGAACACAAATTGTCCATGGGCCAGAAAGGAGCCAGTCTACGTGTGTCGGGGGACAGGAGAGTGTCAGGAGGTGTTCTGGTAGGCCTGGGCCATGTCTATGAAAGACCCTAAGTACAGGCAGAGAACTGAGGAGGTTGGAAAGAGGCAGAGAGCTACAAAGTAGATAAGATAGAGACAGAGATCAGGGATACAGGCGAAGAGAAAAGAGGCCATTAGGAGGGAAGGTGAGGAAGAGGGAAAGATCCAGAGCTAAACACAGAAGAAGAAAGGAGAGGAGAGAAAGGAAAACTCAGAGAGAGGAAAAAATAGGAGAAGAGAGAAGGATAATTTTGAAAATTAAAAGCAAAAACAAAGATGGGATAAGAACGTAGACAAGAAAGAAAGAGGGACAGGTAGGGAGATAGAGTCACATAAATAAAAGGTGATAGAGAAGAAGAGAGGAAGAAGAAAAAGAAGAAGAAATGCTAGAAGAAAAATGCTGACTTAAGAGTGAGAAAGGAGGAAAAGGAGAACATAGACAGACTGAGGCAGGGTACCAGGTGGGAACAGAGACCAAGTGTAGTGAACTAATCATATTTAGGAGACCCTGAGCCTCAAGGAGATGAAGAAGAGAAGGGTTTGGGAAACATGGCAGGTCCTGAACCTCACTGGAGGGGGCAATTCCCAGGGCTGGTCTTTGTTTCCTGGCTTTTCCTGGGTCGGGGGCAGGCTTCCCCCATTCCCTGAGCCCTCTTACCAATGGTATGGCCAGGGGTGGTCACTCCTGTCCCTGCCCCATCCGGCGTTGGGTGGAAAGGTTGCTGAACTTTGGTCCGGATGATCCTGCAACAGCATCACAACAGCATTATGAATCCTATGCCCATCTTGCTCTGACCAGCACCAGTCCAGCCCGGCAGAGGGGCCCTCCCAAGCTCCTCAGCTCCGTCCTTGCCTGTCTGCTCCTTGTTCTCCTGCTCTCACCAACTGCATGAGTCTTCTCTCCTGTCAGCTCTGTGGATCACTACTACTATAGCTCTGGATGGAGGCTCTGCTCCTGTTCTGCCACAAGCGTCATCTGAATTGTATCTTGATTTTTGCTAGCAAGGATTAGAGCACAGAGTCTTCTCTTCTGGGGGTTGGCAGAGCCAGGTGACTGGTTTTCTACCTTTGCCTCCTCAACCATATATGTGCACTTTCTAGTACCAGAACCCCCTGAATCTGGAGAGATTTTGGAGCTGGCTTTCCTACTGGGAGCATGTCATAGTCCTCCAGAGCCCAGGTGAGGTGGCATGTTTTATCGATATCCTGAAGTAAGGCAACAGGCAGGAAATGGCTGGGTAACAGGTAACCCTTTTGTCCCCAGAATTCCAAGGATACCACATGGTCCCTTTGACAGATGTCAGGCCTTCACAACCTCTTCCTGAGCCCACTCACTGCTCTCAAACCAGCCAGAGCCTTGCCTCCACCTGGCTGACTGGCTCCATCACCTCTTTATCAGCCTGGCTGAGAAGACTGTTGCCCTCCCCACACACCCCTGGGGGCAGAGGGTCAAGTCAAACAATCAGGGGCTGGAATGAGCCTACCTTTTGGTGATCTACAAAACTTGGGGCTCAATGATACAAAAGACCAACTCAGGGGCCAGGACTGAGGACTCCATCTGTGGGTCCAATGAAAGGCCTGTGGATGCATGAAATCCATCACCTTGTCACTTTTTCCCTAGTTCCCTCACCTATAAGGGGGTTGTTCTTGCTCTGCATCCTCTGGCACTGACTGCCTGATCCTCTTGGGCTACTCACTTTCTTTGAATATAAATCTTCCTTCCCCAACTTTCTAGCATTAGGAGGAGGAGCCTTATCCCCATGGCCTGGTCTGGTCTACAGGATTGTTACAATCTCTTTCCCGGAAAGATAACACAATTCTAAGATGAATCAACAAGCAGAAGAAAGGGTGTTGTATGAGGAGCTGGAGGAGGGCAGAAGTATAGCAGGGAAGCCAGGGGAGCATGAGGCTTCAGGGGTTAATGCCTACACCTGACAGACGCCATTTATGGATTCATAAAAGAGACAAGAGGAAATAAGGCTGAAAACTTGGATGCAATGATTAAAATAGTTATTTCCCACTTATTGAACATCTATTATGTGCTAATATTACACAATTTACATTACTTATATGTACCTGTTAAGTCTCACAGCAACCTCTGAAGTCAATATTGGGATACTCATTTTGCAGATTGAAAACCAAGCTGATCAGGGTTACATAGCTTACTTAAGATCACACCACTGTCAGCTAGAGCAGAGTCTGAATTCAGTCTCCCCAACCTGTGTCTTTTGCTATTCTGCCATCCTTCCAACATGTGGGAGCCAGGTTTAGAGGGTCTCCAGCCATGAGTAATTTCTCAAACTAGAAATGGCATGTAAAAACAATCCCAGGAAGGTGACATCTGGGCATGACGTGATAAGGAGCTGGTCTTAGGAAAGAGAGGCAAGGATTTGCAAGACACTGTGGACAGAATTTAGCAATTAACTGGAGGTAACCATGGCTCTAAAACCTCAGTGCTATGCCACTGGGAGCTCTGTAGTCCATGTCATTGTTAAAAACAGGCTGCAGGGAGGTAACTGGTTTTGGAGGAAAGTGGTGATGTTTACTCTAGACATGCAGCACGTGAGGTGCACACGTCCATGCATTGCTGATGTGGCAGAAAGGGATTGGGGAGTCTGTTGGGGAAAGGAGTGCTGAGGGGAAGGAGAGGCCTCAGGATAGATACAGGTGGAACCTGGGCCTTGTAGGCAGCCCACGGAGAAGAATGTTTTAAGAATAACATAATTTAGGTTGGGGGTGTAGCTCCCTGGAAAATTACTTGCGTAGCTGGGTTTTATTTTATTTTTGGTGCTGGGTTCTATCCCCAGCACCAAAAATAGAATAAAACGGGGATTTGGGTGTTTGGGTGACCATTAGTGATCCTGGGGAGAACAGTAGTCTCGGCATAGTGTCTGGAGTAGAGTCAGGTAGAATGAATGGAGGAGTGGTCAGGAGGAGAGGGAGGCAGTGAAAGGAGACTCCTGTGTGGAAATCAGAGAATGGAACTGTCTACCAAGTGGAAGGAGAGGGTTTCAGGGTAGGAAATACCTGAATAAGTTTGTGGGCTGAGGAAGAAGAACAAGTGAAGAGGGAGAGACCGAAGTTGCCAGAGAGACTGTGCATGACAGAGGGCAAGGCAGAACAAGGAAGAGATGGAGTGAAGGGCACAGGGAGGAGTAAGCAAGAAAAAGCATTCTTCCAGGTGGGCTCAAAAGCTTCAAAAATGAACTTCGGTGGCTTTTATTTCTCATCAAAGCTGAGAGTTAGGAGAAGGTTTGGAGCCTAACCACAATAGGAAAGATCAGAAAGTAGGTGAGGACAGCATAGGCTGATCTAACAAGAAAAGTCTAGAAGGATGCTGAGCAGCTCAGAGAAGCTGCCGCAGATTCATTACAGCACAAGTGTCTAGAGCCTCCCGGATCCTGTGAGTGGCTCTACTTGAGAACTGATAGGCTCTGGACTAAGGGAGTCCCAGGGCTGGGGCCGGGTGAGACAGATAACTGGATGGGCTTGTGGAGTTTCTGTCTTTGTTACCCAGAGCCTCTGACCCCTGGGGCACTGGTGCAGATTTAGCTGAGGCAGCAAGTGATGGAAAATCACTACTCCCTGACAGTGGCTTGGTGCAGGGGAGAGGACTTAGGCAGGGTGCCTGCTGCGAGTTACTAATGTTCTTGGTGTCTATCTATGACCCCAAGCAGTAGGCCCTTGCCAGTCCCCAGAGCTAATCACAGGGAATTTAAGAATTAGAATAGTGGAAATCTGAAGGTCATCCAGTGCACTCCTGTATCCTGTATACAACCCAGTAACTCATAGGAATGGCACTAGGGCTGAAAACAAGAGGTAAAGCAGGGTGGCTGCCTGACATTTCTCCTCCCCATGCCTCCTCCTCTTCCTCCAATTCTTTTCCATCCTTAGCTCCACAAGTCATCAAGACATGCCAATCTCCTCAATGGCCCCAGGAAGGTTTATCCAGAAAGGTCAAGTCCCAGGATATGGATCCTTGGAGGATGTGGACAGGACCCTGAAAGGCACAGCTAGGAGGTGTCATTTCCCATTTTCATGGAGAGACAGGGTATGGTCCCCCACTTCCTTTTCTAGTAGGCTTTCCTCCATAGGAAGCTCTTTCCTTTCCATTTCAAATGAGGGCTTGCTTTTCCCAGGGTTTTCGCTTGTGCCTAGTGCAGGGCTT
Source organism: Callospermophilus lateralis (assembly GCF_048772815.1). NCBI lineage: Eukaryota > Metazoa > Chordata > Mammalia > Rodentia > Sciuridae > Callospermophilus > Callospermophilus lateralis. Next base: position 3,375,328 of record NW_027516368.1, on the reverse strand, counting down.
CTGAGCACTCAGAGTCTCCCACACTCACAAGGATGGAAGTAGAGCAAGGGAATTTGCACAATGAGCTTAGTTTACCTAAAGTGGAATACTAGCTCTATTACTTATTGCCTGGAAAATTCAGTTGTTTTTTATTCACTTATCAGTAATATAAGATAATACTACTAGGCACTTTCTGGAACTACAATAAGAATAATCTATGAAAAGTGATTAATATGATGGCTGACCCCATATATGATAGCCATGACAATAGTGCCCAATAGTATTATTATTTCTATAGGTGACCCCTAGGCCTGGCTGCTTTCAATTTAGGGGCTGAGCCAGCTGCAGGCAGGAGACCTTCCCATGCAACATATTCCAGTTTGGTCAATGCTGCAAGCTACAAGAACTGGGAAAGAGTACTGTGAAGACAGGAAACAGCAGCAGCTGAGGCCACAGGTTGACCCCAAAAGATGTTGCACTGAAAGACTTTCAGACAGGGTAGGGGCCAGATAAAGCCCCATTTGGGGATACGAGGAGGGATCCACAGAGGACCAAAGAGATGATAGGGGTTTGAGGCAGAGCTCTAGAGGAAAGGATGGTGAGGCAGGTGCAGGTGGTGAGGTCACTCTCTCTTTGGTTCCCAGGGGCCTCCACCTCCCACTACTTGGAGATCAAAACAATTTGCATGGGTTATGTGAGTCAGAATGGAAGCCATGAGTGAGTCTTCAGCAACAGTCTGTTAGACTCATGAATGAGGAGAGACACTCTCCTCCATCTCCAGGAAAGCATATGGAGACCCCCCCCAATGCTCTTTTACTTCTACCCCCTCTTCTTCTTCCTCTCATTGCTTCCTATTTCCTTCTCTATCTCTCTTTCCCTCTCTTTCTCTGCCACATTCTCACTTTCCCTCTCTTTGTCCATCTGTCCAGTCCTTGCACCCTGAAGTCCCACTATGGCTATGTGAGTTTATTGATTCCTGGGAGCTGGGGAAAAGCAGGAGGCAGGGCTGGGGTGCAGGCTCAGGGATGGAAATAGAAGGCTATAAATTATTTGTGACAGGAAAGCAATAGTGGCAGAGTGCTGAGCACAAGTCCTGTGTCACTATTAGATTCCTTTTAGCCTGATGACACTGTAAAAAAGGTTAAGTGTCTGCTGGAATCACACACCTGGGGGGCCGGGGCAGCCTGGGAGCAGAACAAGCCACTGAGAGCAGGTATATCAATTCTCCAGGCCAATAATATTCCTCTCATTGATCGCCACACAAAGTTCAAAAATCTCATTACAGCCAGGCAGACCGGGAACTTTTTACAAATCAATAGAATGATATAATGTATGTATACTTAGTACAAATGTATCTATTCATCTATCCATCCATCCACAGTCTGCCTCAGGGTTTTCAAGTTAACCTACCCATGATATTATGTTATGTTATGTATGATATTATATTGCATTATATTATATGATAATAAATGGTGTGCAAAAACTTCCCCTGAGGTGGAGACAGGAAGAGGTCCTATTAGCATTGAGGCAACCTCAGATAGCTCACCTTGGCAGGAGTGAGGTGGCAGCATTTCCAGGACTATGTTGGTCAAGATTTCTAGGAGTGATGCTTCCTCAGCAGGACTTCAGTAATAAAACCAGTCTACTGCATGTTTACTGTGTGCTAGGCAATGCTCTCAGTGCTTCCAACAAGTGGGTCTCTGAATCCTCACAACAACCCATTTTTCAGATGCAGCATATTATAACTTGCCTGAGGGCATTCATTTTACAAGTGGCAAATCTTGGATTTGAATTTAGGGACCCTAACATCTTCACCACTAAATTATACTGCTTCCAGAAAAAGAATCCCAAAGCCCAGAATCCAAACTCCTGGATTCTATTTCTAATCCCATGTTCTAAGAAATGAAGGCAAGGGACACCTCTGAACCTCAGTATTCCTCAGTAGAAAATGGAACCAGCGCTGAAAATATGTGTACATGGGATCTGCCACATGTCTCTATGAAATCTTGTCCAGGTACTTAGAACAGTCTGCTGTCCCAACTTTGGAAATATTTTCTAGAGAAACAGTAGGTTGGTCTCAAGCCTGGTCATATCATTGGTTTTTGTTCAAAGAGCCTTAGAAGCAAAATGTCAGCTATCTACATACATGTGTTATATACATGTATGAATCAGCATAAATTGTCCTGGAGTTTAGAGTCTGCAAAAAATACTTAAACCCTAGTATGGGAAAAATTTTCCCTGATTTGGTAAATCAGAGGAACTCCAAGGTAGAGAATGTTTTAGGCTAGATGGCCCCACTATCCACTGAGCCAGACAAGCTGTTGGTGAGGCTTCCGTCAGTGACTTCAAGTTGCCTGAGTATGCATTGTAAGCGGGATCGTTCTAGAGAACTAAACTACATTTACTTCAGCAAAGGATATTTTGCCTGACTAATGCTGATAATAGCTAGGACTGGAGTCTTTGAGAGCTGCCTGTATCAGGCGTGGATCTCAGGCCTGGTCCTGAGGCAAGTCAATAACACAAACAGCTGGAGACTTCTCATAGCAGAATCTCAAGGGAGATATCATAGATCACCCAGGAAGTTTTCACCTCTCCTGAAAATGGTCCCTGCTCAGAGAACTCTAAGGAATGAGAACATTCCTTTTTTCATATCCCAGAAACTGAAAACTGAAATTTAGTTTCTTTTGGGCTCCTTATTTTCTGGCAGTAGCAGGACTCAGCTGGGATACACAGGTTGCTAAGATTTCTCCCAAATGTGTCAAGACCTTCTGCCACTTTCATCAGCTCTCAGAAGTCAAAATTAAACTCCAAGAAATGAGAACTCTACCAAAAAGCTTGCAGAAGGGTGTCCTCAAAGTATTAACTTGAACTACCTGCATTAGAATCTCCTAGGACACTTACTAAAACACAAACCTCTGATCCCTCCTCTGACATCCTGAATTCAAGTTTCTTTTTTTTTTTTTTTCAATCATTTTTATTTTTTAAACCAGGGATTGAACCCAGGGGCACCTGACCACTGAGCCACATCCCCAGCCCTATATATTTCATTTAGAGACAGAGTCTCACTGAATTGCTTAGCACCTCACCATTGCTGAGGCTGGCTTTGAACTCATCATCCTCCTGTCTCAGCCTCTGGAGCTGCTGGGATTACAGGCGTGTGCCATTGCACCCGGCCATTTTTTTTTTTTTTTAAATCTTATTTTGAGACAGGATGTCACTAAGTTGCTTAGGGCCTTGTTAAATTGCTGAGGCTAGCTTTGAACTCCCAATCCTCATGCCTCAGTCTCTGGAGCAACTGGGATTACAGGCCACCCCACCCAGCCTGAATTCAAATTTATGTACTCTAATATTTGAGACAAGCTTAATCCAGGGGGTGAGGGAACCACCCTACTGGTTCTACATGGGGTCCTTGAGAGAGTTAGGAGGAAATCTTAGTGAGTGAAGAAAGTTCCATACTCCTACCATATACATTTCTTACCATTTGTTAAACCTGACTCTGACTGATGCTGTCATCCAAATTCAAGAAACTACCAGGCCCTCTGTGGAAACTAAGCTATTGGTCAAAAGTAAAAATCATTTCAAAATAGTTTTTGTACATTTCAGGATGATATATTCCCAGTGGTTTCCTTGATACCAGGCATATTCTATGCATCAACTTAGCCTTCTCAGACTGGCACTAAGGGCAATAATCCTTCTACCACGTGTCCCTTGGAGCCCAGGCCAGAGACAATTTACCGGGCTAGATGGGCCATGGGCCTGGCCCAAGGGGGCAATAGTGATGGTTTATATGATGAATGGTAAGCATATGGATTGATTTAACTTCAAGATATGCATAGGTTTAAAAATTAAGGGGCAATGTGTTTAACTAACCATTTGGAAACCAGTCTGCGGTGCATGCCAAGCCCAGAGCGTGACCAGACTAGCTCCTCTGGCCACAGGCCCTGCCCTCATCTGTCAAGGCTTCTAGCTGGAGCTGGGGTCTACCGGCTGTCCACTCCATGGTCCTGCTTGGAAGATTCAGGAGGCTTGAGGACTCCACAGTATAATGGAGAGTGGGGGCTGCTGCTGGGCATAGGCACCCATTCTGTTCCTCTCCATCCTTCTCCACAAGCCAGTCCACCTCCATGTGCAAGCAGAAGGAAACCTGGAGGGGTGTTTACCTTGGCAGCAGTAGGTATAGACCCACTAGTGACTGCCTGGTCTCCCTGCCTCTAACCCTTTTCACCTCTCATCTTGTTACTCAGGTACTCAAAAGCAATCCATCAGCCCCTCTCTGACTCCCTCTGAAAGAAAGTGATGTGGCTAAATCCCACAATTGCTTCTTATTACCTACAGGATAAATTCAGAATTCCTCAATCTAGTCTTCAAAACATTCCCCAATCTGGCTTCCCCTGAGATTTCCCATCTATTTCTCCCTATTTCCCTCTTCCCCTTGGGCTCCACACAGAACTGAGTCCTGATGCCCTGCCTACTCAGCTCACATTAAGTCCTCCCTTGGACTCTGAGCTCTACAAGGGCAGATGTCCCCACCTAGCACCAAGGCCCCAACTGAACATAATACTTAATAATTATTTGTTGAATAACAAATGGATGCTATTAATATCAATAACAACAATAATAGAATCTAAAGGGATATAGTGAGTTAACATAATCTCACCATGTACCAGGCACTGTGCTAAACACTGTACAAAACACAATGATACTAATTTTCACAATTACCTATGGAGATTATTATCTCTGTTCTATAGACATGGAAACTAAGGCTCAGAGAGGTTAGGTAATTTGCATAACACTACACAGCTGTTAAATAACAGAACCAGATTTGTGTTGGGGATCAAACTCAGGGTTTTGTGCATGCTAGGCAAGTGCTCAACTACAGAATTACATCCCCAGCCCAGAACTAGAATTTAAACCTAGGTGTATCTCTCCCGCACTCGTGCTACTAACCACTAGGTAGAATAAATCAGCCATATCAGGAACAGATGCTAGAATTCATGAGAAAGTAGGCCTCACTGAAGAGGTGCATATAATAAAGGTAAAATAATAACTATTCTTGATTCATATTCACTATCTGATAGGTATTGCTATCAGTGTATTTTCTCATTCAAATCTTAAGTAATACAACTTTCTTCTTCTCTTTTTGGTGTCAGGGATTGAAACCAGGGGCACTTAACCACTGATCCATATCCCCAGATCTTTTTATTATTATTATTATTTTTAATTTTGAGATAGAGTCTTTCTAAGTTGCTTAGGGCCTCACTAAGGCTAGCTTTGAACTTGCAATCCTCCTGCCTCAGCCTCTGAAGTTACTGGGATTATAGGTGTGCACCACCATGCCCAGTTTAACCACAACTCTCTTAAATAGGTCTGCTCTCTATTTTACAACAACAGAGAAGCTAAGCAACTTGCCCAAGGTCACATGCTTAATGGCATGGTAGCCAGATTTTAGATTCAGGTCTGTGTCTCTAGTATCTGAAGGCTGAATGATAGGACCTCTGGGAAATTTCCATGTTAATAATTTTTGTGTTTATTAATTATTTGAGCACAAACACATTTTTTTAAGTCTTTCCACATGCATGATCTGCACAACTAAGCAAATGTATCTGTAGACAATTAGCAGCGGATGCATTTGGCTATGATTCTAAACATGCTTGCCCTTTATGTGTGCCATAGTTCATTCAATAAGAATCACATTTGTCACAAATGAATCATAATTTATGAATCATTAATATGATTGCATAATACCACATATAGATGTGTTTCTTGGTTTCTGTGCTTTTAGAAACTATTTCTATGATTAGTGTATCTTTATATTCCTGTTGGCTCTAATGCATTGATCCAAGATTTATAACAGTAGATATCTTTATCAAAATCTACTTCATGAATATCTGCCAAGTTGTGTCTATTTCTGTTAAATATGTTAGCCATGGTGAGACTCCACGCCCATCACTGCTCTCTTCTCAGGGCATCTGAGATTCTCACATCACAACTGTGTTTTTATACTGGTCTGTGCATCGGTATTGACGTGCATAAATGTGTATTTGTATACCTGTGTATCTCTCTGTCTATGGCCAGGATGGGGTGGGGTGGGGGATGTGGAAATGAGAGAATTATTAAATGCCAAGTAGATGTGCAATAAATGCCATTGATTTTATAAACTCCAACTTGTCTTCAGTCTCCTTCCATTCTTTATCCTGGGGGAACTGCAACAAAAACCTATTTTAAATACCTTGGCTTCAACCCTCCCCCGCCCAAAAAAGTGTCAATATTTTATTTGGATTTTTAACTTCGCTCCATAACAGTTGTTTGACCTCCTGACTCGTGCAAGTCACATAAATTCTGGGACTTTATTCAGGAGCCATGTTCCTGCTATTGAATAAGCAATTTGGGAGGGTGAATTAATGATTTGTGCTGTTGCTGGAAAGTCCCTGAAGAAATATTAAAATTGCTTGCAGACTGAATCGATACTCAGTGAACACCCAGCAAGAGGGCTTCAGCTCTGGAATGGCCACAGAAGGCAGGAGTCAGAGGGGAATTCCTGCACCCAGCTTGGCGAGCCACCCCCACCCCCACCTTTCCCTCCATCCCTGGAGCTCTGTCATTTTCAGTAACAGCCAAGTCTTATTAAACCCCAACCAGGATAGAGCTGATTTGTCCTGTCTCAGGAAGGAGGCTCAGGGGACAGTTCACTCTCTTACTAGCAATGAGAGCCCGGAGGCCTTATTGGAGGTGATGGTCTAGACACATCCACCTGCTGGAGAGACAGGATGGTGCTGCTGCTCTCTGGCAGGCTGCTCCCGAGCTTCAGAAGACTGCAACTGTGACCATTTTCTGCAGGGTGTGCAGAGGGGCTGGGTGTTGCAATGCTGGCTCTCCTCTGTGTATGTCTGACCAATGTTTACCATTGCTCTGGTGGCCACCTGACTCTAGCTTTTGTGTACAGAGTGCCTGTGGGGTGGGACTGAGAGTTTGAAATGTGCTGTGTGTTACTGTGTATTGAATTGTGTTGACGCATTCTGGCAGGTGGTGGAAGGTTCGTTACGTGGTGTTGTATCAAGGTGACTGTACTTTGTGTAACACTGAGTCGAAGGAATTCGAGTATTGTTTGGTGGCAGTGTCTGTGTTTCTGTTTTGAATTATTGTGTTCATTGATCATATCTGCATCTTTTTATTCATAAAGTATGTCTCAGAGATTAGGTTAATGGGTGTCTCCTTGGTGATGTGGGTTGAGTAATGATATTGGAGCTGGGTGGTGGTACATGATTAGGTAATTGCTCTAATTGCCTTCTTGGTGTGGTTGTGGGTGAAAGGGCCCATCCTTTGGCTTTTTTAGCCTACTCAGGCCTGGTCATTTGTGCTGCTCCTTTCCAAAGGGAAGATTCTAGAAATGAAAAAAAAAAATCTCTTTTTGGGGGAGGGTACTGGGGATTGAACTCAGAGGCACTCAACTACTGAGCCAAATCCCCAGCCCTATTTTGTATTTTATTTAGAGAGAGAGTCTCACTGAGTTGCTTATCATCTTACTTTTGCTGAAGCTTTGAACTCACGATCCTCCTGCCTCAGCCTCCTGAGCCTCTGGGATTACAGGTGAACACCACCACACCCAGCCACAAATCTCTTCTTGATGATCAAATATAAAGTTCTGTTCTTCTTGAAACAAACTGCTTCTGCTCCACTGAACAGGTCTGACTTTACCACAGGCTGAGGTCCTGATGCCACCCTCCCTATGTCTGCCTAAATTGGAGAGCGAAGCCCTTAGGTGAACCCCTATGCCTGTTCAAAGTCTAAGTCCCAGCGGGGGCTAGAGGAGAATGGATGGGAGTCAACTCTTCAGACCTAATGAGGATAACATGAATTCTAGTTCCAAGAACTCCATTCCTCTCCATTCTGTGGCCATGGCCAGCAGCATCTTCTTCCTTCCTAGTATCCCCAGATGATGTGGCTTAGCAGCAGCTTGCACACAAAGGGAGGTTACAGGTACATATAGTAGGTGTGACCTTCTAATAGGGCACAGGGTCCTTGTTCTGAGCTTGTAAGTAAAAGAACGAATGGGACTTAAGACTACAAAAATATGGACTGGGGTTGTGGCTCAGCGGTAGAGCACTCATCTAGCACGTGCAAGGCCCTGGTTTGAACCTCAGTCTCACATAAAAATAAATAAATGAAATAAAGGTATTGTGTCCAACTACTTCTAAAAATTAAAAAAAGACTGCAAAATTATACAAAATATACAGAGCTTTCCAAGAAATTACCCATGCCTGCACTTCCATTTATTCTGAGTGCATATGAAGTGTGACATGGCAGACAAATGAGTACTTCATGGGTTCAAGTCCTAGTTCTGCTATGCAACTGGTGACCTCCAGCAAGTTATTAACTTCTCTGTTCTCCAGTTACATCATCTGTAAACAATCCCACAAAGCCCTGTGGGGTTGTTCATGAGGCTTAAATCAATTAATACAAGCAACATGGTTAGAACAGTTCCTACTGCAGTAATCACTGGTTAGCTATGACTGTGAGGAGGAGGAGGAGAGTCAATATTAGGGCTTGAGTAAATTGAGTAAATCAGCCCTAAGATTAGCCAATGCACATATACAAAGAGGTTTACAAGTGTGTTGATGTACATAAGATCCTAAGGCAAATCAAGAAGAAAGAGAGAGAATGTGTGTGTGTGTGTGTGTGTGTGTGTGTGTGTGTGTGTGTGTGTGTTTTAAGCAGAGAAGTTCAATAAAAAAGCAGTCAGGTAGCATGGGAAAAGGAAGCAGCTCCTTTCTGGTTTCTGGTCTATTTGGGCAATGCAGGGGCTAGGGGTTGGTGGAGGCCACCATTGCCCATCTCCGTCTTGAGGTGGCAGCCAGCCCTTTGGTGATGAATAGGCTGAAAGGAAGATGACAGCCCTCATGCAGATTTTACACGTATAAAAAATATACTTTGAGGATAATTCAGCTCTCACAATTCCAATTCAGCTCATTTAAAATTTTTTCTAATTAAAAAAATCTGAACTTTCACCAGTTAATGGGTATAAATGAGAGATAGTAGAATGTAGGTATTAAATTTGACAACAAATAAAAGGGTAATAAAGTAACCATTAAGACATCAGACAAATGACCATTAGAGCTGTTAGGATCCTTGGAAGTTCCCCAAGTTGAACTTGGTTAACTAAGCCAAAGGGGCAAGGAGAATTTCAGGCAAGAATGAAACTAGAACTCAGACTCATTCTATAGAATTTCCCATGGAGCTGGAAGAAACATCATTGTGTATTTGGGAAACCTTTGTTTTGATCTTTATTCTTGCCAGACACAGAGTAAATAGGCGTAGCAAATAGATTAAGTCCAAATTAAATTTTGTTTCTTGAACTCTTTTTTTTTTTTTGGTGGTGGTACTGAGGATTGAACCCAGGCACACTTTACCATTGAGCTACATTGAAGCTCTTCTTGTTTTTTTTTTTTATTTTGAGACGGTCTTGCTAAGTTGCTGTGGTTCTCACTAAGTTGCCGAGGCAGGCCTTGAACTTGCAATCCTCTTGCCTCAGCTTCCTGAGTTGAGGTGATTATAGGTGCACCTGGCTCTTGACTTTTTTTCTTAAAATTATTTACTCCTTAGCAATGAAAATAACTACAATGATTATCAAATTCCCACGCTCCCTGGGAATATCCAGATATGCAAGACCCTCGTTGACAGATTTAGCTTGAATTCATCAAATATTTGTTTGCTGCTTCCTCTCCCTTTTCATCCTTTCTCTTATCTCCATTTCGGCCCTCTAATCCCCTACTCTTCCTGTTTACCTCCCTCTCCTCTCCTGTCTGTGACATTTAAGAATCATAGAAACCGTTCAAACCCATCACAAGAGGATTTTTTTCCTACTATCATTTCATTTTATCTTTAAAAGAAAAAAAAAACACCCTACAAAATGCAAAACACCACAACCCATGAAAATGCCATGCAGTTGGGAAAATGCCAACCTTCAACTCCTCAAGCCACAGCAGGCTCATCCAGAGGAGGAGTGTGCACTTATACACAGTACACACTCACACACACACACACACACACACATACACACACACACAGGTTGAGCTCACAAAGTGAACAAAGGGGACAATTACCTGCCCAATTCTGTTCAATGGTCAGAGAACTGAATTGCAGAGACCCCCCCACTTCCTGCCATTAAAAAGCACACAGAACAGATCTGCTTCTTAAATCTACTGGGCTCACAGGATACCATAATTCTCACTGGCCTTTATGATACACAACACTATTCATAGAATATCCTTGTGGTTCTTCAAGTTTTCTTTTTAAAAAGATTTCAGTGTTTATGCAAACACAAACCAGAATGCACACACACTGATATAGACACATAACAAGAAATACACACTAGCTGGGTGAGGCAGCACATGCCTGTAATCCTAGCAACTTGGGAGGCTGACTTGGGAGGATCATAAGTTCAAGGTTAGCCTCAGCAACTTAGCAAGTTCCTAAGAAACTTAGCAAGAAGACCCTGTCTCAAAATACAAACATAAAATGGGCTGGGGATGTGACTCAGTGGTTAAGTGCTCATGGGTTCAATCCCTGGTACCAAGAAAAGAAAAAACTTATAATAAAAGGAAAGAAACACACACTTAACAATTACTACTACAGTAAGAATAACATTTGTCAAGCCCTTAATATCGGCCAAGTGCAAGTCTAAGCAGGTTTATGTAGATTAGTTTATTTAACCCTCATGACAACCTATGAGAGACCTACATGATTATACCCATGATATATGAATGAGAAAGCTGAGGTCTAGAGAGGAAATGAAATTGCTCAAAACCATGTAGCCAGGGAGTAATGAAGTTAGATTCAAAGTTTTCCCCAGAGCTTCCTTTCTTACTTTATGCCACACAACTGTATGTGAATTGCCTAGCATATAGTAGGTGCTTAGCAAAGGTTTTCTGAATGTATAAATGAAAGAATAAATCAATAAAAAATCAAATCTATTAAAAACCTGATTGTCTCCTTAAGATGGCAAAGTGGACCCCCTGATGAATGACAAATAAGCTTCAGCTTATGTGTACAAAGTGATCTTCCTGACCAAAATATTTGGGGAAGCAAAGTTCCTCTCAGCTGCCCCCACTAACTTCTTCCACTACCCAGTAAATGCCAGCCTTCTTTCAAACCAGAAATCAGACCCAAATGCAGCAAAGATACTTTCTAGCTGGGCACAGTGGGGCATATCTGTAATCCCAGCTATTCAGGAGGCTTAGGCAGAAGGATAGCAAGTTTGAGGCCAGCCTCAGAAACTTAGACTGAATCTCAAAATAAAATAAAATCAGCCTGGGGTGTAACTCAGTGGTAGAGCTCTTGGGTAGCATGCTTGAGTCCTAGGATTCCATGCCCAGAACTGGGGGGAGAAAAACTAACCACAACACTTAGTTTCCTAGAACATTTTTCTCTGAAAACAGGTGTTTCCCAATGTGTTGTTTCTGTGCCTGCATAAAAACTGGGAAATCCAATCAATTAGGTGAATATTTCTAATATACCAGATCTTTGGCATCATATGGACAACCTTTATAGATGATTGACTAAAGTTTTTTTGTTTTCATCCAGATGTTTGGGAGTTGCCACAGTCATTAACCTGTTTGTCAGCAAGTGCTCATGCATTTCCAAGACACGTAAGTGAACACTAAAGAGGAAAAGAATAACCCAGAATAAAACAGACTAAAGAGGACAGGGGTAGCAGCTATTCGAAAAATCAGTCAGGCAAATGGCATTGTGGGAATGGGTTGCTACCTTGGAGATCCATTAGAACATGGATCTAGCTCACAAGAGACTCATGTGCTTAAAGACCTTTAAAAACCTCATAAAGCTGTATCCTTGGCTGTCTAAAGAACCATATCAATCAGATCCCTGCACAGCAAAGCTGATGGATCAATCCCAGCATCCAGCACAGCAAGCAGCCTGCCCACGGTGCAACCAATCCACCCTCTCCACACTGCCTCTTCTCCAAATGCCTGTGTGTCTGTGTACTCGGTGTCTCTACACATTGGCAGTCTAGGCTGTAGATTTTGCAAAGCTTGGCGTAAATCTGGTTTGTGACTTTGTATATGTACCTCTATTTGTGATTTAGTGTTCTGCCTTTTCCCACTTCTCCTACCTCCATTTCCTTCTCCTCTGTGTTTTAATGCTGTTTACAACTTCCCTAATCATAGAGCAGCAGAGCTATCTTTCAGTATCTCTGATACAGCCAAATGATTTTTCTTACTCGGGTTTTTTCTCCCCTGGACTTAATTTATGTTTTTGCAAATAGGAACTTTAGATTGTTCTATTCAATAACATTTAGGGTTACTGCTTTTATCAAAGGGGTTAGGGCACTAAAAGACTCCTTTCAAGGGACATTTGTTTATTCTCATGAGCAACTGGCTCTCCCTACGTGTAAGAAGGCTGAGTGCGTGCGAGTGTGCATGCACAATGTCCTCTTCAGTTTGTGCCTCTATGCTCCACTGCTCCGTGTCAATGCCACTTGGCACTGGCAGGAAGAGCCCAGCAAAACCATGATGTAGACAGCAGCCCCAAAATTCCAGAGACAAATCCAGGTGGTGGGCCCATCCTATAGATGACCACTGAGTCCTCTTAGGAGGGGATCCACATATAGCTTATAGGGCCACTTCCTCCAAATTCCCCCATGCACTCCTTCATCTCAGAGAAGGCTTGCAATGACATTATTCACAAGCAAGGTGTTGGGATTTTATTCTACAGGTGTGAGTTGGAGGGAAAACAGGACCATGATTCTCTTTATCCTGGGCCACTTATTGCCCTTTTTCCTTCTCTTTAATTCGTTTTACACCTTTTCCCCTTTCCTAACTCTATTTGACCTTGGATTCTGGTCTCTCCCTTCACACAAAAATCTGTCACAAGGGGCACAATACCTCCAGAGAAGCAGTTACCTGGCCTGACAGGCCTGGAGACCAGTAGCCAGAGAGGCCAGCCCATCACTCCACTCCTGGAAATAAATCCCATTGTATTTGCATTCTAATTTTCCACATAAACAAAGGCCAGAGTACTTGCTTGCACTGGACGAATTTAATTAGAAATGAAAAGTTTATAGGGCCCTCTTTAATGCGATTAATGCTCAGTTAACATTTATCACATTCGTCTGCTGGAATCGCCTTTTCTAAGCAGCCACTAGCCATGAAATGAATTTCTCTCAACTTTTTTTGTACCTGCCCTGGGAGGTCATCTCTTAAGGAGTCCGCATGACCTTCCGAGCTGTCTCTTAACAGTCAAGTTAACGGGCGATGAGAGTGGAGGAAGAGGCAGATGTCATCTGCTGAGTGGGAGGCAGGAGGCTGAGAGTGAGGGCCAACACTGTTCTAAGGAGCAGCTGGCCCTGAACTGGGGTTGTCCCCTCTATAGGGAGCTGAGTGCTTAGTTCTGAAATCTAGGTGAAAGCTTTCAGAGTGTGCATGCTTTCCCCTTCCCAGTCTATTTTTGTGGCCCAAACTGACAGTGTGGCTGGTCAGTGTCGCTCCAAGCAGGCTCTCACTTCTCTCTCCCTGTCTTCTGCTGTTTGTCTTCTACCTCCCCCAACCCTTATTCAGGATCCTGTTAGGCTTTCCTTCCAAGAACCACAGTGATTGGGGTCAGAAAGCCAAGCCCCAACCTCAGTATACCTCTGTCCCTCTGGTTCTCCCCGAGGCCGGACAGTCACAGTCAGTCGGAAGGCTGTCTGCCCTTAGAGAAGCAGAGGGGAGAGGGAACATGAAACCTCTGTTGGTCCCTAGAGGAAGGATGGCCTTCCTTATCTTATCAAGTTCTCCTCACTCTTCAATTAGAATCTACCGAGATTGGCTCCTGAGTGTAGAGAAGGAGAGAGAGGAAGGAGAGGGAAGGAACTGTGGAAAGGGGGTGTTCACTCTGCTGATGTTAGAAGGAGATAACTATCCCAGCCCTTGTCCAAAGCACTGTCTCCCTTTGAGGTGACACGGCAGATAAAATAATACAACTGCTACCAGTTTACCTAGCAGGATATTATACACACTTACCACTCCAGCCGTCATACACAACTTGACACTCACCTCCAATGAAGAAAACACATGCTGCTCACCAGTGGACACCCCCAGACATGTGCATGTCCACAGACTAACAGTGTCAGGACCCTATGTGGACCTGCCCTGACCCTTACCTATTGACCCATCAGGATGTCTACTGTCCTTTTGACCCTGTGCTCTCTGTATTGCATTTGCTAACACCCAAACAAGCAGGCCCTCCAAGTGATGGCAAGGACTCTTGTTTGGGGACCAAATAATCCTATGAACTGGAAACCTGAATAGTAGACCACTTGGGCTGACCAGAGTGACTCCTTCCAGGAGCTCCCTGGAATGCTAGGCCATTTAGACATGGGCACAAAAGCCAAGCTTGGCTAGATGCCACCAGCCCATATACATTTTCTAAATCAGAGCTACACAGAGGCCCCCACCACATGTTCACCAGCTTCTTTCAGGGTAACACACTAAGGCACACACCAGAGCTCACCCTCTAGAATTATAATGAGAGCTGGCAGAATAAGGGGCCAAATGAGGGGCTCCTCCCTGACCATCTCCATGGTCCATCAGGCCAGTACTGTCCATAAAGCTCCTGGCCTCTTCAGCTTCCTTCATTTACCTACCAGACACGGGCAGGGCAGCAGAGCCCAGCCAAGACTCCAGGGTCAAGAGGGAGCACCAGTATTATGGAGCGCTGTCCCCAGCACTTGCTTCTATTTGCTTGAGCTCTGGGGATTCTTTGTTCTTCCTTTTTACCCCTTCGTTCTCTCCCAGTTCTCTCTTCTCCTTCCTCTCTGATTTCTTAACTCCACTTTTCCCTTCTCAGCCTGCTGCCCTGTCTTGCCTCCCTCCAGGAGCTGCCCAGCATATCAGCTGGCTTCCTCTGTTCCTGATCGCTGCAAAAGGAGATGGCTATGAGTGGAGCAGGACTGAAAGCAGGCAGAGCAAAAGTCCAGAGAGAAGTTACCAGAGGCTCTGAGTTGAGGGGCCTCTAATGTGGAAGCCCCAGGAAGCTAGGCTGCCCCCTCTTCTTCCGGGCCTTTCTCTCACTCTTCCTTCTCAGCCTGCTAGGGACCAGGCTGGAGCGCCTGCACTGCAGCAGCCCCGTGGATACTGTTGGTGTTGTGCAGTGTGCCGAGGGGGCAGGGGGCAATATCCACCTCCAGAGCTCCGGTGAGTCCCTCACAGAAGGCACTACACCACTCCCAGCTCTGCAAGTTTATCCCCCCAATGTCACTTCTTTTGTTCCACTCTCTTTTCAGAAACTTTCCTACTTTCTCTTCCTTGGCCTCTACTCTTTTATCACCTCTGAACTGCTCCTCAATGTCTCATCAGCCTGGACCAGCTGCCTGGAGCTGTTGCTCCCTTCAATCACCTTAGAGACCTTGAAGGATATCAAGGACTCTGGCTCAGATGAGCAGGATCCAATTCTCCTTTTCAAGCTCTGTGGATGCATTCTCTGACCCTGCCACATTCTCCTGTCCTAAGGAACCCCAGCCAGATCAAAGCAGCTCCCAGACAGCTCTTTTTCACCTTTCAGCTTCCCACCTCCCTCCTCACTCTTGCAGTCCACATCCTCACCTCCTGTCCCCTTCCCATTCACGTCTCTTCTCCTCTCCTTCCCATACTCCCTTCCCCATGACCTTCTGGACTAAGGGGCTCAGAAAATGTCCTATCCTCTAGCACTTGCACTGAGGTTACTGCTCTGGCCTAAAGCAGAAAGACTAGTCAGTGCATTGAGTTACATAGACCAGAGGCTGCCTATCTAGGGCCAGGATGAATCAAGCCCTATGTCTAGCACAGAGTTATCAAAAGAGTCTTCCTGGGTTGGGGATGTAGCTCAGCAGGAGAGAGCTTGCTTAATGTATGCAAAGCCCTGGGTTCCATCCCCAGCACCCTCCTCAAGCTTTCCTATATCAATGCCTACAGGTCAGGCTCCCATAAGCCATGGATCCTCCCAGAGCCATGTACCCTCCTTGCCAGAATCTGGAAGACATTTGTGTTGTAAGTAGCTGCCCCTTCACCACTTTTGGCAAATAAAAGTCTTGACAGTCTGGACTTGTGGGCACTAACCTCCTTCCCCGACATCCTGATAATAAAATGAATAGAATGCTGCCCAGTGACTCAGTGCTGCTCCTCTCTTTAAACACAAAACTTCTCATCGTGTCATCTCTCAAGAAATGTAGGGAGGGGTCCTGCTATTTTTATGATTGAGGACAAGTTATAAGGTGATCCTAGCTCTATGAGCACTCTCATCCGCCTCCTACACACCTTCCTCTCTTACCAGAAAATTCCCTGGTACGTGGGGCCTGCTCCTTTTCCTCCAGGCAAGGCCATTTTCCTCTTATTTCCCATATGCTCATCAGCTCTCTGTGCCCAGCCCTCCTCAGGAGGCCCCAAAGCAGCTGCCTCTGCCACCATGCCCTGCCTGGCCTCTTAGCCAGGTCCAATCATGCATTTCTGACCCAGAGCCTCTTCCTCATTTCTTGGCACCTGGATTATTGGGGGAGGCTTTGAAGACTAGGCCTGGGCCTGTCCTAGGGAGAGCTCTGCCCATGACTATGTCCCAGTGCCATGCCTCCTGTTGGAAGACCTGGCTTGTGAGTCACTGGACCATAGCTTGGGAGGAAGAGTTATACTGGAAGAGTGTCTTCTTGGTTGCTGATGTGGTTGGTCCCTAACTAGCATTGCCAATGGATCTGGGGCTGGAGTGTTGAAGCAATGATGGACAGCTGGTCACACAATTGTATGTCAGACAGTGATATGGCATTAGTTCAGCAAATTCCCTCTGATTGGGAGCTAATTAAACTATAGAGTATTACTATGCAAATAATTTTAAAAAAAATCTGGTCCCAGTTTTCTGAAATGAGGCATCCTTAGCTCAGCCTTATTACTGCTACCACTTTGCCCACAGCCCACTGACTTATTGGGCCCAAGTACAAGGTACCAGGCCTTTGCCTGTGACTATAGGTCATGTCCTGTGGGCCTTCCTCCCTTTCCTCCTCTTGGCCTCAGAGGTCTGCACCTAACAGCAGACACTGGTGGGCACACAGAAGACCCACACGTAGAAGACATTGACCTTTATGTCTATAATCCATCATGAATATATTCAAGCTGTGCAGTGGTAGTACCACAACAGAAAACATGACCAACAGGAGAAAACACCTCAACCCAGAGGTTCAGTGGTAGATAGATAATCCTAGGTGATGTCACTTTTCCCCACCTGGTATGCCTCCTGTGCTATGGAGATTGGTTGGGAGACACTGTTTCCCATTCCTCAGATCTCAGTTCTCACTCTGCCTTCTCCAGATGCACCCAGAGTGAGTGAGCTGTGCCTGCAGCTGTCTCCCTTGCAGGAATCTGAGCTCTGGACACTGGCTTGGCTGGTCAGAAGGTATGAGAAAGCAAGTAGGGAGCCAGAGAATTGGCAGGTCAGGTGAGTATCCTTTACTGCATTCTTTTAAGGAACAGGAAGTGAAGAAGGACTTCTTTCTAGTATATTAATTTTCCTCTTAATATAAGAACTGCAGCCCTAGTTAGCAGTAATGCCAGACCTGAGCACCAAGAGGCAAAACTGCTAGAGATGCAACTAGAGATGCAGGTCTAGGAAGCTGGGAATGTACAACGGGCACCTGGATTAAGGTGTTCCTTCATTAGCCTTGCTAAGAGGACGAGGGAGCAGGACCCCCATCCCACATGGGTTTATAAGAAGCCCCCTTTTCAGAATACAGGCTTTGGGGGAAGTGTAATTAATCTTCTGCACCAGTTACTATGATTGCTACTCTTTGTCTAGAAGCTATCATGTAGCCCGTGAGCATATCCTGTCACATTTACAATTACACCATCCTGTGTGCCCCCCAAAAATACCCATTTCCCAACTGCCCTCCAAAACAGGTTCCCACCACCCCAACTTCCAATGCTGCTTCTCTATCCCTGACTCTACTCTGCACAACAAGCCCCCACCTTATGTCAATAGACATATGAGGCTACTGCTCTCCCTTGCCTCATCCTCACTGCCTCCCCAATCTTCTCTTCTCTGGTCACCCCTGTTTCCCTTCTGTAGGAGCCATTCCTGCCCTGCCCCATCTCCACTTGGCTAATTCCCCTTGTGGCCCTTCTATTGAACTGTTGTGTTATCCATTTCCCTGTGACAAGGGCTCTGGTTACAGAGTTATTGATTGGTTTTCATGCAGACAGATGGGCCCTTCCTGGGTTCCCATCGAAATACCTGGCTGTATGGGCTGATTGTTGCCTCTCTGGGTGTAGGATTGCATTGGAGACCACCCTCCATGCAGTCTCCTTTGCCGGGGTCATGGACGGTAATAAATGGAGGCAGCCTGAGCGATAATAAAAGCAATTGAGTAGGTTACCTGTGCAGACACAAGATTTATGCCTCTTCATATTTGATGTGATTGTTTTATTGAGTTCTCGGAACAGTTGGGACACTATTTATTTACTTATTTAGGGTCTCCCTCTCTCTTTTCTTTTTTGCATCATCCTCCAAAACCCACCTGGGGCTTTTGTTAGGAATAACCCTTCCTGTGTGCCTCTTCTTAAAAGTTGCCAGCTGACATAGAACTCAAGGCGACTAGTCATTGCCCTCAACCAGAGGTGATATTGTAGCCTGAACATCCACAAGCCAGTCAATAGGGAGACAGACAAATACAACTGCTGGCCAAGAAGTCCAGGCTAAAACAACTGAGGAAACAAAATGGGCTTTTCAAGAGTCAACTCCAGCTCAAGTTAAAGAATAGGATGGATAGTCATGCCTGCTTCGCATGTTCTAAGGATAGGAGACCTTAACAGCTGGAGACACCCTCTGGGGTGGGCATGGCTTCTTAGAAACTGCTGAGAATAAACTGTTACTTGCGGCCCCAGTGTGCTAAGCCTAGTGCCCCAAAAGCAGGTTCTCTGTCCTTATTTCTCTCACTCCTCTGTGGACTTTTTTTTTTTAACTCATTGATCCACTCTGGCTTTTTGCCCTGAGTCCAAAAGCACTGACCACCAACAGCTATGAGGATATGGAGATATGGCAGGCAATGCCACCATGCTAAGCCAGAATCAAACATGCAATGTTTTGGAATGTGAGTTTCAGAGAAAGAGAAACAGACCCTAGCCCTGAAGTCATCTTCAACATTTCAGGTCCTGGAATGACTAACTCCCAGCTTACTTGAAAGGACAACTGGTAGACCACTGTCACCCCCACTGCCAGACCTTTGATAAAGACCTGAGAATGACACAGTGGTGTTAGGAGGGATCAGAAAACACCTGAATGACAGACTGGAATTTTTTAACACGTGTGCTGGGGCTATCACCTTGTTGCAGCGAGCGTTGCCACAGCTAGAAGGAACGTGCTTATTTTGAACCAAATAAGCTAAGGGAGAGCACCAGTGGTTGGTGGGCAGTAAGGAGCAGACTCTGGAAAGGTCCACTCCAAAAAATGTAGGGGTGAGGAGTCACTGGTTCCAAAGAGTGTAGGACAGCCTCAAAAAGTTAGAAAGTGGTGCCCTTATTGTCATTTCACTCCAAGAATGCACCCTCAGAGGATCTCCAGTAACCCTAGACTTCATCTGGAGTTCATGTTATTCTTTCAAAGGAGCTGTATTCCCTGACCAGAGCAACAGCCAAACCAGAAGACTCTGGCACATAATCAGGGAAATCCTCTCCGCCTAGTCATTTGCTCAGCCATGTAACTTAGTGACTTTTCCCTCCTTTGGTAGCAGGGATCTCCCTCCATTTCTCCCTGCTCCAGGCAATTTCCCATGCCAGGTTTCAATCCAAAGTCACCTGATTATAAACACCAGCCCTCCACAGCAGTGGCGTACAAGCTGAAGAGCTGGCAATTCTGTGTCAGCGATCAGTAACCCAATATTAAGAATGATTCGGATAAATTCCATGTGTTAAGTGACCCAGTCAACTTGAGGTTTTGGACAGTGTTCTCTGGGAGTACAGAGGCCTCCCTGGCACACTCCTTTGGCCCAAAAAGGCAATTCCAAGAGGATTTGCTGATGGAGAATGGAGATTGGACACTAAGCTTTTATCGCGACAGGATCAGAGAATGCCAAAACCATTTTTAAACACAAAAAGCAATTTAATTTATCGCCATAACAGCATATTTCAAGTGCGGCGACAGCATCTGTTTTGGGGAGGAGAAGGTGAAAAACCTTTGGCTCAGGTGGGTGAGCATGTGTGAACTTCTTTTCTTGCCAATGCTGGCTCCTGCCACCCTTACTCAAAACTGTTTGAAAGGACCGTTAAGTGGACAACTCTCCAACAATAAATCTCTGAACTTAAAACTCCCCATTTTCCCATGCACTAGTCTCCGCACAGAGGAAAATCTCTATGTTCTTCCTACAGAGACTGAGAATTCTCAGAATTGAGAAAGAGCTAAGTTTAAAAAAAAAGCACCAGTAGAAACATCCTGTCATTATCAAGTGTTAGGGTGAAGCACATCTCAAAAAAACCCTCTCCTTAAGAGCAGAGCACATACCAGAAGGATGCTAAGGATGGGGTATCCTAGCAGCTCCTAGAATTCTTTCCAAAATATGAACTGTGGGAGAATTCTGCCCAAAGCAAAATCAAGAATAACCTGACTGCTTCTTGTTGACAAAAGAAGCCATGAAGCCTAATTTTATACCCAGGGCTTGCCACCGTGCTACCAGTGGCTTCCCCATTCCTTCCTCATATTCCCTCTCCATCTCCAGCAAAATCTAGCTATTTCTCTGCACCCAAGGAAGCCTCTATGCCCCCCTGGTGATAGGGCCCTTTGCTGGGTAGTTTCTGAGGCTGTCAGAGATGTCATGTGAGGCCATGCATCTCACAGATGGCTCGCTTGTCTACTTTTTCCCCCAGTTCTGGTGAGTGTACCTCAAGGTCTCCGGAGCTTGATTCTCAGGTCACCTGTTGCCTACACTCTATGGCTTTTGAGGATGAAACATCCCACACTTGTGCCTAAGCCAGCTTCCAAAAACATCTTTTGTGTTAGATAGGGCTGCCACCACAACTACTTTGTTGTTCCACTCCTCCATGCCACACAAGGAAACGAATCACCTTAATTATACACATCTTGGGTTCTTCCAAATGCTTGAAAATCCCATCACTGACAACAAGCATTTCTATGAAATATTACCCAGATGTCACCACCTAGTTCAGCAACGCAGGTCCTCTACTGGGTCACTCTTGGCTCCAGCTGCTCTCCTCCTAAGACCTCAGTTCCAACTCACTGTCAGGGCCAGTAGCCAGCTGAGACAGTCTCAGATGGCTCAGAAAACAATGCTTTGTCCCCTTTTTTCCCTAACCAGCACTCTTGCCTCAGCCCTCAGCTTCCTTAGCCTCCTCCTGACTTTCAAATGCAAAGGACTTATTCCTCTCCCAAACCACCCAGCCTTTTTCTCCAGCTTCTTTGGAAGGTATCTGAATGTCAAACCATCATATTTTCAATACCTGGCTAAGCCAGACCCAGGGAGCTGGAGGGTTTCGGAGGGTGTATAATTAGCTGATCAGTATTATGTTACCCTGTTCATAACTGAATAACCATTTTAATACAGATGGCACACACTGGGATAATTTCTGGGGTCGCCTTGCAGTACGTTACAGCACGAGTGTGGCAGAGGGAATCTTCTTTAGCCAAGGTACATTCTACCAGCTAATTCTACCTGCTGTTTTCAGGATGATTTGGGATAATTCCATATCATTTGCAAAATATTTTAATAAAAACCCTGTGATTGGTGATGCCAGTTTCAGAAAAAGGCACCATCTGAATTATTAGTCACCTTGATAGTGAGCCTTTAAAAGAGTGCAAAGAATAATGGGGTGTGGAATTCTTAGCCCTCTTCTCTTTTGGGAAGAACCTTAAAATGGAGGTCCAAGGCTATCTGAAACTTACTTCTGACTGGTGAATGACTTGTGCAGGATCTCTGTGTATAACTGTCAGGTTGTACAGTTGCACAACGGTGAAGCTGTCCTGGGGTTCCTAAGCCCAACTGCTGCTTGTGTGTTCTGCAGCCACCCAAGAAAGGCATGCTGACATACTGGCTGTGATATATATGCATGCAGCATGCCCATGTATTCTCCCAGAGAACACACTGAAGGAGTTTGGGAATTAGAGTTCTAACTATCTTACATGTTAAGCTTACTCTGGCTTGTGTCATCCCTACTCTTGAACCTGTCATCAGTGCAAAGACTTCATCCTGGAGATATGTACCCTAGGTGGTTGGGGCATCTCCAAAGCTTCAGTCTCAAGGTCTGATTTCTCCCTCCCTGCGTGGCATCCTACTCCTTGTCCAGATCCTCAATCCTGCCAATAACTGTCTGGTGGTTGGCATTTGCTCTGCAGACCTGGATGCCAGTACTTCTAGGCCAGAAATTTGTGCAGAGCTTGCTAGCAAAACCTGGGCTCTTGGGAGGCAAGCTTTGTGGGGGTTGGCTAAGAGGGCAGGGGAGCCAGGACTGGTGGCTGCCCCTGGGAAAGAGTGCATGCCTTTAGAAAGGGAAGTCTGTTGAAGGCAATGAATAGACACTGGTCATTTTAAAGGCTTTGCTATGGGCTGTGATTGTCTCTAGATCCCGAGGCGCATAATCTTGGAGTCTTAATTACCACAAACACTTGGATTCATTTCCAGGACGCAGGCAGGAGAAGCCTGGCAGGGAATACCCAGCTCTGAACTGGAGACAACCCTGTCTGTTTGTCTATCTCTCTGTCTCCCAAGAATCCTCTCCCTACTCAAAGGACTTCAAGCTGGGAGCTGGAAGACAGGGTGGAGGCTGGACAGACCTGGTTCAGGGAGACACCCCAGAAGGCAAAAACTGGGAACTGGAGTCCCATCTGCAGACCAGGGAGCTTGCTCACCTGTTGATGAAAGAGACGCTGGGCACTGTGTCGTTGTCGCAGATGCCCTCAGCCAGGAGGCGGTCTCAGATCTCCCAGGTGAACATAGTCGGGTTCTGTCGCTTGTATTCAGCAATCTTGTCCACCACTTTGGGCGTTGCCACCTTGGGCTTGGAACCACCGATCACACCAGGCTTGATGCTGCCCGTCTCGTAGTACCTGCACCGGGAAGGCCGGCAGGGTCAGCAAGAAGCAGGGTGGTAGCAGGGGCAGGGGGGCTGCAGGCTCTGAAGCCACTGAGCCACTCTCCCGCCTGAGGCAGCAGCTTGGAGGGAAATGGACCACTGTGGCTGAGTCGAGACTTCCAGAGGAAACTTGGCTAATGTGAGAAATGCTGCAGAGGCAGAGGACTAAGGAATGCTCTCTCCTAGGAGACAGCCACACCAGGGTGCATATTGGTCAGAATAAGCACCGGGGGAGTGAAAGCTCAGCTTTTCACTTGGGAAGAGCAAGCCAGGAGAGGCCTCAGGTAAAGCCAGGGCTGAGGCACCACCTCCAGCCCTTTCCTACTGAGCACAATGCCCTATGGGAACCAGGACCCTCCTGACTCCTGAATGCTGTCTTTTCTCCTCTTGGGGACCCATTTTGCTCCCCACCCCATTCCTCCAACATCTTTCACATTAACTGGCTGGGAAAAGTGTCCCTCCCTTTCTGAAGCCACAAATGGAGCTTCCTCCCCTTGGAGGTTCCTGAAGCAGGGCAGGCACTGGGTTGACTCTGCTCCACTCTTCCTCCTAGGGCTGTGCCACCACTTGATTTCCCTTTCCAAATGAAACAGCTCTTTAGATCCCTTCTAGCTGGGGGTCTCCCTCTCCTGTTTGGCATCCTCCACTTTTAACCAAGTCCTAGGGCCAGGGAAGGAGGAGGTCGTCTCCAGGGATAGCTCCGGCCCTCACCTGCCCAGGATTTTGCTGACACAGCTGTGGCTGACCTGCAGCTGTCGGGAGATGTCACAAGGCCGCACACCCTGGTGGGCCAGCTCCACGATGCGCTGCCTCACCACATCGGGTAGGGGCCGGCCGTTCACAAACACCCCCCTGAGCTGGTTCATACCCCCGTGCCCTGCTGGGGAGAGACAAGAAAAAAACACAACACCCCACACACAGCAGGGACCAACCATTAGTCAGGGTCCGTGGCCCCAGACTTGCTAAAGGAGCAGGTAGGTCTGTGGGGCATATTCCTGAACTCGAGAAGGAAGGGGCGGGGGGACTGACCACAATGCGGAGGATTAGGGGTTGGAACTCCAGGGGCCCTAGAGAGGAAAGCGCAGACATTGGACAGAGGGCTGGGCAGAACGCGACTCTCAGACCAGGTCTATGCGAAGGAGAAAGTGAGGGAAGGAATGGAGAAGTCAGGAGAGAAAAAAGAATGGGAAGGAGGAGAAATAAGGTAAAAGGGATTAATGCCAGTTGGGAACAAATACAGGACAGTGAGGAGATGAAGTGCCTGGTAAGACGGAACTAGCTGGAGAGGGATCCCGCCTTCGCCGCATGCAAGGGGCAGATTCAGTGCGTGCGAGGCTTGGAAGCGGATGGGAGGTCCGGGTCCGCTTAACTCTGCTCAGCCGAACCCCAAGCATAGAGAGGGACACACAGACACACACAGACACACACACACACACACACACACACACACACACACACACCTTTCCTCTCTACCTCTTCCTTTGTATTTATTTTTAATCGGGATTGCACTACCTCTTTCCCTGTGCTTTTTGTTTGGTGTGTTTTTGGCAGGGAGTTTTTCTTCCCTTTATGTTTTCTATCTTTAGATATTTGGGAGAAAATCTACCTTCTCATCTCCCTAGTGTCTAAAGTGGAACGAAAACCAGCTGAAGAAGGGAGAGTGGAAGAGACAGGGGTCGGGCATGTGATGCTGTCAAAGACAAGATGATGACCTGAGAGCTGCCTGAGAGCTGCGCGGTTCCCCGCTGCAGCCGAGAACACAGGCTGTTTGGGTTCGCCTGTCAGTCGCTAACTGCTTCGGGCTTGGTGCAAACCATTTCACCCAGGTCTTACAACACAGGCTGCCCTATCGGCTGAGGACTCACCCGGCACCCTTTATAGCCAGCCCAAGCCAGTACCAGTCCCTCTGACCTCTTAGAGCCCAGCCGCCCAGAGAGCCCAGGGAACCCAGCAACAAGAGCGTTTGCTCTTCTGGCCAAAAGGAGGATTCTGGGTTTCCAGTCCTATTAGCTGGGTTTCCAATACAAGAGGCAAGGTGGTCACCGGGTGCCAGACTTGAGGGTTCTGCCCTGGTGCCCCATTCTCCCTGGCCTACCACAGACTAGAAATCCTGCACCTAGAGCGATCAACCTGCAGCGGCATTTAGCAAGCAATCCAAGCTCAGAGACTTGTAGCAGCTTAGGCCAGACTGGGCCAGCAACCTGCAACCCCTGCCATGCTGGCCTCAAGCGAGTTCGGAAAAAGCGGGGGGCATCTTGTGCCCCCTTCGCTTTTTCTCCCGTCCCCTTCTGGGGAAACCAAAAGAAATCGGGTGAAATACCTGGGAAGAGGCCTCTGATTAGGTAGCTCTTGGGAGGCCAGAACCTCTTATTTTGCCCCCATTCCTGTATCTCCCTATCTCTAGTCCCACTCCTCACCCCTTCCCTCCTTCCAAACCCCAACCATCAATAATTTAGGCCCCGGGAGAACTCGCGTTACCAGCATGAAAAGGCGGCAGCTGCGGGCAGATTAAAGATGAATAATTCAGCCTCCCCGGGCTCCGGGCCTGGCCCCTCAGCCCCAATTTAAAGGGTGGAGATGGGAAGGGGGCACGGCAGACGTCCGGGCCGGTGGTCGACCGGAGGCCGGAGGTCTGCCGGGCTGGCGCTGAGTCAGGCCTGGAATGCGCCACTGCCGGCGGTGACGACTCGGACTGTAGCTGCTGGCCGGCGAGTCAGCCAGCCCGCCGGCTGCGCGGCGACTCTCTCCTTTCTTCTGACCACCTTCTGCTGTCCTTGCTCCCTTTTGGGTTTCAAAGTGGCTATCAGTGCGCGGCCCAGGCGCAATCTTCCAGAGAAGAGAGCCAAAGCTGTGGCAGCCGGCTGCGAGACAGGCGGGCTGGGTGAAGACGGCGTGAGGACCTAATTCCACTCCTGAAAAGGAGCAAGGCTTTCCGGCCCGGCTTGCAGCGAAAAGCAACTGCCTGAAACCCTCGGCTTGGGTTTCCTGTACTCAGAAATTATTTAGGGAAATATATTTTATCCCAGGAGTAGTTTTCAAAGACCCCCCCCCCAAAAGCTAAATATATGCCTAGAGAAACACAGCTCTTTCTTCTTGGCTTTCTTGTCTTAAGCACAGAGGTAAGCCAGGTCTAAAAAGTTTCCTTGTGAAAAGTTGCAAATTATCTTAATTATTAATTTACAGATGGGGAGGGGTTTTCTACTTAGAATCTTATTTATCTTTTTATTTTAAATGTCTGCTTAAATATCTCATGGTTTTCCAAGCTAAAAAACATAATATGAATTAGATAAATTTAAATTTCATTAAAACAATTCTTTTTCCTGTTTCTTTTCTCCTTTTCTCTTTTTTTTCTGTATCATCCTTTCAATTTTCTGTCTTTGATTTCCTTTCCCTTGTTTTGACTTCTCTTTCATTTTCCCCCAGTTTTGGGGATTTGCCTTCCTTTTGTTCTTTCCCCCTCATTTTTCCTTCTTTGCTGACCCCCTACCCAGGACACTGACTGAAAGATCCTTAACAGGGAGTGGGAGGCAGGCAAGAAGGCTTCAGAACTGAGCAGAGCTGCACTCTGCCCAGGGGCCAGCTTGGACGGCTGCCCTGATTGCTCTCTTCTTGACTTCGATTTCTCCTCTAACCCCTTTTTGTTTTAGAACATCTCCCAGGGCAGAGGTAGGGAAAGACAATGCCACGTCCTGCCAACCTTGGATTCTCAACTCAAAGGGAAAGGAGATGGAAGGGAAATGGGAAAGAGAGAGGAAGGAAATATTTCAAATCAGCCCAGGAGAAGTTTTGACTAGGCTGGAAGGGCCAAAAAGATGCTGAAAGCGGAGGGTCAGAAGGGGGCACCCCACCCCCACTCTCTTCTGACCAACTGTCCTAACACTCAGGTTGTCCAAGCTAGAAGTCTCCTCCCTGACACCCACAACTCCAAGTCTGAGAAAGGTAGAGATGAGGGAGTGGGGAGAAGAAGACAAACTGAGAGAGGGTGACAGAGTGAGAGAAAACAGAGAGGGAGAAAAACCACAACACCCTAAAAAGTGCCTGTCAATTAGTCCTCCAGTCTAGGGCAAGAGGCTGACTAGGGAGCTGGAACCCCCGCCTAGGGCTGTGGGTCCCACGACCTAAGAAGGAGCAGGTGGAAGGAGCAAAAGCAGGTGATGAGTACCAGGGAAGGTAGGAAGGCAGGCAGAGGAATAAGCGTGGGTTACAGAAGGAAGAAGGGAGAGAAGCTAAAGGCGTTAGAAACACCGGGCAAAGGAAAAGAGGTAGAACGAAAAGAGAGAACGGGAAAAGCCAGCGTGGCCTCCGAGATGGGACCTGAGTGCAGGGGCCGGGCTGCGTTGGGATTAGACAGGGTTGGAACCCGAGCAGAAGCCGGGCGCCGGTACTCACGGTGCATCGCGGAGAAGGGGTCTGCTTTGCAGTGCATATCCATGGGGAGGCAGAGGAGCGGGAGCAGCGCGGCGCCACCGCCGTGTCGCCTCGCAAACTCAACTTCAGGACTTGAGGAGAAAAGTGAGGGACGGTGAAGGAGGGAGGGTGAGCGGGCGCCCGGCAGCTGTGGGGCGCGCGGGGGCGGGGGCCGCTGCGCTGAGCTCCCCGCCGGGACTCCTCAGGGCCAGCGGGGGCTTGCAACCGCAGTGCCCGCAACTTCCTACCTTCGGGGCGCGGGACTGGACAATCAGCAGAGCGGTCCCGGGGAAATGGGCCGGGCCAGGGGGCACCGGGGGCGCATTGCTCGCGCAGCAGCTGCTGCCAGGTCTGAGGCCGGGCCGGGGAGGCGGTTAGCTCAGCTCCCCTGGAACCCGGTCATCCAGGAGGCGTTGGTCAGAGAGGGCGTGGGGCGGGGGGCGGCCCGAGGGCGCCAGGATGGGAGCTGGGTTGCTCCAAGTGCCGGCGAGTTGGCGAAGTTGGCAGAGAAGTAGCAATCCCTGGGATGTCCGAGCGGGCGCCCGCGGGAGGGGAGCGCGCGAGCGGGCCCCCGCCCCCGGAATAGGCAAGCGCACACCGCCGCGGCCGAAGGGCCGGGAGGGAGGGAGGGAGGTAAGCGGCCCCGGCAGCGCTGGGCTGGCCCCAGGTGGGTTGCGGCTTCGAGAAGACTCGGCCGGCGACTAGAGCCTCGGCTCCCGGTGTGTGTCTCTCTAAAAGCTGCAAAGCCCCCTCCAGACCCCCTCCCCCTCCCCGCGCCGGGAGATGGATGACTTGTCAGACAAAGGCAATAGATTCCACCACTCTGTGATTCGCCAGCGCCAGAGCCCCGAGCTTCGGCGAGGAGGGCCCCGCGCCTGTCACTACAGTGCCGGCGAGGGGAGGGTAGGGGAGGGGGAAACGGGGGGAGGGAGGGAACCCGCGGGCGAAGGAAGAGGGAGGGAGGGGAGCGAACCAGGGGGAGGAGGAATGGGAGCCCAGGATTAAAACTACACTGAGAAACGAAACTCGCCGATAAGGTAAACGTTAGATAAGGATAAAGAGCGGCCAGTCTAATGAATATTCAGGCAACCACAGAGCACGGCGGAGCGCGCCGCACTCAGAAGCCAGGCTTTCAGTCCCAATTCGCCCAGCCTTGCCATCCACCACCGGCCAGTGCCCGCATAAGCCACGGGGCCCGGGTCGGTCCTTGTCCCTAGCACTAACCCCACTACCCTCAGCTCTGAGTTCCCTTCCGTTCTGTCCTGACTCTTCCTTCCTCTTTCTCTAGTCCTTCCCTTACCTTTTCCCTCCAGAGGTACCTTGCCATTCACGCACCATCACCATTCTCATTCTGGGGCAAAGTGCCCAGCAGTTTGTCCTCTCCTGTCCCACACGCAGTTGTGGACACTGCCTCCCGCATCCCCTCGCCCACCCGGGTCTGGGCAGTACAGAACACTTGCTTTAGAATCGAGCTGGAGACCTCCGGCCCGAACCCACCTGCCTTGGTGGGACCCAACGGATGAAAAGCCCGGGGACCTGGCTCCTGGACCCTCGGTAACTGGGAGGAGATCGGGTAGAAACACTGCGGAGTGTCTGTTCGCTGGCGGCAGAGGATGCGGGAGACCAAAGCTCTCTCTCCCCGGCTGGGGAGAAGAGGCTACTGCTAACGCGGTGGAGCGCCGCCGCTGCCAGCTCTGCGGATCTGAGCGAGCGCAGGAGGCGCAGCACGCCGGCCCTGGCCCCACTTCTACCGGAGTCGCTGGCCCGGACTCCGCAGCCTTCGCCAGCACTCGCTCCCTTGCTCGCTGGGGTCCGCTCTCACGCACTAGGCAGGAGAAGCCCTTTGTCTCCTAACTGGTTAAGTACAGAATATCCGGGAGATCTTTATGAAATATTTTCCCTCGTCTCATAAATCATCTTGGCACTTCAGCTGATGTTTTAAAACTCTCTCCCTCCTTCACTCCCTCCCCCCGCTTCCCTGGGTCTGCGAAAGGGCGGCTCCACGAAGACCGAGCTGTGCTGCAATCTCGCCGCCTAGACTTAAGGTTCCTCCTGCCGGTCTGCAGCCTCGGGTGCTTGGGGGAAGGGCCGAAGACTCATGCCCCAGTCCCTTTGGCTGAAGCCTGGGCGGCAGATAGTATCCGGGTCTGCACCTGCCTGACTCAGCCCAACTTAGCCTGACTCCAGCTGGACGTCTGGAACTCTGGTTTTCAGGACGCCCTTACTCCTCTGGTGGGTCTCAGGCCAAGCTCTGCCGCATGAGGTTCTGAGACTCTCACTCCTTAGAGGCCTGGGTCTGCTGGGATCCTGGTATTTGCCCTCCCTCCTGGATTGTTCTGAGACCAATTCGCTTAATCCATCTGCGGAGTAACTTCTAGAAGATAAAAAAATAAAATCTTCTCCATCTGCTCCCCCCAGCCCCTGCCCCCACTTCCCTTGGGCGGCGAAGCAGGTTCCCTTGGGCAGGAGGTTGAAGGCGCAGGGTCCAGCCCCAAAGGTCAGTCTCTTCTTCTCAAGGCCTGCAGATGGCGCTCCCGGGTTTCCTTTGGCCTCAGAACCCCACGAACACGCACTAACTCCGTGTGGATAGCGAAAAAGAAAAACAGCTAAACCAAACAGCTCCTAGACCAGGAGCAAGAGACTCTCAGGTGGTATTAGCTGGTACAGACTTGAGCTTCTTTCAGGGAGGTAATTACCCCAGAATTGGAGGTGGGGAGGATTGAAGAAGGGTCCTTATTGAGAAGGGCTCAGAACTAAAGGAGCTCTTGTCCCAAGTCTCCATATATTGGTTATCACAGGAGTTAAGTCTTGAGAAGTCTGAACTATTGGAAGAACAAGACTATGGGTAGACTCCCCCTTTCCACACAGATTCAGATTTTTTTAGAACCCAATAGGTACCTCAATGTTACACATACTATAAAGTGTGGGTGTAGATAACAGGCATTTTTCATATATTGGGAGAGAGGGATTTTCATATTTTGTGAAAATCCACAAGGTGTGCTGGAAGTTGTACTCATACATCTGTCCTCTCAGGAAGGAAGACCTTTCCATGATAGTCCAAGTCCCAAATAGCCTCTGAGAGCCTTGGTATATCCCCTGCTTCCTGGACACTCTTCCCAGCACTGCACTAGCCAGACACTCACCCTATTGCAGGACCAGTCCCTGGCAGCTTCATTCTTAGCTCCAGCCCATTTCTGGGCTAGAAAGTCAAAGAGCAATGATCCCTGGTGATTTAGAAGCCCTGTTAGCCAAGGCTCTGCTTTCTCCTAGGCCTCCAGGGTTGGCCTGCAGATTCCTCTCCAGTCACTGGCCTCTCCCTCTAACTCCCCCTTTCCTGTTCTTTTTCTTCTTCTATAGAGGCTAGTAGAGGGGAAAAAGTAAGAAAAGAAAGAGGAAAGAGGAAAGAGGGAAAGAAAGAAAACAACCCAACCCCAAACACAACTTGGGCTCCGACCTGTCAGGGTTGGTTGCTTTTCCCGTCTGCCTCTAAATGAACCTTTTCTCTCTGGGGTTTTCAAAGCTGCCCTTCCACCCCCCAACCTAGGGGCATTTACACTTCAAACAAGGCGCCCGCCTCCCTGCGGAAATTTAAAGGCAAATAAACTTTTGGGGAGTTGCTCTGATACCCATCTCGGGATTTGCTTCATTAGCCGCCTCTGTGCATCTGATCTGCCCAATAAATCTTCCTTGTGGATCTCGGCTCCTTCGCCTTCTCCGCTCCCTTTCCTGCCAGGCTTGCCTGACGCTTGGCGGCCCCCACTCTTGCCTCCTCCCTCTCAGCCAATCTAGGGTCAGCCTGGTTCTGTGGCAGGGCCTCGCCTGCTCTGCTTGGGTGCAGGTGTCCCAGAGGCGCTGGTCCGGGATATGCATCCCACCTCTAGTGTACCTAAGCCAAGCGTGACTCACCCGCCCCAAGCTCTAAAACATGTTTCTGAGTAGACTGCAGAATAGTGAAGTGTCGGGGTAGACCCCTCGGCTGTTCCCACTCGCACCGGCTCCTTTCGTGGACACTTCTCTTTTCCTTTACTGGTTTCCCATTCCCAGGCCCAAAGCTTTCTGCCTGGGCGAGAAAAGGCAGAGGCATTGGCTGCCTTCCTCTGCCGGCAGGGCGCTGACCCGGGACCCAGGAGCCCGGCCTCAAGCAGTTCAGGAAGGCTGCTGGGCCGCGGGGGGCTTGGCGGGGGCCTTGGGCTGCAGCGGGAGCAACCCAGCCGCGCCCCTCCCCCCCGTGGCTTGGCCTGCCTTCCTCCTCCCACCTCACGGGGAGCAGCACCGGGAGCTAAGGCCCGGGCTCTGAGGGAGGGGATTAGAAATTCCGAAATTAAATGTATCTCCCCAGGGTATGCTCCCCACAGCTCGGACCAAATTAAACGCATTAAAGTTCATGGGGGGAAAAGCTGTTTAGAATCAAAGGGGAAAAAACTAGTCCGAAGGGAAGAGAAGCAGAACCCGAGGAGGGAAGAGACCAGGGTAGAGCAGAGCAGCTGCTCCGCAGCCGAGCTCCTTTCCTGGATTATTCCCAGTTTGGTAAGTCACCGTCACAACTACCAAAAAATAAATAAATAAATAAATAAATAAGGAAAAGAAAGAAAAGAAAAAGTTCTTCTGACAAACTCCGGTACTGGCACCTTCGGCCCACTTGCCCCTAGCGTCCCGCCGCAGCCCAAGCGCATACCCTTGGCGGCCAGATCCAAGGCAGCCGCTGCAAGCACCCCGGCCCCCTCTCCAGCTCGGCCTGACCAGCTCCCGCCCGGCCCTTTCCCTCCTCCTCCCCATTCTCTCCCGCCCCTCCCCCTGCCTAGCCCTCTGGTCACGTTGGAGGATGTTTTTTTTTTTGGAAGAGCTTCTGGTACAATATGGAGCACCATGGGCTGCAATTTCACACTCCACAGCACATTCCCCCCAAAGCTACTTTCTTCTTTTTTTTTTTTCATCTAAGAAAGACCCCCTAATTTCTGCTTCCTCGCTCTCTCCCTTGCTCCCTCCCTCCTGCTCTTACTCTTCTTTTCCCGCTTTTGTTCCCAATATTTGGGCACCCCGCGTGAAGCCCAGAAGGCCTGACTCCCGCCTGGCCCCGCCCGCCGGGACTGTTGGTCCTGTTGAGGCTGCGCACGTGCTGGGCTTTTATCCTCCCTAGCCCCTCCCCCTCTAACCCTGCTTCCCCTCACTAGAGGTCCCTGCGATCCGCCGGACCCTTCGCAGTCCCTTTGAGGGGCAACGACAATGAAAGCCACTTGGCCACCAAAGCGGCCTTTTAGCGGCACGGGTCAGCCAGGTGGCTGCCGCCTGAGGGCCACTGGACAAGGAGGCTGAAAAATAGTGAATCCAAGAGAAATCTGGCCAGCAGGGAGGGTAGGAGAGGAGGGCCCACATCAAAGAACTAGATAGATGAGTGTGTGTGTGTGTGTGTGTGTGTGTGAGAGATGTGTCAGAGAGATCCTAGTCCTCCTGGCTCAGACCTGACACCGCCTGTCCCCCCTCCCCAGACATGCATGGACCTCTGTACAGCTAAAGGGATCACTCATTCCACAGCCTACAGGAAGGACCAGCTGCCCCTACAGGCATAGTCCCTTTTCTTCTTTATGCCTCAGTTGTTTCACCTGTAAAATGGGGATACTTGTCTACTCTATGGAGCTAACCAAAAGGCATTTTGAAAAACAAACATTTCTATAGTAGATTAAGGAACAGCTTTTTGAATCCTTGGCCTTCCACAAAAAGGAAAAGGAAGGATCTGAGAGAGGTGTTTTCCATTGAATTCCAATTCTGTAGAGCTTTCTGGGGACTCTTGCTGCAGACCTTTCCTGTGTTCTTCTCTTTTGGATCTTCCCTCTTTTCCTTTTGACTATACTCCATCCAGGTTTATCACTCTGCTTTATCCTTCTTGCCACTCCTTGGTTCCCACTTTCCTACCCCCCTCCACCAGCAGCTGGAGGATCAGTTAAATTCCTCACACACACACACCCAACCGCCAGGTTAATTGCGGCCTGAGGCGCGGTCCCCTTCGGCCAGTCCTCCAAAACCTCTGGGAGGAGCTGGGCCATTGACTGAAATCCCGTTGGGTCTGGTTGCAAACAATGAGAGTTGGTCCTCCCAGGACTTGAAGTCAACTTGCCAAACACACAGGGGAGATGAGATGGTGGGGAGAGGCCTGGCAGATGGGGGAGACAGAACGGCTGGAGAGAGAAGGAGGAGAAAGAGGATGTGAAAGGGACAGGGACGCTAAGGGAACTGAGAAGGCACCTGTATCCGGAAGGCCTGAAGAGGCTGCTTTGGGCAAAGCCAAAGTCCCCACCGAGCCAGCTCCCCTCCCCTCCCGGAGCTAGGGTGAGAAAGTCGGACCCAGGCTGAGTGTTGGTGGAGAAGTAATGATTAACCCTCCTCTCAACCGGGCCGAGCCAGCGGCCTGACTCGGCAGCGGTCGAGGGATGTAGTGAGGGCGGATCCGAGGCGACCCTAGCGCTATCAGCCACCGCCACTGCAACAGTGGGGACTGCGGAGGGAGGGGACAGACAGCATCAAGAGGCAGCCAAAAGGGATCGGAGTGCAAGGCAAAGGGATCGCAACTGCGGGTGTCAGGAAACCAGGGAAAGCGAAATAGCCACAGACAGTACGTAGGGAAAGTAAAGGCCAAATGCGGGCCTGGGCGCGGGGCTGGGCAGCGCTGAGGAATAGTTGGAGAGGGGCGGGAGCACCGGGGCTGAGTTTCCCCAGAGTTGGGAGCAGACACCAAATCTACCATCTCGGATCCTTCCGCAGCGCGAGCTCCCTCCCTTCCTCCTCTCCCAGCTGCTGTTTGGACGCGAGGAGCAGGCCTTGCGCGTGCCAGAGCCGGGAGCGGGCAAGGCAGGGGGAGACCCGCCTTCGAGACAGGGAGGCCGGCCGAAGAGCAGGGCCGCCCAGGCGAGGACAGGCTGCAAGGTGGCTGGAGACAAAGGACCGGAGCGAAGGGGAGAGGGGACACCGAGTCAAGAGGGGCTGGCTGAAACAGGGAGAGGCCCAAGGAAAGGGGGTCTCTCAGGGGACCCGCCAAGGTTTGTATATTCCTGCCTTCTCTCACGTCCAGCCTAGAGCCAGGACGCCCTGGGGGTTCTTGGCTCGCCGTTTGTGGCCTGGGGTTGGGCTAGGGGTGTTGCTGCAGCTATGGGGGCCGTGTAAGTGTGCATGCGTGTGTGAGCGCGAGTGTGTGTGTTCGCACGCGACCCTTTGGGCAGGCGAGGGAAGGGATAGGGAGGGGAGGGCCGGGCCTTCGCTGTAGGGTTAGACCCCTGCCCCAGGCGACTGCAACTCTCTGCCCTCCACCCTCCGGCAGCCAGAGATTCCCCGCACTTGAAACAAAAGGCCTGAAGTGAATCATTCAGGAGACAGGGCAAGAAAAAAAAAAGTGCCTTGATTTGAGATTTTAAGGGTTACCCGCATCCAGAATTATCGCTTAACTTTCTGTAACTGTTCCTAGAAAAGAAAGGGTGCGAAATAAATCTGGGATATTAGGTCCAGGCCCCGTAGTTTGTCCTGCCACGTCTAGACCTGCGGTAGGGTCTAGACCCGCGGCTAACGAATATGTTGAAGAAACTGACTAGTGGAAGAATACTCTTGCAATTTCTAAATCAATTAAGGAGAATTTGGAGGCAGCGCATCTTTTGGTGAGGGGATGGTGTGAGTGTGTGTTTAAAGTGTTGAGGGTGCATAAAAAGTATGTGAGGGGGGTGGCCAAGGGTGTTTAGGCAAACAGCTGTGTTCCAGGCGGGGCTGAGCTGGGAGCCAGGCCCCGCATCCAGCACCTCCCCCTCCTCGCTCTGCCCTCAGCCAGGCTGCTTGGAGGCCAAGGCCTCCTCAGCCTCTTCCAGCGGGGCCGCCAATCAATCCTGCAGGTCAACACAGCAATTAATAACGGGGTGAGGAGGCCTGGCAAAAGAGGGCGGGAGGCATCTGGCTGTGTCTCCCCCAGGCTCTGAGGACCCGGCAGCGGGACCAGGGAGAGGGAGGGGTCTCTGAGGGTAGAAAGAAGCCTGGGAAGTCAGCGTGAGTCATAGAGTGGGTTCAGAACCCCAGGAGGGAGAGGCAGAGGAACAGCGACGGGGAGCCAGAGAACCAGAGAGCCACTGGGACAGATAGCGGAGAAAAATGGTGGACATAAATAAACGTCTTATTTTTATGGCTCTGGGGGTACAGGCTACACTATCTGAAGACCACAATTGACCTAGTTACTGAATCTCTCCCCTTTCCCCTTCCTTCACCCTTTCCTGATGGTTTTCGCAGCTTAGAAACAGGCTCAGCGAGACCAAATAAAACCCGCATCCTTCGCAAACCTGGCTGTGGCGGTTGCGCCTGGGTGTCCGGCAGGCAGGTTGGTTAGTGCGTGTCTGTCGCTGTCATTTTGAACTCATGGGGAGGGACCAAAAAGGGCACAGGGCCAGTCCAGGGGACAGGGCCCCCAGGGAGTGGTACCCCGGCCAGACGCGGCTTTGGTAAAGAACAGGGAAGGGGAACCGGAGCAGTGAAGAGAGAAAGAAGGCGGCGAAGGGGCGAGGGCGGAAGACCCTGCGGCTCGGCTGGTGGGGGGCGCCTTAACCTGAGGGGAGATTTCCTCCTCTCCAACACCGCCCTGCCTCCGGCGCTGCTCCGCGGCTCCTCCCCGCCCTTGCCGAGCTGCGCCTGCCAGAAGTGGGAGCCCCTCTTGGGGAAAGGAGGGAAGGGAACCGGAGTCTGGTATGCAGGCTTGTCCTACGGTCAGGGGTCAGGATAGGCACAGGTTCCCCGGGTATGCGGAAAATGCCCTGGTCTCTTCTAAAGTATCCCAAGTAATTGAGGATGAGGACCCTGACACTTGCACAAGGATGTCCCCATGCTCTGCCTCCTTCTTCCTGGGGAGGGGGACTCCACACAACTGCTGGAAGACTTGCTGAGACTGGGAACCCACTCCATGCACCTCAGGCCTGCCTAGAGGGAAAATAGAAACGTGGTAGTTCCAGGAGTCTAAGCAAACCGGACAGAGGAAAGGGCATCAGAAGGCAAAATATATTCTGAGAGAAAGAAGAAGAGAGAAGCCCTGGACAGGAAAGGAAGGAAGGGGGAGAGAGGTTCCCAGGAAGACCCAGCCATTAGGTCTGTCCTTGGGCTGCATATTTATACGGTCGAGGGGGTGCACAGATGGGCTCTCAATTGAATTCCATCTTCAACACCATCAGAGATTGATTTTGTACTCGCTTTTAATTTTGCCATAATTAATTAGATTATTACAACTGTTTGCTATTGATCTCCCTACTTAAACCTCTGTTGCAGAGGGTCTGCCCACAGCCCTAAAAACCCAGGAGGCCACAGTTTACACTTCTAAAGGCCCAGGTTCTTCCGGTCAGGGCAAGAACTGGGAGGAGAATGGGGACAGCCCAATCAAGAAGCTAGAGCAAGGGTAGTACTGGGGGGGGGGGGCGGACATGCGTTATCAGCTGAAAAAAAAACACAAAAAACGGGAACTTGAGCTGGGTGAGTGGGGAGGGGAGAAATGAGATTTGGGAAAGGTGAGGAGTGAGGCTTTGACCTCTATGGAAGTATTTGGAAAACTCTGGAAACCCAACCCAGCCCTCTTCCTTCCCACCAATCCCAAACTAAACTTGGGTTCTTGGCTTGCTACCCCTACACTACACCAGGACACCTAATGGGCAGTCAAAGCTGAGTTGGCAGGCCTGGGGGTGGAGGAGAGGAGAAAATCAGCCTTCAGTCAGCACTTGAGTAGACAGTTTCAGATTCTCCTCCCTATCTGGGTCCCCTAGGGTGCCATCTTTTCCCTAGGCCTCCCTTGAACCTCTCCTGATTTGGAGGGCAGAGCCTCCCCTCCCCCCCCCACCCCATAGGAGCATCAACACTAGTGCTCGTAATCATATACAAGACTCTTACAAGTGCACACAGGTATGTGCACTCAGTGTTTCCTACCCACTAGCATAGGCACAGAGGCCCACACTCACATCTCCCTTCCCACTAGAAATTAAGGCCTTCCCAACACTCTCAACTTGGAGGAAGTTGGGCAAAATATATATGCTCTGAGAAAAGTTGAAAGATCAAGTCCTAAACACCCAAGAGGAAGGAAAAACCAAGTACTCCAAAGACGTATGAGAAGTTGTAAGACTAACGTTTTCTGGGTGGAAAGTTTTCATTAGAAGATTTAGAGGACACCGGGAGGGAAGGCCCTGGAAGTCCCAGGGGTGAGAAGAGTCCGCAGGGATTCTGTCCCCAGCCCTTACGGTACAGCTGGGTACCAAGCACAGGAAAGAAAAAAGAGTGGGATGCGTTCTTGGTTTGGCCGCCAGAAGCCCTCTGGTGCTCCCCGCACCCTTGCCCGAGACGCTGACCAGTCTCTCCTCGCTCTTACCTGCCCGACCCGCATGCTGTTCCATACTCTGCTCCCGGCCGCCTGGGCCTGGCTTCCCGGCTTCTCTGCGGCGGGACAGTGCGTCTTGCCTTGGCCGCCGCTGCCCGGAGATCTGGGATCAGCCACCCAAGACCGAGCGGCTCAGATAACCCAGGCTGCCCGCCGCCTCGGCGGTGCGCTTGGCTTGCGCCCGCGCTCACCCAACCCGCGGCGCCGAGGCACAGCAGCCAGCAGAGGGGCTGGAGCCCCGGGCTCTCCGCCTCGCGCACATGCGCGTACACGCGCGCAGAGGCCCCCAGCCAGCTGCAGGCACCCTTGCTGCCTGAGGCGCCTAAAGACCGAATCCCGGGTCTAGACGCCTGCACACCCTCTCACCCCACCCCCTCTTCTTCACTGTCACACGGTCCCCTTCAGTATACAGCACAGGGGCGTCCTCGCTCCCCAACTTTGTGCTGTAACCCTTCCCCAGGACTCTGGGCACTCTCCCCATCCTACTCTCTGGACCATCAGGTTCCACTGCCTGTCACGCACCTTCAGGTCTCAGGCTCAGTCTCCAAGATACAGTAGTGCTCCAACTTTCACAGGCCGTGCAGTCGTTCCCAGAGGTCCCTGTCACCAATACATTCATTGTGAGCTGCTCAGGAAATCCTTCATAAGCTCTCCCACTCTGAATCACTTTTCTTCTTATTTTTTTAAAACAATCAAACGAAAAGAAAAAGTACTGGCTTCCTTGCGTCTGAAGAGATGAGGAGGACCAGGGAAAGAGGAGGAAAGTCCCATCCCTCTCACACTCATTTAGACTGCCACTTGAACATGCCCTTCTACCATATTCTGGAATCCCTTACCCTAAGACTCCGGGGCCCTTGGACTCACACCCACTCTGAGCACACTGATGTTTTAATCCCTTTCAAAAGTCCAACCCTATTCCCTACACCAAACCCTCCCAATCTGAAATTTATAACTCTTACACCTTGGTCTAATTCTCCTTCAAACCTTCCATACTCCACTTTTTTTCATAGGTACCAGCTTGTAGTCCTTCCTACTTTTTTACACACACATACACCGCTCTCCATACCGTTTCCATACCTATCCTCTCCATGGTCTCCCTATTCATTTGTTCCACTTTATTCTGCCACCCACTCCAAGAGGTTGTCAACTCTGAGAGGTTGTCAAGGAAAATGTGGGGTAAGCCCATGTGCAGACAGAGGCCTGTGGCTGGCTTTAACTCTGTCTCTCTCTTCCTCTCTTTCTACACACACACACACACACACACACACACACACACACTGGCCCAGAAGACAGGTTCTAAGGCAAGGGGTGGAGCTCAGGTTCACAGGGCTCACAGGCCCATTTCCCTCAGGAACTGAGGTTGTCTCCTGGAACTTCAACTGAGCTTCTTCTAGAAAGATTATGCATCTACTAACAGGAAGCTCCAAGGCAAAACTTGTATCATGGTTCCTTGACTTAAGTTTTAAAAAACCCTTCCCACAGGAACATGACTCTGCCATTTCAGACAAATCCAATCATGGTCAATTGTCACCTGACCAATTTTGTTTTTAAACAGTGCTGGGGATTGAAGCCAGGGCCTCCAGAATGCTAGGCAAGTGCTCCACCACTGAGCTACACTCTCAGTCCCATCTTACCAGTGTTTTAAAATTTAAAATGTTAGACCTCGGTGTTTTTTTTCTCTTTTTTATTGGTGATTTCCCAACCCAAGTGCATAAAAACAAAACGGTTTTTTTTCTTTTTGTTATAACTGAACAACATTTCCAAGGGCAAGGATAAGAGAACAGCATTAATAAATGAAACTTTAAGCACACACACATATAATTATCATGTGGTCATTCCATTATATACACATGAGAGGATCACACATAATTAGTATCTCATTGTCACCTATTCAGAACCACACCCAGTCCCACACAAGGGATGTGACCTGACCATACCTCTGCACAGCTGTTTTTGCCTTTGTTTCTTCTTCTCTAAAATAGTGATAATAATTTCCCTTTCCCTTTTCAAAAGTTTCTTGGGAGAGAATGTGCATGCACCTGATTCATAAAATGTAAGGTATGACCATACGTAACAACAGGTGCTCTTGACAGAGACAGAAACTGAGACCCAATGTCCTTGACTTGACACATAGGGAGGTACCTAATTGGGAACCAGGTGTTTTGAACTGGGGACACACACACTCAGCTTAGTGCCTCCTGCTTGCTCCTGAGCTGTCTGGTCACAGTTACCTGAACACAGGGCCCAGGGTTGGGGCAGTGCCAGGACCAGGGCCTGGGCCCAGGGGAAGGCAGCTGAGGCCATTGTGCTAAGCAGCCTGTCGCATACCAGAGGGACTATGAGGAGGAAGGAAACTTCTTTGCTCTTGGATCTGATACTCTTTCTCCAAAGCCAACAAAGTGATGCTACAATGTTGAGCCCTATATCTCAAGCCCCTCCAGCCTCCTCCCTTGGACTGTGCTTCTCTTTGTCTCCTAGCCCTCACCCCTGTCCCACACTGTCTCTGGAGCCCTTTTGCTCATTGCCTGTCCCATTGATTGAAAGTCTCTCTCAGGTTCTCCAAGGAATCCCAGGAAAAATGATCCGCCAGCCTATTGATTCTTCATTAGAATTACATTTTCACGTGTGCTAAATTGGTTTTAAAAGCTTTTTCTTTGTTATTGTCTTGTCAGACCCTGTGGTCCAGGGCAAACCAAGTTTAAACATTGTGGCTTCTTAGGGGGAAAAAAAATCACCACGGCTGGGTCTGTGATTACTTACTTTTCTGCCTTATTGTTGTCATGATGACAATTGTGATTTGGTTTAAGTATCTTTAAGAAAAGGACCCTGTAGGAGACTACTCAGGTCAGGCTGGAGCTGGCTAGTGAGAAATTTGAAGCCCCTGGAGGAAAGACATCAGCGCAATTTTTCGTTTACTGAAATTAAACTTAGCACTTGAACTTGTATCAATTGCTTCTGGGACAAGAGGAAAGGCAAAAGTTTAAGAAATCATTTTTATTTCCTTATTCCCCTCCCAGAAAGAATAGAGAATAGAAAACACAGCCCCACTTATTCTAGCTCTCTTCTTGCTCCTTTAAGTAGCTGGTGTGTGTACTTGTGTGTGTGTGTGTGTTTTCTACCAGGTGCAAGAGAGTGGCCACATCTCCTGCTTTTAGCAGGGCAGAAGCCCAGTTACTAGGATACTGGTAAACATTATACTCTGCACTGGCCAAGGAGGAGAGAATATAAATAAGGGGGAAGAAGAGGGAAGAGAGAGGCAGAGATGGGTAGAGTAAGGAAAAGAGAGACCCAGAAATGCATGGATTCTAGCCCCAGACTGAGGGGTGGGGAGATAAGAAAGAGGGAGAGAGAATCCGGGACAGTCTGATGGACAGAGGCAGAGAAGCAAAGGTCAGAAGAGGACAGGAAAGAAAGGAAGGGAAGGAGGGGCAAAGGGAAAAGGAAGGAAGATTACATCAGAAGAAAAAAAGGGGGGAAGGAGAGACCAAGGAAAGGAAATGCACAGAGGAAGGGAAAGAGAAAGGAAAATAAGAAAGGGAAAGAGGAGGCAGAGAACAAGCCCCAGGGAGCTCCCAGCCTCTGCAGCCTGCCCTGCCCCCAGCCCCCTCCTCCCTCTGGCTTGGCAGCAGGCAGGCCCTGCCGGAGAGTGGGCATTGGTGGCGACGGAGCTGAGGCAGGAGAGCCGAATGTCTCCGTGATGTGTTTATCCCCTAATCAGTTCATTAGTTATAAACAACATGACATTAGAAGTTAGGAGGCAGTTGATATTAATTTTTATTTAACTAGTTGATGTTTAATCCGTCATGCCAGGCTGGGTAGCAGCGAGAAAGATCTTCCTGACACAAAATCAGTTAGAACTTCATAAGGCGCAATCAGTGTCCGCGCATTGAAACAAACAAGAGAGACAGAGACTGAGAGACACAGAGAGACTGAGGCAGCCCCGCCAGAGACAGAGACAGAGTGACGGGTGGGGAGAGACATAACCCAGGGAGAAGGCTGGGGGAAAATCAGCTAAGAAAGGCTGAGAGCCGCAAGATGATGGCTTGGCAAGGGACTGGCAGCCCTGAATTCTCGCTCCAAATCCAGCAGGGTCCTCAACGTAACAATCAGGGACGCCAGCTGGCCCCTGGGAAGGCCCGGGAGGGGCAGCGGAGAGGTGAGGCCAGGGCCCCATCGAGGCCACTCCAACTACCAGAGCCTTTGAGCGAAGAAGGCGTCCAGTGTCCGGAGGCCTGGCGGGTGGCCAGGGGCTAATGTACCAGCAAAAGGAGGCTCCAGCCCTCTCCCGGGTCTTGAAGCTGAGAACCTCCTCCCTCTCTGCTTCAGAAAGAGCAGGCCTGGCAAGAGAGGAACGGAAAGGAGTTTGTGTCCAGCCACTCAAGTTGGACAAAGTTTGAATCAGTACACTCAGAACAGAGTGTCTGTGCGTGCGTGGGCTCCAGGGTGCTGGCAGTGGGCAAGGGGAAAGTCTGGGTGTTCTACAGGTCAGAGAGGGCTTTTCCTTGAGTTTGCCTATGGCTTCATGAGCGTCCCTCCGTGTGAGACTTGGCGCAGGCTGTTGGCTGTGTGCTCCCGGTGTGGCCTCACTGGCCCCAAGCCTGAAGTCTCCGGCTTGCATGGGCTAAGCGCCCCCTCCCCATTCAACTCCGCCCCTGACCAGGAGCGTTCGGCTTTTTCCACCTTCCTCCTTTTTCCTAGTTACTTTGTACATAGTTGTTTCACTGGAAATGCCTTTAATCAGGTCAGAGATCCTAGA
This sequence comes from Callospermophilus lateralis, assembly GCF_048772815.1. Classification (NCBI taxonomy): domain Eukaryota; kingdom Metazoa; phylum Chordata; class Mammalia; order Rodentia; family Sciuridae; genus Callospermophilus; species Callospermophilus lateralis. Next base: position 3,332,727 of record NW_027516368.1, on the reverse strand, counting down.
GTTTACCAACCCACAGCAGTTATTTTCCCTTCAGCTCTTTTTTTTATGATACCATCAGGTATTGGGAGAGTCTACCAATTATGTGTCAAGGAGTGAGAAAAAGTGGGAAAATATTACTTCCTGCTAAGAAATTGTCATTTGTGATTTGAAAACAAGCTGAAAACCTCTCTGAACTGGCTTCCTGCCCAGGAGAATCATTGACAAGGGAAGAGTCGCCTTGGGTTTGGATTTTCTATTCCCTATGAAGCACTTAAGACATACCTGGGCTTTCATTAGGTTATAGCTTCCCTGCACTGTGTGGTATGTGTCTATGATGAAGGATTGATCTTTCCTTAGCATGAATCCAGAGACTCGTGTGGTCTGAAAAGGAGACACCTCATGGGGTGACTTCTTACCTCTGGAATTTCTCTGGCAGCACCTCTGTAGGTCATCTTTTTTTTTTGAGTGGCTACTTTTGTTCTTTGGAGCAAAACTTGCCTTCCTGATGCAGTTGTTCAAACCCTCTGTAAATGAGATAGAGATGACCTTTCTAAGTGCATTTCCTGCCTCCTCTAAACATTCCCTGTACTCCAGTCAGTCCTCAATGTCTTTCTTTCTTGGCTGATGCCATTTTCTCTCCCCAGTAATGACATTCATCTAGAAAAATGTCACCACTCCCACAGTGTCTTCCTTCCTAAATGCCTCTGACCTCTTGTGGCATTTTAGCTGTTCCTTTTTGTGTGTGACACTAATAATTTTCTGTTCTATGCTGTAGTTTGCTATGTGCCTGTCTTATTTCTCCTAGAAGCATCTAAGCTTTTTTGCAAGCAAGATTGATAGGATTCTGACTATTCTTTCTACTCCTTCGATGCCCAGGACTTTGCCTGTTTTACACAATAAGTGTTATGCAGGAGGATGGATAAACTAGAGTGGATCTTTAGTTGAAAATCTCTGTGCCAGTAATGTTAGAGGATGAAACTACTTCCATTTGGGGACAATTTTAGTTGTTAGGCATTCAGAATTAAAAAAAAAAAAGTGTTGTATATATCCAGGGTATCTAGAGTCAGCAGCCTTCCACAGACAATGAAAACATCTGCCCAGTCATAATCAGATGAGTTTCCTGATAGGTTAAACATGAATTCATCCTTTGATTTTGCAATTCAGTGATTACAAAATTACCTGTACACCATGACTTTGTCTCTTTTTAAAAGCACTGTATCAAACCCAGTAATGCCTCCCTAACATTCTTTTATAGTCTTTTAATTTGGGGATAACTTAGCTAAATTTGTAGTTGAAGTTTAATCACGTGGAACAAGTGTTTTATGACCATCACTGTGGCTGTTCTGTGTGTTAGACTCTGTCCATTCTCAGATTTGTCAGGAGCACTGTGTGAGGTCATGCAGAGTATGTGCTGTCTGGTGTGAGAATGTACCATGACGTGACCCTGGGAACAAGCCGTCTTAAGCTGTAAACTGTACATTTGGACAGCTGCAAGGAAATGATAGTCAGGGACATACACTTGCAATTTGTAACTGTGGACGGAGATTTCTGGGCTGCTATAACAAAGTACCACCATTTGGATGGCTTAGAAAACAGAAATATATTGTTTCACAGTTCTGAGGCTAGAATCTGGCAGGATGTGTTCCTTCTGGGGGCTATAAGGGGAGGATCTATTCCAGACATCTCTCCATGGACTGTAGATGGCTGAGTTTTGTTTTTTTCATTGTGTCTTTTCACATCACTTTCCCTCTATTGATGTACAGATTTTACCTTTTTTATAAGGATATTATTCATAATGGATTAGGGCCTATGCTAACGACCTCATTTTAAATTGATTACCTCTGTAAAGATCCTGTCTCCAGATAAGAACACATTCTGATGTATTGTGGGTTCTGACTCAAAAATATCTCGTTTTTGTGGGGCTGGTGGGTGAGGAGAGAAACAAATGAGCCCATAAGAACTCCGTGTTCATGACCTTGGAGAGCTCACTTTGAATCCCCGCTATGCTGCTAGCTGTGTCCTGATCAGAGGGTGGGCCTGTGCCCCAAGCCACATTTGATAGCAAATCGGGCTATTCTGGAATAATGGATAGGGCTATAGGCAGGAAAGGATAATGTGGTATCAATCAAGAAACTGAGGCAGAAACTTTGATTGTAGATTAGGCCAGGCCTTACTCCACATTTTCTGATAATGGTACTATGATAGGCTGATTTTCAGCACCATTTACTTCAGGAAATATGTGTGTCTGGAGGGGATCTGGTACAATCTGGATCACTTCAAAAGCTTTTCTATTTGAAGAGCCTGCCCAGCTCTGAGGAGTTGGGAAGAACAGGAAACTACACATCCACGGACTCTTGTGACAATACCACAAGACACAGAGACAGCTTCCCATAGATCTACAGATGCTGCCCGTGCTACAGGAAATTCTTGTGTAGCCCTGATTAGTCTTCCAGACATCCTGGTAGTCTCCACCTAGGTGTCATAAAAAGCTTGTAGTGTTGAGAATACCATAGCTGGCTTTTGTGGAGATATGACTGTGCCTTTACCACCTCAAAATGCCATGTAATGTAAGTGGAAATTTATAACACACATGGACACACAGACACACACATTGCACGCATGGAGACATTTGGAATACACACACACACAAACACACACACACACACACACACACACACACACACTACATGTTTTTTCCAGAGGGTCACGTGATCCAACAGGGAGGAGAGAGATTTTAAGTTATGAAATAAATATTTATTACCCTTCTGGGGAATTGGGGCACACCACTGCATCCTCCGGAATCTGTCAAAAACTTTGATCACCTTGCCCAGTGGCACCGCCTTGTCCATCTCAAATTTACAGACTTCTCCGGACTCCTTGGCCAAGGTGGTTCTAGATAACCTCATGGCATTGGACTTTCTGTCAGCTGGGTGAGGGAGAGTTTGTGCTATCACTAATACCTCCTGCTGCATTTATATCACCACCTCCTCACAGGTGGAGACCAGGATTGAAAAGATCAGGCAGTGAGCAACCTGGCTACCACAGACCCTGGACCACCACACATCCATTCTGGATGGGATGGGGAATAGGCCTCACTGACTGGTTCTCTAGCCTCTTCACTTGGATACCAAGAGGTATTAAGTCTATTTTACTGGGTCTTCTCTACCTCATTCCAAGTACCCTTGTCATAAATGGCCTTGTGAGTGTGTCATTCCATTTACTGCTCTGATGCTGTTCCTCCCTTTGCAACTATGTCACAAAAACCCAGAAGAGAGAATGGCTACAACAAGTAGAAACCTTCCATTCTGCAGACTCACTTCAGCTTCCCTTTTTGACAGGAAGTAGCTTGGAGATGTCATTACTCACTTTCCATAGAAGTAGAAGCTAGAAATTGACAGTGGGGGAATGTAACAGGGGTTCATTTGATGCTTTGATGACTATATATCCCTTACAGCTTTAAAACAAATGATTTTTTTTCCCTGACTCTCTCCTCCCCAAATTTCTTTTTTCTAACCTTCTTCTCCCTGATCTTCTCCTTCCTGATGCCTCCTCTCTAATATCATTTCTCCAAATTTCCTCTTTGAAAAACCTCTGCTCCCCATGATGGGCAGAATCACAGGCTCCAGGACAGGAGTCCCCAAGACTTGCCACCATCCACCAAGATTAGTTCTCTTGAGTGGTTTCCTTGGTGCTTTACAGAGATTCAGTCTCTTTCCTTGGAGACTTGATTCAAGAGAAAGTTTGGGACATATTAAACTTTCCTTCTCAAGTCAAATGGTTAAGCACAGAGAACAAAGGTAGATAGTTAGCTGGGGAGTGGTCTTTGAGAAAAGAGTCAACACACTGGTCCTCCTACCCCATCCTTCCAATCTTACCTGCTCCAAAGTCAAGAATGGAATCCTGGTGGTGCTATTGCAGATTCACTGCCCTCTATGGCACTCTTTACCTCCTGGCCTCTTTTTCTCAGGAATGGTTGTGAAGAGTGTCAGAGGTGGGTGTGGTATGCATGGACAGAGGGAATATTCTTTGCAATAGAAGCTGTATCCAAATAATCACCCCAAATAAAGAAAAGATCTATACCAGTGTCCAGAAGTAACCCTCTTTTCTTTGAACGGTTGCAAAGGAATCTTGAAGACATCATGAATGTGATCTTCATTTTTCTGTATATTAGGACTGTGATTTTTTTAAAGCATTCTTTTTTTAACCTTTATTTTATTTATTTACTTTTATGTGGTGTTGAGGATCAAACCCAGTGCCTCACATGAGCTAGGCAAGTGCTCTACCACTGAACCACAACCCCAGCCCCAGGACTGTGATTTTATCAAAACTTTTAAAGTTTTTTTTTTTTTAACTGTTTAAGTTATTTAACTTTTTAAATTTTGTCTTTTAGAAGAATAAACCTTATCCTAGATTATGAATTAAAAATATGCATGTTTTTTAATCTTGAATTCAGTGTTTCAAGTTACTCCTTAACATACAAACTTAGTTACTACTCAATACAATGAAAACTACAGGCACCTATCCCAAGGCAAAATTTAAACCTTTAAAAAAATCATATACAACATGTGTTTCAAAATATGCCACGGCACAAAATAAATAGTGATTTATTTTGCATTCTATCAGATCATAATTGAATGAAGTTAGAAATTAATGATAAAATATAAAATAGAAGCTACTCTAACACCTGGAGACTAAATACGATATTACTGAATGGCCAATGGATAGCAGAAGACATCAGAGACAAAATTTAAAAAAATACTTAGAGGTAAATGAGAATCACAACACAACTTATCAAAATTTCTGGGACACTATGAAGGCTCTTCTAAGAGGAAAGTTCATTGCATTAAGCACATTCTTTAAAAGAATAGAAAGTCATCAATTAAATAACTTAACATTACATCTCAAGTCCCTAGAAAAAGAAGAACAAATCAACACTAAAAGTAGTAGAAGACAGGAAATAATTAAAATCAGACCCCAAATCAATAAAATTGAAACAAAAAAAAATTTGCAAAAAATTATATGAAACAAAAAGTTGGTTCTTTGAAAAAATAAATAAAATAGATAAACCATTAACCAAGTTAATGAAGAAAATGAGAGAGAAAATTCAAATCACTAAAATTTGTGATGAAAATCACGTGGACACTACTGAAATACAGAAAATAATCAAAAACTACTTTCAAAATCTATACTTGAGTGAAGTAGAAAGTCACGATAACATCGACAAATTTCTAAAGACACATGAACTACCCAAATTGAAACAGGAGAACATAGAAAATTTAAACAGGTCAATTTCAAGCAATGAAATTTAAGACACCATCAAAAGTCTACCAACTAAGAAAAGCCCAGGACTAGATGGATTCTCAGAAGAGTTCTACCAGAATTTGAAAGAAGAACTTATACAAATACCTCTTATTCCATGAAATAAAAAATGGGGAAACCTGTCCAAATTCATTCTATGAGGCTAGTATCACCCTGATACCAAAACCAGACAAAGACATATCAAGGAAAGAAAATTTCAGGCCAATATCCCTGATGAACATAGATGCAAAAAAAAATTCTTAACAAAATCCCATAAAATCACATACAAAAAAAAGAGAAAGAGAGAGAGAGAGAGAGAGAGAGAGAGAGAGAGAGAGAGTGCACCATAATCAAGTGGGATTCATGCCAGGGATGCAAGTTTGGTTCAACATATAGAAATAAATAATCACATCAATAGTCTTAAAGACAAGAGCCACATGATTGTCTCAATAGATGCAGAAAAAGCATTTGATAAAATTCATCATTTGTTCATGCTCAAAACACTAGAAAAACTAGGCATAGTAGGAGCATATCTCAACATTGTAAAAACTATGCATGCTAAACCCAAGGGCAACATGATTCTAAATGGAGAAAAATTGAAAGCATTCCCTCTAAAAACTGGAATAAGACAAGAATGCCCTTTTTCACCACTTCTAATTAACATAGTCCTTGAAACCCTAGCCACAGATATTAGGCAAAAGAAATAAATTAAAGAAAGTGTGTTAATAAGAATATTACTCAGCCATAAAGAAGAATGAAATTATGGCATTTGCCAGTAAATGGATGGAACTGGAGACTATCATGATAAGTGAAATAAACCAATCTCCAAAACACCAAAGGTCCCATGTTCTCTCTGATACATCAATGCTAATCCATAACAAGGCGGGATAGAGAGGGTAAGTATAGAAGATCATTGGATTAGACAGTGAGGAATGAAGGGAAGGAAAGAGGGATGAGAATAGGAAAGATAGTTGAATTGGACATAATTTTCCCAATTTCATATATGAATACATAACCAGTGTAACTCCACATCATGTACCACCGCAAGAATGGGATGAAAATTGGAATGGGCTAAGAGATCAGGAATGGTAAGGAAATGTCCCAAAGATATGTAAATGGGCACCTTGTACATTTTTTAAGAATTAAAAAAAAATGTACAAGTTTCAGGCCACACATTTTATTTATTTTCAGTTTTATGGCCCTTGATCTTGGTGTTTTGCTTTCTGCCAGTCAGGCGTAGCCATGTACAACGCCACAAAATCATTGGTTGCATGTGAAAATAGCTACACTTGTCAGGTCTGGGTAGAGAGTAAAGAAATTCAGTCCAAATTAAATTGCACATTAGATTCTATTCCTGCAATTGAAATGTTTATGTACTTAATAAATACGTGAATTGCACAGGAAGGTATCAGAAGCTGTGTTCTTGGTTGAAGCACACTAGTTTTGACCCAAAAAAGAAAGGGTTTCTCGGAAGCCCTGTGGCTGGGGCCAAACTGCACTATTTTTGCCCAGGACACAGACAGATGGGTAAAATTACCCAGGGAATACAGTCTAAGAAAAGCCAACACTTATTTCACAATGAATATTTAGCCTTTGAAATTGTTCTGTGATCTTTTCCTATTAAAATTTTAGTATGACCACTCTCACCACCTCTACTACTAAAAAATAAATAAACAATTCATAGCGAGTAAGCACTGATTAGGGCTAAGTATGGTGCCAAGAGATCTACGTGCACACTCTCGTTCATTTATTGGTGTGTTTTTCATGGCTTTTCCTGCTCTCTACTGTTCTGCCCTAAGTGGGCAGCGAATGAGAACAAAGTAGTCCCACTGGTCTCCTTGCTCATGATGCTTACATCTTAGTAGGGAAGATAATAAAAAGTAAACAAACAACAAGATAACTTCAGAAGTACTAAGCGTCATGGGGAACATAAAATAGGGTAAAGGGATAAAGTGTTCTTGGGAGTGGGGTGGGGCAATTTTAAACAGGAGGACCCCAGAGGGCCCTTCTGAAGCGATGGATGCATATAGATCAGTCAACAGAGTCTCAGAAAGACAGAATTTCGAGGCCTAAGGCATGAGGCAGAGAAGAGTGTAACCATGTCCTGAAGTTGGTAGGTTCATCTGTGTGACTTGAACTTTCACGAACCCCGGTTTCCTTGTTTGAGCAAGGAGACAGAGAGTGAGGGTGGGAGGGGAGTTTTAGGGGAGTCAGGGAAGCCACTCTGTAGCAGTAACATGTTTTTAGAGACCAGAATGATGAGAGGGTAATAAGCAGAGGGCATGTGTGACTAGAGAGGGTGGGGGAGCCTTTTGGGTGGAGAGAACCGGGAGTGATCTCGGTGTGTGTTCAAGGCACGGTGAAGGTGCCAGTGTGGGAGGATTTGTGCCAGAGAGGAAGTCTGGAGCCAGTTCATGCAGGACTAGGCCATCCTAAGAAAAACCACTGGAGGGTTTGCAGCAGGGCTGTGAGAGGAGTAAGGGCATCTACAACCAGATGTTGGGAGAATGGAGGGTAAGGAAATGGGGAGCCTCACACAGTGCCCTGTGCTCCATATGTGCTTAGAGGCCTCTTGCTCACCTTCCTCCCTTTCCTCCTCCCTTCCTTTCTTCACACATTCCCTCAGTGTCTCTTTCCTGATTCATTTCCTTCTTCCTTTCTATATCGACTATGCTCAAATACATCTCAGCATAAGATGCCTTCGCTTGCTGTGATCTGTTTACTTGCCACCTTCAGGCTAGTTCACAAGCTCCTTGAGGACAGGAGAGGCGTCTCCTTTTTCTCTGTAATTGCCACATCACTCCAGTGCCTCATGATTGGAAAGTGGTGGCATAATTTATTGAATTGGCATTCAGAAATTCTGCTCCATAGGGAAGGGGGGACAGACTCCTCTCGGTTGGGACCTATGTACAGGCTGCAGGCTATCCTTGTCTGGACCGAACAGTCCCGAGTTTGGTCAGGGCTTCAGGAGCATGGTTGTTCACAGAACACCTCCCTGGTTTACCCGAGGCTTGGAGCCAGGGCCAGTTCCAGGGGGATTTAGGCCAGTCACTTAATCTTCCTGAAATTCTGTTTTCTTGTCTGTACAGCAAAGATAATGATCCACAGGACTCTTGGGGGATTGAATGAGATAACACATACAAAGCTCTAAGCACAGTGGACAGCTTTGGATGTTTAATAAATATGAGTAGCATTGAAGGTGCTGTCTCAGTTTCTTTCCTTTCCCCCAATCAATCAATGCAACCCTAGCAGCTAGAAAAAAGGAGCCTGGCCCTTCCCCCAAGAGGTGCATTCTACCCTTTAGTTGTAATTATAGCCCAAGTCTGGTGCTGGGCAGAAGGCTGAGGACCTTAATGATGGCTCCACCCATTCAACCTTGCCTACCTGTCTGAGTTGTCGAGAGTGAAGAAGTTCTTTAATTTATCTGTTATGGTTTAGAAATGAGGTGTCCCTCAAAAGCTCTTGTGTGAGATAACAAAAGAAAGTTTAGAGTTGAAATGATTGGGTTATGAGAGCCTTCACCTAATCAGTGCATTAATCCACTGGAATGGATTAACTGGGTGGTAACGCTAGGCAGGTAGAGTGTGACTGGAGGAGATGGGTCACAGGGGGTGTGCCTTTGGGGTTTATAGTCTGTCCATGGTGAGGGAAGCTATCTGGCTCTCTCTGCTTCCTGATCCTCGTGTCCATACTCTTCCATCATGATGTTCTGCCCCACCTTGGCCCCAGAGCAATGGAGCTAGCCATCTATGGACTGAGACCTCTGAAACCATGATCCCCAAAATAAACTTTCCCTCCTGTAATTGGTCTTGTCAGGTCTTTTGGTCACAGTGGCGAAAAAACTGACCGAAACATTATCTTTATAGCAAAGAGGATAATAACTTGCCTGAGGTTGTGTATCCAATAAGGGGCAGAGCCGGCTTTCAGGAAACTGTGCCTCATTCTGAAGTTCATAGGAACAAAAAAAAGCATGCTCTCCTAAGAGGCAGGAAACATGATGTGGGTCCTCTACCATTTATCAGGCCACCTTGGGGAAATGCAGTGATCCTTTCTCAGGAGGAAGGACTACCTTCCTGATTCCCAGCACCATGCCCTCTCTGTGGACAGCCTGGTGGGTCATTTCCACATACACTAATTAAAGACGATGGCAGAGAATCTGGCCGCCCCATATTTTCCTACGTCAGGGCTGATGCACACACCCAGGTCCTTATTCCTGACCTGGTTCTGTAAGGTAAGCTTTCTGCCAAGAGATCTGTATGATCATGCCAGGCACCAGCTCCACCAATACTCGATCCAGGCACTTAACACTGAAAACTAGTGCAGAGAGTCACCGTGTGTTTCCTTCTGGCCACACCCTTTCCCCAGCCTTACGTTTTTTTTTCTTTCTATCACTTACCTTCTGCTTCTTTTGTCTCCGATAGGGACCTGGAAGATAGGGAAAATAAATAAATAAATAAATAAATAAACAAATAAACATCTGAAAGACAGATCTGTTGCCTTGGAGAGATCAGAGGATTGTTTATTTCTTTTCTTTTCTCTCCCTGAACAGCGTGATCAAACCTTGGCTCTTTTCTGATAAGTCTTCCAAGGGCTGGGTAGTTTCTTTGCTAATTAAAAGGTTGGATAATGAGCATTTAGTATTCTTGTGATTAAGACCGCCTCTACCTCACAGGTCAGCACCACCTGAATTAATTGGCACCTTCTCAGTTGGGGTTCGGTTTTCCAGACTTATCCTACCAAGAATGGCATTCAGAGTTCTCCGTAATCCAGCCTCCCACAGTTTCTCCCCCATCACCACCACTTGTCTCTTCACTGGATGATGTACCCTCTGCCACTCTCTTGCTGTGTAATTTGCTTCCTTGCACCTACATGCCCCGTTTCTCCCTGGAATGGTAAAGTTATGGCTGTAGACTCAGGCGACAGTCTTCATTGAAATCATTGCCACTGATTCTGTGACACTAGCTGTTTCACTTCAGCTCTTCCCTCTATAAAAATGGTACCATAATAGCTGACTCACCTGATTGGATAGTTGTGAAGATGAAACAAGAGTGTAATTCCAGCGACTTGGGAAGCTGAGGCAGGAGGATCATAAGTTGGAGGCCACCTTTGTCAACTTAGTGAGACCCTGTTTCAAAATAAAAAAAATAAAAATTGGAGCTGGGATTGTGGCTTAGTGGTAGAGTGCTCACCTAGCATGTGTGAGGCCCTGGGTTCGATCCTCGGCACCACATAAAAATAAATAAATAAAATAAAGATATTGTGTCCAGTTATAACCAAAAAAAATATTAAAAACATAAAAATAAGTAAAAATTACTGGGAGTGCAGTTCAGTGGTCAAGCACTTGCAAGGCCCCAAGTTTTATCCCAGCACTATAAAAAAAGAAAAAAATAGTATAAAGTGTTTAGTGGAATATCTGTTGTATATTAAATGTTAATTATTATAATTTTCCCCTTACACCTATTGAAATCTCACTACTTCTGCACTGTTCCTCAAAAAATTCAAAATATACTTTTCTTACTTTCTATACTAGAAGACTTTTGGACCATTTTCAAATCCAAGGTGATCTTTTCCTCCTATGTTTTTTTTTTTATTTTTATGATTTGTATGGCATCACATGATTAGTCCAAGTTTATGTTTATAGTCCCTACCTACTCTGTGGCCAGAGACCTAAGCCTCTAGCACAAATGTCAGGCACATTGCTGTAGACTGAAATTGTTATTGTATGCCTCTGAGTTAAGGGAGTTTCATTTTGTGGATGTTGTCTTGGATTCTTGAGAGGTTTGATTGATTTATTGAATGGTCCACTGAGACACTGGTGTCCTGTGTGTCTTGCTTCCAAGAGTGTAATCCGTTCAGGCTACTGTTTTAAACCAAGGACTAGGCTGTCTGGTAAGCGATGGTAAGGCCTGATTTGTACCACTAATGTTATATGCCTTTGGAATGCTAAAATACAGGATGTTTTGAAAGAACCTTTAGGGTAAATTGCAAATCTCATTATGTGCAACTGAAGTTAAGGCTTATGAAGTGATGCTTGGTTCCTGGTTTTCAGTAGCAGTCTTATCAGATTTTTTAAAAACTGTGAGAAATTTCACATACGTTTTGCCTCACAAAATACTTATAATTAGGTCAGAATTCAGGAAAGTGGGCTTCCATTTGCATAGAATAACATTAATTCTGCATTTTCAACTAGCAAGGTTGAAAGAGGATTAATCACTTATTCATGCAAAACCAACTTGCATGAATCATTTATTTATCTTGTTCTGGTAATTTTGCAGAGCTCATTTTTTTTTTACATGCCTCAGGTTGCAAATAAAGCAAAAACTCAGAAGGTGATTTACCTTCCACAATAAAGACGTGATGGCCGTGTAAACAGCATGATTCCTATAGGAAATCAATAGGTAACCATGGAAATGACTCCACAATGGGAAATTCTAGCTTCTTAGGAACAAATCATCAAAAAAGATCAATTATAAGATGAAAAGGCTTTGCCTGCGCCCTTACCATTCACAAAGGCTTTCAGTCAATGTGAGGAAGAACATGTGCTCCTTGGTGCCAGCAAAGAATCATCTGAAAGCTTCATTGAGAACAGACACTGCTTCTTACTTTCTGAAGTTTGAACTGGAATGTCTGGAGCTCTCTTACTGGAACTCTAAGAAACATCTCAGGGCAAGACAATGTCCCAGAGTACACGCTGCTTGAATTCTTAACCTAGCCTGATTTCCAGCATCGGTGAGATCTTTGACAATCTGTTAGAAGGAAAATTCCTTGGACCAATTAAACTTAGTAGAGTGGAGCTGAGCAATTATAAACAAAGCAAAACAAAGTAAAACAAAACAAAAAAAAAACTGTTTGTGAATCAGGCAACCCTCAATAACAAAGCAGGTTCAAAGGAGTCCAACCAATAATGGGATCTTGCAGTATTTAGAGAAAACAGAAGTGAGGCATAGAGACATAGTAATTGCTTATAGGTTAATTGGTTATACAGCTTTCCACAATTAATTTAAAGCTTAGCTCTGGTGACTAAACTCCATATTAGTTTGGTCGGCTGCTGCTTAATACAGGAGTCCAGTCCAAACTAATGGACTCCTATAATTTCTATTTTACACATCTTACTGGCCCTTGACTTCCTCATCTATAAAATAAGTGGCTCAGACGAGCTTAGGGATGGGGTCTGCTGTAACCCAGTGATAGTGTTAGCGCTGCCTGTGGGACATCATCTCACTTTCTTTTCCTTGGAAGACATTACTAGTCAATTCTGGCATTCTTTCTCACTGACCCTAGACAGTGTTAGAATTTTTATTTACACATTTTTCCAGACAGCTGCTTCCTGTGGTTCTGATTTGTCATGTGTAGACATCCATTTGGCTGTCTCTCTGTTATTTTTATTTACTTATTTATTTTGGTACCAGGGATTGAACTCAAGGGTGTTCAACCACTAAATTACATCCCTATTCCTTTTTTAAGTTTTTAAAATTTCAAAACAGGGTCTTGCTAAGTTGCATAGGGGCCTCACTAAGTTGCTGAGGCTGGCTTTGAACTTGCAATCCTAATGCCTAAGCCTTCCAAGCTGCTAGGATTATAGATATGGCCATGGCGCCTGGTTCCTCTCTGTTATCTTTAAGGTTCATTTAGCCCTGACATTATAAGAACTGAAGAATAGTTATAAGAACTAAGTGTTTATTCATGTCCATTCAACTATACTTACGCATAGAATCCAGTTTTTAATTTTTAATTAACAATTAAAAACTGTAATAATGATTATGTCTTAAGACAAAAGAATTATTTGATCTCAGTGTAGTAACAATGTTTATTCAAATAAAAAATATTATTGAACTACTCATTAATGAAAGTGGAATGATATTTATAGCTCTGCTGATATCCATTTAATTTGTCAGCTCAGAGACACTGGTAGCCAATCTGATGGCCATTTGCTTGCCTGGTCTTTTTGTTTTTCAACAGTAGAGGGCAGCACAGCTAGTGTCTTCTTAGGGAGTCATTTGTACATGACCTTGGGCCTTTGTAGGAGGTTTAAAGATGTGGGCTGTGGTGAGTTGCAGAGGAAGACTATATTCGTGTGTCCAAAGAGCTACCTTTGCCACATAGTTTAGATTAGAGGGTTGAATTTTTTCTTTGAGACTTTCAGAAATCACCCTTTTCCTAGTTGTTTTTATGCATTTTTAACATTTCATAGTGATCCCTTTTATTTTGTTCTTTTTCTGATTTTCACCTGTGATTATTTGTATCACCCAAGAAACAGTATTATGTATGTGAAGAGGGCACTGCTTTTGGCTTGTGAGTGTGTAGACTCGAATTTCAGCTCTCTCTGGCTAGCTCTGTGACTTTTAACTGGTCAGACTCTGAGAACTTCAAGAAATCTTCTTTTTTTAGGACAGAGATAGAAATACACAATTTCTCTATTATCTGTCTATTTTGTAAATCTGAAGTAAAATCAATACATATGAAAGCACTATTGAAATACAGGTTTAAAAAAATGATGAACCATCCTTTCTATGCCTTTAGTTTTAAGAACGTAGCTTTTAATTCAAATGAATTACACAAATAACATTTATGATTTCTTTTTAAATTATAGGGTGGAATATATCATTGGGTAGGTTTGGTTGAAGGTCATACTGGGATATCCTTGAAATGGTATACAGAGATACACAGGTTTTATGTGAATATTCACTTTATCCTGAATAAATACTAATATTGATCTCTGAAACCTATCTGACCTAACATCTCCTCTTAATTCTCAAATATAATCAGTAGATAATGCACTCTATCTACATTCATAATTTTGCATAGAAAGTAAGTTAATATATTTCCCTAATTTTAATATCAAGTTTTAGCAAATGTAAAGTGATTAAAACTAACATAATGTGTGTTTCAGTATGAAAGTGCTTGATGCTGTTTACACTAAAATATTTGATGAAGTAATCAATCACTTGTTCTTAAAGGAAGAGTAGAAATAACAATTGTAAACAGATATGGGAGCTTTGTACCTGTGACTTAGATCTCAAGAATGTCATTGTATTATTGGTGAAGTGATTTTTAGGATAGTGAACCATTTTGCTAACGTTCCAACTAGATTCTTGTCTTGATTTTACTATCCCTAAAGCCTATTCTGGGAAATTTGATGCATATTATAACTTACTACAAAAAATACTTAGGGATTATATTAAAATAATGTTAGCATCTAGTCCCTCTCAGATATGAATAAAAAGATTTTTCTTCAACATGAATATGCAGATGAGCAAAGTACAACTGATCTTTGTGTGGACTATCTGGTGCATTTGCTGTAGGATGTCCCTTTTCCCTGACAACCACACTCTAAACACTAGTAAAAGTGAGCAGATTTTATAGCTGTGACAACCAAAAGTATCATCAACAATTTCAAAAACATGCCAGTGGAGGCAGAACCATTTCCACTGAGAACCAACGTCTAAGTAAGGAGTCTGAGTAGCAACCTGTGTATGTCAAGAGTGAAATATAGTCCAGGCCCTGCCTAGTTTACAGGGGATGGAATCCAGTGAACAGAGAGCAACAGTGTGCAGGTAGCACTAGCTGGCTATCGAGCAGTTAGCTGGATGGGTACTGTGCAGGTAGCAATAGCAAGACAGAATTTCAGCGCTCAAGCTAACAGGCCAGGGTTCCTTATGGGCACTAATAGAGAACAGGAAACTCAGACAGAAACCTAATAGATAAGACCTAGGGCTTGGGGATGAGGTGAAGGGGAAGATTGTAATATAACACTGCCCTAGGTTTGTAATTCACTTTATCCCAAGAAAATGGCGGCAAGGTTAATTCTGGATTCCTACCCACTTGTGGGCCTAAGTCTAATTATTTTGATCATCCTAGTCCCCATATACTCAGGCACCCCACAAACCTGTGGCCATAGACCTACAGAGTTGTGGAGCCTCTTCCTAAAAACTTGTACAGAAAAGCAAGGAATCAAAAGCATAAAAAAGAGAGTTACAAAAACATAGGCGTTGGTTCCAAATTGGGAAGAACTTCAAGGGGAATGGTCAGCCTTGTGTCATGGTGACCTACCACAAATGGAAGTAGTAATCTCTTACATTTTCAAGAAGAGATTTCTTATCTTCTATTAAGTTTCAGTACATTATCTTATGTCACCCATGCCTTCTGTTATCCATTAGTCTCATGGTGCATTGGCTGTAGGATGTCATGTTGCCCTTGTCATTTATTATTAGCCATCTAGAGAGTTCAATTACAATGAGGTGGTGGTATCTTCACATTATTTTCCAGAAGCCTCCGTGTTTAGAATAAAAAGCCACTGCTTATCGCCCTAGTTTGAACTGGTTTTCCATATAGGCCGTGTTTCAGAATCACCTGGAGACATGTTGGAATTTTCTCGTTTGTTTGCTTTTTGTTTTTGTACTTGGGATGTGGGGATTGAATCCAGGAACACTTAACCACTGAGCTACATCCCCACCCCTTTTAATTTTTTTTTTTTTACTTTGAGACAGAGTTTAGCTAAGTTGCTTAGGTCCTCGATAAGTTGCTGAGGGAAGACTCCAATTTTCAATCCTCCTTCCTCAACCTCCAGAAGAGCTGGGATTAATAGACATGTAGCACCACACCCATCCCCACCTAGAGAGATTTTTTAAATAAATAAATATTTATAAAATATAGATGCCCCAAACCCATTCATGCTATTTAGATTTAAGATAACAATTATGGAATATGTATTTATTAATTTTTAATTTCAACCTGCAGTACAGGTTAAAAACAACTTTTCTCAAAACATAGTTTCTTTCTTAGAATGTAAGTATCTTTAGCTTGGAATTCAGTTAACCATACTCCAGAAACACCTAGTTTTTGTGCCAGACACAGAATTCTTGTACAATGAATGTTTCTTGAAAGCTTAATGTACAATTTTAGGGAGCCGGAAACAGTGGCACATGCCTGTAATCCCAGCAACTCAGGAAACTGAGGCAGGAGGATTGCAACTCAGAGAGGCCTTAAGAAACTTAGTGAGACCTTGTCTCAAATATATATATATATATATATGGACTGGGGGTGTAGCTCAGTGGTTCGGTGCCTCTGGGTTCAATCCCTGGTACCAAACAACAACAACAACAACTCCTAATGTAAAATTTTAAGCACTATGTTGTGTGTGTATGTGTGTGTGTGTGTGTGTGTGTGTGTGTGTGTACAAATACAGCATTTTGGAGCTTTGTGGGGCTTTTCTAACACTTTCCAGTTTTTAATATCACAGTGGCTTACTTCCTGCACAACCAAGTCTGATCCTAATCCTACCTCCTTAGCAACTTATTATCCCTTCTATCTTGTCTATTTACTGTGTCTCTTTTCCTCCAACTTCTGTGTTGAGTCCCTAAACATAATGTGATTTTATTTGAAACTGGGACCTTTATGGAATTAATTAAGGTTCAGTGAAGTCATAAGGGTGGTACCATAATCCAGTAGGAGGGAACTCTTTATTGGAAAAGGAAGAGAAACCAGAGAGTTCCCCCTCGGTGTTCCCTGAGAAAAAGTCATCTGAAGATATAGCAAGAAGACAGTCACCTACAAGTCACCTTGTTGGTACCTTGATCTTGGACTTCAAAACTGAGCAAAAAAGTTTTCCTTTGTTTGGGTTCCTCAGTCTGGTATTTTGTTATGACAGTCTCCCATGGTCTGAATATTCATTTACGCCCCAAATTTGTATGTTGAAACCTAATCCTTAAGGTGATGGTATTGAGAGGTGAATCCTTGGGGAAGGGATGAGGTCATGAGGAGAGCCCTTGTGAACAAGGTTGGTGCCCTCATAAAAGAGAGCCCAGAGAGCTCTCAGGCCGCTTCACCATGTCAGGACATAAGGAAGAGGGGTCATCTGTAAGCTAGTAAGCAGACCCTCATTGGAAGCCCAGAAGGCCAACGCCTTGATCGCACACTTCTCAGCCTCTAGACCTGTGAGAACCAAGTTTCTGTGGTTGATAAGCTACCCAGTTTATGATATTTTGTAATAGACAGCCAAATGGATTAGGACATAGCTCATGCAGACTAATACATTCTTGTCTACCTATCGATCATCTCTTTCTGGTGTGTAGCAGTTTCCTGGCAGAT
Source organism: Callospermophilus lateralis (assembly GCF_048772815.1). Taxonomy (NCBI): domain Eukaryota; kingdom Metazoa; phylum Chordata; class Mammalia; order Rodentia; family Sciuridae; genus Callospermophilus; species Callospermophilus lateralis. The sequence continues at coordinate 3,315,363 of NW_027516368.1, read as the reverse complement.
AGTAGCTTTTTTCACATTAACTCAAAGGTATCCCAGAAATAACCAAGTTTTTTTTGTAATTATTATTAATAGCAATTCCTGGCACTACATTTTCTCTATTGTATTGCAAAGAGAAGTGGGTGGCATAAAACATCCGATGACCTAGATATTTTTCGGTCCTGGGGCTTGAGTGACAGGCAGTTTAATAACACGGCTGCTGACATCAGGTACAACTAATGAGACTTTTCTTTAACCCCGGGAATGAGTAGTTTGAGTAGCTCAGGAGGTCAAAGGAGAAGCAATGTCTTCAGGTGCTTTTCTGCATAATGAAGTTTAATGAAATCTATATTTTTAGATGCAGTGGCTAAGCTTCACTTTCTGATAATTCATGAGAATAACGAACTGAGACAATAAGGTGGAGAAGCTGAGAATTTGTGAAGCATTAATTTTAGTTTACTGTCTCATTGCATTTTTTTTGTCTGTAGACTCATTTCCTCTCATTTTCACACTAACCAACAAGTTTAACACCTTTATAATGGATTACATGCCCAGTGATGAAAGAAAGACCAGACAGTAATTTTCTCTCTTATAATTCTGTTTAATACAACTAAATCATACTCCAGGATCTGCCTTTTCAGATAACCTTTTATGAGCTCTAAGAATGCAGCAAGGAAAGGATTTGAATTTATGAATCTGTCTAGGTAGAGTTCTAAATCAATGCCAAAGCAGTTGTACGTGAAAGTTTTTGGATTGACGTTTGGACTTTAGTTGGGTTGAAATGCTTCCTTGGGGGTTTCAGTGCTGAAAATTATTCTTCCACTTATGATTTATCTATGTGTCTATTTCCCTTAAGAACTCATTTCGTGTATTCTCTCTGTGTCACCCTCAGCACCTAGCTTTCTACAGAAAAGGGCAGGCATTCATTCATTCGAAATGTTTATCAAACAGATAAGTACTTAAAAGCCTATTGTCTTTAAGACCTTTTGCAGGCTTGTTTGAGAGATGCACTTGCATGTAGACACATAATTAAAACACTCTCTAGAAAATATGCAAAAATTATTATAGGAAAACAAAGGAAGGAATAAGGAACTCTCCCAGAGAGGCTGGAGAAGAGGTAAAGTTAGGGATCCATCAAGAAAAGCAATGGGGAGTTGGCATAGATGAAGAGAGAAAAGGGTTCCCTGACAGAGGGTGCAGTCTAGACAAAGGCAAGGAGAAACAGCAATGGCCTTTACAGGGCCTGACGGAGAGACCTTATCAGATTAGGTCTGGGGAAAACCAAAGGCTGCCTGGCTTTTCCTGTGGACTATCTTTCACACTTTATGCTTGCTGCTTCTCAAATATGTTATTCACATCCATGCCGTTGTCCTCCGGGTTGCTTTACCCTGGAATACCTATTACTCATCCTTCGGGGCTTAGTTCCTCTTTGAAACCTTCTTTGCCCTTTGTAAGTGAAATTTCTTTCTCCCTTTTCTATGGTCCCACAGAGTTTTGCTTGTATTGCTGTGTGTGTGTTCTATAGCACTCTTGTTTATGTTGACTTTTGCCTCACTGGATTGTAAGGTCTTCTAAGACTATTAAAATATATATATATATATAATGTATATGTACATGGATATAATCCATATATATGTAAATATATACATAAATATATATGTGTCATTCATGTGCCATTCACGTGGCATACATGTGGCATGCAGGTGATATGCAAGTGGCATGCATGTGATGCACACATGACATGCACGTGGTGTGCACATGATATGCACATGGCATGCACTTGGCATGCACATGATAGGCACCATGCACATGATATGCACATGGCATTCACGTGAACGCACATGGTTCACATATGATATGTGTGGCACGCACGTGATACACACATGTCGTGCACATGATACACATGGGGTGTGCACGTGGCACGCTTGCCTATGACATATATTTTTTGGTGCATCTTTAGAATATCTCTCTGTCTCTAGATAGTTCTCTAACTGATCTGCAGAAATAATAATAAATATAATCTATACATTATATATATAAAGTAATATATATTTCTTTTATATATATTTAAAATATATAGAGAGAGTTATATATAAATATATATATATATATATAGTTTTCTTTTTGTATTCCTTCTAACTAACATAATGACTGGCCAAAGTATGTGCTCAAAATGTAGCATGAATATAGTAATGATGTACACATTCTCCAGAGAGAACAATTTTTTAGTTGTAGATGGACACAGTACCTTTATTTTATTTATTTTATGTGGTGCTGAGGATGGAACCCAGAGCTTCACATGTGCAAGGCAAGCGCTCCACCACTGAGCCACAGCCCCAGTCCCAGAGAGGATAATTTTTTGTAGAGAAGTAGGTTGGAACCCATGTGAGGGTAGTAGAGACTGAGATCGAACTTTCTTTTGCTTTTTGGTTCTGATCAGCTGTGTTACCAGTGAGATTTCTCCTTTCCTTCTGGGACTATTTTTTCACTCTTGTGGATAGAGTGGTATCTTATCAGCAGAAATGAGCAGATGGAGTATAATGATCTTTTGAGATTCCTTCTAACACTGACAGTTGTAATTTTAAAGCATATCTGATGAATTGATTTTATATTTACTCACATTTTCTTCATTTTCCTTTGAAGTGTCAGGAGGCTATTATTTATCTGCTTTTCTGCTCTCATAAATAATACTTGGGGATTTTTTTTATCATTAGGTGTTAGTGAAGGAAGCCAAAATCCTGAGTTTGTGCTCAGAATAGTCATAGGGTCAGAAAGGGTATTTGGAGCAGCTTTGCAATATCTTGCTGTCTCTTGATAGTTCTCTAACTGATCTTCTGCAGAAATAATTGTATGCTGTTTTCTCTGCACTGGCATATTAGCATTCTATCTCCATGAACTTTCTTTTTTAACTTGAATTTTTAATGAATTGATTAGCACAGAGATGACCAAAATCTAGGAAAATAATAATGAACCCTTTTATCAGTATTCACAATGGACATCTCTTGAAATTCTGAAGGAAAAAGCAAATAAATCAGAAATTCTTTTTCATCTGTTCTACATTATCAGGAAAACATGGTCAAACAAGTTTATCAGGAGAAGAGATGATTTTATGAAATATTTTGTGTTTTTCCAAAGAGGTGTTAGGACAAAGCATGTATTTGTAATGTTTCCAATAAGTACATACACAATCTTTTATAGCTGTTCTGATACCTGAGGATATCATGAGTCTACTTCTTTTTTTTTAGATATTCATTATTATTATCCTTATTATTTTGAACAGAGTAGTAATTACCATAGACACTGATGATACACCTAATTTTCAGGTGTTGTGGGTATTTGAAAGAGACAGTTTTGATGAGAGGGTCAAAGATGGTGACCTGTGGCCTCTGGGCACTTAGGAGCTTTCCAGAACTTTATCTGGAAAAGGTGTTTTGTGGAGAGGGCAAGAAGGGTTTGGTGGAGGGCTCTGTGTCTGAGCACTGAAAGATCTATGGCAGCTGAACCAGACTGAGAGATCCATGGCGAAGGAGAGACCTGTTCGTTTGACATCAATTTTTTTCTCTTTTCCCAGGAGGAGTGTTGAGAGGTCTTTGTTTTGATGTTCTAGTGTCCTATAGAGAGATGATGAGGGCTGGGCACATTTTCTGGGTAGCCATCTAGCTACCCCAACATGGCCAGACCACAGATATTAACCCCTCAAGACCAGAGTCTACTTACAGTCACTACACTGAGCTGGCTGCAATGATAACATGAAGGAGTTAATCTTTACACATGCATCATGTAAAGTAACAGTTCAACATTTTTCTGATTACAAAAGCAATACCTTATTATTTCAGAAAACTTAGAAAATAGAAAATATAGAGTATCGATAAAGAAATGAAAACCACCACAGATTGCACTAATCAAATAACCAGCATTAATATTCTGTGCATTTTAGCCTGAGATCAGAGTTTGTATAGAATTTTTCTGTTAAGCATTACATCAGAAACACTAAGCCTTTAAAATGCTGCTTAAGCATTATTTTAATAAATCATTTCATGGAAGAAGATACATAGTTTATATAATTTATTCTCTGTTCTTACACATTTAGATTGTTTAAAAAATTTCCTGATTACATATTCTATTGGAAGAATGACTTTTCCACCTAACATTTCATCTACCCTGTGCATTATTTCAGTAGGATGGTTTCTTAGGAAAGGAATCACTATGTCAAAAGATACACATATTTTTAAGGCTTCCAATCCTAATTTCTTCATTGGACAATTCCATTGCTACATCCTCTGTTTGAATTGTCTCTTCTTCTGACAATTTTCTTGATAGTGTGCAGCCTTTTCTGACACGGTGAGAGTAATGGTGGCTACCCACATTAGATCCTTAGGGCCAATCAGCTGATCAGTATGGGCCCTCTGATTTTGATATAGACCCTAAATGGATTTAATTAGAAGTGAAAGACTTGGTTATCTGTTGTAGAAGTTGGCGATCCAGCGAAACTAAGGAATGTAGAAAATTTCACAAGCAACTTAAGAAAGAATCTCTGTAAATTTCCTTCAGAGACTACATCTCCATTAGGAATATGAGGTCTTCACTGTCCAAATTCTCAAGAATCAGTGTGATCTTGAGCCCAATCCCGGGCTACCAATTGCTCTGGACTTCCAGGGAACAGGTTCTCTTACTCCTTGTTTCCCATGTTTTGACACACCGACAGCTTCCAATCCCTACAGGCTTCCCCTGGACAGCAGCAATCATAATAATGATGCCTAACACTTACTGAGCCATCATCCACCACACACCAGGTATGGAGTGAAACCCTTCATGTGCATTCTCCTGTTCTATTTGCCAAACAAATTTGCATCCCTATTTTATGAAGGATAATACTGACTCACAGCATGGATAAGAGATTTCCTCAATGTCATGCAATACTCAGCCACAGAGATATGATTCCAGCCCAGGTCTGCCAGTGCAGAACCCATGTCTTGAAGGCAATGCCACACAGCCTTGCACACTGACAGGGTAAGGAGTTGAGCCTTAGCCAGGTAAAGTTCCCCAGTGGGACCCTCTAGCTAGAGTCTAGTTCTCTTCATAAAGGCAGCTCTCCATGAAGGAATGTCCTGTTGTTTGTGGCCACAACCTCAGCAGCTGTTCTCTGTGGCGTCTCTCACTGGGTGCATTACTGGTTGGCAGTGCTCCTAGGAACTTGCCTATCAGAGCAATCTCATGGGCTCTCTGATGTCTGCTAGAGTCTGGCTTTCTGGGCTCTCAACAAGTGCATGTTTAGCCTTTCTTTTCACATCTCCTCTGAAGGGCACCTGACAGCCCTGCACCCCCAGATCTACATAGTTCTCACTCTTGGGAGGAATTAAGGAAGCTGGGACTTCCCTACTTTACTCAAGGCCTAAGTGACCAGACCCTTTGGCTCCTGGTGAACACTTATCCTTTCCCAGGATGCCCTCTATAGAACAGCCGAGTCTTAGGATATTATCTCGCCCTCCTTGCTATACTAAAATCCAGAGCCTTTCTAGATCTGCCAAGAGCCCCCAGTTTATCTTTTAGTGTTCACCCACAGGGCAGCAGCACTACAGAAATAAAGCCTCAGGAGTCTCTTCCCAAGCTAGATATGCAAACTCACCTCTTTTGCTGGATTCCATGTAGGTTGTATGGGGTAAGCATTATAGAAACTCAAAGAAGTTGTGAGTCAAGGCTGCAATGACCAGGGAAGATTCTTTGGAGGAGGTGAATCTAAGGTGAGTCTTAGAAATGACTGGCATGTGGACAACTGGGCTGAGGAGGGAGGACATTCTGAGAGGGAGGAATTATATGCCCAATGTCAGGATAGAGGAAATTGTGTGTACCAGAATGTCAGGGAGTTGGAGCTCAGGATATTCTGTCTTTGCAGAATGTGGGGCTGTATTTTTTTCCTCTTGTCTGTACAATCAGGTACAGTGGTGCACACCTGTAATCCCAGGGACTCAGGAGGCAAAGGCAGGAGGAGTCCAAGTTCTGGGCCAGCCCAGAGAGTTACTTTAAATGATGCATGTGTAAAGATTAACTCCTTCATGTTGTCATTGAAGCCCACTAAGTGTAGTGACTGTAAGTAGACTCTGGTCAAGGTCCTGAGGGGTGAATATCTGTGGTCTGGCCATGTTGGGGTAGCGAGATGGCTATCCAGAAAAGGTGCCCAGTCCTCATCATCTCTATAGGACACTAGAAAAACTTTTGTTCCATACACCCCACAGCCGTTCCATTTAATGTACTATGTACAAGGCCAATGTAGGCCTCTCTGGGTGTGACATCTCTGCTTCTAGGCAGATCTCAGCTCCCTCTGAATACTGCCTGTTGAGGGGGGCTAGGCAGCTAACCACTCAGCGCTTTCTTGAGGCAGGTGTTGTAGGTTTTTCTTTCCTGTGACTTTTTTTGGTTACAGAGCAATCCATGTCAGAAATGAAAAATAGAGAAAGTATGAAGGCTGTACTGGCTTGTGTAATGAACTGAAAAATTCAGCTTAGCTTTCAGGAGTGGCTCGATTCAGGAACTCAGCATTTCTGTTTCCACCTTTCATCTCTTTATTCTCCTAATTTGGCTATTCTCAGGAATTTTTTTTCATTGTGGGTCTAAATTTGGAAAAAAAAAATGTCTTGGACCTTGCTCTCCATGGACTGAATTGTATCACATTCCTCGGGCAAAAGCAATAAGATGCACTCATTGGTCAAGCCTGAGTCAAACATGCACCATGGAGGTAGAGATGAAGCACATCTGCCCCAACCATGTGGACTGAATCTAGATCACATGTTGTTCTCAAGAGAAAAATAGGGATGATGTTAACAGATAAGGAGCAGATACATGCAAGGTGATTTAAAAAAAAATAAGAACAATCAGGTACAGTAGTGCATGCCTGTAATCCTAGTGACTCAGGAGGTGAAGGCAGGAGGATTGCAAGTTCCAGGTCAGTCCAGAAATATAACAAGACCCTCAGTGACTTAGTGAGACCCTATCTCAAAAAAAAAAGGCGTGGGGTAGCAGGAGGGACTGGGAATGATGCAGCTCAATTGTAGCACCTTTGGGTTTAATCTCCAGTACAAAAAAACAACCACAAAAATCCCACTTCAGTTCACTATAGTGACTCTATAAATCCCAGAGTCTGTAAGTCTGAATCCCCAAGTGTTAGGCTGTATATTCTAACTGGCCCAAAGGAAGGGCAAGGAGGCCCTTTGGTATTGCCTGAACTCCCTGGCAGGATATAGAGCCATGCGGCTCCTTCTCTATGGATGCACCTGCCTCAGTTAGCCATGGGAGACATCCTGGAAGTCACGAAGAGATCGAAGCATCACTCTGATGTCACAGGGATGGAAGGGATGGGTGCTCTGGATGTGGAGGATGAGTTTATGATCTGGCTTAACTTCTTTGGAAGGGAACACAAAAGCTTTCTAATTTCACCTCCCAGAGCCAAGAGGCAGGAGAGCAAAGTGCTTCGGTCCACTGGCCTCTGCAGATAATGGCCTGGATTTGTACTGGTTTTGTGATCTCGATAAACCTTGTTTTTCTTTTTTGACAAAGGGGTGTCCTGAGGATTCGGTGAGATATGCATGTAGAGCCCTTGGTGCAGTGCCTGGCATCCCCTGCCATGCACTTACTACACATTAACAAATACCCTTTACCCAGCACAGAATGTCACAACAACAGCAGCTCAGGATCCTCTGTCTTGGCAGAGGCATGCAGAATGTGGAGCTGTATTTTCTCCTATTGTCTGTGAAACCCTCTTTTTCATCTTCATTTTGTGTCCTGAGGGGTGAGCAAGTCTGACTATAATCTTCCTCTATGTGCTCTGACAACTAATGGCTTCTGGGAGTCACTGCGACAGCCCCTTCTCCCTCCCACATCAGTCACAGAGTCCTGCCTGTTTTGCCTCTGAAATATTTCTTGGATCCCACCTCCCGCTTCAGTGCCACTGCCGCGGCTCTTATGCGAAGGCTCCTCTCTCTGCCTGCTTAATTCAGGAAGCCGGAACTGGTTTCCCTGTCACTGGGCTCTTCCTATCTGCTCCACTCCCCTGCTTTGTCATATCCCCTTGTCTACAGAATAACATCCTAATCCCTGAGCAAGGCATTATTTAAAGTCGTTTCAGTCCGATTCCAGTCTATACTTCCATCTGCAAGAATCTCCCCCACAGGACATGGATTACAACCAGAGCCACTGACACACTGTTTTGTGAAAACTCTGTACCAGCCACCTGCAGGCTCCAGCCCAGGCTGCCTGTCTGCCCTCACCTCTTCTCTGCTTGGCTAACTTTTGCTTCTCTTTGAAAGTTCAGCTCCTCCCCCAGGGCCTCTGCCCTTGTACTTCCAGAGCTAGAGGATTATGCTAGTAATATAGCACTTAGCCCACTATCTTAACAATTGACTATGTACATGTCTCTACTCATATGTGCACCATGATTCCTGGAAGGAACATAGCTTATACATTTAATTTTTTTTGGCATAATCAGGGCTTACAATAGTACCCAAATATTTATTTACTGCAATGGATATCTGTTCTCAGGTTGCAAATTAGGAAGAATGAAATGCACTACCTTGCATTTCTCATCATACACCAGCATTTGAGTGATACTTAGGACTTTTCTTTCTTTCTTTCTTTTGCCAATACATTTTAAAATACAAAAATAATGAGAAACATGTCAATCTTAGTCTTAAAATGTGTCTTAATCCATTCCCTCCAAATAGCCACTCTTATTAGCTTATTAGATACTATTTGGAACCTTTTCATTTTTAAATTTTTTAAAAAATATCAGCTGTGTTGAGATATCATCTGATACCATAAAATTCACCCTTTTCAAACGTGCAACTCAAGTGATTTTTTTAAATATTTTTTTTAGTTGTAGTTGGACACAATACCTTTATTTATTTATTTATTTATTTATTTATTTATTTATTTATTTATTTTTATGTGGTGCTGAGGATCAAACCCATGGCCTTGCATGTGCTAGGTGAGCGCTCTACCCCTGAGTCACAACTCCAGCCCTTCAGTGATTTTTTGGGGGGGTATTTTCACAGAGTGGTGTAACCATTATTGCTAAGTTTAGAACATTTTCATCACCCCAAGAGCAGTCATCCCCCCATTCCTCACTCCCCAGCCCCTGACAATTACTAGGCTATTCTCTGTCTCTGTATACTTATCTCTTTTATATTTCATATAAATGGAATATTTTGTGTCTGATTGGTGGGTGGGGGGTACTGGGGTTAAACCCAGGAGCACTTTAGCACTGAACTTTATCCCCATCTATTATTATCATTATTATTATTATTATTATTATTATTATTATTATTATTTATTTTAAGTTGTCAAGGCTAGCTCTGATAATACTCCTCCTGCCTCAGCTTCCAAAGTGTCTGGGATTATAGTTTTGTGCCACTACCCATTTTATATTTGGCTTTTATTGTTCAGCATAATGTTTTCAAGGTTCATTGATTTTGTGGCATGTGTCAATATTTCATTCCTTTATTCATGAGAGAATAATAATAATATTCTATAGTGTGAATATGCTATATTTTGTTTATCAGTTGATGGACAATTGTATTGTTTCTAATTTGACTATCGAAAATAAGGCTTTATGGAATTCCTATGTGTATTTTTATGTGAATGTAAATTTTCACTTCTCTTTGCTATATAGCTAGTAATGGAGTTGTTGGATTATATGGTAACTCTGTGTTTAACTTTTGAGGAATTGCCAAACTCTTTGCCACAAAAACTCTATCATTTCACATTCCCGTTAGCAGTGTGTAAGATTTGCACCTTCTCCACATCCTTGTCAACACTTGTTATTGTCTTTTTTACTATAAATATCTTAGTGGATATGATGTGACATCTTCTTGTGGTTTTGACTTTCATTTTTCTTCATTTTCTTTTTTTCAGTACTATATTTTGAACTCAGAGTCTTAGACATGCTATACATGTTAGGCTTTGCCATGACTTTCATTTTTCTAACGCTCAATGATCTTGAGCTTCTTTTTCTGTTCCTGTTGGCCTCTTATGTATCTCGGGAGAAATAGCTATTAGAATTTTTAAAATAAATTTTAAAGTTATTTATTCCTTCATTGAATTAGAAAGATTATTTAAATATTCTGATATATGATTTATATATATCTGTAAATACTTTTTAAAATTTATTCTGATGTGTTATGTATGACATCAGAATGCATTTCAATTCATATTACACATATATAGCACAAATATTCATATCTCTGGTTGTATACAATATAGAGTCACACTATTTGTGTCTTCATACATGTACTTAGAGTAATGATGTCCATCTCAATTCCACTGCCTTTCCTATTCCCATGTCTCCTCCCCTTCCTCTCCTTCCCCTTTGTCCTATCTAGAGTTTGTCTATTCCTCCCATGCTCCCTCTCCCTACCCCACTATGAATCAGCCTCCTTGTATCAGAGAGAACATTCAGCATTTGTTTTTTGGGGGGATTGGCTAACTTCATTTAGCATTGTATTCTCCAACTCCATCCATTTACCTGCAAATGCCATGATTTTATTCTCTTTTAATGCTGAGTAATATTCCATTGTGTATATACACCACATTTTCTTTATCCTTTAATCTTTTGAAAGGCATCTAGATTGGTTCCACAGTTTAGCTATTGTGAATTGTGCTGCTATAAACATTGATGTGGCTGTGCCTCTTTAGTATGCTCTTTTTAAGTCCTTTGGGTATAGACTGAGGAGTGGGATCGCTGGGTCAAATGGTGGTTCCATTCCCAGTTTTCCAAGGAATCTTCATACTGCTTTCCATATTAGCTGCACCAATTTTCAGTCCCACCAGTAATGTATGGGCTGGGGATGTAGCTCAGTTGGTAGAGTCTTTGTCTTGCATGCAGAAGGCCCTGGGTTCTAATCTCCAACACTATACACACAAAAAAAAGAAACTGTAAATACTTTTTATATATGGTTTCGATATGAGGTGTCTTCCAAAGTCTTATGCATAAGACAATGCAAGAATTTTAAGAGTAGAAATTAACTGGGTCAAAAACTGAAGGCAAGTAGGGTTTGACTGAGGGAGATAGATTACTGGGGGCATGTCATTGGGATTTATATTTTGTCCCTAGTGAGCAGAACTTTCCCTGCCTGCTGTTGCCATGTCCTGAGCTGCTTTCCTTCATCATCCCCTTCACCTCACTTTGGGCCAGAGCAATGGAGTTGGCAATCTGTGGATAGAGACCACTGAAACCATGAGCCCCCAAATAAACTTTTCCTCCTCTACATTGTTCTTGTCACATCTTTTTGGTGGCAGTGATGAAAAGTTGACAAAAACACATATTATCAGATTTATAATATCAGTATATAACATATGTGATTTATAAATAAATAAATAATTCATTTGAATTTAATTTAACATAATAAAATATATGCACAAAACCCAAATATTCAAATACATATAAAAAGGTCATAAAAATACTTATAAATCATTATCTGATATGTGGTTTAAATATATATCAATTATTTTTTACCTTATTATAAATGCATGAATTATAAAGGTTCTCCTTTTTATACATGTGGGATTATATTATTTCCATTATGTGGGTATCTTTCCAGGGCATGTGCGTTTAAATATGCCTCATTATTTTAAATTGCTTTGTAGATGTACATACAATCATTCTCCTGATGATGGGAATTTTGGTGAATCTTGATATTTGTATTATTATTAACAATGCTATAATGAGCATTCTTATAAAGTCTCCTTTCTGCACATGGGCAGGTGTCTCTCCAGAGTTCCTTGAAAAGGAATAACTGAGTTTAAGGATATCTGCATTTTGCATTTTAATGTTTGCCATAAAAACGTGTATTAGAAAGCCTATTCAAATATACTTCCCAGGTCACATTATATGGGAATAGCATTTCCTTGAATACTGGGCAAGATTCCCATTTAAGCCTTCTTGCCTCTCTGATGAGCAACAGATTTGCTATGGTTTGTGTACCCCCACTCCCAATTTTATGTATTGAAAACTTAATTTACAAATTTATATACTAATGGTGTTTGGAGGGGGCACCTTTGGAAGGTGATTGGCTCATGAGGACTCTGCTCTCATGGATGGATTAATCCATTACGGATTACCAAATTAATGGACTGGCAAGGAAGTGGCTTTGTTTTAGAAGCGCCTCCCTCTGGCATGCTTGCTGTTCCACTGTGAGTGTGACAACCTCTGCCATGTAGTGACCCAGGAAAAAGGCCCTCACCACTTGATGAGCAGATGCATCCTGGACTGCTTAGCCTCCTCCAGATCAGAGACCAACTGAAGCCTATATACTTCCAAAATCACTGAGTCTCGGGTATTTTGTTATAGAAACAGAAAATAAATCAGGACAGTTTCTAATTTTTTAACTTGAATGAAATTATTTCTATATTATGGCTTCTGCTAGTTGGTGTTCAGCATAGAACTTCTCTCTCATATTACTCCACAGATCTATCCTTCACTTAGAAACCTCTGCATGACATAGAAAGAAAAGGTTAGATGGGGCTGAGAAAGTCTGGATTTATATTCTAGCTGTCATGCATAGTTAGTCCAATCTGAGCAAAACATGACTCTTAAAAGACTTTCCATTGTATGATGACCAGACTTTTAACCACAATCCCGAGACTTTTAACTTCACAAAGATGTGGCATTTCATTTTAATAAAGCTGTCGACAAGGCTCCCTTTTCGAGTGACTTTTCAAAAGCATCTTTTGTCAGCAGAGGGCTTTTATTATCTAATGTAACCTTACTGTACCCTGTGTTAGGTGAGAGAGAAAGAAATGTCCTTGGGTACTGAATATGGAAAGTTGTACAAAGACTCTCAAGGGGGAAAGAAGTTGTTCAGCTTTCCAAGGCTGCATTTGTCACTCTAGGTTGTATCTTAACTAAAAACAATGAAGTGTTCTCTAAAGGTATTGACCAGAAAGTAATGTTTTTTCAGGTTATACATCCAAACTGAATATTGTATAAAAAAAATCATGGAGGATTACAATGGAAAGACAAAGTGTGAATTTAACTAGCAGTGTGATAACTTGAACAGAATCCGTCATAAAACATACACGACAATAAGAAGTTAGTGGAGAAGACCTGGGAATGAGAAGAGAGAGTGACAGTCTTGTCTCTGGAATGGGTTAGCTGGTTCTGCTGCTAATAAAGCAGTGCCAATGAACTGGAGGGGCATTGGGGAGGGGGATGGATTGTGGGCTCTGGGATGTCAATGTTGTGGTTCTATCAATTTGTCCTTTAAGGAGGAGCACAGTCTATCATGGAAAAAAATGATTGACAGGGATTTTGATAGGTTTCAAGACACTAGGAAAATGGATTGGAATTTCATAGCAGGTCTTCTGAAGCACAGAAACTTATGTGCTATTGGGGTAGAATCCAGCTCTCTGACCAAAGCCAACATGGTAGGGATAGAGAAAGTCACATCTTAAATGGAATCTGGACAGTCTTGATTTCAATGCCCATTCTATCAGTCAGCTTTCTCATTTCTGTGACCAAAATATTGGAAAAGAACAAGTTGAAGGAGGGAAAGTTTTATTAGGTCTCATGGTTTCAGAGGTTCAGTCCATAGACAGCCAAATCCACGGCTCTGAGCCCAAGGTGAGGCAGCACATCATGGCCATAGAGCAGGGTGCAGGAAGCAGCCTACCTCACGGTGGCCAGGAAGCAGAGATGGGGAGAGAGAAGGTGAACCTTTCCAGGGCACACCTCAATGACCTATTTGCTCCAGCCACACCCCACCTAACTATAGTCACCACCAAGTTAGTCCCTTCAAGCTAGGATGGGCAGAATAAGTCATAGCTGTCACAGTTGAGTCCATCATTTCCTCTCCTTACATCCCTGCATTAACACAGGAGCTTTTGGGCAGTACCTCCTATCTAAACCAGAACACCCATGAAGAGATAGGAAGATTGGTGTCTTTTCTCCTTTCAGGGACTGGCTCACAAACTGAAGGAGGTACCTAATGGACACCCACAGACTTGGTCCTCAGTGAAGAGTCACTAGAGAATCCAGAAAGGACATTCTGTCAGCACTGCCCTTGGAGTCCCCAGATATCACCAGATTTTCCTCTCATCTTTGCTCAGAACTGACAAGTAGTTGTACTTGATGTCTATTAGACTCCAATTCAATTTTGAGGTCCATAATTCAATGGGGATAGATATCAAAAGGGATCCTTTTTTTCATTAAAGGGGTAATTTATTATCAGAGTGCTGTAAGGCTGAGAGCTTATAGATTTTTTTCATGAAGTCATAAGTTTGGAAGGGGCCGGGTGAAGTCATCTTGTTCTGTGTTTGAGCCAGGGATGAAATTATCCCTCCTTGATGGATGGGATACTGCTGAACAAGGATCTCTAGAGAACCAGCGGCGATGACGTTCCGTCTTGTAGCAACCGTCCCTCATGAGATTCCTTCTACCATATTGGATATATACTGAATGGAAGACCAGCATCTTTTTTCTCTCCCCTTTGGGTAGAGAGAACCATGTTTTGAATGTCCTCCACTCTCGTTATGTGAAAGAGCACATGCTGAGCATGTTGTGTGAGGTGCTGGCGAGGTGGAGGGCCACAGTGGAGAGATTTGATGGCCGCTGGCGTCTAGCTGAGAGACTTATAATGGATGACATCCAATAACCAAATCAATAAACGACAACAGATTGTACTAAGTGCTGTGGTGGAAACAATCAAGGCACTGCTGTAAAGGGCAGCAGGAAAACAAGACGTCATTTAGATGGCTGGTCCAAGAAGGTTTCTTTTTAAGTGACATTTAATAGGAACCCTGAAGCATAAAAGGAACCAGCTTTTCAGAATGGAAGGAAGAAAACATTCCTGACTGAGAGAACAGCATGGGGAAAGGCTCCCAAATGGAAAGATTTGAGATGTTTAAAAAGTTCAGTAGGAGCAGAGTGATCAAGGAGAGGGGCATGCACTGTCAGAGAAGTCAGGGCCAAATGTCTGTCCTGGTAGGCAACCAGGAGGGGTCTGGATCATCTTTCAAATGGAATATTTTTATTGTATTTTATTTTGAGGTACTCCGCGTTGAACCCAGGGCCTCACACATGCTAAGCAAGCAAGCCCTCTACCATGGAGCTACATCCCTAGCCCTGGAGCTGGTGAGATGGTAATCCCATCCAGTGGGTGGAGATCCTCTGGGGAGGAACGAGTTGATGGTGGGAAGGATGGAGTCAGAACGTGGGGTTTGTACATGTCAAACTTGAGATGCCTGTGAAACACCCAATGGAACTGTGGAACCCAGGTCTGGAGTTTAGAGAAGTCAGCACTGGAGAAATAAATTTAAGTGCCGTGGTCTGCCAGTGGAAATGGATGTTGTGGGGGAAAGAATGGGATATAGTGGGAACGAGGAAAGAAAAGGAAAGGGGTCCCAGGTCTGAGATCTGAGAAAGTCTGACGACCCACCGTGGCCTTGAGAACAAAGATTTGAGTAAAGACAGCAACAAATAGAGAAAGGTGTGGGTGCTGGTCCCACATACGCCCTTGGGCAAGGAACTTCCAGCTTCTCTGATAGTCAGTGTCTATACTTTACAGAGACGTGTATTTTCCCTTTTTATCTCCAATTCCCTTCTATTCCCAATACTCTGCGATCCTTCACCCACTTGGTCAAGGGTTCCTTTTCCAATTCCTTTGACCATACATGTAACTTCTTTCACCTACCTTGACTTGACATGCATAGAGCATGATTCTAACTTTAGGTGTTGACATTCCTCTAAATATTTCCTTCTACCAATTTGTGATGTTTGTGAGGCACTTGTCCTTGTTGGCTATTATAGTCCAGTTCGATTTTGATGGTGCTGGTGCTGGGGTCTTTGGCACAATGGGGGTTGATATGGGTAGGCTTTATTTTTCTTTAAAAATGAGCCTCTGTTTCTGTCATTCCTTATTCAACTAAATTTTCCAGTTTCTTTTAAATCTTAGAGATTTGAGGATTGCCAGTGGGTGTTCTATTGGATCTCACTTAATGTTTGTATTTTGTCTACACCATAAAGGAAACCAAATGAACTGGCTCTGTTCAGCACCCAACAGGACTGACAGCCCAGGTAAAATGTGGGTTTATAGATCTGTTCCAGTCCTCACACCAGGGATGTGTCTGTAGCCAATGAAGCTTTCAGAGCATTGTTTAAGGATCTCAGTGTGGTATCTCTTCTAGATATTTCTTTCTTAATGTATTAATGCTGTCAAATTATTTATTTGGGCTGATGTTTTAAATAAAGGGCTCTTGCTGGCCTGTCACTGTGCTTTCTTTCTAATTTTTCTTATGAGGAGATTTTGTCTTTGTCTTACAACAGAACATCTAAACCTGCTGAGAAAATAAAGAGAAAAAATAAAAAAAAAGAATTCATGTTGAAAACCAAAGGTTATTTGTACATGAAAAATTATAGCTGAAACGACAATTAGATGCCACACAATAGATTTTTGTTTTTTACCTAGTTGAAGCCTCTGAATCCAGCATTTTTGGGTCATCTTCACAAACAGAATTATTGTAGGGGTGACATTTTTGCTGTTCCAGGTAAGGGCTGTCAACAATTTATTTCTATTCATTTCTACTACATGTCCCTGCTTTCAAGATGCAGGCCTCTAGTCCTGACTGATTTTGTTATTAGAGATAGAAGAGGCTGGACCAAATGAAAGCAGTCATCCCTCGTTACATGCTGGGTGATTCAGCCAGGGTTAACAGTGGTGTTAAGTGTATAATGCAGAAAGTGGTGAGAGGTCTAGGTCAGCCATGTGCCTGGGCTCTTATGAGAGGGAACATTTCCAACTGACTTTTGTGTCTTGACAGGTAGTCCTGGGGCTCTACATGGAAACCCTTTTCAAATCCTCCAAAATAAGCCCATCAGAGTCAGCCTTAATATCTGTTTGTATACAAGGCATACATTTCCAAATTGTTTTGTGTGACTTTGGTTGTGTCATTTATCCTTCCTACCAATGGCAAGTTGAATTGTGCCCCCTCTTAAAAAGAATGTGCCTAAATATTAATTTCTCATAATAATTTCTTTCTCTAATAATTTCTCATAACAATTCCTCCAAATGTTACCCTATTTGGAGGACGGGTATTTGCAGATATAATTAAGTAAGAACCTGTACGTGGAATCATCCTGAATTTACTAGGTGAGCTCTAAATCCAGGGCCAAATGTTCTAATATAAGAAGAGAAGAGCTCAGCGCGATGGTGCATGCCTATAATTCTAGCAACTCAGGAGGCTGAGGTGGGAGTTGTTCAAGTTCAAGGCCAGGCTCAGCAATTTAGCAAGACTGTGTCTCAAAATAAAAAATACAAAGTGTTGGGGATGTGACTCAGTGGTAAAGCACCCTTGAGTTTAATCCCTAGTGTATATATATATATATATATATATATATATATATATCTATATCTATATATCTATATATATATATATATATATATATAGAGAGAGAGAGAGAGAGAGAGAGAGAGAGACAGAGAGAGAGAGACAGAGAGACAGAGAGAGAGAGAGAGAGAGAGAGAGAGAGAGAGAGAGAGAGATATCAGGCATTGCAAACAGCCACCAAGAGTTAGGATAAAGTTATAGAATAGATTCTCTTTCAGAACCTCCAGAATGAGCCAGCCCTGTCAACACCTTGATTTTGGATTTCTGGTTCCTAGACTGGGAAAGAATAAATTTCTGTTGTACTGTGTCATTCGTGATTTGTGTTAGTTGATTCAGCACACCTAGGAAACTCACACACAACACTCTCTTAGTCTTGAAAGGCACTTAGAGTTGGGAAACAAGGTTCTGAGCTTGATGCTTCTACAGAAGGTGTGTGACCTTGGGTGTGTTGCAAACCTGTGTGTCTAGACATCTCTTTCAAGCTCTTTTACCTCTAGCCTTGATCTACTAGGGGGGAAAAACCTTGAAAACTGGATAGAACATAAAAAGCAGTTTTTTTGATTTTGGATTTGTGTTGACTGGGAGAAGGGCCATAAACAAGATGATCCCTAAGATCCTCCAGCTTTTAGCTTGAAGGTACTTTCTAGAAGAGCCACAGAGAGGTGAAACCTAATCAAAGCCCAGGCAGGACGTCTGAGTTGAAGAGATAAGTAGTGGAATTTGTGGAGGATGAGAGCATGGGATTTGTGGCATAGAGAATGAGACATCATTATGCATTAAAACACTTGAGGAATATATGTAGGATTTTTCTTGAATCCGTGCTGAGTAGTAAAACATTCACACATATAGTGAACTTCAACAAGGTTGGACAATGGACTGGGTAGCTGTGAGCTAAGCATTTCCCACATCTTACACAGGACTTGGTGCTGTTTAAGTTTCAGCTATGTTGGAGAAACAGCACTGAATGCCTGGCACATTCACTAGAGACCTCAGAGGGCTTCTATCTTAACTAGGACTAAACTAGCTCTGATGTAAAGCCTATGCCAGACTTACCTTAACAGCACATAAGAGTGAGCCCTGAAAATATCCACCTATTTACAAGTAATATTTACTACCTGTCAAAACAAACTTCAACACTCTTTCAAAGAAGACAACAAAACCCAGACAGTCCACAGTATAAGTTGCAAGGCAATGTGACCCTTATGCCCAGGCTCAGAAAAGAGTAAGACAGGATCTTGTGGTCAAATGTGACCCAGGAGACGAAATAGACCCTAGATTCAGACCAAGGAATGTTAGAAAAGTTGGAATGAGCAGATTCAGGTTTTAGAACAGCTCTGATAAATATGAACACAAAATGAAGTTAAAATGTGGACCTAACAGAGATAAATGGAAAATATAAAAAGAATAAAATAGAAATTCTAAATGGAGAAATACAATATCAGAAATTTAAAAATGCTTATATTTCTTTGAATACTAAGTTTCTTTACAGTGAAATTACTAATGTGTTGTGGAGTTTATAATGTTATGTGGGAGTAAAATAATGACCACAAAGGAAGAACTCTATTGCAAAGCTATTACATTAAGAATAACGTAGTTTAGTGTTATGTGAAGGCCAATCATAATTTTATTATAAAATTAAGATGCATTTTGAAATCCCCCAGAGCACAACCAAAGTTGAGTGATTGTAATGACCTCTTAACTAATGTCCCAGCTTCTGTCCTTCTCAATTCAGCAGTTAAGTTAGACGTCACACCTCTGCTTACAACTGTCCAGAGACTTCCCACATCAATCCTTACAGAGTCTGGTTCAAAATGACTTCCCTGACTTCATCTTGAACCTCTGTCACTGTCCCTCTCTTAATCTACCCTAAGTCCTCCTTGCTGTTCTTTGAATCCGACTGGCAAGGTCCTTCCTCTTGGTCACCACACCTATTCTTCCCTTTGCCTCTTTTACTCTGGCCTTTTCCTTTCCTTTCTTCAAATCTTTTTTTTCATTCAGACTGTGACTTCTCCCTGTTATGTTTCTTGAATAAAAAACTTAAAATGGCAAATCTACTGTTTGTTCTCTGGGAATTTCTTTTCTCTCTTCTTGGTTCATTTTCTCTGTAGAGCTTGTTGTTTTGTAAGGTGTTATAAACTGTGTTCATTTGTTTTATTTATTGTCAATCTCTATTCCCAAAGTCCATCACAACATAACATGATTAGCTTTATTTTTTTTCCTGTGTTGCTCACTAATACATCCACAGGCCTAGGATAGTGCCTGAGATGTAGTAGATGCTCAGTAAATATGGAGCTCAGTGACTGGACACAGCCAATGAAGCTGGACACTCCAGAAGGAGCACCAACACTCCTCTGTGCCCTCGTTGCCCCTCTGCCCTTGGTCATGTGTGCTTGTCCCTCCTCTTATCAATAATTCCCCCATCATCTCCCTGTTCTCGTTTGCCTCGAGCTTGCAAGAAATTGGGAGGATGTTCCTCAGCATGAATGAATAAAGAGACCTGAGACTCCTGCTCTGCGCTTTTCCTTTACTCTAACAAAACAACAGGCTGGTTTTTTTTTGTTTGTTTGTTTGTTTTTAATCTTTAAAGCATTCATGCGTGTGGAAAGCAGCCACTCAGAGGAGGCTGGTTTTTTATTTATTTATTTATTTATTTATTTATTTATTTATTCATATTTCACAGTGAACTTGTGGTGTTTTTGGGGGGGTTTGGTTTTTATCCTTGGGAAAAGTCAGCGCCTGCAGCTCTGTTGCACCCGAGGCTTGGAATCTTTCATCTCTTACAGTGGGGGGATAAAGGGGACTCACAATGGCCGACCAAGGAGGTTTCCTTCAGCTTCGGGTAGCTCTGGATGTAAGCAAAGGAAAATGACCACAGACTCTTGCTCTTTCCTGGGGCCCGGCCTGAGGAAGAGCCAGAGCCAGGTTTTCCCTACCCTGATGCATTTATTTTGCAGGTCCAACATTTTTGCTTCCGAGTCTGCCTCCGTGCTGCCTGTGTGGAGGTTTGGTGGGAGAGCCCTGGGCACTTTGATCAGAACCTCCATCTTGAACTGCCACATACCCCAAGTTCCAGGGCACTGAAAGGAAGGGTCAGCCCAGGACCAATGGGCATCGCCGAAGGATCTTTAGTGAAGTTTGAAACAAAAGCCTCCTTCGCTAGTGATGATTAAGCACCTTTTAGGTAAAGCTCTTGCACCATACCTGCAGGTTAAGAGATTAGGTGGCTGTTGGTTGTTTTAAGCTAGCTGTATCTTTATAAGTGTCCAGAAAATGAAAAGTGGTAGTTTCCATTAGTAAATTTAATTTTCTTTTGAATCGATTATCAAAATAGCAATATTTCTTCATTCTCTTAACATACTCAGGACCACTAACCTGCTAGATTTATTTTTTTAATGATAACGAATAAGGTTTTCTAGGCTCGGGACTTCTGTGGGTTTGCTGAAGGTTGGAAGCGTTAGCTCTGGTGCCACTACACTGCAAACTGAATTTCAACTTCCCTTTCTCGACCCTTTCCCCTGTCTTCTAACTCATTTCCTGTCATTCTGGAAAGAGAACACTTTGTGAAATGGAAATTGAAAAGATAGGACTGGATAAGACCCGTATTGGTATATGATTAAGAATCAGGAAAGGGATTTAACTGGGAGGTAAAGGCTGTCATCAGGTTGGTGTCTGGGGATGAAAGTCTCACATTGTCTATCTTGCTTTTAACTATAGTCTTATTTTAAAATTAGGCGTGCTTTTTTCTCCATAAGAGGTTAATTGTCTCAGCAATTTACGAAAGGTCTCAGATGATTTCAATATGTCTCGGATACTCTTAATTTTATTTTTTACCCCAAACTTCTTTGAGTAAAACTGACAAAAACCCAACTTATATTAACTTGCATGGTAAGGAATTTGTTGGCTCAGGTAACTTTGAAGGTAAGGGTTAGACACAGCGGAGTTGCCAAGATTTGATCATTCAGTCATGTCTCTTAGTATCTGTGGTTGTCACCATTTCCTACGAGATGTAAGTTTTCTACATGTCACAGGAAAATGGTTCTGAGAGATCCATATCCTTATAGCCAGTGACAAAATCCAAGCCCTCCCTCTAGCAGCTTCAAATCCAAAATTCTGGGAGGAGGACCCAGTTGTATCCATACTGGGCTCTGAGACCAGGAAGGGACGTAAAATTATTCTTATCATGTTTAAATTTGAAGAGACTTAATGTTTGGATAGTGATTTTACAATTATTTTTTTATTTTCTTCTCTTGCTTATGTGTTGCCTATATGTGCATAAAAAATCACTTGGAAAGAAAGAGAAAGTTGTCACTGTCTGAATAAGATGGTAATACAAGTAAGTGTTGGTCCCAATACCAAAGTTTGATAATGTCATCTCATTATTATAATTTGCATGCCACAACATCTCTTGGGGCCCTCAGGGCCTGAATCATCATCTCAGGTTTTACTTTCTCAGACAGGTGAGGAAATTAGTTACAGCTGGGCACCATGATGCATGCCTGTATTCCCAGTGACTTGGGAGGCTGAGATTGGAGGACTGCAAGTCTGAGGCCAGTCTCGGCAACTTAGCAATGCCCTAAGTCACTTAGTGAGACCCTGTCTCAAAATAGAAAAGAAAAAGTAAAGAAGGCTGGATATATAGCTCAAGCACCTCTGGGTTCAATCCCCAGTACCCCCCTCCCCTCCAAAAAATAGTAGCCTTAAGAAGTTCCAAGCAGAAGAGCAAAAGCAATGTAAATATATACTCCCTCTTACGTTCATTTTTGGGATTTAACATTTTGTAGGTAGGAATGAAGTATTAAAACACAACTGCAGTGTACATTATGTAAGTTCGTTTGCATATTTTCAATGGCAATAGTTTAAAACACTGACTAGTCCTTCTCTATTTTTTCCCTACTTTCCTTTAATCCATTTCACTCTCTGTGGAATAAGAATCAATCAACTCAAATACAATTTTACTACCTCTGACGTCCCAGACTTTTCTTTTTAGACTATCAACGAAATAGAAATAAATTAAAATCAGCTTCCCCTGACTCTATGGTGAGGGAACATATAAACACTAGCTCTGGCTCCCTTACAGTGAATGCATCAGAAGGTCTAGGCACAGACACAGCAGGTAGCCTCATACACTTAAATCTAAAAATTAAACATGTCTTGGAATTTTATTCTTTACAAATCTCAGGGGAATAAACACCGTTGATTTAAATAGTATCTGTATCTCAAGCAAGTAGACAACAGTCAAGAAGATTAATTCCACTTATCAGGATAATATCCAGCTCCATCCATTTACCAACAAATGCCATAATTTTATTCTTCTTTGTGGCTGAATAATATTCTGTTGTGTAGATATACCACATTTTCTTTACCCATTTATCTGTTGAAGGGCACCTAGGTTGGTTCCATAGCTTTGCTATTGCAAGTTGAACTGCTATAAACATTAATGTGGCTGTGTCCTTGGAGTATGCTGATTTTAAGGCCTTTGGGTATAAACCAAGGAGTGGGATAGCTGAGTGAAATAGTGATTCCATTCCCAGTTTTCTGAGGAATGTTCATTCTGCTTTTCATAGTAGTTGCTAGTCTCAAAAAATCCAAAGGCCAATTGTTCTCTCTGATACATGGATGCTGACACACAATAAGTCCAGGGATTGGGGGGAGATGGAGAATAGAAGTACATTGGATTAGACAAAGGGGAATGAAGGGAAGGGAGGAGGAATGGGAATAGGAAAGACAGTGGAATGAATGGGACAGAACTTTCCTACATCATACATGAGTACATGACAAGTACAGCATGCACAACCACAAGAATGGGATCCTAATTAGAATTAGTTACACTCCATGTCTGTATAATGTGTCAAAATGCACTGTATGGTTCCATATAACTAAAAAGAAAAAAAATTAATTCTTTTTAAAAAGTTGCATTTCAGAATACTTGGTTAGGTATCTTAACAAGTGTCCTAATGAGGACTTCAAGCTGCAAATAGATACTGAATACAAATTGAAGGTCTAGAAGGACTTAACTTTATAGACTATTCTAGAAGAACTTAACTTTCTATACTATTCTATATCAAATGTGATCATCAAATTTGTTTTGCAACAAATGCATTAAAACATGTTAAACTATTAAGTTTCAATTATAATTTTTTAAAACAAACTTCTTACTTTAAAACACTTAAACCTGCTTGATTTTAGAAGATTTTTGAACCATCTTTTTCAGTTGATGCATGAGCTGAGCTGGTCAGAATACAGAGAAACACTCAGTATCTGAAAACATAGAGTCACAGGTCTGCAGTGGCTGGCCAGCATTCAGTCCCACAACTGTGCTAGTGACATGTGACAATCCCCAGTGCCCCAGGGCTCTGCTACTCAAGGTGTGGTCTGCAGTCAAACAGCATTGAATCAACTGGCCCCATTTTAGGCATAAAAGAATCTCAGAACCTTTTAGACACCCACAGAATCAGGGCCAGCATTTTAATGAGATGCCAAGGGGAGTTGATAGGCACTGAGGTCCCCAGGGTGCTCTTTTGAAATGACTTCTTAAATGCCACCACCGTGGGAACTAGAGATAGAGCCTGAGTCCAGACAGAGTAGAAAGGAGGGTCAGGGATTCCATTAGAAACCTGAAAATCCCCAAAGGCCAGATTCCCTGGGATAAAGGAAAACCAGGAAACTGCCCCCATTTCTACAGAGTTGCTCGTGAAACCTGGTCTGGGAGGATGAGGAGGAGTCTTTCCCTAAAGTCTCACAATAAAAGAAAACGCTGATGAGTTTTTGGCATTAAAATTCACATCCTCCCCTGTGACCCGGAAGCCCTCAACAGAGAACTGAGATAATGTGGTTATGGATTGCTAGTCACTAGAGAAAACGAACACGAGGAAGCAAGGTATTTTAAAATCCAGACCTCAAACAGGTCCCCCGTACAACGTTCCACTGAGTATGAAATTGCAGAATAAAATAAAAGGAGAGAAAGAAAATAATGATAAAAAATACCAACCAAACCAACGCAATCAGCAGAGACTCTCAACAGCAGAATCACTCGTGGGGAGACAGGCAGCATTAAAACCTTAGTAACATGAAAGATGCTGAATAATAATTGAAGTAAAAATGTCAGTAACAGTCGCAGCAAAAAAGATATGCAGGCTACTAATGCCTGTAGGTTTTTTTTTTAATTCCCTCAAGTTTAAGGGGAAGTTTATTTTTAAAACTGTCTTAGTCAGCGATTTCACTGCTGTGGCTAAAAGATCTAACCAGAATAATTTTAAAGGAGGAAACGTTTATTGTGGGGCTCGTAGTTTCAGAGGTGTTAGTCAATAGAAGCTTGGCTCCATTCTTTGGGACTGGAGGTGAGGTTGAACATCATGGCAGGAGAGGGTGGCAGAGGGAAGCAGCTCAGGAAGGAGAGAGAGAGAGAGAGAGAGAGAGAGAGAGAGAGAGAGAGAGAGAGAGGTCTCCACTCGCCAGATACAAATATACACCCCAAAGCCACGCCCCCAATGCCCACCTCCTCCAGCCACACCCCACCAGCCTTCAGTGACCACTCAAATAATCCCTTGTGCTGTTTTTGCCTATCCATGAGCCTATTTCTCTCACTGGGAAGCTTCCACAATCATTTGTTCCAAAGTAAAAATGACCAAAATATTTGAGAGTCTTATCTAATGTGTTACAGGAAGAAGCTCTATTTCAGGACAGGAACTAAACTCAAATGGCTCTCTTCTTAATACCTAAAAATGTACTGTGGACATATTAGGTGAGCGATAAACTAGAGCTGGTGACTCAATTTAATTCCAAGCATAAGAGCATTTATCCGCATATTATCATTATTATTGTCATTATTATCATGATTATTACAAAATTAATTTTATATTAGACTGAGAATCAACCATAAGCTCTTCCGGTTAGCAAATGTATACAGTAAAACTAGATTTTGATGGGACTGCTTAGTCAGGTTGAATAGGGCCCATTAATTTTACCCTCAGAAATGAGAAGGGAGAGATGGTCTTTAGAAATGAGAAGGGAGAGCTGTTTAGATGGTCTTTGTTTACCTTTGGGAGATGGTTGATATATTCAAAGTTCATCCTATATGTACATCTTAAGGGATTTAAGGTGGAATATTACCAAAAAAAGAAAACTCCTTATTATCACAGCATGCTAACATCTATTGTTTCATGCATTTCAGGGTCACAGATCGACTAAGGAGTTGTAGTCAAAGGGAAGCAATTCACGTGTTCATTTACCAACAAACTGGGTAGCAGCAGTATTGTAAGGACAGCAAGGTAGTCTCCACCTTCAAATGAAAAACAGAGAAAGTCAAGGTAAGGCCTCCCACAGAGAAATACATTTCTACCCTGGTGTGTTTTACCAATTAATGCTAATTCGCTTCACTAAAATCCTCCAGCTGCAGAGTTTTTCAACCTCTGGTGTTTCAGAATCACCTGGAAAGATTGTGAAGACAGATTTCTAAGCTCCCCACCAAATTTCTAAGCTCCCCACCAAAATTCAAGTCTGGAGTGGATTCCTGAATTTGCCCCTCTAAGGAACTTCTAGATGCAGCTACCGAAGCTGGTCAAAGGACTACACCTATGTGCCCTTGGAAGTCCCCTGACTTCCAAGCTCTCATGCAACATAGATGTTCGATAAGAAACATTTGTTGGGGACATTCTGAACAGCACGTGTACTCACTGGTAATAATCACCTTCTTCCAAAGTATTCCTGAGTAACCATGGAGCTCAAAAGTAAGAGTAGACCTTTCAGGGATGCGTAACATAGCAGAGAGCAGAGAGAAAATAGTCCAGATCTCATTTGAAGCACTGATGCTCCCAAAATTCAGTTTTCCTCTCCACATGCTTCCGATATATGCAATTACATCTTTGATAACTGCAATCGCTGTTTGGTCTTTGAATATGTCAAACCTTTTCTTTGAGGGCATAAACTAGAGAGAAGGCAGATTCATTTGGATGTATTTCTGAGGCCATTGGGTACATTTGTAGATTTTTAACCATGCTACTTCTTTAGGGAAAAGGGAAGGGGGACTCCGAATACTGAACAGGAGCCCTAATGCCTCTTCACATTTTCCCTGGGAAAATGGTACCAAGAACAGCTTCCCCAACCTGCTGTAACATTTGTAGCTAGAAGGAAAGACTGCCACCTACTGAGAAAGACTCATGTTTTCTCTAGGACAGTACACACACACATCTTGCCTGCCCCAATTTCACTTTCCATCTTGAGAAGAAAAAAAAATTGGTACAAGTCCGTCCTTGACATTTAAAAAATTTAAAAAATGCTCCGAAGCCATAGCTAGTTAGATGCAGAAATGTCCAACACTGAAGGACCCTTTAAGTTGTTCTTTTGTTTAAATCAATGTCAAGTTGTTAGGAGTTATAATTACAGAGGGACACGGGGAGAACTCACCCGTTGAATCTAAGACTAGCTGAAAATTATCATCAGATTTCTTCTGAATCTGAAGACGCAAATGAGGATAAAGTGCCCTAATAAAAATTAATCCTGTCTGCTTTTTTCTTTAAAATTGCAAAACTTCTCCCTTACCGGCGAGTGCACAGAATCTTCCATTTGTGTTTAAACCAAATCATTCTTTCAAGTCCTGCAAATCATTAGTTTAATTTGTCTGTGGTATTTCATGAAGACAAAATGCTTCTCATCCAAATCTGCTTCAACAAATGTAAGAGACGGTAAAAAAGAGTTTTCAGGATTGCAGACTCTAGAGACCTCTTCTAGGTTCTAATCCAAGAGCCACATTTCCTCACGGTGTGTCCTTAAAATAGTGACTTGCACCAAAATTGGCTAATCTTTCCAACGTGGATCTAATCTCATAGAATTAATTTCATGGAAATGAGATAATGCAACAAATTGCAAGATCAAGAGTAAATTCTGGATTAATATAGGTTGCCTCTAACATTTAGGGGAAATGTCTTAAAAGTTAGGTAATATAACCTGGTACTTCTAAGATCACATTCAGGAATAATTAAACTCTGAAAATAGAATTTAAAAAAATTATAAAGCTTTCTTTCCACATTACATGCACAGTTACCACTATATTACTTGCAATTTTGTCTTTTCATTAAAACTTTGGAGATAGATTGTCAATCAAACCGGAGAAGCTATTAATCATTTCATAGGTTTATATAGTGAAAAGTTAACATGATTTTATAAGACTCTAAACTGTTTTCTTCCTAAATATCTCTTGCATGGAAGTGCTTTTTTCCTTTCAAACACCAAAATTAAACTGTACGTCCTAATATTTTCTTTTCCCTAATTTCCATATTTCTTGGTTTGTGCATTTGTTTGCTTTCAGTTAAATGATGCCATATAAGATTGTACCTTGTTAAAGTGATGAGATTTCTGCTGAAAAGTCATTTGACAAATTATAGGAAACGATTTGCTATTTCATAAACAATTACACTCAGAAATCAGATCATTCTAAAATGGAAGTTTGAGGCTTCAAGATTTAAAAAAAAATGTTGCTGGCTGTCAACAATTGGGGTGCTTTCCAGAAAAAAAAATGTGAGATCAACTGATAAATATGACATCAATTAAGATACTTGTAAGATTTCAGACTATCATGTATGAATCCCTGTTCACTGTGATTGACTTGTTCTTTGCTGTCGGTGACTTGTTTTAACATGCATTAGCATAGACTCTGTGTCTTTAAATTCTCATTTATACCCAGGGATGGTTAGTTACCCAAATGAGAAATACATTAACAAGGTGGTTCCTGAGATTACAAAACTTTCCTCCCTCCAAAACACCACACAGCAGCAGTAGATAGGTAGCTGCTATAGAATTTTATGTCCAGTCCTCATGTAAATTAGCAGTGATGGTGTTAGCAATGGTTTTCCATTGGTTCAACTGGTAGAACTCCATTTAAGCCGATTACTTGGAAATGTGGTAGAGATTTTTCCCACCCTTGTATGAGTGTGGTCTGAGCCTTGAAGGATGGGTATCCCGTCCTCCTAAGCACAAAGCCCTAAGCTTGATGTATCCATGCACTGATTCTGAGAAATGTTTTACCCTGATGTGCCCAGGTGATTAAACTACCCTTATCATGATAAGATTATTATGAACACGATGTTCTACAGAGCCTGTTTGGAACCCCTAAATGGACAGAGAGGTAGGGCCTCACCCACCTTTGAGGAAAAGGTGGGATAGATATTTTTGTGTCTCTTTAAAGCATTTGAATATGTCACATTTCAATGACAAGATGCCTTTCTTCTGCTGGAGAGAGGGTAGGGGGTAAGACTGTTTTTGAGATAGACCTCTTGCAGTAGGAGAATATATATATATATATATATATATATATATATATATATATATATATAACAAAATATAATATAATATATAGTATATTATATAACATATTATGTATATATTTTTTCCAACATATATATTCTAATATATTTATTCTAATCAAAGCCCCGAATCACTGAGTTAGCATCCTTGCTGAGGTCAATCAGCATAAGTTCATAGCACACCCCAAAGTGAAACTACTTGAGGTTTTGATTCTTGGAGGGGTTTTAATAACCTGGATTTTCTTTTCACAATTAAATTCATTTGTATTATTCTAAACTGGAGCTGATAGCTAGTGTGACTACTTAGTGCTGGAGGAAGTCCAAGTTCACATTAGATGGAGGAGAAAAGAGACGTTTCTATCCTACATTCTCTGAGTTGGGTGGATTGAGTTCACTTACCATATCTTTATACGTTTTAATCTATTCTTGACTTTATTTCAGATTTGGAGTTTGTTTCTTTCTAGAAGATGAAACACTTCCATATCAGCTTTGTTTCTTTTTGAGTGTATTTCCTTTCCAGAATATCTTAACGAATGGTTTTCCCTTATATTTTATATGTCATTTATTTGTTGGTTTAATTTAAAAAAAATGTGGGGATATCAGGAGGGGCAGGGAGAGAAAGAAGAAGGAGGGAGGGAGAGGAGACGGAGGGAAGTAATCAATGTAGTTCAGTGTGTTAGGAGTAGATTAGGGACAGATGTGGTCTCCTCACCCCGATCCTACCCTCATCTACCAGGATCTTGTTCAAAGCTGCAGATATGGTTCTTGCTCTTCTTTGGATATATAAAGAAATGATGTGTCTGCCTTATAGTTTGCAAAGTACTTTTATTGGCTTGTTTTTCATGATCATCAAATGAGGACAATCAAAAGATCATCACTATTTCTCATTTCTAAGGGAGAACTAAATTGCAACGTCACCTGCCTACATAGAAGAGCTGAGCTAAATTGTCTGAATCTAATCCAGGGTTCTTGATCTACTCCATACGAACGGTGTTAAGATACCTTCAGGATTTCATGTGCTTCTATTGCACTTAAGCCAGCAATAATTACAACTTTTCATTGTTGTTGTTGTTATCAAGGAAATCCATTATCCTGCCTTATTTCAATTCAGAATTCTATTTCTGTTTTCAAATGGAGTTTGAAACTTTTCTGGCTTAATAATGTAACTTCAGTGTGAATTTTGTCTTGGTTGATAAAGTAAAGGATTTCAAAATGGCTACAAAAAATCTAAGGAGTCCAATCACTGTTTACACACAGGGTCTTCATTGGCTCATGTTCACCTTATCCCTGCAAACCTTGTTTGATAGTTATTCATCTACAGGGACGTGAACACCACTGATAAAATATGTATCACTCTCTGAATACCTTCACCTGACAGATTAAGCTTTGTGAAATGTGGAAGTGTTTGTTTTTAATTAGGATGTCCTGTGTGTCTACTAGGGTACAACCTTTCTGCTTAGGTCATGAGAAAGAATGTAACAAGGAAATGTCTAAAGCTCACTTGTGCAAATTCCATTGATAGCCCATAGAAGCCTTTGATTTAATGTGTCAAAATCTTTTTTATTAAAAAATTGTTTTATCTACCATTTCACTCCCAGAGGTTTCTCACCCATGCATACAGCTATAGAATCTCATAAGAAAGTGAATTATAGGGGAAAAAATGTGTCTATGAACACCACTGTGTAATTGAAACCTTTTTGTTGCTATTGTTTCAAAAATCAAAAGAGGAATCTAAATGAATTTCTTAGCTTGTCCTTTTTGGACTTTTGACAATACTGCAATCAGCAACAGAAATGATTTTCTTTAAAATATTTAAAAGACTATTAATAGTCAGACTTGAAGCAATTTGAAACATTCTATTATGTAGAGCCAATGACTTCACCTTTCACTGCCCAAGTTTTCTTATGTCCTCATGTTAGTGAAATCTGAAGGTATTCATCTTTATAATTACTCATTCTTTGTTTATTCTTTTCTTCCTTCTCCCTCTCTCTCTCTCTCTCTCTCTCTCTCTCTCTCTCTCTCTCTCTCTTTCCCTCCCCCTACCCCCTCCCTATGTTTCCTCTTGGATGACCTCTATTGGTAAAAAAAAAATGGAGATACAATTCCTAATCAGGGCCATCTATGGCAATCCCTCCTTGTTCCTCTGTCCCTCCATGGGCACTTTGTCTCAAACCAAGGATTTCCAAGATAGAGAAAACCCAGCCCAGACATATGGATTGCCTGGATTTGAATCCTAAAACCTGCACTTATGTTTTAATGACCTTGGGCCAGTGACCTTGACTTAAATCCCTGGTACTTGCACTTTTTCCATGCTATACTACAAGAATATAACAATAATTTTTTTCACAGAAATGTTTCCAGGATGAAGGGTAATATATATATATATATATATATATATATATATATATATATATATATATATATATATACACATACATAAATAAACAGCTACTTGAAGTGTATCGGGCATGAAGTACAGGTTTAATTAATGCTCGATAGAACCGGTATCATTTTCACTTTTCCACAGCTGAGTTCTCTGTATTTAATAGACTTTATTTTCTAAACCATCCATGATATGGCCTGTTTGGGCAGCAATGGGAGTCCTGCCATTTTTTTCCCCAAATAGAAAGTGATTGAGAACAATTCAGAATAAATTAGACCATGGAAGACACGGTGGTCCCTTCGCTGGAGACTCATTTCCAAAACCTGCTACCTCTGGGGCATTGCCACCAGGGAATTAGGCATCCTGTGAATGCACATTAATTTTAACATTTTCATTTTGGCGGAAAAGGACTGTCCGTGGATTCCCAATCGTGTTGTGCAAACAGCGTCCATTGAGTGGGTCAAGTTTCTTTCAAGATGGAAAGCCCTTCAGCCACAGGGAAACCTTGACGTTCTTCCCCCAGAGCCTGACAACACCCAGTGGATAAGGACAGAGCTGAGTGGAGAGGCCAGGGCATCCAGCTGCTTGCTGCTTTTCAGCTGAGTCACTTGAGTTCATCACCTAGGACATGGGGACAGTAGTCGCAGTCACCTGACCTTGGAGTTACTGGGACAAGATGATACAGGAAAATCATTGAACTCAGGGCCTGCAACACAGCCAGCTGTCAATATTTGGTTGCTGTGGCATGTCAAGGATGGTTTATAGAGGGCTGAACCTCTGTGTGGAAGATTGATCCACAATTAGGGGAATCAACCAGCCCAGCCTCTGTGTGGGGAGGCACCATGGCCTTGAGGTACCCTGTCATAAATTCAGTTACAGGTCAAAAAGGGAAAGAAAGCTGAGCACGTTGACACATGCCTGTCATCCCAGTAGCTCTGGAGGCTGAGGCAGGAGGTTTGTGAGTTCAAAGCCAGCCTCAGCCAAATTGAAGTGCTAAGCAAGTTGGTGATAAATAAAATACGATATAGGGCTGGGGATGGGGTTCAGTGGTCAAGTGCCCCTAAGTTCAATCCCTGGTACCAAAAAATTTTTTTTAAAAAAAGGAAAAAAGGAAAAAAAATTCTAAGGACAGAAAAGTCTCACTCAAAGATTGGAGTAATTCTCCTTTGATCTTTGGTAACAGATTTTACTCCAATCCAGTGCACTGTGGTCTGTATGAACTCGTGTAGGTTGTACATGCATGAAACTCCCTTGTTTAATTTATATCAGTTTAGAGAAGTTGACTGCAGAGGCCCTGAATCATGAAAGTGAACAGCAAATATTACACACAAACTAACTTAAAAACAAAAGAGAAGAGAGATCCAAATTCCCAGTGTTGTTGTTTTTCTAATTTCAATAATCAGTAAACCTGCCCAAACTTGTACATTTTTTTTTCTACGATGATTTTCAAAAACTAACAAGAACCAAAATCTGACTGTCACACATGAATGGCTGATGGAAGCTTCCAAGATTCTGTAACTAGACTAATGAAAAGGAAATGTAGATTGTCTACTGTCTCTTTTAAGTTTTAAAAGAACAGAGTGAAGGAATTCTCTGGATCTGTGTCATGCAATATGGCAGCCCCTGGCTATACGCAGTTTAAATCAAATAATTTTTTTTAAAAAAACTAAAAATCAAATTTCTTGGTTCTACTAAACACATTTGAAGTGCTCAGTGGCTACATATGGCTGCCATATTGGAGAGTAGAGATAGATATTTCCATCATCCTAGAGAGCTCTGTGGGGTAGGAGCCCATCAGAGAAGTTCTCATAGTTAAAAGTTCATAGAATAGACTGCCCAGTGGCCAGGAGCATCATAGGGAAATGTTTTCATAAAAAAAAAGCAAAAACAGTCTTGCATGGATAATATATAAGGAAATGATCCAACCTCTTTAAAGACTTTGCTGAAATCCAAGGCATTCACAATGCAATGTGAAGTCTCTAATTTGTGAAGTGGCAAACATCCCCCAGAAAGGAGCAAAAAAAAAAAAAAAAAAAAAAGAAGAAGAAGAAGAAGAAGAAAAATCTGCAGACTCTAATGAAGGAAGGGGGGTGGGGGAGCAAACCTGAAGCTAATTGTGATGGTGCCTCACCTGATTTTCTAATTTATTTATAAGCATCTTTGAAGTGTTTTTCACATGCAACGTCACAACAGGGGATTTTCCAATCAATATTTATGTTACTTACATTACACTTGGAAAACAGGCAACACTTTCAGAGGCTGATGTATGCGTAAGAAGGGCATGTGAGTTTGGAGACTGTGTCTATCCGTGGGGAAAACATACCCAGGTGGATACAGTCCTGCCATTCACCGGGATGAAATTTAAACCCAAGAGACATTTTATCCACTTGGGTTTTATTGGGGTGCAGTAACTGTCCAGTGATTATTCCATTTTGTCTGAAGTGTAAAGCATCATTAGGAACTCTGAATCTAAAATTCAAACTCAACTCTGCCTATTGCTCCTTACCTTGGATTAAACTAATTAGGAGCAGCCGTTCCTTGTTCTTTTTTGAAGTCGGAGAAGAGGAATTAGTGGATGGAAGAGAGGAAATGGGCAAAAATTGAGAGCGAGGAGAGAAAACTGATGTCCTTAAAATAATTGGCAATGAAGAGCCTTGAGAACCAAAAGTCATGCATGGCCCTGGATGGGATCCTGGAACACAGAAAGACCCTTAGGTGAAAACTAGGAACGTCTGAAAGAAGCAAGAATTGGGTTACTGTCCGTATTGTTAATATACATTAATAGTGACATGTTGATTATAATAAATTAATTGTAATGATATAAGACGCTCACACTCTAGAAAACTGAACATAAAACATACAGGAATTCTCAACCTGACCTTCCTGTATCTCTGTTAGTCCAAAACACCAACCTATAATATCAATGCAATTCCTTTCTCTACTGGATGTGGAAAGGAAGAAGAATGTTTCCCAAAAGATGATTCCTGCGATGGTATTGCTGAAAGCTGTTATTAGATATTGCATGGAAAAATTCAGCAATCTTATAAGCCTTCTTAGAGGTCTGAGCAAGCTAACGCATTATAACTAGAGCTCTCTCTCTCTCTCTCTCTCTCTCTCTCTCTCTCTCTCTCTCTCCCCTCTCCCCCCTCTCTCTCCCAGAACTTTTTCTTGCATTTTTTCAAAAAAAATAATGGTTCTTTTTAGTTATACATGACAGAAGAATTCACCTTGACCTCATTGCACATGCATGGAAGATACCTTATTCTAATTAGGACCCCATTCTTGTAGATGTACATGATGGCGGGATTCACTGTGGTGTATTGATTCAAGTACTTAGGGAAATTATATCAGATTCATTCCAATACATTTCCCTTGCCTGTATGCCCTCCCTTCTCTTTGTCTAATCTACTGAATATCTCCTCTTACCCTCTCTTCCCTTATTGTGGGTTTGCTTCCACGTATCAGCAAAATCATTCAACCTTTATGTTTTGGGGACTGACTTCTTTCACTTAGCATGAGAGTCTCCACATCTGTCCATTTTCTGGCAAATGTCATAAACTCCTTCTTCATTGTGGCTGAGTAATATTCCAGTCTGTATGTAACCATGATTTCTTTATCCATTCATAGGTTGAAGGGCACCTAGGTTGGTTTCATAGCTTAGTTGTTATGAATTGAGCAGTCATAACCACTGATGTGGACACATCACTATGGTTGCTGATTCAAAGTCCTTTGGGCATATGCCAAAGAGTGGGATAACTGGGTCAAATGGTGGTTCCATTCCTACTTTTCTGAGGAATCTCCATACTGCTTTCCAGATTGGTTGCCCCAATTTGCAGTCCCACCAGCACCGTATGAGTGAGCCTTTTCCCCCACATCCTCACCAACATATATTATTACTTGTGTTCTTGACAATTGGCATGCTGATTGGAATGAGATAAAATTTCAGCCTGTTTTAAGTTGCATTTATATAACTTCTAGAGATATTGAACATTTTTTTCATATATTTATTGACCATTTCCATTTCCTGAACTGTCTGTTTAGTTTGTTGGTCCTTTAATTGATTGGATTATTTGGTTTTATGGGGCTAAGTTTTTTAGTTCTATGTACCTCCTGGAAATGAATGCTCTACCTGAGGTGCAGGTGGCAAAGATATTCTTCTATTCTGTTCACGTTCTTGATTTTCTTTCGCTGTGAAGAAGGTTTTTAATTTGATGCCATCCCATTTATTGATTATTGATTGGACTTCTTGAGCTTCAGAATCTCATTAAGGAAGTCAGTTCCTGAGCCAATACGTTGGAGTGTTGGGTCTACATTTTCTTCTAATAGGTGCGGGGTCTCTGGTCTAAGGTCTAGGTCCTTGATCCACTTGGTTGAGTTTTTTGCAGGGTGAGAGAGGTTTTATCTCATTTTTCTACATATGGATTTCCAGTTTCCCCAGCACCATTTTTGAAGAGGCTATCTTTTCGCCAATGTATGTTAGTGGTGCCTTTGTCTAGTATGAGATAACTCTATTTATGTGGGTATGTCTCTGTGTCTCCTATTCTGTTCTATTGATCTTCATTTGGTGGCAATACCATGCAAATTTAAGGTCTGGGATTGTGATGTCTCTAGCCTCACTTTTCAAAGATTATTTTGGCTATTCTGGGCTTTTTATATTTCCAGATGAATTTCATGACTACTTTTTCTATTTCTATTGAGAACATCTTTGGAATTTTGATGGGAATCACATTGAATCTGTATAGTGCTTTTGGTAGTTTGGCCATCTTTATAATATTAATTCTACCTATCTAAGACCAGGGGAGATCTTTCTATCTTATAAGGTCTTTTCTCTATCTCTTTCTTTAGAGTTCTGTAGTTTTCATCGTAGAGGTCTTTCACCTCTTTAGTTAGATTGATTTCCACATTTTTGTTGTTATTGTTGTTGAAGCTATTGTGAATGGGAGGGTTTTCCTAATTTCTATCTTAACTGATTCATTATTGGAGGATAGAAACACAATGGATGTATGGGTGTTCATTTTGTATCCTATGACTCTGCTGAATTCATTTGTGGATTCTAGAAGTTTCCTGGTGGAGATTTTTTTGTGTCTTCTAAGTATAGAATCATGCATTGACAAACAGAGCCACTTTGAGCTCTTCTTTGCCTATTCTTATTCTCTCTTTTTTTAAAAGAGAGAGTGAGAGAGGAGAGAGAGAGAGAGAATCTTTAATATTTATTTTTTAGTTATCGGCAAATACAACATCTTTGTTTGTATGTGGTGCTGAGGATCGAACCCGGGCCACACACATGCCAGGTGAGCGTGCTACCGCTTGAGCCACATCCCCAGCCCCTCAATTCTCTTAATTTCTTTCTTTGGCTTAATTGCTCTAGGTAGACTTTCAAACTATGTTGAATAGAAGTGGTCAAAGTGGGCATCCTGGTCTTGCCTAAGGCACAGAGAGCATCTGCTGGGCAAGTGTCCTGAAGAACACTCTTTAACAATGATACATTTGAGAATATCCTGGGCTACTTTGGAGAATCCAATGAAATATGGCATTCTTCTTAGTTTGGCCCTAGGTGTGACCGAACATATTGTATAAAGTGCAGTATGAAATTCTACCAGCCAATTTGCTGAAGATAAGCTTGTTCTTCAGCATGAAGAATCCAGGTCACCAGGGCATCACCCTCAAATGTTGATTACCGGGCTCAACTCCTGGAACTTCTAATGTGGTAAGCGTAGGCAGGGTCGGAGAATCTGGGTCTCTGGCAAAACTCTATGGGGGTACTTATGGAAGTCATGGAGTATGCTTTGGGAACCACTGATGTTCAGTGGCTTCAGGTTCTTGGGTCATTCAAATTATGCACAACTGAAGGTAACTGGACTTACTTAGGGGCGTGGTGTATCAGTCATCTTGATACCATCGCAGGTTACTTTAGGACAACTTTCCTTTTCCCATGTAAACAATTAGTGATCAGAATATGCGTGAGTTGCTTTAAATCAACTCACTACTCAAGAAGTAGTATTAAAAAAAACAAAACAGAGATGGTCCATGACATTAAGGGGACAGCACCCTCACAGACGTATACAGGCTAAGTCATTAGTTATTAGTCCTTAGTTATGGCCTGTTGATGCTTTGGTATTATGTGGCTGAAGGAGGGTCAGGTCCTCCTTGGGCCTGATGGTTTCTGCACAGTTCCTGAGCTGTCCAGGCATAGACTTCTGAGTGGCAAGACTCTAATCTAAGCTCAAGAAACTCTGTACATTCACCCCTGGATTCTCTTGCTTTAATACTGCTAGGTACCACCTGCTGCTGTCCTGATCTCTATACCATGTGCATCCAGATACTCCTGATGTTCACAAACAACTGCTATTTTAAAAGAAAAGGGCTGGGGATGTTGCTCAGTGGTAAAGTGCTCTGAGTTCAATTTTCAGTTCAAAAAAAAAAAACAACCAAAAAAAAAAAACTCATGTTCATTTGAGAATATTTTTTTCAATTTTTTTTAGTTGTTGATGGACACAATATCTTTATTTGTTTATTTATTTTTATGTGGTGCTGAGGATCGAACCCAGGGCCTCATACCTGCAAGGCAAGGGCTCTACCATGGAGCTATAGCCCCAGCCCAAGAATATGTTTAAAAATATCATAAAGTATAAGCAAAAACAGTACCACCCTCAAATTAGAATCATCCGGAACTCCCAAGCCCAAAGAAAACTATAAGTAACATTTTCATATATCATCTTCTAAATTTTTAACCTGCAATATATATTAAGCTGAAATTTGTAGGCTTACTGACCATTTCTATTCTACTTTGAAGTTGCTCCTTATTTTCTTTCACCAATTTTTCCAATTCAGATGCTACTGTATCTGGAACTAAATTTATAGATTTTTAAGAAATCATTCAACAAAATTTACCCTTTAATTTTCATACCATTCAAACTCCAGGTTCACACAGCGATTGCTGATGTGAGACCATTTTGTTCTACCAAGATTATGACATCATAGGACTGGATGTAATTTTGAACTCATTTTATGTCTGTGATGTTCTGATGACTTAAATACTCAGAGTTGAATGGGTTTTGCCCTTTGGTGAGTCGCACCCCAGGGTTTTAACAGTATCAAATCTCACCATCCAAGGCTAGTTAAATGTCCACTTATATGCTGGTTTGTTTTATTATGTTAATGTTATATCTAGCAAAGATACCCACACGGTGAGCCAAAATTAGACATTTACCTCAGAAGGTATTCCTCCTGCATACCATTTATTGGCTATTCTCTATCTTCCCAACCAGTTGACTATCCTTGTTCTAGGGCATGATATATTAAGATCTTATTTAGTTTATTAAGGTCTTATGCATGTAAACTTTTATTGCATCTATGTGCGACCCCATTTATATTTTCTACCTAGCCTTCTGCTCTTTCAACTGTGAAAGCTTTATGACGTTGGACTTTATCAATTCTAAGATTTTTTTTTTTGCACATGTTAAACATTTTTTCTGAAATAGGAATGATTCTTACAACATGACGCAGAACATTAGAAATTTGTATTTTTTTTTTCTTTCTTTCTATTGGCCCCTAAAAGAAGGCTGTATATTACATTCAGTCCTTCTTGTGTTCCTGGAGATATTTTACTATTTGGTAGAAGAAAAGATTCTTCTCATTATTGCTTCTCAAGTTGGATCTATTTTCATTTGTATTTTTATTCTTGTTCCGTTAGTGTAGATTTTCTAAAAGTGTGTTTTTATTGTTTTTTTTTTTTTTTTTGAAAAGGCCATTTTCACATTATCTAATGCTTTCGCTTTCTACTTTATCTGAAAGAGTTCCTCACTACCTTCTTATGGCATGTGTTTCTGGTTACATTGTTCAATTCTTTAATTTTTAGTATTTTATCATGATTTTTATCATTATTACTTTCTCCATGTGCAGCTTATATAGTTACGTACTGAACAGAAGAGTAAAATACTTTCATGCTAATTTTCATAAGTGATGCTTATTTAATGTTTTCTGGAATTTGTCGCTGTTTTCTGTCTTCTTCTATAGAACCAAAAAGAAAAAGAGTCCAGCTTCAAATTTTTAAACAGTTGCTTTGGATGTTCACGGTAACCTCCACTAATCAATCTTTCTTTAGGTCTTGAAGTAATTCCATTTTATTTCTTTATTATCTATTCACAAAAGACAAGAAAATTACCATGTTGGATTTTTCTGCCCTTTTCAAACAGTTTATTTGAGAAGATTTGGTTTTAGAAGCAAATGATTGTTATTAAGTTATTATTACACTCAACATCTCATTTTGTCAACTATTTTTGACATTACATTTGCAATAATTATTTAAAGGCTTTTAAACTCCATCATTAAATCTCTTGGATTGTAATTTTCCTCATTATTGATTTACAACATTTTACTAACTTTTCATCTGTTACAGTGTATTTAGCTTTATCTTAAAGAAGGGCATATACATGGTAGACATTGTTAAGCACTTACATCTCTGAGGATGTTATTTGGTGACCTCATTACAGGGAAGGAATATTTGGTGTGCATTTTTATGTTTCACAGGTAACAACCTCAAAATTCTAAAGAGACTGTTCAATTGCTGAAGTTGCAATTAAATATTGCAGTGGAGAATTTGGAGACCACCTCCTCCGGTGGTTTGTCTGTGGGTAGTTTGCTACATTTGCCTGAATGTCTATAAGAATTCTTGCTTTGGTGTGAGTCTTTTCTGGGAATATTTTGGTGAATTTTATAAAAAATAAAAACAAAACTCATCAATTTATTAGCTGTGGAAATTCATGGATTTTTTTTTCCTTTAATGATCCTTTCTGTTTCGGTTTCTCCTTTGAGAGTGTCCCAGATGCTTATTTTAGATTTCTCTTCCCTAACTTCTACTTTTTGTCTAATAATGCCACTTTTTGTCTAATAATGGTTTGTTTAAATAACTTTGTCTTTCTCCTGTGTTTTTCGGAAATGGCATCTGAATCTTGTGGTACGTGTGAATGGTTTTATTTGATGCCATATTGATTCTCCTCTTTACTGCCTATGGCATACATTTAAATATGCTTTTGCATTTTAGTTTCCTGTATTCACTACCTTTATCTTGATGAGCTTTGGAACACCTCCCCCACACCTTGGTCTGTGTATCTTATCTTGCTTTATTTTTACCCATCCTGCTTCTGTTTAGTGCTTGTTCTCATTTACCCCCAATACTTGCTGTTCATGTATGCAGACACAACTCTCTTTTTGTTAAATTTGGACTTTAATTCAAGCTGAAATATTTCATTATTTTCTTCAATTTATCCTTCATAATAATATTCTAGTCTTCCTACATCATTGAACACATTTGTGTGTGTGTGTGTGTGTGTGTGTGCTGATTTTTGTCTTCTTCTTAGAGTGAAGATCTATCCTTTTTATGTTCTTAACTAATGAGCAGAGCACCCTGGTACCTCGCTACTCTATTTGATTGTGAATCTCATCTTCTTCTTAGATCTATGTCTGAAAGGTAGATTGTAGTGGACCATTCTTCCAGAGGAGGAGATCTAAGGAAAAAACCACCTCCCCTCTCTTTTTTCAGTAATATGAGACTATTTTCCTGCACAAACGCACACATTTTCTTCTCTATCCAATTCTATCAGCTTTTATAGTTAGTGGAAATTCCTCCCATCTTCTAGCAATAGGCTGTCTGTCGGTCTTAATTTTTTGGCGATGTGAGTTTTCCTGGGTCTTGATAGCTTCCGGGAGAAGGACCCAGATGCCATTTTAAACAGAAACCCGTGGTTTAGCTACAAACACTGAGAAGGGCATCACCAGGCCAGAAGAGAACATCACTGTTGATTCTTCCCGTTCTGGGCTGATGGGAGTCCTACTGGGTAATGTTGTCTTCAGAGCCAAATACGGAGCAAGAGGAATAATGCAACTCCTTAACCCTGAATAAAAATTCCCCAAAATCCAGATTGGCATGGACTTTTAAAAATCTCTTTCTGTGTTACATGGCCTAGAATAACATTGGCTCAATTTGGGTATTCTTGTATGACAAATTAAGATGGCAAAAGTTTATATTACGGTTGGATTTTTACTTTTTTTTTTCCTATTCTTTGATGATGTCAAAACACTTGATTTTATTTTTCACTTCTAAATCATCTTCACACATTTAAAGATTCACTGTGGCATAATTTTCACAAGAAGAGCTCAGAAAAAAAAATAGCCATATCCCTAGCCCTTGCCTTTGTGGATTTGATTGGACAGACCCATTTGTAATGAGCACATCTAAATAACACTAATTCCCCGGCTCAGCCATACTTTTAAAATTGTTGTCGATTATCAGGGTAGTGGATAAGGTAAGATATTTTGTCTTCTTGTTTCCATTAGTTTACCACAGTTTCTTATATTTGTAACTAAACATCAGCTACATTGAAGACACTCTGCCCTTTGACTAGAGCTGCATAACTATCCCTTCTAGAATTTGTGGTACCAAGGGTTCTGCTCTCTCCTGATTGGCTAAGATACAGTGCAAATTATTCTTACAGTAAAATATATCTTCCACGATATTCCCCAAGTAAATATCATTATCTCTCATTATTAACTATAGGAAGATGCTGGTTTTCTGATATACCTAAATAGGAAAGGTCCTAAGAGCCCGAATAACTAACGTGAATCAACAATGAAATCGAAATTGCCATGTCTTCATCTGTCCAGTGAAGCTAATTCCACCTGTTTTACCAAATCAGCAGGTTTTTGGAAATGTCAATTGGTAGAGGTATGTGAACCTGATTCACGCCTGGGCTAAAATGTTCTCGTCTCCACCTATAGAGTTTCTATTATCAGAAGTTTCACAATTTTGTTATCTGATTGAAAACCAAATAATCAATATGGTTTCATTGAGGATTATACTAGAAACGAAAACTAAGCATCTAACATATCATAAAGAAATGTCTTTTTGCTTTTCTACTTTTGAGGTAAATATATTGGTATTTAATAGTTCAGCGTATACTGCAAGTTTTTTTTTTTTTTTCTAAAAGTGTTAAACCGAGCACTACTCTGCTTTAGATCAGAGGAATTCATTAGTCTCATAGAAGGCGACAGATGTCAGTTACTCCTTGGTAATTTATTCTACGAATATCCATGTACCATATTCATTCTTTCAATACCACTTTAATGGCTTATAGACTTTGACTGGGGTACTTCCTAATTAAGGATATTTGCAATAGCCACAGTTTTTATCATCAAATCATTCTTGATTCAGACTTTGGGCTTATGGTTGTTTCATAATTGCTCAAATTTTTAAAAATTTAATTAGCTTTAGATGGCAGAACAGATGGTCTGTGAATCCAATGGTGCTGCATCTATGTGATGATATACTTTGGTTCTGTCTAATGGGATAAGTCTTCTTTTCTAAATTTCCTCATTAAATAGCACTCTCAGTTTTTCATAGAATCTGTAATTGTGGATGCAGGATTTATATTTTTCAAGGCTTGATGAGCCTATTTACAAATTAACATTAAGATTTAACAAGTTATTTTAGGAAATTCATTACACAGCTATTGCAATGTCTAATTAAGATGGTTTAAAATAAAATTATATAAGATTATGAAAATTTTTGTTTACATTTATTTTTGTTAACATGTGATTATTTTTTATAACTCTTCATGTGCAGTAGGTATATATGCTTTCCCACTAACTGTCCAGACAAGCTACAGCTTGTCTGTAATAGGTGGTATCTGACAAACACAGGAAGTCTTGAAGCATTCCCCAACACATCCCCCTCACTTTTATAAACACCCTTTCTTCTCTTGTTTAGGGGTTTTTTAATTTCTTTTTTTAAAGCTCTCTCAATTATGAATTTGAAAGTCAAAGAAAGAATAGGTGGAAAAATGTCCATCAACACAAAATACACAATTTTGCATGGAATTTAAGAGATTTACAGAGCTCTTAAGTTCCATCCAGAGACTGGCTAGGGGTCATGGATGTCATATTAGTGTCTCCTGTTCTTTTCTGTTAGTTTCTCCATAGTACCCTTGCAACTGCCTTCACTTTAACCAGCACTGAACCATTAGAGGTGTCAGTTACACATTCCAAAATTGTTGAACCTTTTTGTACAATGCCATACTTGGGGGAGGGGGGCTAAGGAAAAAAGTTTAATTGACATACATTATTTTAAAAAATTCTCTAGGAAAATATTTCAGGTAAGTTTCTACCCATAAGACTCTCAAGGTTTAGTATAACATCTATTTAATTCTCTTTAAGAGTGACAATTCAGCCTGTCATGTTTCTATCATTCTGCATGAAAGGGAAAGTTGGCTACTTGCTAAATATGGAGTATTGTAATAACAACAATTCAGAGAAAAATATGAACAATAGATGTAGGAAAAAATGTGCAAGGGATATGGGGAACAACTAAAGATAGACAATAAGTTAATAAGCTGGTGAATAAGTTTTACCTTGCAGATGTCTAGTAACAGTCCTTACCTCCATCACTCCTTTAACAGAAGCTTATTGACAACAACCATATGCAAGCCCCAGTGGGAGAAAGAAAAATGGATGAAGTCAGGCTTGAAAATCAAATTTTCTTTGAGGAGTCTAGAATATCATTCAGCCTGCTAATGTTTAATAAAGCTAAATTATTGTACATGTTCATTACTATTTAAGGGGAAAGACTAATATTATAGGTACAGACTCTACAGCCATTAAAAATTTATCTACATCACTTTCTTATTCATCCAAATCAAGCTGAATTCTGTGTGAGCTAGTAGCAAAAACATAGGAATTCTGTCTTGAATTAGAAAAAAGGGAGAAATGTAGTTTCTAACAGAATTTACCACTGTTCTCTACATGTATTTCAGATATTTTTTTCTGCTCTAATGGGACATCAAGGTAGAACTTCACAACTTTCTTATATTCATAAGTATGTCTGAACCCATAACTTAAACACAAAGAAAAATAAAAGTGAAAGCAACTTTCCAAGACAAATATTTGAAAGCTCTTCATAGATTGCATGCCTGTAATCTCAATGACTCAGGAGGCTGAGACAGGAGGGTTGAAAGTTCAAAGCCAGCCTCAGTAACTTAATAAGGCCCTGAGCCACTTCAGGAGACCCTGTCTCAAAATTTAAAAAAAATAAATAAATAAAAGAAGAATGGGGATGAGCCTCAGTGGATAAGCACCCCTGGTTTCAATCCCTAATACTACTACTAATAATAATGAGTTTTCTGAGGAAGGTATTCAATTAGGATTGCAGAAAATGATTCAATTAGGATTCCCCTTTATTCAGCATTCCAAAGAGAATAAGAGCTTCCTCACTGAAGCAAGGAAGAACATAGAAGCAATAAGATAGCCATGATTATTATTATGATTAAATAAAAATAAAATGAAAGCTGACATTTCTCTATTTTACATTTAAGAACTAAATATCTACCAATGAATAAAGATAAAGGTCTAGTGGGTGTTATAAGTCTTATATTAAAAATAAAATTACCCTCATTGATAGGTGAAATTGATCTGACGTTTCACAGAAGAAGATAAATGGATTTTTAAAAATGTTTTTCTCCTCCTTACATAAGACACTTCAACTATTTATATTATTTAAAAGTTATTTCTCATGGAAATAGAATCAATTTTATATATGTCTGAAGCACATTAATGAGTATTTTGAACTTCTTTCCCTCCACCCAAGTTATAAGTCAAAGCAAAGAAACTCTGAAAGCTATTACATGTAGAAAATGGTTTTCTCTTTGAGAAAAAAGTATTTATGGGCTGCTGCTAAATTTAACAGAGACAATACCAATTTAGTGTGGCTGATTTATGCATAGGAGCAAGGTTTTGGTGGTGGTCAGCTAATGACATAGAAAGTTCCTATTACAAGTTCCTGGTACATTTTAATTATGAATATTTAAATGTTTTCTCAATTTGGTGTCAGC
Source organism: Callospermophilus lateralis (assembly GCF_048772815.1). Lineage (NCBI taxonomy): Eukaryota > Metazoa > Chordata > Mammalia > Rodentia > Sciuridae > Callospermophilus > Callospermophilus lateralis. Next base: position 3,270,457 of record NW_027516368.1, on the reverse strand, counting down.
CACGCCTCCCATAATGCTTTCCACCTCAACTTCCTTGAAGTTTTCATTTTGCTTTGAGTTGCACTCTCAAAATGATATTACAAAAACAACAACAACAAAAACAAGAAAATCTTGAATATGCTCTACCTAATAAATATGATCTGGACATTTCAACATTACTTCACTTGTACCAGAATAAGGATGCTTAAGGCAAATCTGCCACCATTTGGGCATCAGGGCTCTGAGTAAGAGTTATATGTACTTGCAAGTTTAGAATAGTTTTAAAAATAAATATATTATGGATAATTATATTCAATGATAGCTTTCAATTATAAACCTAAATAGTTCTAAAGCAAGATTTCTATTTACTTATATTTCACATTTACTCTACTTCTTACACTATATTATGCATTTAAGTTTTTTTTTTCTTCCTGATGATGAACTACATCATTCTAATACCTCAGGAATCCCCTCTCCAAGTCTTAACAGCCAGCCACTTGCTGCCCAGTGTTATAGTCGGTCTTGACTAACAGCTTATAACCTTGAAACTATTTTCCCTTTTGGTTTTAGTAGCAAAAAGATGGTAACCACCCAGATGTGAAGAAAAACACCCAAACCAAGAGCAAGCCTAATGACACTCTAAGTTGACATGTAAAACTATGTACTTATTATGTGTGATGTGATGTTTTGAAGCATACACACACACACACACACACACACACACACACACACATATATATATCATGGTAAAATTAAATCTAGCTAAATGTTTTATCCCACACAAAGCTTACCAGTTTTTCTATATAAAATTACTATGAGGTATCTCATCAAAATCCTGCACTTGGGTTTATTTTCCATTCATCTTTTAGTGACCAGTCATAGAATCCCGGAAGGCATCTCTGCTTACCTTCCTGCAGGGCTAGAGCCACTGTCCTCACTTTCCCATTGGCCATTTTTACTTCTTGAAACTGGGGGTTGCAGAATTCCAGCAGCTAGTGGATCAGCATCGTTTTCTTCTCTACCAATCCATTCTCCAATCACTCGGGGCCTCAGAAGAGAGGAATTGAATTCCACTGTTTCCTTAAGAGAAGAAAAGAATGTGCTGCTTTAGATGGCTTTTTCTTGTTCATGGACAACAGGAAAATAACCCTGTCTAGAGGGTTGGCTGCTCACTCAAACCAAAATGTTCTTTTCTTTCTCCTGAATTGACCTAAAACTTCAGTTCTCCTCATCTCTACTCAACTTCTTGTTCTGTGTGGTTTATGCTGATTCCTGAGGATCACTGTGATACAGGATTTAGTAATAAAATCTTGGATTTGGATTTGGAAGGCTACACATGTGTTCTCAGATGAGGAGTAGGACTAGCATTCCTGGTGGAAGGAGGAGGGTGCTTTAGGGCCCACAAATTGAGAGCGTGGTGTCACTCCTGGGAAATGGTACATAATTTCTCTGGAAGAAATTGGGTTGGGGTCAACAGACAAAGTGAAGAGGCAATAGGGCCAGATGGACACATCATCTCCAATTGTGAAGACTCCTGGACTTTTAAAGATCCAGTAGAGGTATGTCATACTAATTCAAAAAATGTTAATCTCTTCTAATAGATTTAAAATGAGGTAACTCATTCAATGGAATGACTTGAACATGATTCAGCTATAAAAATTGTGTTGCATGAAGATACTGAATATATGTAATTGCTAGGGATATTTTAAGTGAAAAAAGGACAAGTTAAAAAGAAATACATATACATTGATCTAATTTTTGTTTAGAATTCACATGGATTGACACTCATCATTCATTCATTTTCTAATGTCCATTGATTCTTAGTATGTGCAAAAAGCTGCTCTTTACTTGGCAAAACATTGAGTAAAACCAAAGTTTTATAAAGGTTTTATTTGAAGGGAAGAATTGAGGGTGATCTTAAACTTTTGATTTGGTATTTCCATGTCTTTTCAACATTTTATGATAAATATAATCTGGTGATTTTGAAAATAGTTTGATCTCAGAAACACATGCTTTATTTAAATTATGTCTAATGATAAGTTTTAGTATTAGAAGTGTCTTGAACAATTTTGAAAATGTAGATCTTGTGTTCTGAGTCTTTACAATTCACAAATATATAAATCCAATACATGATACAACAAAAATAATAATATCATATATGTAATACAATGTGTAGATAAATATAATTTCAAAAGCAGCATATAAAGAATAATGTAGATAATATTTGATAAGAATTTATCAAATATAATTTCAAAAGAAGCATATAAAGAATGATGTAGATAATATTTGATAATAATTTCTCCAAGTGTGAATAAGTAATAAAAGGTAGTTGGATACCTAAATACTGTTTTAGCCTATGAGACATAGTAGATGTACTTTAATAAGAGTGTGTAACTTTTTTTTTAAAGAGAGAGTGGGAGAGAGAGAGAGTGGGGGAGGGAGAAAGAGAGAGAATTTTTTAATATTTATTTTTTAGTTCTCGGCGGACACAACATCTTTGTTTGTATGTGGTGCTGAGGATCGAACCCGGGCTGCACGCATGCCAGGCGAGCGCGCTGTCGCTTGAGCCACATCCCCAGCCCCAAGAGTGTGTAACTTAACAAGTAATTTGAACTCTCTCTGCACTTATGTTCCCTGGGTTAGAAAAACAAAGAACTACAATAGATTTCAGCTGTGAAATCATGTAATTAAATCAATTTTTTGAAATAACTGGAAAGTCATATTTATCTGCCAAAATTGAATGTCATTTGAAGTAAAGGAATTAAAATTGAGTATATTGGTAAAAGTTAAATCTGCATTTGCTTTTCAAAGCAGACTAGGGAAAATACATGTTTCAGAACTTAAAAAAAATGAATGTATTTACAGAGGCAGAATCTAGTTTTGGCAATTTGAAATGTTATTCTCTGAATTTTATTTCATCCAAGCATAAAATGTTGGTAATGGGAATTATTAAATCTACTATAGCAAATTAATTCATAAGTAAGGGTGGAATCATAAAATTCTGTGTATATGCTAAATATAATTATTTATGGACATGAACTCTATTCAAACCATTTCTATGCATATATCTGGAAGAGCAGAATTGCTGCAAGGGTTGAGTTGGGTAAGAAGAGATGTTTGGTAATCAGTATGGGCAGGTGATCAGAACAGGAATTTGATGGTGTGGTTTAGCAATCTACAAAGTTTTATTTTATAGGTGATGTATCAAAAAGGTGAGATAATGAATTCAATTTATTCATTTTATTTACATAATGGAGAAGGATTTGGTTTGAAGATTTGTCCTGCTATTGGCTCATACTAGCCTAAGGACTGGTACTAAAAAAGTAACAGCACAACAGAATGAATAAACTTAGGATCCATAAAACAAAAAAAAAAAAGAAGAAAGAAAGAAAGAGGATTTAAAGTTGGGTATGATCAAAAACTTGTGAACTGCAGAAAATCAGAAATAACTCTGCAGTTGCTTGCTGGGAAATTAAATAAAATTATAGACTCCACTGCTGGTGGAAAGTAGAGTGCAGAGAGAAGGATAAATGGTTTGGTATCCAGGATATTTAACTCCTCTGGCAACAGAAATTTAATGAGAAATAGCTGACAAGCAAAGCAATAAAAAGCCACAGAATCTTGGAGTAAATTTTTAGCTGGTAGTTAAGTGAAATATGGTGTTTTAAAATAAAAGACTAAATTAATGCCTTTGGCTTTGCAATATCGTGGTTGGTGAAAGCTGTGAAATGCTAAGGAAATTATCATGGGAGGCTTTTTTATTTTTTATTTTTTGTACTGTTATAGTTAAAGCTTTGTCCCAGGGTTTCATAAACGGACTTCCAGACCACTCACGTATAATCGAATCAAGCCTTTATTGAAGCACACCAGTGGTGGCTGACCAGAACATAAAGCTGTTCCCCTGATCAGCCCTGAACAATTGCAAGAGCACTCCTTATAAGCCTGAAAACCGCAAAAGGGATGTTCAGGGGGCCTAGCCAATGCAAGCAAGCCAGGTAACAGAAGCGGGACAGTGCAGTCAAGCGGATGGAAGCCTAACCAATCACAGTTAGCCCAGTCACCCCAGTTACAGAAACAGAGCCCTGTTACCCTAGGTACAGAAACAAAATACCCCATTAGGTAGTTCCGTGTTCTTAAAGGTTTCTATAGCAAAAGGAAAAGAACATCTTGCTCCAGTCATTACTCTTCTACTTGGCATGGTTGTTTTACAGGATGAAGTCATAAAACAAAATGGAGTCACATTTGCACCTACTATCACAGTACCAGAGATTGAACACAGATGTAATTAACCACTGAACCACATCCCCATCCCCCTTAACTTTTTTTTTTCTAACTTTGATACAGAGTCTCACTAAGTTGTTTAGGGCCTTGTAAAGTTGTTGAGGCTGGCCTTGCACTTGTGATCCTCCTGCCTTAGCCTCCCAAAATTCTGGGATTGCAGGTGTGCACCACAGCACCCAGCAAGTGGCTGCATTTTGATTCTGACAATTTTCACCAAAAATATAGATGCAGAAACAGAACATTCAATATAGAAATATAAAGGAAGAAGGAATTCAGGAGAACCTCTGGAATAGCCTGGCCCACACTCCCCAAAATAAAAAAGAGGAAGCATCCCTGTTACAAACAATGGAGCCAGATCTGAAGTTTTCTCCACTCTGCTCTGAAGCATCTTATGGTAAAATTAAACCATGCCTAGTTCTGCTACAGCCAACATTTTTCAAATTATTCAGAAGGTCTTATGTAAAATAGTGTTCAGAAAGCATTTTAAATGAAGGGACCTGGGCTTTGGCATGCTAGAAACTAATGTCTCTTGAAAGCACAGTTCATGCCAGACCACCCTTGGGAAGGAATAAGGGAGACAAACAGACTGTTGTTCAAGTCACAGCTTTAGGCTGCTCCAGCTAAGTTCCATTAGAAGAATTCAGTCTCTTCTCTGAGACAGGTGGCGATTTGCTAACATAGTTCAATCCAAAGTGATTTCTACTAAGAAATCTTTATTTGGTCATTTCTTTTGGTCTCATTTTTCCATTTGGCCAGGAAACAAAATATTCTACAGTTCAAAAAGTCAAATAAAGCTAGGCAGAATCAGGTGATGCCTTTTATGAATGGATGAATTTGTAAAGTGACCTCTTAGGAACCCTGTGGTTATACTTCCTCACAATGCAGATATAAAAGGCCCAAATCTCACTTTCCAATCAGTTTCAGAGGTCTGGCAGTATTGTTTCAAGAAACAGAAAATAATGTCTTGTCCATTCCAAAATAAATAGAACAAAAATGAAGCTCACTCATGGATTAGTGCCCACGACATTTACAATAGCACAGTGAATACACAACCTTCAAGGCACCATCTATCAATGACATGGCCATCCAACAGAAGAGCCAAAACAACTGCAGGGAGCTATCTAAGGTCTCCTGCCATGATCCCAGTGCTGGGGGACAGCCAGCTCCTTAAATTACCTCCCCAAGTGACCTGGAATTTAAATTTCACTTCACTAGGAAACAGGAAATGTTTTTAATTGATTTAAATGAGCATTCCAAGTCCCAAACCAAATGATGTTTGGTAAATTTTTGTAGATAAGGGCAACATTGTCCTGTTTGAGTGTAGGACAAGAATATATACATGACAAAGAATTGGGAATGGAGGTGATGGGGCAGATAACTCTTTAAGATTTTAAATGGGAGCAAAGGTCTCAAAAAATGGTAATGGTGGGCTGGGGATGTGACTCAAGTAGTAGTGCGCTCGCCTGGCATGTGTGCGGCCCGGGTTCAATCCTCAGCACCACATACAAACAAAGAGGCTGTGTCTTCTGAAAACTAAAAAATAAATATTAAAAAGAAAATCCTCTCTCTCTCTCTCTCTCTCTAAAAAAAAAATTAAATGGTAATGGAAGTGAGTCTATGCTTTAGAAAGTCATTAAGATACATTTTCTCACATCAGAAATCAGCAAAGATGTGATGTGTTAAGTTTGATAACCTATTGCTGAGATCGGTGAGAAACTGCACAGCTCTGAAGACCAGAGCCTGTATACCACAGGCAGGTATCAAGAATGCTGGACAATCTGAAGGGAAAGCTGGGTCTTGTCTCCAGGCATTCCAATAGATGTCACAAATAATCACAAACCAAATATGTAGCGGCAGGGAAAAGAAGAAACAAAGAAAACACTATATACATACTTGGCTGAGCTAATAATGCACATTTTATTGCTTATTATTCTCTGAAAATCTCTACATTTTTATTATTTGATTGATGCTTGTGCATGAGGCATACTCACCTCCTGGCGAGTTTAATGTCATTAAACTGACTTTGGGCCCCAGGTAGAAAATTCAGCAGTTAGGTTAAAAAGTGTTCTATAGTTTATTTCATAATTATTGAATGTATTTCTAAGAATTACCAAAGAGTTAATTAACTAATCAGAAACCCATTTCTAACAAGCTGCTAATGTATTCCAATTCTTCTTCAAAGATTAATTTATTTTTCCATTTATATACTTATTCATTCAATTTATTCAAGTCAGGCTTTCACTCCTTCTCTTTTGAATATTGCCTTTAACTGTTCAAAGTTGGCCTGAAGTTGAGCCTATACCTTATTGCCAGATAAAGAGTCCTGAAATTTTCATCTTATTTCTCCTGCTCAAACACTCTTTTCTGTGTGCACTCCAATTTTAACAGAATAATACTCAAATTCTTTGGTGTCTAATTTTTAAAAAAGGCCAACATGCCAATATATCATGCAGTACATTAAGAGTCTACATTAAAGGAAAATGTAAAGCCAAGGTGCCTTCCACTCTGCTTGTAGCACATGAACTTACTGAATTCAGATGGACTTTGCTCATTATCACATTCTGGGTGCTCAGTAGCTAATCCTTTCTAGACTTCACATCTCCTTTAGCTTATATCCCACCCTTTGGGTTTCATTGCAGATTCTGCTTTTTTCAATTTGTCCTTAATATTCCCTAGTGGAATCCCACAAAGATTAATATGGGACTGAAGGAAAATTTTGTACGAGCCAGCAATGGTGTTCTTCATTTACAACATCTACTGTTTTCTCTGTCTTTATTTTTCTTTTTTAATGGTGTTTAGATGTAGTTGGACACAATACCTTTATTTTATTTATTTTATGTTGTGCTGAGGATCAAACCCAGGGCTTAATTATGCTAGATGAATGCTCTACCCCTGAGCCACAACCCCAGCCCTCTACAATTTTCTTTTGATATCTTAAACCCAGATGTTTGAATGAAGCCTCTATTAGGCTTCCTTTTATTTGCAATTTGTGTAGACTTGACTTGCTCATGTCCTGCGTGGGCGAGGAGGGTGGGTACCCCTAGGAGTGATGGGCTGGCTCTGCAATAAAAATTATAAAACTAATATATCAAGAAATTAAAGACAAACAGGCAATAATATATGTAAAGCAGGGGCATGGCCAGTTGAGCCTACTAGAAGGGTCTAGCTTCTAACAAAGAAGAAGCCTGTGCCTGCTTTATTTATAGTGGTACAGATCAAAGGTTATCAGTATGTATAAGGTTTCCATGTGGGAGGAGTCTTTTCTTGGTGCTTGCTTCTTTAGGTGGCAGGGATGCCACAATAAACAGGTTATTTGGCTTTTGGCAGGCGACGCCCATCTCCAGGAGGCTCTTTGATCCTAAGGCTGTGAGTTAGGACAGCATGATCCAGGCATTCTTGTTGTGGGGGTGGGGGTGGGGGTGGGGGTATTCCACACAGGAGTTTCTGAAAGAGTGTCCTCTCTGCCTTAATAACTAGAATAAATATATATTTATATATAATTATATATTATATACATGGCCTCCAACAGACTTGGTCAAAGATGATTCTTTATCTCAATACTCTGAGTCTAGGAAATTTAGAATGTTACAATACTTGTGTTATGAGTTGAAATTTTTAAAGGAGTCATTTGACTGATGAGAAACCACTTGGAAATAAATTCAGTACTAATATATAGCTACTGTAAATGAAGTGAAATCCACAATTATAAATATATAATAAAATACATACCTTCATTAATGCAATTAGGCATGTGCTGTTTAACAATGGAGATATGTTCTGAGATATAGAAGTATATCCCCAAATGGGAAAATATAACAAACTTGGAAGTGTACAGGTCATTTCACTTTCCTTTTGCTTAAAATATTAGTTGAAAAACACTGGTACCTGAATAGAGCATCAGGTTATGTAACTAATTTGGGAGCAAAATCTACCATTGAGCATAAAAATTATGAGCTTACCTCATATCATTAAAAGCAAAGAGAAAAATCACTCCACACAAAGAAAAGCTGAACTATGTTCCCAGCCTGTTAGTATATTATTAATGTCATGATGCCATTGTCCTCTGGAAGGTAACATTTGGTTGCTGTTTGCATTGTTATTATTGAGTCTTTATATAGCACATTCATCTTTTATTGGTTTTAAAAGGTCACTTGTGATCTAAGCATTTTCCAGGTTACCCTTCTTTTCTTTTCTTGAACTTGGTGATGGTGTTTGTTTGGTTTGTTGTACTCTGAAAGACTCCATGCTCTGAAAGATACTCTGGACACTGAGGATATATCCAGGATACCTGTCTTTAGAGCCTGCCTCTGTACCTGTGGGAAACATTAAAGATCCATGTGTCCTCATCTGGTTAGCACAAGGCTCCCATCCTCAGCATTCATCATCAGTCTCTGCAGATTTTTGTCCAAAGTAGATAGGTGAAAGAGGTAAATTGTGTCTGCCTCAAACTTCTCTCTCTATTGGAGAGAATAAACTTGCTCTTCTTCAGTAGGTAAAATAGACTGTCTCTAAAATTCATACACAGTTTTGCAATTATTTTTAAGGACTTGCACCTAAATGACTTAGATTGTCAATGTGTTCATAGCCACAATTATATTGATCTGTGCCACTCTTTGACCTGCTGCCTCAATTTTATCTGGTCATGCAGTTCAAGGGAGCTAGATTTTGAAAATTTTTATAAATTCTTGCCAAAAGTGATAGGGATCTGATTTCAGTATTGTGGCTTCTCATGGTTATATAGAATTTGAGTTTCCTGTGTACAGGAAAAACTGCAAGACAACTTATCTTTTCTTTCTACATTCTTCCAACTCTCCATTTACCACTTCTGGTCAACTTTGAATTCACCTCAGATCCATGCTAAGAATGGGATTAACCCTGAATCCTAACACAAGTAAACCCATGGCTATCACTTGGATGAATGTTCACCAAAAGCCTATGTCTTAAAGAATTGTGGTTATCAGCCTTTAGTGTTTCAGGGAGATGGTGGACCCTTTAGGAGGTGGGGCCTATTGGAGGGAAGTTAGGTCATTGGAGCAATGCCCTTGGAGGGTATATTGATATCCCAGACTTTTCTTGTCTCTCTTGGCTCTCTGGCAAACGTGCAAGAGTGCTGCATATTCCCACCATGATGGACTGCCTCACCTCAGGCCCAAAAGCCATGGGGCCATGCAACCATCTGAAACTGTGAGCCAAATGAAACTTTCCTTATTAATGAAGATTATCTCAGTTATTTGGTTATAGCATTGGAAAGCTGACAAACACCTATTAACATCAACTGATCCAGCTAATGCCCAAGATGATTCCACCTGGCAGTCCCTACATAAGATAGCACTCCTTTGTGTGCAAATCTGTTTGTAGGAAAACAGAAGAACTCTAAATGTGTCACCATGACTCTTACCTGGCTATGCCTACTTCCCTCCTAAGAGGCCTCATATTTTAAGGCAGAAAGTCAGCCACTGGGCAGAGATTATTGTCTGGCTTATAGAGCTGAGTACTCCTGTCTGCATCAATAGGGAAACATTTTAACATTCAAGCTCTAGAAAGAGTTTGAAAATCAACTACCATCGAGACCTTTATCCCTGGCTTTAATCACCTTTTTCATTAGCCTGAGCCTGTGCAGTTCCTTTTCCATTTCTATTATTCTCAACCAAGGACTTGTGTTTCCAAATCTTTGTTCTTTTGAGCCCCTAGCTATTTCTTCCCATTTTATTCCACTGAACTCCACCTCATACTCAATCTGTCCACCCCAGGTTCACAAGTCCTTGCCTGAAGTATGGCCACCTCTTTTTGATTAAGCCAGAGCTGCATCCTGTCTGCATTCCATCACTTCTAAGCAATTCCTTGTTCCTCCTTCTATAGGGGATTGTAGGCTGATTATTAAGATTATTAAATCAGATTCTTGCATATACCCTGTTACTGAGATTTACTTCCCATTTGATCCCCAACTGGGGTAATTTTCAGATTTTTGAAAATATTCACACATGACTTAGAGCTTTGACAGCACCACTAAACCTCACCATCTTCCACCCATGTCAAGATACAATCACAGTTACTTGCTTTTCTCCATTTCTTTCATCCATCTACTCCCATGGCCATACCCTAAAACCTGCCATCCCCCAAACTATCCCTTTTCTGATGCTTTATATTTCAGTACCTCATTCCTTACCCACTTTCTTTGGTGATGTTTGTCACTCATTGTCTTCTCTTCAGTTTTAGGGCATCTCCCTTTTTGCACACTCTATCAGCAATTCTCTGACCTTTCATCTTTTTTCTATTGAGCCTACACCTCTTCATCAATTCTACTTTTCCTGTAAATCCATTAGGCTTATCTCATTATATATTTCATTATATACTCCAGTTGGCAAATCTTGCTACAGAAACCCACAACTTAAAATATATAGCATCCTACCTCTGGACTCTCATCAGATACTGAACATATAATTGGATGCTATTTTACCATCCAAGTGACATATATATGTTAAAAACTGAACTTACTCTATCAAAATTTGGTTAAGCTTGAGTGAAGAAACAAATTGCTGTTTGTAAGATGTTTAAAATCATTATCTTTTTGCATTTAAAAATAAAGAAATGTCATGCTATATTTGGCATGGTATCTTCTAGACCAGGAATGGAAAATATACTTCTTTTTCATGCCAATTTCAATTGCTTAGAGTACCAGTAACTCATTTGTATTGACTATTGAACACATAATGCACAATTTGGTTAACAGGATTTGGACATTAGAGGATTAGAGAAGGTAGACTGTTTTCCAAGCAGTGCTTAGCTGATATGTATTCAACCATCAGGTTTCAGCTTAAAAAGTATTTCCTCAAAGACAATTTATCTTGAAACTTGATCTAGATCTTACCATGTGGTCCTTATCATAGCTCTTAACTAATATCCCTGCCCTAATAGACTAACAGGTTCCCTAAGAGAACTTTTCTATCATGCTTACCATGGTATCCTATGCTTAAGTGTCTAGCAAATGCTTAATAAATATTTACTGAATAAGTTGCATGATTCTAACCTGCAAACCTGCTTTGCACATACATTTTCTAGCCAAAAGAAGCCATTTGTTGTCTCCCTAAGGACACCATATATCCCAATTTTCATTCCTGCCATTTGCTCAACACTTATAAATGAACCTTTATTAAAGACACTTCAGTGCCGTTTGTTAGACACTTCAATATTTTACATGTTTTCAATGTACACTGTACCAAAATTTCTATAAATAAATAAATTTGTACATAAAAGTAATACTTCCTCTTTCACATTGCCTCTCAGAAGCAGCAAATTCACATATTTTGTGGAAGTAACATTTATCAGTTAACTCTTGAGGACAAAACAATGGATCAATGATGACCTCTGGAACAATGATGACCTCTGACAGGAACATCTGACATAGGTAGCCATTTGGCTAATATCTCCCTTCAGCTTTTTGGCTAAAGAAATGTACTTTGAGATTTTTTTAAGGACCTTATTTGTTTCAATGTAATTTTCAGTGAATTACACATTGGCACTCACAAGACAGTTAGCTACAGGTCTCAAAAGTGCAAACACACCCAGGTCTAGGGCTAAATCTTATGTAGTCCACACCGAGTCCCGTCTATGTGAAGGGAGGGCATGGATGGGCCTGCTCAGGCTCCTCAGTAGACATGAGCTAGCCCTGGAATGTAAGAACTTGATCTTTTTTTATCCCCAATGTAATATTATATTGGCAGAATTAAAACATCACTATTGAAAAATCCACAGGTACCAACACCAGCAGCCTTTGCCTTAATAAAAAGCCTCAGCTAACAATCCGGCAACATGGACAAGATGACATTTGCTTTTAAGAAAAAGTGAGCTTCAGAGAAGGGAGAAAGTTCTACCGTCCTAACTCATGGCTTGTGGTGGATTAGCAACCTTCACTCCACCCCTCAAAGAAGCAAGCCTCCAGGGAAAAGCCCCTCACAGCAAAGACACATTGCAGGAGCCACCAACGCAGGCTAAACGTAACTGCGAAGAGCACACCAAACCAAGGACCCCCCGTCCTTCCAAACCCACCAGGATCCCCAGGAAACAAATGTGGTTTTTGTCTCTAAATTCCCACGATGCACTAAGGCACCAGAACTATTCCTAACCCCCCTCCAAGGAAACAGCAACCTGCAGGAAAGGCCAAGGAGGCCTCTGGGAGCTCCATGCTGCCTGAAGGGAACACAGGGCAGGGCTGAAGGTCTGCGGGGTCCGCGTCACACAGCCTCACTATAGAGTACAGGCAAAGACCCCTGGGGAAAGAGAAGGCCGTCAGAGCCAAGTTCCAGCATGACCAGCTATGGCATCTAGTGTAGCTGCCAGGGAGGCCAGGAGGACAGTAAGGGATCACCTTTTCCATCTAGGGACTCCGCCGGCTTCCTCAAGGATGTCGGCATTCTATTGTTTGCTGGGGTAGAGGGACCTGTCCCCGGCCCCACTGCAAGGATGATGTGGAGAGTCTCCTTGGTCGCCCTGTCTGGGATCCTGACCATACAGTGCACTTGGCTGTGTGCTGTCCCTGCATGTGGGCTGAGGGTGGGGGGCCTGCTCCTTGGAGTAACTGTCCACATCAGCATTGCAGTCACTGCACACGAGAGGGCCACTGGGTTCTGAAGGAGAGATGGGCCAGGTCAGAGCCACCCCCACAGAACAGGCCACCCACCTGCACCCAAGTGGGGTCCTGCCCCCAGCCTGCAAACGCCCCCTCCCCAAAGACCTTCACAGAAAAGGCTGGGCACATGCCACACCGTTAGTGGAGATGGGGTCCTTCTTGCTCACATGCCCCAGATTAAGCTAATCTTGTACTTAGAGAATGTAGTCACACTACTGTGATCAGAGGCAAAAAAAAAAAAAAAATAGAAAAAAGAAAAACCCCAACAATTTAATTAGGTACCATGAAGGGTTAAGAGTTTTCTGAACAATTAGAAATTTAACCTCAAAACAGCCCTGGTGAACAGATACTAAAACCCCCTATGTTGCTTATTATTCTGGAAAATTATTGCTCAGGTTTACTGTACCATAAATAGTAACTAAGAGACACACTCCTCTAGAATTAAAAGGGCACCAGGTCAGAGCTTCCTGTTTATATACTAAATACCCAATTTAGAGAGTGCTGGATGGAAATGTAGGTGTCTCCCCTCTTCATTTAGTGAGTGGGTCAACCCAGATCTTGATTTCAAAAAGGCACTGCTTTTCCTGGTGGAAGCATCACCTACCCGTCTTAGGTGGACCAGGTGTCCCAGTTGCTTTTTCTGACACTTTCCAGGGCTCTTTACTGTATCTAACGCAGAGCGTGGGCTGCCTCTACATGCTGCTGTGGACGTAACCTCTGGGAAGAGGCCCGCATCTCTCAGACACACACCTGCAACAGACTCCCCAGGTTAGAAACTGCAGAGGAGGTCTCAGTGAGTTTGAGGAGCAGGACGGGTGGGGCTGCTGCTGTAGTCTCTCTATCAGTGTGAGTTACTACTGTGCCTCCACGAAGCTGGCAATGGGCCTGTTTTCTAGTACCACTTTCCGAGCAAGCAGTCTTTGAGCATCTGCAGCCATGTTAGAGGAGCAGCTCTCTCAGGCCCGGCCTTCAGCTCAGCAAGCGCTCACAATCTCCCACCAACTGAAACAGCACCCCCTACAGAGAGCTTTCCCTGTGAGTCTGGAATACAGAGCATGTCTGGGCACTGCCGCTGCACTCGCAGCCCTTGGTACCTTCATGGTGCCAGAGCCCCCACACAGATCCCAAAATCCAGGGATGCTCAAGTCCCTTGTATATAATAACACACCATTTGCACATAACCTGAATACACTGTCCCATGTAAGTCACCCTAGATTAAGCATCGTGACTAGTAAAATGTAACTTTGTGTGCACAGCTATTGGACTGTGTTTTGGGGGAATAATGACAAGGAAAAGAAGGCTGCATGTGCATGCACTTTCTCCGCCCTGGATATTTCTAGTGTGTAGAGAATTGAACCCACAGATACCAAGGGCCAACTGTGGAAGCAGGGTTTGGTTTCAGGGCCTGGGGTTTCCCTTCAGCTGTTTCTGACAGTGATCCTACCTTATCCCAACTGGGAGGCTTATTGCTAAGCCCAGATGGTGACCTTCCGGAGAGACAGGATGTTGAACCCTCTGCAGAGCTTGCACAGACCAGGACTGAGCTGAACAACAGAGGCCTGGGCCAGCAGCTGCCTCGTTCACCTGATGCTCCCTCCCACCTAATGCCAGACACCTGAATAGGGAACTAGAGGCCATCTCCACCTACGGAGGACAGTCACCTAGATAGAGCTCCATCTCACTGTGTCAGAGGCCTTACTGTTGCTCTCGATGTGCTTGTTGGCCCAATGGCCACCCTCAGTCCTGATTGAGGTTTCTCACCAGTCAGAAAGGGTCCCCTGAGAAGAGAGGTAGCTTGGAACATCTGGTGGCAAAATAGTTTCATCTGCAAGGAGATAAGACAATGAAATATTCAGGATTGCGGTGACAACAGATGCAGATGCGCATTCACTGTCAGGCCCCGAACAGGATCCCCTGGCAACAGCCATCGAGGCTGCGCAGAGACCAGGAGTTGGTGCAGGTAGGAGGCCCTCCCAGACCCGAGCTGAACCTGAGCCCAGGTCAAAAGCATGTGAGACCACAAAAGACGGGGAAGAGTGACAGGAAGGGAGACAGAACTAATAAATCCACAGCACTGTGATGCTTCAGGGACAATCCACCTCCGTTTATGAGGAGGACATCAGCAGGAAGTTCTTTTTTTTTTTTTTTACTTGTCAATAGACCTTTAGTTTATCTATTTATATTCTGTGCTGAGGATCAAACCCAGTGCCTCACTCATGCCAGGCAAGTGCACTACCACTGAGCCCCAGCCCCAGCCCCAAGGCAGTTCCATTTCTGGCTCTGCCCTGAGTATGAACCCAGTGTCCGCAGGACCAAGGCTTCAGTTCTCCAGAACCACATTCCCAGAGGTCCTGGAGTTCCCAGAGCATGAGAGCTCTTGAAGAGTGTGGACCTGGCTTCTCCTGCCCTGGAAATGAACGGCCACCATGCTCACCTGTGTTGGTGACACTGTACTCCTCGCTCTTCTTCCTGGTTTGGTAGATGATGCACACCCACACCAGCGATATAAGAACAATGCTGCACACTACGGTAATGGTGAAGATGCCATGGTGGTCCTTCCTGCAGCCAGGCGTGGGCAAGATGCTCAGCTGGCTGTGAGCGCGCTCCGTGCCCAGCGTGTTGGACATCTCGCAGGTGTACTGGCCCGCGTCCTCCACCACCACATTCTGGACCACCAGCAGCTGGTTGCCGGAGGTGAAGTGGTGCCTGTCGGTGAGGCTCAGGAGGCAGTTCCCCTTCAGCCAGGTGATGCGGGGGGAGGGGCTGCCAGTCACTGCACTGGAGGGCCACCGTCTCCCCCACAGACACCACGAGGTCTTCCAAGGGTACTACCAAGGACGGGGTCTCTGCAAGAGATCAAGAGACAGCACACTCACTCTGGGGCCTCAGTGCTGTGGTCTGCTTGGTTCTCTAGACATGGCATAATCCCACCTGAGGGCTTCCATCAGCGTGGCAAGCTTTTCAGAAGATGGCTGATCTCTGGTCATAAAGGTTCCTGTTCCCAAACTGTGCTATGTCCCTGTTCTTGACTAAGACCACACCCCTCCTGCATGCTCGTTGGTCACCAGTTGCTCAAGGTTCTGGCACTGCACTGGCCTTTAGTCTTTTTAAAGAGATAGGAGCCAGGGTGGTGGGGCACGCCTGTAATCCCAGCAGCTCAGGAGGCTGAGGCAGGAGGATTGCAAGATCAAAACCAGCCTCAGCAATTTAGCAAGGCCCTAAGCAACTCAGTGAGACCCTGTCTCTAAATACAAAATAGGGCTGGGGATGAGGCTCAGTGGTTGAGTGCCCTGGGTTCAATCCACAGGACCCCAAACAATTTTTTTAAAAAGAGGAAAAAAATCCTAAAAGCAGCCCCAAATTTCAAACAGTAGCAACACCTTCCCGTAACCCCAGGATTCACAGAGCAACTCCGCAGGCCTTCCCCTCAGTGCCATTTCAGACTCCTACACATGCACGCACACACACACCCCCAAGAGTATACCAAGGGTCGAACCTAAGACAGTCAGGGTGGCATTCGCTGACACAGAGCCTGCTGAGTTCTGGGTGGTGCAGCTGTAAATGCCCATGTTATCTATTTTCACATCAGTGATGAAAAACACGTCATCGTCTGGCATGACATGCATACAACACTCCCGAGCCGCAGGGAAATATGTGCCTCCGTCATTCTGCCAGGCAATCTGGGGGTTGGGGTGGCCGGTGGCCGCACACTCAAGGGGAGCCATGGTGCCAGTCTGGATGGCAATGTCTCGGGGCATTTTGGTAAATGATGGCAGCACTGGAAAACACACACAAAGGGAGAGGTCTGGGACAGCTGTCTGCAAATGCAGGGAACACCTCTGAGGCAGAGACCCCCAGTGTGAAAGGGCCACTGCTCGATACCTCCCCGCCCTGTGCCACCGCCAGCCCAGGACTGCTACAGCCACCTCAATCAAGAGCAGTAAGCTTCCCAGGGAAAGTGCCAGCCTCTCCCCACCACGGCCTGGCACTTCCTCCACCTGTCCACTCCATCTGGGGAGATGCACCTCATAGGTGGGACCCTTGGAGTCGGGGCCTGAGGCTTACCTGCCTTCACAAGCCACAAGGACAGAGCCTGGGAAACATAAATACCTGCTCACTAAGCTGCAATAACAGAGGGAAGGTCCATGCATCCCCAGGGCAGCCTGAGGGCCATGCTGCTGAGCACACATAGGCAGAAGCACTGGGCTCACTGGCTCAGGTTCAGCAAGCAGTGGGACACCAGAGTAAGTGTCCAGCTGCATGGCAGGCATCACCACACTTCCTGTCCAAGCTGCTCTGGTCAGCCAGGTACCATGGCCCTCCCCTGTCATCCCAGTGGCTCAGGAGCCTGAGGCAGGAGGATCATGTTCAAAGCCAGTCTAAGCAACTTAGTGAGGCCCTAAGCAACTTAGTGAGGCCCTAAGCAACTCAGTGCGACCCTGTCTCTAAATAAAATATAGGAAAGGGTTGGGATGTGGGTAAGCACCCCGGGACCTCATTTACCTGGTGTAAATAACAAATGCCCTGGCAGAGAGTCACTTAGTTGCCTGAGTCTTGAGGTGGCAGTGTGGCCTCTCTAAGAATACACCAAGACAACCTGAGTGTGGTCAAGTTTGTTTTGTGGTCTGCGGGGCTGACTGAGCGCAGCCTGCTGGCACTTCTGATGAACTTCTAGCCAACTCTGTCACTGGCACTTTAATGATGAGAAAAATCTCCCCGGGTTCTCAGGGAGATGCCCACTCACACTCCTCCCATCCCCCTCCAAAAATAGCAGCCCTGAAGAGAGCAGCTCTGACAAGCTGGTTTCTGAGTACAGGATCTCATCCCACCCTCCCCCACACTTGTCTTGCTCTCTGCTGTCTTGAGAGGTGGGGACCTGCCCCTGCCCAGGCTGGCCTGTGCTTCCACAGCTGTGCCACCCACTCAAGGGCACAGCTTCCCCAGGGTCTGGGATACGGGACCTAGAAACTGAATCGCGTGGTTCCAGAGAAGTTTAAGGCTCAGCTCTGCCACTCACCCTGCCTCCCAACAGTCACCCAAAGTCCAAGGAGAGGGTGCTTTAACCTGCAGAACCTGCCCTGGGCAAACCCAGGGTACAGTGCGGTCTAATCGCAGGTCTGCCTTCGTCCTCTCCTAGGTGGGCAGCTAGCAGGGCGGGGTGCCTGGGAGAGACCAACGGGGGCACCTACCATTCACCGTGAGCTGGGCCTTGTTAGAATAGGTGGAGCCAAAGTGGTTGGTGATGACACACTGGTAGCAGCCCTCCTGGCCAAAGGTGACCCTGCGGAGGTGCAGGATGGTGGTGTACTCCATCACTTCCCCGTCCTGGGTGCGCACGTGGGAGAAGTTCTCCATGTCGGCACTGGCCAGAACCTCATTGTCCTTCTTCCAGGCAAAGGTCATGGGGGAGCTGCTGCTGCTGGCTGCTGAGCACGTGAACCAGATGTCCTTGCCTACCACAGCTATTGTCGTCTCCGGCTGGGTGATGATCTGTGGCTTTGGGAAGTAGACTGGGGAGAGAAGGGCCACCATGAGGAAACAGGGACCAGCTGCTGTCACGCTCGCACAAAACCAGGCCAGGGACACCAGGCCCCACCCAGGTGAGGCCATGAGCACGCCCCTGGACTAGAAATGGGCCACCAGCACTTGGTCACCCAGCCCTCCAGAAGCTTCCTAGAGGCCCACACCCACTGCACCTGTTGACACGGCTACACAAGAGGTGCCACTTGTTGTGGCTGCACAAAGGACTCTGGCACAATGGCTTCCAGAACGTTGGGACTCCCAGAAATCTGAACTCCCTTAAAATGATAAAAGTACTGCAAAAAATGGTCAAAATCAACGGTTCCAATTTCTGGAAAATCAAACACAATGATCCACAGGGTGTGGACTCAAGAAAATGGAGGCCTCTTGGAAAGAGATAGGAGCTCTCTGGTGTTATGAGTTACCCAAGTCCTACCTGCCTCCACCCCACTCTGTGACAGCCTTGAGGCTCAGCAGCTAGCAACCATTGAGGGGGCAGGTGGAGCTCCCCCAAAAGCCCTATCTGAGCAGTGGCACTGTGTGATCTATCAGGCCAAGACCTAGAAAGCCCCACTCATGAAGAAGGCTCACCACAGGAAGCCCTGTCCCCAGGCATCTGATGAAAATAGTGGGCACTGTGTAACCATGCCACTGTCCAAGGTGACTGTGCCCGTTGGGGTGAACAGGAAAGTTCACTGAAACTGAAGGAAAGTCAGGTGGAGGAGATAGCAGCAGCAAGCCCTGTGAGGTCCACCAGAGTCCTGGGAATCAGGAAGTGCACGCCCACGTGCAGGGTGGACACACACCCTGGAAAGACCTCGGGGGAGCCCTCATTTCTTGCCTGGGCTGAGATGGCAGACACACACAAGCAGGAAGTGAGAGCACATGCCAGCACATACATACCCGGCCTGGGTGAAGGACCCAGGATTTGCTGATGGGCGTGACTTAAGGACTTCTGTGTCAAACTATTGGCTACACACTAGCAAGCCAAGCAGGAACTCAAGGGGTTGTGCAGAGCAGGCTCCACAACACTCATCTAGGAGAGGCCCTAAAGGAATGGTGATGGGCTAGCAAGCCCTGGGGGTGGACGGGAAGATCTGACTCTGGACTTGCCATGTCATTTTACTTTTTTTTTTTTTTTGGAACTGGGGATCGAACCCAGGGTCACTTGAACATGGAGCCCCTTCCCCAGCCCTATTTTGTACTTTATTTAGAGACAAGGTCTCACTGAGTTGCTGAGGACCTCCGCTAAGTTGCTAAGGCTGACTCTGAACTCGAGATCCTACTGCATGGGCCTCCTGAGCAGCTGGGATGGGGCCTGTGTTTCCGCACCCAGCATATTATTTTATCTTAAATGTCCAATTTTCAACAACAAATTATGAAACCGGTAAAAAAAAAAAAACATCAATACAAACTGTCCCTGAGGAAATTGAGATCTTGGATTCATTAAACAACATCAGAGGGGCTAGGGATGTGGCTCAAGTGGTAGTGCGCTCACCGGGCATGCGTGCGGCCCGGGTTCGATCCTCAGCACCACATACAAACAAAGATGTTGTGTCCGCCGAAAACTGAAAAATAAATATTAAAAATTCTCTCTCTCTCTCTCTCTCTCTCAAAAAATGTTTCAAACAACATCAGCTATTATAAAACTACTTGAAAAACTAAAACTAGTCTAAGAGAATTAAAGCATGAGAACAGAAACTATAAAAATGAACCATATACAAACCATGGCATTTACAAGTATAGTAACTGAAATTAAAAATCCACCCTAGGGTGGATATAGCTCATTGGTAGAGTGCTTGGCTTGCATGCACAAGGCCCTGGGTTCAATCCTCAGAACCAAATAAAAACAAAACAAAATCCACCCTAGGACTAGGGCTGTAGCTCCCTAGTAGAGCCCTTGTCTAGGATGGGTGAGACCCTGGATTCAATCTCCAGGACTACATAAAAAAAAAACCTAAGTAAAATAAAGGTATTGTGTCCATCTACAACTAAAAATATTTTTAAAAATCCATCCTAGAGGGCTCAGTAGCAGAACTGAACTTGCAGATGAGTCAGTGAACTTGAGACAGGTCAGCGGAGATATCCAGTCTGAGAATCAAAGAGAATGAAGAAAATACACAGAACTTCAGAGATCTGTGCAAGGGCATCCAGCATCTCAACACACAGATCATGCAAGTCCAAGCACAGGACACAAGGAGGAGGGAGAGTATGTTTGAAGCCCTGATGCACCCAAACTTATAAATTGGATGAAAAACATGCACCTACATATCTGAAGAGTTTAATCAACTCTAAGCAAAATTCATTCAAAAGGCTAGGTTCATCATATTCAAGTGTTAAATGCCAAAGACAAAGCATTTTCAAAACAGCACAAGAAAAACAACTTATCAAGTACAGGGGATCCTTGAAAATATTTGTAGCTGATTTCTTATCCAAAACCAGGAAGGTCAAGAGGGAGAAATATTCAAAGTATTTAAAAAGTCTGGAAATCTCAGGTGCAGCAAAATTATCTTTCAAAAATAAAGATGAAATTAAAACATTCCCAGATTTTAAAAAAATATCCAAACTGAGAGAATTTACTGCTACCAGACCCTACCCACAATAATTACCTGTGGTGGTGCATGCCTGTAATCCCAGCGGCTCAAGAGGCTGAGGCAAGAGGATCATGAGTTGAAAGCCAGCCTCAGCAAAAGTGAGGCCCTAAGCAACTCAGTAAGACCCTGTCTCTAAATAAAATACGAATTAGGGCTGGGGATGTGGCTCAGTGGTTGAGTTACCCTGAGTTCAATCCCTGGTACCCCCTCCTCCAACAAAACAAAACAGTAAATAAATTAAACACTCTGATCAAAATGCAAGGAGAACCATAATGGATAAAAAAACTATGACCCAGTATACACTACCTACAAGAGGCAGTTTAGATCCCAAGACAATTAAACAGTCACCCAATATGAGACAAAATATTTTATCATGCAAATGGGTCAATCCATCAGGAAGACATAAAAATTATAAATATGTGCACCTAACAGAGCTTTACAAAATGTAGAGCACCACCTGTCAGAACTGAAGAGAAGAACAAACAATGTAACAATAATACTCTTATTTCCAATGAAAAGCTAGGCAGAAAAACTAGGCAGATGAACAAGGATAAAGAAGACTTGAACAACAGTATTAACCAACTAGTTCTAATATACACCCATGGAAATCTCCACCAAACAACAGCAGAATATTCTTTTGAAATGTACACGGAACAATCTCTAAGATAAGACTATATTTTAGGTCAAAACATAGGTCCAATAAGTTTAAAAAGATGGAAATCACACAAAGTATCTTTTTTGATGACAATGGAACAACGTTTAAATCCACAGTGAAGAGAGTATTTGGAAAGCAACTTGTGGAAATTAAGCAGTGCACTTCCGCATAGCAGAGAAGAAGTCACAGGGATGCTGGAGAATGCTCTGAGTTGAATGAAAACGATGTGTTTAGTTTTCAAGTCTCGGAAGCTACGCCTAAAATGGTGCTCGTGGACTTATTGCTGGAAAAGTCTGTATTAAAGAAGTTTAGGACTAATAATCCAGTTTTTTAACCCAGAAAAAGAAGAATAAACTACACCATCAGAAGCAGGAAAAAGAAATTAATCATGATTTGAGCAGAAATGAAAGGAGGAGGACAGGAAAATGAGAAAATCACTGCAAAGCAAAAATTGGTTCTTTGAAAATATCAACAAAATTGAAAAACCTTTAGCTCAACTAGTAGGCAGGAGGGAAAAACAGAAGGCACAAAAAAGGGCACCCTACTACTGACCTTCTTCCAGCCAGAGGAAAATAGGGAACACTCTAACAACTCTATCCAGCTCACCAGACCACCTGGCTGAAATGATAAATTCCTAAAACTGACTCAAGAAAAAACAAATTCTGGCTCAACACTAAGGAGACACTTTAGAATTTAAGAATTTTTAAATGTAGAATTAAGAAATTCCTTTAAAGAAAAGCCCAGACTCAAGAGAATTCTACCAAACATTTAGAGAGAGAACCAATCCAAAACTTCCAAAGCATTTTTTTTCCTCTTTCTTTTTTTGGACAAGTAGAGGTAAAGAGAATATCTTCCAACTAATTTTATACAACTATTATTCTAACAACAAACACCTAAGAAAAACATCTCTCACACACACACACACACACACACACACACACACACACACAACAACAATAACCTAGAGAACAATGTCTTTTATAAGTATAGATGCAAAAACTTCAGCAAAAATCCCAGCAAACTGAAATGTACAGCACCTAAAAAGAATCACATACTATAATCAAGTTAGGTTGATCCCAGGAAAACAAGGTTTACCATTCAAAAATCAATGTACTAGGCCATTATCAATAAAACAAAGGGGGGGGGATCCTATACAGTCATCTCAGAAACACACACAAATATATTACACACAAGACAGAATCCAATAGATTTTCATAATAAAAATATTCAAAAAATTAGGGTTAAGAAAGGAACTTATTTAACCTCATAAAGGTCATCTTTGAAAAATCCACAGTTAATATTATACTTAGCTGGGCTCAGTGGCATGCACCTGTAATCCCAGCATCTTGGGAGGCTGAGGCAGGATTAAAGCCAGCCTCAGCAATGGTGAGGCACTAAGCAAGTCAATGAGACCCTGTCTCTAAATAAAATACAAAATAGGGCTGGGGATGTGGCTCAGTGGTTAAGCACCCCTGGGTTCAATCCCTGGTACCTGCCCCCCCCAGAATAAAATTATTGTAAATGGAATTCTTTTCTTGTTTGTTTATTTAGTGCCTCGCAATTGCTGAGGGTGGCTTTGAACTTGCAATCCTCCTGACTAAGCCTCCCAAGCTGCTGGAATTATAGGCATCCACCACTGCAACTGGCTCTAAAAATATTTCTAAAAAAATTTTTGCACAACGGTCTAGAAACTGAAAAACCACCACCACAATTGACAGACTAGGAAATTGTATTTACAAATCATAGACCCGATGAGGTCTAATATTCTGAATATTCTAATATTCAGAACTGACAACTCATAACAAATATAGATCTGAATGTGCTAATATTCAGAATTGATAACTCATAACAAAATAGAGAAATGAATAAATGACTTGAGTAGCTATTTTTCCAAAGAAGCTATGCACAATCCAATGAACATCTAGAAAATTATTCAACATCATAAGTCATTGTGGAAATGTTAAGACTACCATGAAATTCTACTGTGTTCCCACTAGCAAAATCTGAAATAAAAAAGATAGCAAGTGTCCGCAAGCATGAGGAGAAATCAGAATCCTGTACATTGCCAGCAGGTGTGTAAAATCCTGAAGCCACTTTGAAAAAACAGTTTGACAGTTCTTCGGTCACACCTAGAGCTACCACAGGACCCAAAGATTCCATTCCCAGGTGCAATCCCAAGAGAATTCACATAACTAGTGCATGAATGTTCACATCAACATTAATCATAAAATCCCCAAAGCACAATCAAATATCCGCCATCTGATGCATGGATAAAACAAAACCTATAGCCATACAGCAGGATGTAACTCAGTCACAGAAAAGGAACTGATGCTTTAAAACTATGCTCAGGGGTTGGGGTTGGGGCTGGGGCTGGGACTCAGTGGTAGAGTGCTCACGTAGCATGTGTGAGGCACTGGGTTTGATCCTCAGCACCACAATAAAAATAAACAAATAAAATAAAGGTGTTGTGCCCAATTATACCTAAAAAAATATTAAAAATATAAAACAAAACTGCTCAGGGGTGCGGGGAGCTCAGGCCCCAGATCCAATCCCCCCACTGGGGGAGAAGACCCAGCAAAGTGAGAAAAGAAGAGTTCCTCAGGCCACATGCCATCCACCAGCACTCATATTAACTGTCCAGAGCAGGCAGGTCACACACACCCGTGGACTAGTGACCGCCACGGCTGGTGGCCAGGAGAAGAGGGAATGCCTGCTAAGGCGTGGGGTTGTGGTTTCTTTCAGAAGTGATGCAAATGTTATAAATCAGTGAGGACACAAATTTTGAAGACACTAAATCCAAAGTTCATGTTTTAAAGAGACACATTTTTATGACATGTAAAAATTATATTTATAACACACACACACACACACACACACACACACACACACACAGAGCTTTACTGAGCAACAATTCACCTATACTACAGCTAGCCCATTTCAAGTTCACAACTTAATGGTCTGTGGTGCATTCACGAGTAGGTGTCGTCATGACCACAGTCAATTTTAAGATATTTTTGTCACCTCATGAAGAAGCACTTTGTAGCTACTCCCCTTCTCTCTCCATCTCTCCCCAGGCTGGAGCACCTCCTAGGGCACGTCTTACCTCTACAGATATCCCTGTCCTGGGACTTCCCTGTGACTGGGTCATAGAATCTGCGGTCCTTTGTCACTGACCACTTTCCCTTAGCTTATCATTTTCAAAGTTAATCCAGGCTGTGGGAGGGATGGGACGGGTGGCATTTTATGGCCTGATAATCCTGCAATGTCTGAACCCAGAGCACTTAAGCACTGAGCCACATCCCCAGCCCTTTTATTTATTTTTTTTATTTAGAGACAGGGTCTCACTGAGTTGCTTAGAGCCGCAATAAGTTGCTGAGGCTGGCTTTGGACTTGCAATCCTTCCGCCTCAGCCTCCTGAGCTGCTGGGATGATAGGCGTGCATCACCAAGCCAGCTTCCCCATAGTATTTTTTTTAAACAGCTTAACTTGCATCTACCCATAAACGATCATAGCTATTAAAAACGTGAGCATAAAGCAATTACAAGGGTTTGTTACTCTGGAAGTTCTTCCTCATATTCACAAGGGTCCCAGGAAGCCTCAGTACTTACAGTTTCCTAAGATTCCTCATTGTGATAAAGGTGTCCAGCTGCACAGACCTGATGGCATTCTCTCCAAGGTCCCTGAAACACAACACAAGAACTTGTGCCAAGAAACCCCAGGTGCCCTTCCAGCCAGCCCTGAGTCTGAGCCAGGAGACTCGGAGGTTTTCCGTGACAACCTTGGTTTCATGTGACCCAGAGGTGATAACTCCACAGGAGGTGGCTCTCACACGTGTTGATACAGCACATGCGGTGACACGGGGACCCAACCTGTCTGAGGGGCAGCGCAGAGGCGGGTGCAGGCCTGCTCAGCAAGTCAACTGCCACAGGCTCTCCCAGAAGAACTGGGGTCAAACTTGGTGCAAAGAAAAAAAAAGACTCAAGCCCACCCAATCGAAGGAGCTACCCCAGAAGGATGTGAAGGTCTCAGGGCTGGCTGGTCCCCTTACTCCCAGGGCCAGGCAGAGAAGCTCCCAGTGGGGTGGGGTATGTGTCACTCTGATGGCTGGCCTTGTGGGGGTGACGAGGAGACCAGGGCCCAGGGAGGAGAGGGGGAAGCAGCGACACAGGGCACTGGAGGGAGGAAGGTATTGTCCACACACCAGCTGCATTCATGGGGATCACATCGACTGGCCATGTGTTTTGTGATTGCTCTGGCACAGGCAAGATAAGGGCCAGCATTGAAGCAGCTGCTGCTTCTAAACAGTCTGTTTCTCAGTTTACAAAGATGCCATTCAATCCTAGCTGACTTTGCCATGGCCACCCTTGGCAGGCCTGGGGGTCAGGCAAGGTCTGGCAAGATACTCACAGGTGCTCCAGTCCTTCCAGCCCCGAGAACGCTCTCTTAGCCACGGACTTGATCTTGTTCCCAAACAGAGTCCTGCAGATTCCAAACATCCAGGAAGAGACAGGGTGGGGGAAAAGGGGGGAGAAAGAACGCACAGTCAGCCTGTCTAGAGAGGCAGGGGAAGCTGACCTGCACTAAGATCCCAGGGTGGACACACACAGTCCTGCCCCTTATGAGAGGAAACACTTTTCCCTCTATTAGAATTCAGGAGCAATGACAGGCTGAAGGTGCATGCACTTTAGGGCCTACAACGGCCCCCTGCAGACTCCATCTCACTTCGGTCAGAATAGCGATCATTAAGAATACAACTAACAATAAGTGTTGGTGAGGATGTGGGAAAAAGGCACACTCATACATTCCTGGTGGGACTGCAAATTGGTGCAACCACTCTGGAAAGCAGTCTGGAGATTCCTCAGAAAACTTGGAATGGAACCATCATTTGATCCAGGTATCCCACTCCTTAGTCTATATCCAAAGGACGTAAAATCAGCATACTACAGTGACATGGTCACATCAATGTTTATAGCAGCCCCATTCACAATAGCTAAGCTATGGAACCAACCTAGGTGCCCTTAAACAGATGAATGGATAAAGAAAATACAGTGTACATAGACAATGGGATATTACTCAGCCTTAAAGAATGAAATTATGTCATTTGCAGGTAAAAGGATAAAACCAGAGACTATTGTGTTAAGTGAAATGAGTTCATCCCAAAAAACAAAGGTCAAATATTCACTCTGATTTGTGAATGCTAGCCCACAACAAGGGTGGTTGGGGGAATAATAGAAATCCATTGCATTAGTAAAAGAGAAATGAGGGGAAGGGAGAGGATGGGAATGGGAAAGACAGTGGAATGAATGGGACAGAACTTTCCTGTGTTCATATATGAACACATGACCAGGGAAACTCCACATCATGACCAACCACAAGAATGGGAAGTTAGACTCCATGATGATCTGACATATGTATGATATGTCAAAGTACACTCTATTGTCCTACATAACTAATACCCATTGGACACATACTTATCCCTCCTGGCCCTCTGTCTCCAAGGGCCCCTGAAGGGGGTTAGGGGTGAGGCAGGCAATAGCATCACAAGAGACAGGCTGGGTAGTCTCTCAGTGAGGAGAAACAGAGAAGGTAATGAAAACCATGGATCTGAAAGCTGCTGCCCACTTCTGAGAACTGTGTTCCAGGGATAATGGCTCCCAAAAGAGGCAAGAAGGGGATAGGAAAATGGGTGGCTTGTCAGGGTGGCTCCACAGCTCTTTGCACCTGAGATGCATCCTGGCATCTCAGCCTGCAGAAGATGCCCTGTGCTGTGGTTTTTGAGCAAGACCCCAGATTTTATATGATGTCAACCCATCAGACATGGGTCCTACCAAGAACCAGGTAAGAAATGTGGAATACAAAGGCCAGTTCTACCTCCCCCCAGAGAAGCCAGTGAGCACCAAGTCCTCCTCAGGGATGCCAAGAAAGGGAAGGTGAGCTCCCCAAAATAAAAAAATGGCAGGGTCAGGCCATTGCCAGCTGTCTGAGCTTCAACCTAACTGCAACAGGGCAGGAGCAGCAGGTGTCCTCGAGAGTACAGGCCAAGCCAGGACCCGGAGCTCGGACAGGGAAGGCTGCTCCACCTGCTCCCCAGACACCACCAGCCCACAGGCCAATGTCTGGGGCAGCCATGCCACAGGGATCCCTGTCCCCCATTTCATCAGAAACAGACTCCTCCCCTGGGGGCCTCCATGCCAAGGGCCCAGCAGTCACTCCACATTCAGCCTCAGACAAAGTCAGCTCTGTTTTCTGTGTCCTTTGGAGGACAGAGAGCAAACAGGCCACAGACCCCTGTGAGTGTCCTCCTCTCTGAGGTAGTGTGTGCATGGACGTGCCAGCAATCTCACCCCAAAAAAGCAGTTCTACAGCCTCACAATCAAAACTTCTGTTTTTAAACAAATAAACCAAACACAGAAAACCTGGTGGCTGGGCTTAGGCTCTGTAACCACAGAACTAGCAGCAAATAACGACTCAGGGGGGGCACCAAACTCCAAGCAAGGCTGAGGGCACTGCCAACCTCTCCACTTGCTCAGATCCCCCGCAGGCTGAGGAACCGTGCACCCCAGGTCCTAGTAAAAACGCATGGCACTGATCATCTAGACCTGTAAACCAGATCCAGGGAAATGCCAGGCTTTATTTCATCCACTCCATATTAGTCACGTTGACCCCTTTTACAGTGAGGCCAGGCTGTTATTCCTAATGGTGACAATAACAATAAAATGAATTCTCAATTTCACAGGGCACGTCGTGCTGTGTGTGGACTAAAACAGGCCTTCACCTTCTTCCTGCCGGCGTGTGGGGGCTGGGTGGTGCTCCAGCTAGACACTGCAGTGGTTCTAACAAACAGCCACTGGGTGGGCAAAGGGGAACTGGAGCTCTCTGCTGGAGGGATGTTCTTGTCCCACAGTCAGGGATCCCACGGAAGGGATGGCTGGCCTCTCATGAGTCTCCTGGCCAGTCAGTCATAGGCTCCCAAAGGCTGGATCAGTGCTTGCCTAAGCCACGGTGGCAAGGCACAGGGGGACGGTGCAGTGGCACTCATGTCCCTGGGACTAGCAATGACATGCACAAACCCCTTTCCCCATGAATCCCACTATGAAGGCCCTGCCCACCAGCTACAGGACCTCCTACCTCATGGGAACCCAGAGGCTCTGCATCTCCCCCGACACCCCCTTTGCATGGACCTCTCCTCCCACCCAGCCTCCCAAAGAATGCTCCAGGCACAGGGCAGACCCCTACATCGCCTGTCCTCCCCATGTCACTAACATTGCCAATGAACTGCCTCTCCTGGGGTCCAGAAATTCTCCCTTCTCTCCTCATATACTACCTGTGCAGGTCCCCAGCAGGTGACACCAGAGCCATTTTGGAACAGGATCTCTGGAGTGGGAGAGTATGACAATCCCACAAACCTGGGGGAAAGGAACACTCCAGCAGCACCAGAAAGAGCCAGATTGAAGAACTATCAATGGCTGGGCTTGAGGGACTACCTGAGCTCAAAACCTGGAACAAGGAAGGGCAACGTCCACCTGGTGCTGCTCTTAGTGAGAAAATAACTTCATTTAGGCCTGGCCAGTGGTAAGCTAGGAAGGACCTCAGGAGTAGCTCACCTCCCCATTCAGAGGCAGATCCAGCAAGACCAGCCTCTCAAGCTCTCCAAAGGCAGGTCCAGGCCACCTCTCTGGGACTCCACATGGCTCCTCTGTGCTGGCATGCTGCACACTGCCCAGGGGAGCCCCGCAGACTGGGGCCAGCCCATCCAGATGGGGCAACACAGTGTGGTGGCCACATCTTCCAGCACAGCCATGCCACAGAGCTCCCAGTGACACTGGGAGGAAACCCAGCAGAGGAGGGGATCCAAGCAGCACGGTTCCCTCCTTAAGTGGTCACTCAACACCAAGCACAGTGGTCAACCTAGAGCTGCGCACCAAGATCCACTTTTCTCTTTCCCGTCTAATGCATAAACCTTCGCATACCATGACAGCAGACAAAAGAGTATCGTGAATCCCAGGTGGCTGCCACACACCCATAGGTGTCATCAGATTGTGCCAATCTCATTATCTCCTCTACCTCTACTCTTTCACCATTTTCTAATCCAGCTGGATTATTTCAAATCCAAATCACAGGAATCAAATTATTTTCTTTTTTTTTTTTTTTTGGTATCAGGGGATTTAACCCAGGGGCACTTAACCACTCAGCCACATCCCCAGCCCTATTTAATACTTTATTTAGAGACAGGGTCTCAATGAGTTGCTTAGGGACTCACTAAGTTGCTGAGGCTGGCTTTGAACTCCTGATCCTCCTGCCTCAGCCTCCTGAGCCACTGGGATTATAGGCATGCACCAGCGTGCACCACCACACCAGGGTAGAGCCCACTTTCTGCTGCAGGACTCAGACACAGGACAAGGGAGCTGTCCAAGGGGGTTCCAGTGCATGCCAGCGCTCAGAGAGCCAGGTACTCAGAAATACTCACAGCTTGATAAGGCTGTCGAGGCCTGTGAAGGCACCACTGGTGTCCTCTAATGTGCCTGAGATCTCATTATGGTCCAGGTCCCTGGGGAGAAGACAGAGCATGAACCTCTCAGTCACAACCCTCAACCTACTTTTTTTCATTAGTTCTACATGACAACAGAATATGGCATCATTTTTAAAGCATGGGATATAGTTTGTTCTAATTCAGTTCCCAGGATTTCCCCCTCCCACTCTCTTCGGGGACAGGAGAACTGCTTTACACTGGGTTTCTACTTCACAGCTCAAGGCACCCAGGTGCACTCTAGGGAGCCCAGTGTCCTGTACAGTCATGAGGAGTCCGGCTCTGTGAAGCAGGCCCCGCTCTGTACAGCCTGCAGCGTGGCTAGGCTCCCACGGCCTTCCAATGCAGATGATGCACACCCCAAACAAGCAGCTTTCCCTGGCTAGGCCTGGGGCTGGGAAGCAGTACAGAGCACATTTAGGAAAGCCCAGTTTGTAATCTGCCTGCACAGAGTAGACACCTGGCCGTGGCATGGAGGATCGGTTGACAAGTTCCTTGAGGTTCCTATCTTCTCTAACTCAACCAGAGTCCCTTTTTTTGACCCAACCAAGAATCTGGAACAAGGCACGTAGAAGAAAAAAATCGAGCAGTAAAGAAAGGAACCCTGGCCTTGTGCCCTGCATGCTGGCCGGTGAGTCTGGGGCCCAGAGCCCATCTCCTTACATGGCCTGCAGGGAGCTAGACATTGAGCCAGGGAGGACATCTGGGTGCTGAATCAGACTTGTGACTCACTCGCCAGGGTGGGAGAGATGGGGCCAACTCTACAGGCCAGGCTCCTCCAGCAGAGCAAATCCCAAGGCCAGTGACTCAGCCTGCTTCCCAGAATCCAAGGGCAGGTCAAAGTGCCCAGGCGGGACATCGCACCTGGCAGCCAGGCCCTATTCTGCATGCACTCTGCCATCTCCAACTTTCCACCAGGCCCTCATGCCTGCCCTTCCCTCTCCTGAGCCCTTGCACAAGGGCCAGGAACAGAAAGAGATGCTCTTGGCTCCCAGGAAGACCTGGAATGGATGGTGCTAGAGGGAAGGGAGCTCTGACTGAAGGTGAACCATTCACTGTGACCTTGCTTGAGCAAAGTCGGCTGCTGGAGGGGCTTCTCCTTCCCACAGTTTCTGCCTATTATCTTCAGACTGAATGAACCCAGGCCTGGGGCGGTGGCTCTGTGTGCCTGTGTGCCCACTCCTGCTGCCAACCTTTTTCTCTTCCTCCGGCCTGCTAAGTCTCAATGCCTGGCCTCCTTATCCTGGCCTTGTAGGACTTCAGTTTGAATAGCTTGGCCTGGGGTGCTTTGCTCCCCCAGGCAGTGACTCCACTGCCCCCACTTTAAAACCAGCTCCACCAGGTACAACTTCAGAGGAACTTCCTGTCCCAGTTGCCTGCAGCAAGCCCCTGACCACCGGGAACTCATGCCTAGGACAGGGGCCTCAAGAGCCCACCATCACTGTCTGCTGAAAATCACACACCCCGCTCTGGGGGCTTTCTGCTGATGGTTTGGAAACTGTCTGAGGCCAACAATCCCAGAAAAGCATCTGCAGTGACTTCTGGTGACTTACCTAATGGGACACTTAGAGGGACATGGCATTGTCACCTCCACCTGGTTGAATGACTCCCTAATGAGGACAAGGAAAGATACAGAGTCCCCAACTCCACCTCTTTTGGAAATGAGGCACACTGGACACCAAGTGTAACAAAGGAGTTTTTGAACTAGTTTTCTACGATGGCTTTGAGAAAAGACATAGAGGGTTTAAAAAAATGAAGCTGGGCCCAGTGTTGCATGCTTGTAATCCCCAGGGCTTAGGAGGCTGAGGCAGGAGGATCATGAGTTCAAAGCCAGCCTCAGCAAAAAGCGAGGCACTAAGCAACTCTGTGAGACCTTGTCTCTAAATAAAAGAGAAAATAGGGCTGGGGACGTGGCTCAGTGGTCGAGTGCCCCTGAGTTCCATCACTGGTACTGAAAGAAAGAAAAAAAATGGTTGCAGGGGCAGTGTGGCAGTGGTTGCCGACCTGGGGACACTCACTTCAACGGCAGGACCCAGCGTCCTGACAGGCACAATGTGCAGCTTCTGCTTCGTGACACCACACTTTAAAGTTGTCATACCCTCAGGCACCATTTCAGGGGAACAAGACATTCAATATCAGCTATGCACACATAACACATCAGCTTGGGGTCCAATTCCCACCCAAAGCCATTGGGAGTGGAGTTCAGAGAACTCCCAGAGAGGCCTTCGGGGGCCGGCTCTGCCCTCTTCTGCTCTCCTGCCCAGGACCCCATCGCTTGGTCACCCCCACAGTGAATGCCATACAAGATGCGCAGGTTCTTGAGTCCCTTGAAGGCACCTTCGGTGATGTGGCTGATGGAGTTGTGGCTGAGGCGCAGGATGCTCAAACTGCCCAGCTTGGCCAGGCTCTCCTTGTCCAGCCACGTGAGGTTGTTGAAGGACAGAATCCTGGGGAGGTGGAGGGGCACAGGTCATTATCAGGCTTCACAGACTTGCTTACAACAACCCATGGGGTCTCCGTGAGCAGGGAGTATATCACAGTGGACGTGCAGCTAGGTAATCCACCTGGCCTAACAACAGGGATGGCTGTGCAGGTCCCAGTGTGGTTAAACTGTGGGGATGGCACAAGGTCATGCAATACAAAACCTCCCTGCTGGTGTCCAGGCTGGTCCTGATTCAGACCTTTCTTGGCAGAGGCCCAACACCCTGGATAGGCCCCTTGTGGGTCAGATGCTGCCACTCCACGCACTGGACAGCAAAGGGCGCCATGCATCCCTGCCTGGGACAACCACTGCAGGGCCTCAGCCTCAGGCTGGAGGCTCTGGCCTGAGTGTCACCTACCCTCCCTGTGAGCAGGACAGGACATGCCCCAAATCATCCATTTAGCCTGCATGTGAGACTCCAACCTTCCTCCCAGACACCCTTGCATTTCTGACACAACCCTGGCGCTGGTCACTTGGCATACGGGTCACCTCTGGTTGAAAAATGGGAAGTTTGGGCTGGGTCCGGAAGAAGAAAAATAGTATCAGTGAAGATTAATGGGTTTTTAAAGGGGGCAGCAGGCAGCCTTCTTTCCCTGCTGGAGAAATAAGTCATGGTGTCTGTCAGTCACAAGACCTGGCAGGAGATTAAAATTATATCCTCACCTGCAATTAAGGAATTTGGCTTAGGGGAGGGGCGGGAAAGCAACCCTCAGCCTGCCTCTGAGGTGACCTGAGAATGGGGCAAGCTTCTTGGACTGGTCAAGGCATGCTGCAGTGACCCCCGGTCCCTCTAAAGGGCACAGCAGACAGCGGTCCACAGCCAGAAAGGGGAGCAGGGAGCTCAAAGCCCCATCAAGGCTCTGGAGCACAGCTTCTCCCAGGAGGTCACACACCCTCTGCTGAGTCACAGGACGGTGGCTCCTCACCACAGGCTCAGGACTGTGGGACTCAACCTGCCCTGCTTCCCCAGGGCTCCCGGACTAGGACAACAGAGAACCACATGTCCCTGGAGTTCCCTCATGTGGTCCTCACCTGAGCAAAGAGAGTGCCATCCGATATCACAAGAGGGAGGAAGCAGCACCCTAAAGCACCAGGAGGGCGAATCTAACACCCCAAGTCCAAGGGCAGTGAGCGGGGAGGGAGAGGCAGGCTGTTGCATGGCACATGCTCTGACCACTGACCCACAGAGACTGAAACGCCAGGTCAGCAGAGGAATGCTTGTGGGCCCGAGATGCAAGGGACACACAACGTGAGGGACTGGCTAAGGACTCAGGCTGCAAGCGCAGCATGAAGTTCCAGGTCCCTGTGAGTGTGCCTGGCACCCATAATGCTTGCTCACATTAAGTGACGATTTTTCTAGGCCAAGCCTATGAAAAGTGGAAAAGGAGAAAACCCTCCCAAACTCTCCTGAAAAATAAGAAAACCCAACCGGACAAAACTAGAGCATTATGAAACTGAAAATTTCCACCTAGTGAGGACCTGTTCCCCCAACACAAGCAGAGATCTAGAAATGGGTGCAGACACGGGAACATGGCCATGTACTCTGACCTTTGGCTATGCAGCTCCGGCTGTGCATGCAGGACAGAGAGGGGACCCAGGTTCCCTCTCCAGGGGTCACCACTGTGGCTCTCATCTTGGGTAACAGTGAGCTCAGGTGCCCTCAGGCCCAGCCTGGGTGTCCTGCCTAGGGATCTTCCAAAGGAATGGAGGGTGGGGGGACACTGTGAGCATCCATGCACATCCACCTCCTCCACCAGGCACGACAGGTAAAGGGAAGAGCCAGGTCCCTGGGGAAGCTGACTGAGGTGCAAGCGCTGAGGACACACAGATTCTTCCAGTCAGTGGGTCACCATTGCTCTGTTCGTGATCCCAGTGTGGTTCAAACACACTGTTTCTCTCTCTCTCCCTCCCTCCCTCCCTCCCTCCCTCTCTCTCTCTCTCTCTCTCTCTCTCTCTCTCGTACTGGGGCTTGAACCCAGGGGTGCTCTACCACTGAGCCACATTGCCAGCTTCTTTTTTTTTTGAAATAGGTCCCACTAATTTGCTGAGGCTGGCCTCAAACTTGTGATACTCCTGCCTTGGCCTCCCAGGTCACTGGCATTACAGGTGTGCCACACCATGGCCCAGAGGCCTAAGGTACCATCACTCTGCAAGAAGCTACAGTGAGAAGGGTTCTTTAGGTTGCCCTTCCCAGACAGAGCCCTTGACTTCAGGAGCTTTTTCCACACCCAAGAAATCCCTGGGGACAGAGGCTCTTCATGGGGACCGACAGGCTACACCTCTGTTATTTCAAAAATAGGAGGTAGGAAGGGCCTGGAGCTCAAAGACCTGACATTCCTGCTTTGGGCCTGGCTGGCCTGGACATCTATCCTTCTTTCTGCCAGAACAGGGCCACCGGCCTGCCTGCCTCTGAGCTGCCTTTGCCCCCGAGGCCTACACCCCTTCTTAGTCCACTGCTCTCTGGGCTCTGGAGGATCTGCCTCCACAGACCAAAGCCGAGGGCACTTACAACTCACGCAGCTTCTGACAGAAGTTCCAGCCATTGCCGTGGATGCGTGAGATGGAGTTGTGGCCAAGGTGCAGCTGGTGCAGGGCCATGAGGCCAAAGAGGGAGCCGCTGTTCACTTCCACCAGGCTGTTGTGCTCGAGGTGTCTGCAATGACAGTGCCCGGGGTCAAAGGGGTCCAACCTTTACCCAATACCCGGAGTGTGCCTGGTCAGCGCTCCGATCAGACACGGCGGTCACACTGAGGGTGTAAGAGCACACGGGAAGCATGGAGACGCCCTGGTGTGCATATCGAGGTGTCTGCAATGACAGTGCCCGGGGTCAAAAAGGTCCAACCTTTACCCAATACCCGGAGTGTGCCTGGTCAGCACTCCGATCAGACACGGCGGTCACACTGAGGGTGTAAGAGCACATGGGAAGCATGGAGACGCCCTGGTGTGCATACCCATGGCGGAGAGAAGACAGGCAGACCCCACTGGAGGGTCTGCAGGCCAAGATGTACTCAGAAAGTTCGGAAGGACAGGGGATGTTAGCCATAAGTTACTTTCAGCTAAGTCAAAGTGAACCAGGCAGATGAGTGGGCAGAGGAGTTCTCAGCAAGGGCAAAGCCAGGAGAGAAACAGAGAGAGAAGGGGAAAAGGGAGGCAGCCCTTATCCTCATCCAACTGAAAAAATCCACTGTGTCAGGAGACATGGCATTAGCTCTGGGGTCCAATGACTGTATGATTTTTGTTTTTCTGGTACCCAGGATTGAACCCAGGAGTGCTTAACCACTGAGCCCCAGCCCCAGCCCTACTTATATTTTTTTATTTAGAGAGGGTCTCACTGAGTTGCTTAGGGCTTTGCTAAGTTGCTGAGGCTGGCTTTGAACTCACGATCCTCCTGCCTCAGCCTCCTGAGACGCTGGAATTACAGGTGTGTGCCACTACTCCCAGCTCCATGACTATAAGATTTAAATCTTGATTTTGCTGTTTTGATGGCTTAATGAGTCTGAGCACCTGCGAAATGGAAATATCCAGAAGAATCCACCTCATGGTGCTGTATGGAGAGGGAATAGAGAATGTACCTCGGGGTTGTGGGCAGTGTGAGGATCTGGCTCCCAACAAGCTCATTAAGTATGCACAGTAGGTCCCTGACTTACAGTATTCCAACTTGTGATGTCCACACTCTATGAAGGTGTGAGACTAACACACATTCTGCAGAAACTCCGCTTTGAATTCCAAATCTAGATCTTTCCTAACTGGTACAATCCTTTCTCAATGCTGGGAATGGCAGAGAGATGGCTCCCCCTCAGCCCTGTGGTACCCAGAGGAAACAACTGACACTCTACCATGTGTTGTGCTACAAGCTAGGATGCCCTGGGGACTAGGAATTAAGTGTATTTTCAACTTATGACATCCTCAGCTCACAGTGGGCATCTCAGGATATGACCCCACTGAATGAAGAGCATTCATGTGCCATTTCCTCACTTCTCAGAATCCTCACCAATGACAGCTCTGCCTAGACACCTGGTTTCTCTCATGGAAGTTACCGATGCACATTTTGCTCTTTTTTTGGTACCAGGGATTGAACTCAGGGGTGCTTAACCACTGAGCCACACCCCCACCCTTTTTTATATTTGATTTAGAGACAGGGTCTCGCTGAGCTGCTTAGGATCTTGATAAGTTGCTGAGGCTGGCCTCAAACTTGCAATCCTCCTGCCTCAGCCTCCTGAGCCACTGGGATTACAG
The DNA here is from genome assembly GCF_048772815.1 of Callospermophilus lateralis. Taxonomy (NCBI): domain Eukaryota; kingdom Metazoa; phylum Chordata; class Mammalia; order Rodentia; family Sciuridae; genus Callospermophilus; species Callospermophilus lateralis. The sequence continues at coordinate 3,233,557 of NW_027516368.1, read as the reverse complement.
GCACACACCACCATGACTGGCCCTAATTTGTATAAATTTGTTCCACATAAAAATGAAATGGTAGAGCCTCACACTGTTTTCTTCTGAAAATTCTCTTAATCCTCAGACCATCATCAACTTAGAACTTCAGATTCTAAATGACAGACTTGAGGAAGGAAGAGTGTTCTGGAATATGCACCACAGAGCTCCATCCCAGCTAAAGTGGCAAGGAGGAGAAGCCACTAGCATCCAGGTCATGCAAAGCAGAGATGCTTCTGCACAGTACACTGTGGGGCCTGGACCTAAGCTTCTGGGCTTGGTTTCAGTTATAAAGACAAGTAGTGAAGGAAAGAAGTGGGTAAAGATACTGGTGAAGATGTGCCAACTTGGAAGTAACCACCCGCAAACCTGAAAAGAGGAAAACCAAGAGGAAATGCTGAGACCCAACTGTCTTCTGGGAGAAAAATGGGGATGGGGAGGGAGGGGGAGAGAGGGGATGGATGATGGTACTATGTGATTCATTCACGCAGAGGCATGACCTCTAATGAAAAGTAAACAAATTAAATGTTGAAGGACAGCAGATTACATTCCTCTGCTTTTTTTTTTTTGATGTTGCCTTTGTTTCTGGCAGGCCTCAGCTCCACTATTGGACACATCTGGCCGAAGAGAATGTTCCCTTGATAAAAGCTGCACATCTGCACCAAGTGCCTTGATGAGCTGACAAGACATAAATAAATCTCCTGTGATGAACTATATTTTGGGTCCACCTACACATCAAGGAAGACTGTCAAACCCAAAATGGGGAGAGAAGGAGCTTCCTGTGGAGTGTGGGAATGGAGAGGATGTGGGGAAGGATCTGTTCTGCAGCGAGGAAGTGGGGGTGGGAGAAAGCCCAGGAATGGGGCTCCATCCTGCAACACCTGACCTGATTCAAAAACCTCCTCCAAGAGATGTTCCTATTCTGCTGTGGAAACACGAACAGATATAGTTGAGTCTGCAGAGACACTGAGTTGGGACCACAGGAAGACTCAAAGGACAGGTGGCCTTCTGGGTGCGATGGCACAGGACTGTCATCTAGGCAGCTCAGGAGGCTGAGACAGAAGGATCTCAAGTTCAAAGCCAGCCTCAGGAAAAGTGAAGTGCTGAGCAACTCAGTGAGACCCTGTCTCTAAATAAAATACAAAATACGGCTGGGGATGGGGCTCAGGGGTCGAGTGCCTCCCCAAGTTCAATCCTGGTACCAAAACAAAAAAAAAATACAGAAAGAAAAAGGAAAGGTGGCCTGCTCTCCACCTAGTGCTCAGCTGAATGGACACACACAGGCTGCCCCACTCCCCACAGAGGCAGGGTGCAGAGGCCACGGCCTCACCCTTGGGCTGGAGCCCTGCCACGGCCCGCCCACATTTACAGCACATGCATATTGGACAGCCCCCAGAAAGCGCCATCCATCAGCTTGCTGATGTTGTTTTTCTGGAGCTTCAGCACCTCCAAGCTGTCCAGGCCCTGGAACGTGAGGCCCTGGATCAACCGAATCTGATTCCAATTGAGGTCCCTGAAGAGAAGAAGCCCCCAGGGTCAGAGCCTCCCTGTGCACATTACACACACACACACACACACACACACACACACACACACACACCCCTGCAGAGTTTCCCAGCCAGCGAGCCAGCGGGTATCTAATGCAAAAACATTTGCAGTCAGGGCACCTGACGGGATCTCCATATATGGGGCAAGAGCAGCGGGGGACCCCCCATGAAGCACACACATTCAGCTGCTAGCTCTAGTACTAGAGAGCCTCGGGGGACTGAAAGGACTCTGGGTGGCCTGGAGTGGCAGGGAAAGACACATGGAGCTAATGGGAAGCCCTGGTTTCCCCCAACTATTTCTGGAGCATCTCGTGACCCAACCTCCTCAGCATCATGGAGACCTTCTCCGCAGACGGCCAGGATCCACACCCCACTGAGCCTCAACAACTGTTCTCGTCAATTTAAACCAAATTTCCACTACTGGCTTGTTTTCCTGACATTTATTCTTCCAATAATAAAAAGAAGTCAAAAATCAATCAAGAGCCAAGCATGGTAGCACAGGGTTATAATCCCAGTGGCGTGGGAGGATTGTGAGTTCAGAGCCAGCCTCAACAACTCAGCAAGGCCCTAAGCAACTGAATGAGACTCTGTCTCTAAATAAAATACAAAATACAGCTGGGGAGGTAGCTCAGTGGTTGAGTGCCCCTGAGTTCAATCCCCGGTACCAAAAAAAAAAAAAAAAAAAAAAAAAAGCGAGAGACAATCATAAATCAACCACCTTGTAAGATTTAGGAGATAAAAATTGCCATCTCCTGCTTACCGCCTTTAGCCATGCTAACTTCCTACCAAATTCAAGAAATGTCGAGGATGCCATCAAGCCTGAGGTACTTATTTTTCGAGTACCTTTAAAAACAACACTAAAACCTCTGAGATAAATAAACAGAATGCATGCAGCCTAAGCACTAGCCATGCCAGCTAACCAGCAGGATTCCTCATGTCATCGAGGAGGACACTAGCATAAACCTGCACGTCCATACTCAGTGGACCTCATCCCTGCAAGATGAGGTGGTCCACCAGCCCCAGACCCAGCTCCAATCTGCTTTTACTAGGTGTTGTCATAGGGGCATTGATTACAGTTCATGCAGAACTTTACTGGGGGCAAGGTGTGGGGGGGAAGTAGGGGTTGCATTTGGTGCTAGGTCCTTGGGGAAGTTTGGCCCCCATAAAAATTGGGCTATAACCTTAATTAAAGTGCTGGTTTCTGTACTCACAGTTGTGTCAGCCTGGGTAACTTGAATGCTTTTATAGGAAGCTGGGTGATCCTGTTTTTGCTCAGGCAAAGAGCAGCGACCGTGATAGGCCATCGAATGCTCCTGACTCCAGGGACGCAATGTGATTGCTGGCCAGGTTGCTGGAACGAGTCAGGAGAGAAAATGTCACAGTTATAGGAGGCCTTCCTGTTCTGTTACAGACACCAGACCCATCTGGATGCAAGCTGGGAAAACACGCTAAGACACACCCAGAGGGACAGGTTTCCTGAGGAGATGTCTGTTATCACGAGGCTTCAGAGCCTGCCCTGACTCCCAGATGGGGAAGCACTGCAGGTGGCAAGACTGTCCAAGGTCAACCTCCACTCAGCCCAGAGCACACAGCACCTGTGGCTAGTGGGCCCAAGAGGGCGGGAGATGACCATCAGACACCTCCACCCCCAGCCCTCCTGCAAACCTGCCAACCTCAGGCCACACCTGGCCCGCCACCCAAGGCCCACAAGAAAAGCCCTACACAAAGCACAAAGTCAGCTCAGAGGCCAGGTCAGATTCCATTCCATGATTTGGGGAAACAGTCTTTAATCCTGAAGTGGGTCTCATTTTTGGACTTACATAATAAGTAGGTACAAGCCAATTTCTTTAAATGATTTTAAATACCCAAAAGAAACCCTCTAGTTAAAGAGACTTGAGCCAAGTTCTTTAGAGAGCAAGCCATACCATGCCTGTAATCCCAGTAGCTCAGGAGGCTGAGGCAGGAGGATTGAGAGTTCAAAGCCAGCCTCAGCAAAAGTGAGGCCCTAAGCAACTCAGTGAGACCCTATCTCTAAATAAAATACAAAATAGGGCTGGGGATGGAGCTCAGTGGTTAAGCGTCCCTGGTTCAATCGCCGGTACCCCCGCCACCGCCAAAAAAAGGCAAGCAATACTTTTTCAGGGCCATCTCCTTTGACCATACTGAGCAGACAGACTGCAATGTATAACACAGACAGGTGTGTCACACTGGTGAAACCATAGCAAGCAGTGGAAAAGAAAAGGGAAAAAATAAAGGGAATAAAATAAATCAGTATTCCTATGAGAAGTTACCCCTCAACACCCTTCGTACTGCTTTTCCTAGACAAAATTTTGGTGTTTTTTTTTTAAAAACAAAACAACAACAACAAAAAACAAAAACAACAACAACAACAACAAAAACAGCGCCTAAGTGAAAAGGAGAAAGCCCAGAGAATCTTCTACCCTGGGGGGAAGGAACAAGGCTCCTCTGGGTTCTTTATCAGGCAGAGCCCCAGCACAGGGCACATGAGGACTGTTTGTTCTTTACATTCCAGATTAGAGAATAACAGCCTCTGGGAAGAAGATAGAGCAGCCACAAGCTGCCAAAAGAGAAAGTCCCTCCTGCTTTCTTGCAGGGACAGAAGGTCAGCACAATTCCATTTCGCGGTTGGTGGTTTCTTGGTTATGAGTAAGGGAGTGTTGGGCGGCAGCTGGACACCTCAGGACAGGCTCCACTTGAGGTTAACAAAGGCCAAGGCCTCCTGTTCCTGATTTCGGCACCTTGATGCAGCCTGAGAATAACTTGGAAAATCTAGGGGCCAAGGTTCATCTTCCCTGAAGAGATGGGTCATGACCACCTCTAAACAGGACTCGCAAATGAGCTCCAAAATGACTCCGAAACAGTGATGACAAAGCGAATGTAAACTCACTCAGATTTGGAAATGTCTCCAGATTCTTCCCCAGAGCAACACTTTCCTACCCACAGGCCATGGGTGCTGCAGGTTTTATCATTTTTACTCCTGTCTACCATCCACATCACAGGTAAGATGGGGCCCGAACACAGGTAAGAGACACATCAGCACAGTCCTGAGAACCCACAGAACCAGGAGCCGCCTTCCCAGACAGATCCCATGAGCTGTGTGATCACTGTGGGACGCTAGGAAGAAAGAGCCTGGAGAGTATGCAAAGCGCTCTCCCTGCAGAGTGGGCCTCTAAGCTCCCCTGAGCCTTCTCTCCAAGCTCTGCTGGGAAGCAGCCCAGTAAATGGGAGTAAAAGCAGGCTTTGTTGTCAGGACAGACCTCAGAGTCTTGAACTCTTTTATCTGAGGGGTGAGCTCCCTGGACAGAAAGTCTACCTCTCCCTGCCAAAGGTGTCCACCTTGGGTGTAACACAGACGAATACTAAGGGACTGGAAATGTTCCATCAGTGGGCATCAGAGGCCAATCCCTCCTGTCTTGTACCATCCCCAGAGCTGAAAAATTGTTATGGTTTGGATGTGAGGTATCCCCCAAAACTCACGTGTGAGATGGTGCAAGAAGGTCCAGAGGAGAAATGACTGGGTTGTGAGAGCCTTAACCCAACCAGTGAATGAACCCCCTGATGGGATTAACTGGGTGGTGGCTGGAGGCAGGTGGGTGTGGCTGGAGGAGGGGACATGGGGGCATGGCTTTGGGTCTCTATTTGTCTCTGGAGAGTGGAGTCTCTCTCTGCTTCCTGATCACCATGTGAGCTGCTTCCCTCCACCACACTCTTCCTCCATGACCTCCTGCCTCCCCTTGAGCCCTGAGGAATGGAGCCTGCTGTCTATGAATGGAGATCTCTGAAACTGTCAGCCCCCAAATAAACTTTTCCTCCTCTACAATTTTCTGGTCGGGTTTTTTTAGTCACACAGTGGTGAAAAAGCTGACCAAAGCAGAAGTGAAATATGCAGACTGGGTACAGACCTGGGCAATGGAGAGGCCTCCAGTTGACCTAGAAGCAGAGGGACAGCCCCAGCCACAGAAGCACTTACAGCTCTCTTATGTACAGTCCAGGGGGAAAGCAGGCGCTCCAAATTTCCATGATATTATTCGAACTCAGATCCAACACTTCCAAGGAAAGGTAGGCCTTCAGCTGGCTCCCGTTCACACTGCGGATCCTGTTGTGCTGCCTGAAACACACAAGTGGAGGTGACTTGGGCATTTCTTTTTGCAGAGTAACTACAAGAGCCAGGCATAGTGGTGGACGCCTGTAATCCCAGTGGCTCAGGAGGCTGAGGCAGGAGGAACTTAAGTTCAAAGTCAGCCTCAGCTTATTGAGGCCCAAAACAACACAGTGAGACCCTGTGTCTAAATCAAATATAAAAAAAAGTATGAGAATTCTCTTTCCTATTTTACTAGTTGTTTCACTCTTTCATAACATGACCCTCTAGTGACATTCAAAATGAGCTTTCCTGTTGTTCTTCCCATCCATGATCAGCTGCTGGCTTCAGAGAGTATGCTGGATTTTCTCATATGGGACAAGCTGTTTAAAAAGTATGGGAAAGAACATAAGGGAGATCTCTAAGTACACAATCATGGCATTACCTGCATCTACCTATATACCCACCATAAAGGATGTACCAGTGCAATTGGGCAGCTCCAAACCAATAACCTTCTGCAATCTCCAGGACCCAGTCCACTGCCATGATTTAAAAGGCTTGTAGGCACCAGCCTAAGTTTAGTCATACGGCTGTGTGCAGTATTGGGGATTAAACCCAGGGCCTCATGCATGCTAGGAAAGTGCTACACCACTGAGCCACATCCTCAGACCTCTCTGGGTCAGTTTAATCCAACTTCACAAATCACTACGTACTTTCACAAATCACTACTGACACCTCCCATGTGCCAGGCCTGGAGACATACAGGAGATTAAACACACACACACAACACACACACACACACACACACACAGATAAAATTATGGTAATCTGCCGCAGTCTGGCTGCAGCAAAATAACTGGGGGGGGGCTGGGGATATGGCTCAAGCGGTAGCGCGCTCACCTGGCATGCGTGCGGCCCGGGTTCCATCCTCAGCACCGCATACAAAGATGTTGTATCCGCCGATAACTAAAAAATAAATATTAAAATTCTCTCTGTCTCTCTCTCTCTCCCCTCTCTCACTCTCTCTCTTTAAAAAAAATAACTGGGGGGTGACGAACAACTTCTGTACATTGATACAGCAGGAGTGGGAGTGGGAGCTGTTTATTGTAGGACAAGAGCGGTATATATTACCAAAGTACAGAATAAGTTTGCTTAGAAGCATAGTTTTAGTGAGGACGTTTTCATGCTCCCTAAAGGATGATAATTCATTCAAGTACAAATAAAATTGATAATCAAGTATTTCTGGAGTATTGTTCTTGATGTAAAAATAAAACCATCCAATTGCTTGGAAGACAACCTGACAATGTTACCTTTTAGCACTAGTGGATAACTTAGCAGTGGTTTTGCTAGAGAGTGTGGTGCTCTTCTTCCGATGGGTGGCAGAAGGTTCTTTCTTCATGATCTTCAGGCTCTGGAGCAGCAGGGTCTTGCTGGTCCAAATCTGAACTACGACTGCTGGTACTGGGGCTGTCATCATCATCGGACATTTGCTTATAACTGGCCATCTTCATGAAGTTATCACTTGGAAAACTTTTTAAAAGAAAAAAGGGAAGAAATGTTAATCTAAGAAATCAATCAACAGCTTTTCCTTATCTTAATATCATTCCCAAATTGTATCTTTATAAAAAGGCTTCAAAAGTGTTCGAATTTATGAAAATGTTACTGGGGATAGGATGAGTTTTACAATGCCAGCTCTCAGGGATTGTCCGAAATCACCCACTCACATTTTTTTTCCATTCCTTGGATAATCTATCAATTGTCTACTTTCTCAGAAGGCATGAAAAAGATTTGCCGGGGAACTTAAGGCAAGGAGCGTTAACAACATATGACACACTGTAAATAACAGATTCTTATGAAAAATGTTAAAAAGTCACTACAGGTCTAAATATTCACAGACTGACATGGGTCAGAGCTACCAAATTCCCTTTCCCAGAGGAAAACATTCCCTGTTAACTGCTCATATGCTTATTTAAGGTGAACGTAAAACCTATGCATGTAAAACCTTTAAACACAATACTGGGAAATTTAAAACTCAACTAACAAGCTTCCCTAGCCTTTTCCAGGGCCAGCAGTGAAAATTCATCCAGCTGCCACCATGGGAAAAGCAGAATCCAAACTGCACTTTCGGCAAAGCTCCCCATGTCACCAAGGTTCCTTGCTCAATCTTTACATCACGGGGGACATTTTATCCAAAATTAACGAAAAGAAGCGTAAAAGCCCAAGGAAAAACAACAAAGCCCCAAGAACTACAACAAATGACTGCGCCCTCATATGCGAGCTGCTGCTGCTGTCGCTGCTGCTGCCGGTGTCCACGCAGCTCCGAGGCCCTTTGTGGGGAAGGCTGCCCACGGACAGCTGGCCGCCCCAGCCACCAAATAATAGGAGCAGCCAAAAGGCCCTGCACCTCATGGACACCGGTGGCGGGGATGCCTGGCGGAAACGTAGCTCCCGCTGCCGCCGCCGCCCTAACTGCCCACCCCACAAGACCCCAGCCCCGCCGCCCTACCTTGCCACCTGAAGGAAGCTGCTGCCGCCCCTACTGCTCCCCACGCGGACCCCAGCCCCGCCGCCTTACCTCGCAGCGGGAATGAAGCTGTGCCGCCACCGCCCCGGCTGAAGCCCACGTGGACACCATCCCCGCTGCCCTACTTCCTGGAGGGAACAAAGCTGCCGCCACCGCTACCACAGCCCTAGCTGCCCCCAAAGCCGACCTCAGTACCGCCACCAGAGGAGGAGGAACGAGGCGGCGGCAGGAACGAGGCGGCGGCAGGAACGAGGCGGCCACACGAGGAGGACGAACGAGGCAGCGGCCGGAGGAGGAGGAACGAGGCGGCGGCCGTAACCAGGAGGGGGCCGGAACCAGGCGGCGGCCGGAACCAGGCGGCCACAAGAGGAGGAGGAACGAGACGGCGGCCGGAACGAGGCGGCGGCCGGAACCAGGTGGCGGCGGGAACCAGGCGGCCACCCGAGGAGGAGGAAGGCGGCGGCGGCAGGAAGGCAGCGGTGGCAGGAGGAGGACAAAGGAGGCGGCGGCCGGAGGAGGAGCAACCAGGCGTGGGCCGGAACCAGGCGGCGGCCGGAACCAGGCGGCCACCCGAGGAGGAGGAACGAGGCGGAGGCCGGAACAAGGCGGCGGCCGGAACGAGGCGGCGGCCGGAACGAGGCGGCGGCCGGAACCAGGCGGCCACCCGAGGAGGAGGAAGGGGGCGGCGGCAGGAAGGCGGCGGCGGCGGCAGGAAGGTGGCGGCCGGAGGAGGACGAAGGAGGCGACGGCCGGAGGAGGTTGAACCAGGCGGGGGCCGGAACCAGGCGGCGGCAGGAAACAGGTGGCCACCCGAGGAGGAGGAACGAGGAGGCGGCAGGAACGAGGAGGCGGCAGGAACAAGTAGGCGGCCGGAACGAGGCGGCGGCCGGAACCAGGCGGCCACCCGAGGAGGAGGAAGGCGGCGGCGGCAGGAAGGCGGCGGCGGCAGGAGGAGGACAAAGGAGGCGGCGGCCGGAGGAGGAGCAACCAGGCGTGGGCCGGAACCAGGCGGCGGCCGGAACCAGGCGGCCACCCGAGGAGGAGGAACGAGGCGGCGGCCGGAACCAGGCGGCCACCCGAGGAGGAGGAACGAGGCGGCGGCCGGAACGAGGCGGCGGCCGGAACGAGGCGGCCACCCGAGGAGGAGGAACGAGGCGGCGGCCGGAACGAGGCGGCCACCCGAGGAGGAGGAAGGCGGCGGGGGCGGCAGGAAGGCGGCCGCCGGAACGAGGCGGCCGCCGGAACGAGGCGGCCGCCGGAACGAGGCGGCCGCCGGAACGAGGCGGCCGCCGGAACCAGGCGGCCACCGGAACCAGGCGGCCGCCCGAGGAGGAGGAAGGCAGCGGCGGCAGGAAGGCGGCGGCCGGAGGAGGACAAAGGAGGCGACGCCGGAGGAGGTTGAACCAGGCGGGGGCCGGAACCAGGCGGGGGCCGGAACCAGGCGGGGGCCGGAACCAGGCGGCGGCCGGAACCAGGCGGCCACTCGAGGAGGAGGAAGGCGGCGGCGGCAGAAAGGCGGCGGCGGCGGCAGGAAGGCGGCGGCCGGAGGAGGACGAAGGAGGCGACGGCCGGAGGAGGTTGAACCAGGCGGGGGCCGGAACCAGGCGGCGGCAGGAACCAGGCGGCCACCCGAGGAGGAGGAACGAGGAGGCGGCCGGAACGAGGCGGCGGCCGGAACGAGGCGGCGGCCGGAACGAGGCGGCGGCCGGAACGAGGCGGCGGCCGGAACGAGGCGGCGGCCGGAACCAGGCGGCGGCCGGAACCAGGCGGCGGCGGGAACCAGGCGGCCACCTGAGGAGGAGGAACCAGGCGGCGGCCGGAACCAGGCGGCGGCCGGAACCAGGCGGCCACCCGAGGAGGAGGAAGGCGGCGGCGGCAGGAGGAGGACGAAGGAGGCGGCGGCCGGAGGAGGACGAAGGAGGCGACGGCCGGAGGAGGTTGAACCAGGCGGGGGCCGGAACCAGGCGGCCACCCGAGGAGGAGGAACGAGGCGGCGGCCGGAACGAGGCGGCGGCCGGAAAGAGGCGGCGGTGGCAGGAAGGCGGCTGGAACCAGGCGGCCATCTGAGGAGGAGGAACCCTGCGGCGGCCGGAACCAGGCGGCGGCCGGAACCAGGCGGCCACCTGAGGAGGAGGAACCAGGCGGCGGCCGGAACCAGGCGGCGGCCGGAACCAGGCGGCGGCCGGAACCAGGCGGCCGCCGGAACCAGGCGGCCGCCAGAGGAGGAGGAAGGCTGCGGCGGCAGGAAGGCGACGGTGGCGGCAGGAAGGCGGCAGGAAGGCGGCGGCTGGAGGAGGACGAAGGAGGCAACTGCCGGAGGAGGTTGAACCAGGCGGGGGCCGGAACCAGGCGGGGGCCGGAACCAGGCGGCCACCCGAGGAGGAGGAACGAGGCGGCGGCCGGAACCAGGCGGCCACCCGTGGCGGCGGCCACCCGAGGCGGCGGCCACCTGAGGAGGAGGAGGGAAGAGGCTGCGGCAGGAACGAGGCGGCCACCTGAGGAGCAGGAACCAGGCGGCAGCAGGAACCAGGCGGCCACCTGAGGAGGAGGAGGTAGGAGGCGGCGGCTGGAAGGAGGCGGCCGCCTGAGGAGGAGGAGGAACGAGGCTGCCGCCTGAGGACGAGGAACGAGGCGGCGGAACCAGGCGGCCACCTGAGGAGGAGGAGGAGGAGGAGGAGGAACCAGGCGGCCACCTGAGGAGGAGGAGGAGAAAGGAGGCGGCGGCAGGAACCAACCAGGCGGACTTTGCGGCGCCAACCCCCGCGCCCCCGTTGCCTTATCTCCTGGCAAGAAGGAAGCAGCCGCTTCCACCACCCATAGGAGCCCAGACCCGCTGCCTACCTCGAGGTGGAACGAAGCTGCTGCTGCCGCTCCCGACCTTGCAGACCCCAGCCCTGCTTCCTTACCTCGCGGGTGAGTAGTTTTGCTTGTGTATAACTACCCCACAATAGACTTTTGTCATTTAAGAGGGCTGCAGGAAATCTTTGCCTGTTATATTTAGGAATACAATGACAAGGAAAGTGTGAGTTTCTGCATGGGTGCACACATAGCTATGTGAATTGAGTGCTTAACCCACCACATTCATTCACTGACTGCACAACCATGTCCTGTGCACCTGACAGAAAATATGTGCAATATGTATCTCAGCAAAGCTAAAACCATCACCCATCACAGACTACTCCAACTTCTGAGAAAGTGTGGGAATCAGTAATCTTTATATTCTAAGGGTCTCCCTATCATATGTAACCATATAAATATATATGTGATATCATTAATTCTAACATGTGCCTTTTATCATCTCTAAAATCAAAATGTACCATTCAATAAATGATGTTTTCAATCACTCTTAGACAGGCAGCAATTGTGATGCAATTATCATTGCGTGGGACTGCATGAACTTGTCCATTGCTCTTTATATTGTGATGTACCATAAAAATCCAAGAACAAATAAGTTTAAGAAAATTATTTCAATAAACATAAAATAAAAACCTAAGTAACAAAAAATATTATTACAGTTTAATTGGTAATGATTTTTTATTTATAATGGCACATAAAATATTGCATCTTTGAATTAACTCTTTAACTTCATATTATAATTTATGCCATTGTTTAGCTAACAACAATTTTTCTTAGAGGCAAAATAATGATTATATTATAATCAAACGTTCAATTTCATGTCATGGCAAAAGCACATACTAATTTTTCAGACCAGTCATTTATCAATTTGTTGACTATGTTAAAGAACTCCGAATTATTGATATAGTTAAATGCATTTATCTATTAAGCTAGGCAGTAGACATTACAAAATGTTTATACTAGATCTGGAAAGATGATTATAGCTAATAGTTCTTAAGCACTTACCATATGTCAAGCACCATTCTCAGTTCTGTACATGTCCTAGGACTTAATCCTTTTGCAGCACTATAGGGTTAATATTATAACTATCCTCATTCATTTTATATATTAAGAAACCGAGGCACAAGAGGCCAAAAAGTTATCCAAAGATACATAATAAGTGTGGAGACAGGATGTACGTTAAGATTGTCTGACTGCAGAAACTCTGATCCACTTAGACACTATAGTCACAAATGTTTGTCCCTGCCCTTAAGCAACTAAGTCTAACAGAAGAAAAAATATACCAATTAAGTTTAAGGGTAATGTCATAATGGAGTTAGATATAAAGTTCAAGAGATGTGCAGGAGAAAGATCATGTAAGTTCGTTTGTCACAAAATATTTGTGTATTGTTATCTAATAAATGTCTGTCTTATTAATAAATCTATAAGCTCATCAAGAGGCAGGAACTTTGTTGGCTCCTTGTTTGATCAGCTGTTGACCTAGTGCATAGCACTTAATTGTTTCATTTTTGCCACAGGGAGTAAGGAAGGCTAAAGAGAAGCAATATTTGAGTAGACACTCAATGAATATGCTGTATGATTTTTGTGAACTTAATATGTTTCAAACCTGTACAGTAAGCAACATGTTGGCTCTGCAATTCCAATGCTCATAATTCATCCTAGAAACTATATGTAGAGCTGAGAATTGAACCTAGTGCCTCACACATGGTAGGTAAATGCTTTACCACTGAGCTACAACAAAAGCCCCCTCATCCTAAGGAAATAATAAAAATTAAGGCACTTTGTCCCAGTTGCTATTAAGGCTAGGTTTGTTAATGTAGTAGTGCATAGAATAATGTACCTTTTCCTGTGAATAGATAGATGTCTGAGAGTTTGGGAAAGAAGGCTGACTCAAATAGCTTTTGAATTAGCTTCATATTTTAGTGTACATGTTATGTCTGTTCTTCTAATAATTCCATAGATTATGGAGATTAAGTTATGCTGCCAAATATATTAGGCATTTCATGCACTAAAAAAATAAAGCCAAACCATTATCTCATTATAACTCTGCTCCTAAAATATCCTATTTGTTTATGGAATTCTGTAACAAATTTATGTTGAATCATTGCACCTGAAAATCTCATAGTACTAGTGACTTGGGGAAAGGGATTGGGAGTATGCAGTAATAAGGTTTGAAATTTATAACTTGCAATCTTAGGCAATAAACCTAGCCAAGTTTCTTAAAAGACAATTTGAGACACTAATAAAACTTCTGCCAAAATAATCTTTTGCAGAGCCAAAATAACTATAGGTATGATAAACTGGCCCTAATACATGAACTTATGAAACAAACGGACTATCTATAGTTCTGATATTGCTGTTTTCTTGAAAAGTATGCATGGGACAAAGCAATATTTTGTATAGCAAGTGGCAGAAATGCAGACAGGCTTCCAAGTGATAATAATTTCTATTTATATAGAATTGTATAATTTCTAAAGATTCTTCACAAGAAAATTCTTTATTTGGTTTCTGTGGTTATTTAAAGAAGTCACTTCACTTTTTGGTAATGTTATTTCTTTTTTTCTTTTCTTTTTCTTTTTCTTTTTTTTTTTTTTTTTTTTTTGAATGCTGGAGACTCAATTCCAGGGCCTCATGCAAGCTAGGTAAGTGCTGTACCACTGATGCACATCACAAGCCTGATAATACTCTTTCTTAAATAATTTTTTTATAGCTCTAACAGTGTGATAATAAGGTAATTTGACAGAGAATTCATGATTGGTTGATGAGAAATGATCACCATGCTGTCAGAAAATGTAAGGTAAGTCACTAAGATGTTTATATCTGAAATTTTTGTTGTTTCTAATTAGCATATTTATCGCTGCTTCAGATTTTACATCATTATCCTTCAAGACTCCACTTTACATATATTCTTAATGTTATATCCTCTAAATAGACAATTGGAAACCACAATAGTAAATGCTGCATAAGAGGAAAATTAGACCTCTTAAAAGGAAAGAGTTGTCTACTGAGACTTGATGTGAACAAATGAATATTCATTCAAATAAACACCTGTTACTTCTACAAGCCATTGCAGTAAATCAGTTTTAAGAGGCTATACAGAGATGAATATCATATCATCCTCCCTCACCCCAAATCAGTCTCTTATAATGGGATCTCTTTGTTTGGATTTCATATAGCACATACTACATTAAAATACACTGTAGTTATTTAGCTCAGGCAACACAGAGCCTGTGCATATGCTTCTGATATCAGTCCCTAGTGGCTGTTTGTAATTATTTGGTATTTGCAACACACAACTTAGGTGAGTTTATTAAGTTTTATGGTTGTTAATGCTGCAATGTTGATCTTCATTTGCAGTGTCTTTTTAGTAAGCAGGTACATGTTCTTGTAGCAAATTGAATACCTGTGCACACACATATACATGTATATATATGCAAACATACACACACGCACTCACACACACATATATACAAGAGGAAAGAGTTGCTTTGCTAGAGTGATTACATAAGATTTAGTTATTAATTCAAACATTATTTATATCGGACTAGGCACGGATTGCCAGGTGATGCTTGGAATTTTCCTCAAACAACAACCTTACATGACTATTATTTGAATATGCTAACATAGTTAATGTACAAATATAATTTCTTAGTATCTTATGTTCTTTACAGGAATTAAGAAATTTCATAATTCTACAAACTATTCTTCAACCTATATTATGGATGTTTTGTGAGATAGGTAGATAGAGTAAGACATTAGCCTTTGGAGATTAAGTTCAACCTTTATCCTTTCTTGCCTTCTCAGACTTCAAGTAATGCAGAGAAAATTTCCATGCCTCTAATGATTTCTTGATCTTTCTGGCAACCAGCTCCCATCTTGTAGGCATGTAGAGGTAGCATTCAGTCACCAGTCCTTATGAGCATAGAGAAGGCACTTAGACCACTGGAGATTTCAAAGATTGTAGGAGCAATGTGTCAAGAACCAGGTACAAATACCAAATATTTAATTTTTATTGTACCACAGAAATACATTGCTAGCATTTTTTAAAGATTTGCTGCCTACCATACATCTTTTGTCCCTGTTTTTCTATTATACTGTCTTCTTTTATATTTTATTGATTTTTTACAGTGATATGCTTTGATTTCTCTTTCTTTTCCATATATTTAATGTGATTTCACTCAGACTTACTTGAAATATTGTATAGTTATAACAGTCTTCTTCAAACTAGCAAAAACTAAATTGCATATAAAAACCACATTATTAATCCTTTCCATGGACTTTATATTATTAACATCACAATTTATATCATTTTGTTTTATATAGCCACGAACATATCTTTGTTCAGTCATTGTCATTCTCATTCCTGCCTATGATTAAAATTAACCAGGACTATACTGTGTGAAAATGCTTATGAGTAAAAAGACTTCTCAATTCTCCATGTTATTTCTATGTCCTGCCTTTTTTAAAGGGAGATTTGTCTTCTGCCTTCGAAATTGATCCAGACAAAAAAAAATCAATATGAGGAAACAAATTCTAAATCTTACAAATTATTTTACAGTAAACATTTATCCTCCAAGGGATTCTGATTTCAGATCCTCTCCTCAAATTCCCTCCCCCTTAGAAACATTTCTGCACATTTGTAAATAACCAAATAAATGCTACGCAGTGGGTAATCAACAATGTGCTCATGCAGGGATTGAGACTTAGAGCTACTGGCTGCACTCCCTCTGTCTTCTGCTTGGTTTGTAAGTCTAGCCACCCTTGATAGCTTCCTTCAAAACCACCCACTCTATGGAGTGCTGATGTGCTATTTCTAGGTAGTTGTCAGACACAAACCTGTCAGACACAAGCACTTCTACTGCTTCTAGTGATATTATGCTGAAGAACAGTGACAGTGATGGAGTGAATGAGAGGAGTGGTGTGGGTGGATGAGGCGAGGCACAGTGCGGTAAGGGAGGAGGAATTTTAGCTCAGAGCCATGGCAGACACTCATAGGTATTATCAAGGAGCTAGTCTACCTGTGCATGCTCCTTTTGATATTAGAAACAAGAAATAGTCAGAGATCAAGCCAGATGGATCCAATATTATCAAGGTATTCCAAGAGAGTGATCTGTTTGTTATGTCATAGGGGCCTTCTGTTCAGAACTCTTATACCTACAATGATTTTAACACTGAAATGACTAAGAAGTGCCTTCTGGCATGCTTTGTTAGGTTTTACATTTCTAGACTACTGTAAATCATAAAGGTCACATAATACAATTAACAGGACTAAAGAAAGAAGTTGTCAAGAAAGAAGAGATGTTAGCCAGGCATGGTGGCACATGCCTGTAATCCCCATGGCTCAGGAGACAGAGATAGGAGGATTGCAAGCTCAAAGCCAGCCTCAGCAAATTAGGGAGACCCTATCTTAAAATTAGAAAGAAAATGGAAAGGGCTGGAGATATGGCTCAGTTGTTGAGCACACTTGGGTTTAATACCTGGTATAAAAAAAAAAAGAAAGAAGAAGAAAGATGTAATGAAAGTTGTAATTTGGTCACATCTAATGCAAAGCCAAGGAGTACTGTGCATTTCAAAAGAAGGAGGGCATATGTACACATATGGATACACACAGTGAATCTCACCATAGTGTACATCCACTAGAAATTAATTTTTAAAAATAACTATGGTAAATGGCAGAAAGATCAATAGAGGGAAGGGAGTAGGGGGTGGGGAAAGGGAAGTAAAGATACTGGTGTCAGAATTAGAATAATTTTATGCTTGTATAATTATGTCAAAATGGATTCTACTGTCATGTATAACTAAAAAGAACCAATAAAGAAATTAGCGGAAAGAGACAGTTTTTTTAATGTAGGTAAAGAAGAAATTTGTGACACATGGATATTGGGGTACAAAGTATGGCCTTGTACTGCTTCCTGTCCCGTCTTCTATCTGAAATTTCTCAGATTCTTGCTCCTAATCACCCAGAGCAATCTGAGGTTCTGTTGTGTTTGCTAGATGTGCTTTGAGAGGAGTGCAGGAGCTGAGAAGGGTGAGTGAGATGTCTAGGCATGCAGGTGGGAGAAACATGCACATCAAGGTGAAGTACAGTCCTGGGATCTCTCTATATAGATTTAATATTTGTTTTATTAAATTGCTATCCTTTTAAATATTTTTCCCTGTTTGTACTCCTAAATACATCCTAGAAAATCATCATCATCATCTATAGTATCTACTAGGTACCAGAAAAAGTTCTCAAAGTATTATAGATATTTGCTCATTACTTTCCCCCTAAACCATATGGGGTAGGTATACTAGGATTATTATCATTCCACAGATGAAGATAGTACTTATATACAGAGGTTATGTAGACCAGGGCTACACAGCTAGTGACAGCCATGTGTATATATCTGTTATGTGTGTGTACAAGTACACGCACACACACACACATTTTCATACCCTGAATCTAAAGAAATATGGGTTTTAAAATTTAAAATATTTGGAAAACTTTTTATCAAAGTTCCAAAGAACTAATTTCTGGAGAAGGTCTCTACTACAGTTCATCTCATGTCTAGAGGAGCAGAAATATTTTCCCATTTGTGTTAATCAACTTTCCATCATTTGTCACAATTCCTGAGAAGATCAATTTAAACAAGAAAAGGTATAATTTGGCTCACAGTTTAGTCCATGGTCATTTGGCCCTGTCACCTTGGATCTTCAGTGAATCAGTGGAAAGCACATAGTGGAACAGAGTTGCACACCTTATGGCAGCCAGAAAGCAAAGAGAAAGAGAGAGAAAGGAAGAGACTGGGGATAGAAAAAACCTTTCAAAGCCATGCCCCCAGTCAACTACTCCCTTCCAGTAGGCCCCAACTCTTAAAATTTCCATCACCTCCCAATAGCACTGCCAGCAGAGATCAAGCAAGCCTTCAACACATAAACTTTGGATGTGGTCCTACATATAGGCAGTTATGTGTCAGAATGTGTCTACTAGCACTTATTCTGTCCTGCTTTATTTGGCTTTGCCTTACATATAGCAGGGGGAACATAATATAGTCCAAAGATTTCAGAAAGGCCTCTAGAAGAAGTTATATATAAGTAAAACATGAGCAGCAAAGGATGAAAGAAGTTTACCAATTGTAGAGCAAAGCCAAATAGAACATTATGCAGCACTGTTCTTAACATAATACATAGCTCACTTTACTATTTCCTGGTGTGTCTATTCTTTTCCCCTGTACATCTGTTTTATTCCATCATGTCATGGTGACTAAGTTTGATGCCGAAAACATAGCAAGAGCTCAAGAAGTAACAGGATAAATGAATGAAGGACAAATTCTGCTCTGCATCCTCTGTATCCTGAACACTTACCATAGAGCATTCAATAACAACTCCGTAACAAAATTTTAATTGTTTTGGTGGCTACAGCAAGGTCTTGAATGTATTAAAAAACTCATAATTCCTCAGTAAGTCAAGCCTAATAATAAGATACAAATGCTTCTGTCCATTGGCTTTTACAGGATAATTAAATATTTCAATTTATAGTAGCAGATAAGAAAACATTTGAGTTACAATGCTACATACTTTTTTGAAAAATTGTGTGTAGTTTACAATATAAACAGAAAAGAAATTAAGAAAAAAATATTGTTATTGTCAAATTGAACTTGCCATATTTAATAGGTTAACACCATAAAATGTTATCTGGGGTTATTCTTGTTAGTATATATTGGAATATCTTTGCTTTATAATTTTAAATGTATTTCTGTAATTTATAGAGTTTATTTGCTCACATATATTTAGGAGATGTGGAAACTTTATTTTTTGTGAATATAGTCATGAAAAATTTAAATAAGTACAGTGATAAATTTTACTAGAGTAATAGATTTAGAATGTTTTTGTCTCATATGAAATAAATAATAATAACCTTCATTTGTAATTGGAGAATATGAGTTAATTAAAATTATAATTTGATTAGTTGGCTTTTATTTTTATTATTTTAGTCAAATTTTAGTAATATATTTAATGAGGAGGAAATTAAATGCTTGACAAATTATGGACACATATTCCTTTTAATTCATAGACATGTTTAACATGAAACTTAGAGATAAAGATAATGATTCAATTGTGGTTAAAAATGGGAGTGGGGAGCATAGAGTGGATGCACTAAAAATCCACCCACTTGTCTTGTATTTGCTTTGTTCAGAAGATAATGGTGACTTTGAAGTTGAAAAATATTGATTCATCATGTTACAGCCAGAGGGATAGTAATACATTTTCCCTTTTTCCTTCTAGCACACTGATTTATGTCAGTACATGGACAAGCACCCTGGGGGACTCCATCCAGATAATGTGAAGGTAGGAAAAGAAATTTCTCAAGCCAACAGTTACCATTTAATTTAAAGTTAAAATTTTCTGTGTAAAGAAATGTAATATAGTCATTGCTTCAGTTTAGTTGGTAGAAACTTTTATCATTCAATATTTTCACTGGAGAATATTTATTTAGATCACATTCTGTTTTTTCTTCATGAAGAAGCATTTGCCAGCAGTGAGTGGGATACACTGGAATCCTTTTTTAACACTGTTTTCAGTAGAGGAGTTCAGTATCTCCTAACTAGAACCCCACACATAAGTGACATTTGATTTCAACATAAAGCATGGTTATGATCCAAAGTGGTGTTATGATGTGTTCATAGTATATAAGTTTTCATTCATTTTTTTAATGGTTCTGTAGATTGAACCCAGGCTTTTATGCATGCTAGCCTCTAACACTGAGCCAAATCCCAGCCCCCTGATTTCTCATTTGTATGTATAAAACAGATAAAAGTTCTACTATCTACTGCTTCTTTTAATTTCCTTTACTAGAAATTTGATGACTCTGTTTCAAAAGAATGAAATTCTGAGATTGGGTCATCTTGAGAAATCATTACAAAATTCCAAGCTTAAAACAAGGGACTCTTCTTAGCATATGTTATGGATTAGAAGATTCCAAAACTATATCTGAAGACTTAGCATGCTTACATTTTGTAATTCAAATGGCTTCATTTCTTGATCCTAAAAAGTAGTTGAGTATTATGCATGCATTTGAAGTAACATGATTAGTCTTCATTCCTTCCATTTGTTATTTACATCAATCTTTGTAACATAATGTATTTTTTTGTTTTGTGCTTTTTACATTGCTTTTATACCTATATTTGCATACATGGTATTTTGAGTATTTTTTTCCTTTAGAAAAATAATAACTCAAGTTCTTTCATTTACATACTTTCTTCTCAGAGTTAATTGGGTTCAGAATCAACAGTACAAATGCATTCATACTCCTGTTTACCACTCTCACCTAGAAATCTGTAGAGAGGTATTTACCATTAGCTCTGGGGAGCCCAAAGGTCTAAGAGCCACATTTGAAATCAGCAGGTATTCTGAAGTACTTTTGATTTTGGATTCAAATTAGTGATTGGATGGAATTAAAGACCTATAGATTTTCAAAGAGTCATGATATCACTGGGGTTTTTTATCCTAATTTAGTTTTCTCAATACCCCTCTTGATGTTGTTAGTTGTGGCTAAGTGCTGTAGAGAATTTTGTTGGTGAAACAAAGAAGCAAAACTCATTTCACAAAGCATTTTTGTGCTCTATACCCTCAAGCCATCATCACTAGTGATAGTTAAATTTTTACTGTATATTCTTCCATTCCATTTTATTTTTTTCTCTTTTCCTCTAGGTGGCTGTTTTTCAGTATAGTCTCTCAAACTATAGCAGCTCTTATCCATGTTTCACATGTTTTTCTTTCATCTCATGGCCCTTCATCATATTTCAGATACTTAGTATTTACTAGTTATTTCAAGTCCACGTTGCACTGTGGCAATAAAAAAGCTTCAAATACTGCAAGAGATGCTTCCTCTTAGGGTGCAGTGAGAAACAATGCTGAATGAGCATAGAAAGAATGCTGAAAGAATTAGGTGTGACACCTGCAATGAATCTGGGTATGCGGTCACAGATTGATGCTGTACTTTCTATTTTTGCCTCTAAAAGAATATGATGTGATTTACCTAATTGCATATCATTTTGAATAACTGAAAGGCTGCAACATAACATATATTGATATGGGAACCCCTTCCCCCATAGCTAGTAAAATCATGGGTCCATGAGGATTTTCCAAGACAGTTCTGACTACTTTAATTCTTGGCATGGTTAAGAGTACCAGGAAGCCTCAGTAATCATAGGATATACCATGTATAATGTAATATAATGTAATAATTACATATATTTGATATATGTATAGAGAAGCATCGTGTAGAGATGTGCACGTGTAACACAATTGGGTGCTGCAGCTACAACACCTGCGAGAACCACAAATCATCAGGGCACGGAAAAGCATGAGATGATGACCCAGACTGTAGGCAGGCAATTATAGAAGATATTCACATGGAAAAAAAAGAAACAGATAGTAAACCTTAAAGAATAGAGTAAATTCATCTGCCATATTGCAAACGATTCCTTAACAACAAAAATTTAAGTTTATGGAGCAATTATTATGTCCCAGTTACCGTTGAGGGGTTTTATGCTTAATTACTCTAAAATGTAGGCACGAAAAAAACAGGGACCAAAATTTTTTTATCCTTAAATATTCACACTGTAACAGCTGGTGGTATAGAGCAAGCAATCAGTGAGTATTGAATGTTCATATTGAAAACGATAATATGGGATGCTACTTCTCTGGTTTTTCTTAAAACCGTTTATTCATCAAGCCTCAGCACAAACCAGCCCCCCGCCCCACTCTATCTCATCTTGGATTGATTGGCCACATAGCTATAATCACAATCCGAGTTATCTTACTTCACTTAGCACTCCTATTAGATTGCTATCTTCCTAAGGGCAGGACCCCTGTCTGGTTTTGTTCATGCTGTTCCTCCAACTAAACAATGCACTTCTTCCAAAATACAGGTTCATGAAGTAATTATGATCTCCACTAATACGTGGTGGGAGGAAACATAAAATTATGGCATATTATAGAAGGAATTATTGAAAAAAAAATCATATGCCCTCGTGGAAAAATGTCAACAACAGAATAAATAGTATAAATGCAGGCAGAAGAATCTCACTTGTATTTTTAAATGTTTTAATATCCTAAGGAATTGTTAAAGGTAACCTCTAAGCAGAAGGAATGGAGTAGGTAGAAGGCAATATGTTGAGGGAAATATCACTTGCTATCTCATACTTATGTATCTTATTAGTACATATTTTAAATATAATTTTTTTCACAAGAATTACACATTTATGGGGTATTACAGTATGTCTATTCATGCATACAACGTGTAGTGCTCAGGTCAGGGTAACTGGTATGTCTGTCACTTCAGGCATAACATTTCTTTCTATTTGGAAGATGCAGTTCTCCCTACTAACTCCTTTGAGATATTCAATTAGTATTATCAACCGTAGTTATCCTACAATGTAACAGAATTCGAAGTTACACCTCCATCTGCACCTCAGAACCCACACCTGCTTCTCTGCATCCCTCCCTCCTCCCAAACCTTTCCCAGGTTCTGCTAATCACTGTTCTATCCTCTACTTCTTAAGAGTTCAACTTTTTGAATTTTCACATAAGAACATGGTGTTTGTCTTCCATGCCTGACTTATTTTACTTAACAGTGCCTCATTCCATCCATGTTGCTGCAAATGACAGAATTTTTTTTATTTTTACAGCTGATAATGGTGCACTGAGTATAGAGAACACATTTTCTTTATCCATTCACTCATCCATAGACACTAGATTGATGCCATAGCTTGGCTGTTGTAAATGTGAAAGTGCAGATGTCTCCTCAACATTTATCCCCAACAGTGGCATTACTGGATCACATGCTCATTCTATTGTTAGTTTTCTGAGGCACTTCCATCCTGTTTTCCATAATGATCACACTAATTTACATTCCTACCAAAAGTGTATGAGGGTTCTCCTTTCTCCGCTTCCTGGCCAAGATTTGTCTTTTATTTATTTATTTTGTGTCTTTTTGATATTATTTTGAAGATTAGTGATGTTGAGCATTTTCTCCTATACTTGTTGGCCAGTGTCTGTTCAGGTCATACACCATTATTAAATTGGATTATTTGGTATTTGCTGTTGAGTTGTTTAAGTTCCTTATATATTCCTTATATCTTGTTGGATGAATAGTTTGCACATAATTTTCTCCCATTATGTAGATTGTCTTTTCTGATAGTTTCCTTTGCTGCACAGAAGTTTTTTTACTTTAATGTAATTTGTCTAATTTTACTTGTTGCTTTAGGGTTCATATTCAAAAAAATCCTAACTAGACCAAAGTCCTAGTGTTTCCCCTATATTTGCTTCTAGTCATTTAATACTTTCAGGTCATACATTTAAGTCTGATCCATTTAAAGTTGATTTTTATATACAGTACGAATTAGGGTCTAGTTTCTTTCCTCTGCGGATGAATATTCAATTTTCCCAGAACCATTTATAAAAGAGATTGTCCTTGGATGTTCTTGCTGCCTTTATTAAAAATCAGTTGGCTGAAAATACAAGGAATTGAATTCATCCCATCGGTCTGTGTGTCTGTTTTTATCTGCTATTTTAGTTACTATCACTTTGTAGTATGTTTTGAAGTCAGAGATTCTAATGATACAGCTTTGTTCGTTTTTCTCAGATTGCTTGAACAGATCTTTTGTGGTTCCATATAGCTTTTTTCTATTTCTGTGAGAATTTCTATTGGTATTTTGACAGGAATTGCATTTAGTTTGTAGATCACTTTGGGTACTGTGGACAATTCTTCCAACCATGAGTATTGGATGCTCCAACCCTACTCTTTGCCTCAAAACACATACCTATTCTGATCTCAGTCAAAGCCAACCAGCATTTCAACCACATTTAATGTATTTCCACTTGCATATTTCCCTACTGCCTCTGAATCAAGGGACAAAAACTGAAATCACTCATTTCTTCCTCTTCCCAGTGTCTTCACTTCTCTCCTTAGCCTCCTTGTTCCTTTGTACTAATATGTGTGTATTAATCCTGAATAATCAACATGTATTTGTTCACATGTAAATAGCTTTGGGAGCAGTGGGAGCAGTGAGAGCAGATAGGTATCTGCATGCCTTACTTGTCTCAGCATCCCATGATAAGGTAAGGGCAGCTGATCAGATTTGCAAGATTAAAAAAGAAGACCTGCAATCTATTAGACTCTCTATGGATGCTGAGAAATATAGTTACAAATGGTATAGTTTCACAGAATTAATACTTCTGGGACATTTCATGTAAACATCAGTCCTTGTTAACTATTTATTTGCAATATCCTTTGACGTTTATGGGATTAACTCTATGCTAGAAAATAATATTAAATATCACTTGGTATTTAGAACTTTTGTTCTTCTTTCATGAATTCTTAAGGTTATTTTTACCCCCAAAGGATTTCTTCTGCTGCATTGTCAGTGTAAGTTTTAGACCAAAGTAGATAGGTGGAAGAATTTGAGTCTTAATCCACTTATGCATATCTCTGTGATTGTTCTTGATCATCTCTCGCCACTGCAGAACTCTTCAGTATTCTCAAATTAAGGTTCTGTGTCTTACAGGGCAAACCCAATATGCTAATAAGCTCATGTCTATAGTCAGAGATAGTGTGAGGGAATAAATGACCACACATGATACTGTGTAAGAACTTGTCTGATAAAATTAAAAGGGAAACTCTTAGTATTCTATACACAGCTCCCTTTAAGTTAGTCAGCTTATAATTTCATGTTATAATTGTACTAACATTGCCCTCAGGGTTTGGAAATAATTTAACAGTATTTATTAGTATGACATATAGCCTCAAGGTCCTTTTTGGCTTTTATCTCTAGTACCCCGTGCAGTGATGGCCACATACTTGCTCAGTAATTATAATAAATGAAAGATTGAATTTAATCTGATTCAAATTGCCAGTAAATATCAAATAAACTGATTAGCTACATCCTTTTTGGATATAAATTTATTGTATCAGATTTTATTTTAGTATTAGGAGAGTGATTTTTATTGCAAATATTAGAGACAAAATAATTATTGCTACAAACTGTTGGAAATCTTAGATGTTGAAAAATCATATCTAAAGAAGTGTGTCTTTGGGGATATAAGATCCTATTTTGTAGGTATTGTGAAATGATGTTGATTTTTGAGCTGAGTTCCTCATTTGTTTTTTTTGGTAGTGAATTATATTTGAAAAAGTCTCATGCCTGACATACGCCAACTGATTATTTGATTTGCACACACATGCACACAAAAAAATGAAAGCTTATACATGGAGAAAACACAAAGTATCTCAAGTATCAGGTGTACTAAAATGGTTAGTTAATTCTCATGTCTAAAATAAACTTTCTTCAGGTTATTGAAATATGAAGTTCTTTTTTACATCTAGGATAATTCTGGGCTTTCTGGAGTCTTTAGCTGTTGTACGAGGCAGGTATACTGACACCTTTCAAAGGCAGGTGGACTGAGGGTCTTTTGAATCTCATAACAGAAGGTAAGGTTTTGTGTTTGTAGGGTTCCCTTTTGTGTTGCTTTTCTTCCAAGTAAAGGCAATAGAGTAGGGAAACCTTGAGCTTGTGTTGTTGATTTTCCCATCAGAGAGAAGTCCCAGCACTGGGAGTTCTGGAGAGCATGCCATGTGCACAGGAGAGTTAACGGCAAGGGTTAATGGCTGTGGGCTACTGTCCCTGTTGCCCCTTTGCCCATGTGCCCAACTTGTTTTGTAACTTCTGTGAATGTGAAGACTTGTGAATAACAAAAACCTAGGGATTGAAGCTGGGCTGTTAAACTAAATCAGAAAAATCCAAGCCGTTGCATTCCAAGTCTTACAAAATTGAAAAATTAAACCTATGCCTAAGACTTCTGTTAAGTAAGCATTTCTTGAGATTCATTTCAGGCACAAGCCTGGTTTGAAGGTTTATTTTTCAGTTTACTCTTGCAACATTTAGTTGGTAATAGTTGAGGCTTTTAGTTTAAATGCCTAAGGTAGATGTTCAAGGGTGATTAAAATTTTAGAGGTTTTTAATGTATTTTTCCTTGTATACCTCATGAAATTTTGATGATTTTTCTTGGTTAGACATCTTGGAATATATCCCTACCTATGCCAGCATTTTGTAGATTCGATTTCATCTGGAGGAATGAAATAGAAATAAAGTACTTGAGAAATAGAGAAATGGATGGAAAGAAGTATAGTTAGTATGTAACTTTTCTGTAAATATCAGGTTTTTGAAATCTGGGAATGGGTCTTACTCTTATATTTACTTAGCTTTTTTTTTTTTTTTTGAGTCAGCCCTGCTATTTCAGTAAATGATTTTCTCAGCTAGGAAGGTATGAGAAATGAAAATCATAGAGATGCTATATTTGAAAGGCTTTGCTTTCTTGTTGTAGGTCATTCATTTTCAATTTGAGTCACTATGCTACCAGGGGCCTACAATTCAGTGGTCAGGGTCTCTGAGTACATAAATTTAAAATATAAAAAACAAATAGACATAACAGATGCACATTTACCTGGAATAGATTTATATAAATCAGTCATGGGCTGGGTTTTTGGGAGCTTGGTTTCTAAAAGCATGTTCTCATTTTCAACTTGAATTTGCCACAAAGCATTGGTGATCACATTAATTAGATCATGGATGGAAGATCAGATTGTGTTAACATCAGGTACTTGTCTGTAGTGTGACACCTTTCCTCTTTCTAATGTAGAATTATTTTCCTTGCCTTCTTTCTCAGATCTTGGGTAGCTGTCTAAGCTTAAGATTACACCAGCATATGGGCAACATTCCCTGATTCATTTCTAATAAAACTGAAGTCATAAAATATCTGAAACATCAACCACACCTTATAGGTTAAAAGGAAGTGCAGGTGATATTCATGAATTGAAATATGAGCAAGCTCTTTGGTTTACAGCATCATTTGGGGAGGAGAAAAGATGAGAGGGTATAACATGGGCTTTGGCTGTGGGAAAGATGTTTGGTGGAGAGTCTGGTCTGCATTCTGTGTGTGGTTATGTGTGCTACTGAGGTTTGGAACAAACTGAATGAGTTGGCCTGGGGAAAATCATAGGGCGAAACACTTGTTAAAGCTGGCAGGAGAGGAACTGTCAGGGAAGGAAACATTCTATTTTTGAACATGTTCAATAGAACTGAACAGTGTGAGCTCTTTGGTAGGTCTAATGACAGGCTCTATGGAGGTCTTCACACAGACCTCCTTGCTACCTAGTTATTTTTCCTGATGTAGCTCTTATAGATTTGCTGGTTGTGACTCCTGGACAGGTAGATTATCACATGCATTTTTGTCATTTAAATGCATTCAGGCAGAGACCCAGCAGATCACTTTAGCTGGGAAAATGGTAGGCTTTAGCATATCTGAATTTCGATTAGGCTGATCTGGGAACCATCTGTTCCACTAATGATTAGCTAAGTTGTTAGACTTAAGAATCCTGTAGTACAGTAGTTAGGCTTGTCACAGTTTTACTGAGCCTCCAAATTGACACCATGGTGTCCCTTTTTGTGTTTAGTGTTTCACAGAACTTATGCTTTGAGCACATTTAAATGAACATTGAGTCAAAGATCTGATGAGCAATTTGCATACTTGGTTCAGGTCCATCAAGCAAAACAGTAATGGACAAGCTGTAGTGTCTGTAAATAAGGCTGGCAGAAAAGACCTGACCCAGTTGTGCAGAAATATTTGGGGGGACTACAAAATGGTTTTTCAGTTGTATAAGACATTTTATATATTGTGTGATATGAAGTCAGAGACATATTCTATTCTATTGAATTAGATCTTTAATCATTCTGCTTGTTTTAATACAAGTAAGATCTTAAGAAGTCCTGTGATACTTTGTTTCCAAGGATTCACTTAAATGAGGTGGAATAACATAATCTTTATGTTTAATGTCACTTCTGATGATTTATTTCAATTTAGCAGTATCCCTTTTTAAAGGTTACTTCGTTGACAAGTGTTTTGCATTAACTACCATCATGTTTTCAACAAATTAGCACCTTAGTCAGATTATCTCTTAATATTTATCCAGCATTCATTGGTTACTAACTACTGTGCACCTATTAAAATAGTGGCCAGCACATATACAGTGTTTGCTACCTGCCAGATAATGTTTTAATGCCATCCTTTGTCAATCCCATGCAATAAAAATGTGTCTTATTTCCATTCTGGAGTGAGGTAGACTGGGACAGTGAAGTTCAAATGCGCTATTCAAATTCACACACCTAGTAAATGGACAAATGAGGAATTTAAACTCAAGCAGATAATTCAAATAATCTAAATACTTATGCAGTATGTTCCAGGTACATTCAGTGACATCAGTGCCTTTGGTAAGGTTTATGGGTTAATACCCCTGGTGTATTGACAAGGGGTCAGCAAACTTCCCCTGCAAGAGGCCAGGTAGTGGATGTTTTTGGTTGTGTAGGCTATGTGTTCTTTGTCACAGCCCTTCAACTCTGCTGTTGGTAAAAGCAACCCTAGGGAACCATGTGAAAGAATTGGTGTGGCTCTATTCTACAAATGAGGGATTTGCAAAAATAGGCACGCAACTGGATTTGGACCATAGTATGTAGTTTGATGCTCTTTTTCATTCTAGTTTTTTAAGCTCCCAACTAGTACTTCTAACCTTGGCATTAGAACTCTTGGAAAACTGCTCCATCTCCAGTGTTCCAGGATCATACATTTCTCTGGCTGGTGAACTCCTTATCATCAGACTCCTGTTCTTTCATGTTCACTGATTCTGCCTTTTTTAGGTGCATTCAGATATTTAGCCTGTACCCACTTTATAGGGTATAGCTCTCTGCTTTTATTCTGGACCAGATTTTCGTGGCAAGATTTTTTTTTTTGATGGTAATTTCCTGATCTCCACTTTTCTGTCTTTTCTGGTGTATGAATAATCATCTTGGACCATCTCTTTATGGTTCAGGTATGAGGTCTCCTCCAGAAGCTCCTGTGTGAGAATGACGTATTTTGTTATAGTACAGATTTACCAAATAAGTGTCTTGCTTTAAAGCCTCTGAAAATGACTTACCAAGGATATTGGCCCCATTTTACTAAAAAGAGGGTCAGCAACCCATAAGAGCTTTCCCCTTCATCCCCAATGTCCACCACCACACTCTTCATTCTCTAGTTTTCTCCATGTGTGTCAGCTTCTTCTGCCTCAGCATAGCCCCTCTCTCTTTCTTCTCTCCCTCCTCCTTTTGATGGTTATCTTTTGGTCTCCTTTTCTGTCACTTTTTTTCTCTGGCAATAACTGGTCACATGTGTTCTTGCGTATCCATGCAGGCATTCCATCCTTTGTTCTGGTCTCTTCCTTAATTGATATTAATGTAAATTTTTTGTCTAGCTAATTTTTATAAAGGGAATCATAATTATTCAAGACTGTTTCTATAAACATTATTAACAACATACAGCTGTTGTAATAAATGTTAGTAACACTTTCGATTATGTGGCACTCATTGGCAATGTCTGGTTTCTCCATTACACTAAAATGAGGAGTAATAACAAATGTGTGAAGGATTGAAAGATCAGAATTGGAAGTAGAGCTGAGTTGACATCATTAGTTACAATTATTAATGTAAATATCACCGGCTCCTTCTTCAGAACTAAGAATGTGCTGTGGTTTCATGACTGTTATTAAGCTATGGATTGTTACCTATTTATAACTCAGTGTATCATTGAATGAGGTGAGGCCAGTATGCACAAAAAGAAGTTGAAAACTGGAAAACAGTGCTTCAGGCACAGTGAAGATAAATGTTGTTTCCTGAAACACACATGCATTTCCACATGAGATGGAAAAGTGTATTTGTTTCTGTAGGTCATGATGGATCACTGCCAAGTGGGCCAAGTTAATGACAACAGTTATTCCTGTGTATTCGATGCCTGTCACTCTGCAGACACACTCTACATGCAACTTTGAATGTACTCACCACAATTGTCCTGTGGGATCATTATTGCAATGATTCTTATTCTATAATGAGACGGTCGAGGCACGGAGCCAACTGAATCCAGACCTGTCTACTTCAGAGCTTCTTCAGCTCCTAGGGCTTTCCCCTTTTTCACAGGGGTAAGAGGTTCCCTGGCAGAGGGGAAGCTAAGAGTGTTTCATGGAGACACCATTAACGTGTAGAAGAGACTGGGTCCTTCCCTACCTTTTCCATGGGGGTCTTGTGGACATTGCTTCTAGCAATAGTTTTATGTTTATTTTAATGTGTACAATAATCTAATAGATCATTTGTTCCAAAAGTTATTTGTTGAAGAATGGTCCAAAGACTTTGAATCTCTTTTCTATTAAATGTTTTTGTCATAACTAACATAACACAAACATTTGAGAGCAATAAAAAATAATCTGAGTGGAAATATTTCTAACTTTTTATTTCAGAGAAAGTGCAGTGAATGAATCTCAAATGAACCAGCTAGCGTGGAACTATATCTTGCATAGTCACATGTGGGCATGTAGCATTTTTCTTATGGAATTTTATGGTCTTATGCATGTATGTTTTGCTTAGTAACCACAATGTCATAGGACATTTAGAGAATTTATGCACAAATCTCCAGAACTTTCTATTGAAGTGCATTTGTAAATCTTCTCTTATACTACCAACTCTGTGGCACTTACTATGAACTGTTTTACTGAATATTATAAAGAGAAAGTCATTTTTATGTAGCAAGTTACACAGTATTGCAGTTTGTTGTTATTTTGTTTTTTTTACACATTCATTTTTGAGTATCTATGTCAAGAAGTGTTCCCAGTGAGACAGGGCAAGCCTTGTTGCTGGGGGGTTTAGGGGGCAGAAATGGGACTGCTTGTCCCTCTGTATGAACCAAATGTATTAGATATAAGACTCCTCTGCAGAACCAAATGTATTAGATACTAAGACTTCTTCTCTCTTCTCTCTACATAAGAGCATCATCTCAAAAGTCTTTTTGCTTCATAAGCCTGGTGCCCAGGATTCTTCTAGGTAATCTCCATTGCTTAGGACTCTGTAGCTCTGATCAGTTACTGGTAGACTGAACCTACCCTCTAGAATCATTATTATAACCAGGGACTGATTTTGGCCCCTTTGTTTTTGAAGACATCAGACAGCAGTGGAAATATCTCATGGGTTACATATTAATTTAACTGTTAAATTAGAATTTAGGAAATCCATTTTGGACACCTGAAACAGAATATAGGACAAAGTATTTGATAAGTAGTTTATTGTATACATCTAAATAAATTCAGCCATCTCTAGTTATTTTGGACATCCATCTATTGCCCCTCACATAGATGAGCAGACTTTTCTTCTCTTGTAAAACATCAATTAGAAAGATTTACTGATTTACTTAGGACACCATTGTGTACTTTGGTGTGCCTGTTCTGTAGATTATTGCTCGTTCAGGCCAACCTGCTTCTTAATGGGATGTTGCTAATTTGCAGTCGGTGACCAGACCCATTGCAAAAGATTTGATCATAGAATAAAAAAAAAGTTTCATGTTTCACCCCTGCAATGCTGCAATGTCCATGAAACCTGATATACATCTAGAGAAGGGAGTATGTTTTAGTTGTGGGTACAGGAGCTTTTGAACAGATTTATGATTTTGTAGAGAAAGATATTACCCATGTGTACTGTTATGTTTGCTTGTTTGTTTTCATAGTTCTGGTATTTTTGACTTGGGAACAATGATGTAGTTCTTTACAAAAAATATTTAAGCTATTTCACTTCTTTTTGAATACGTTCATTAGAACATAGCTTACCTTTTCCCCCAACTATTGCTGGGTTAATGCAAATGTCAATATAAATGCTAGTGTAGGTATTATGACTTGAGTACACTCACTGAGTTTCCTTGGTAGAAAGAAATTCAACATGCTGTTCAAGAATGGAAATGAAGTGAGTCAGTGAAATCAGGATAGATGTACCTGCCAAACTTTGTGTCCTGTAAAAGCCACCAATCTCTCTCCCCTTTTCTCTTTCTGTCCCATACAACTGAGACAGTGAAAGGTGGGAAATATCAGTGATGTTTGTTATTTTTTTTCTGAAGAAAGTATAGATTAATTAAAGAAAGAATGGATGTAGCATTATGACTTGACTTTAAGTTGTTCTGTTTTTTAATTCTTAGGTTGAAATTCATCTATTCTCTCTATATATATTCAATGTGTAAAACACATTCCAAAGTTATAGTAGAATTTAATGGAGAAATAATAGAATCACATAGAGTATTTTAGTTTTTGAATTTATGATGTGGCCAGAAGGGAAATTGCTTTGTGATTTTTACTTTAAAGATTAAAGTGTCCAAAATATACCTTCCCTTTTGTTCTCCCTTTAAGAGTATAGTTGTATTTTAATTTACTCAGTAGCATGTTGGGCCTTCAGGAATTTCTTGAGAGTTTAAAAGAGGAGACCACAGAGGATAAATGGGGTAGCATGATTTTTTTTTTCAGTTGCCAATGATATTTGGTTGTGTTTAAAAAAATGCTGACAGGCTGGGGATGTAGTTCAGTGGTAGAATGCTTGCCTAGCAGGCATGAGGCCTTGTGTCCAATCCATAGCAGCATGCATGTGCAAACACACACACACAGTGTACTGATAATACTATATTTAAAAGTGTGTATCATTACCAACCTGGATCATTCATTAGACAAATATTTACTGAATACATTACAAAACTAGTTATACATCCAAGCTAGTCTTTTTTCTTTGTGATTACTTTGTACATCTTGTTTATAATGATGCATTTTGTAATTTTAGTCCCTCTTCCTGGGGTTTCAGTGGCAGTTAAACATGATTCATTGCCTTGTGCATTCTTCACATTCCATAGTACTTAGAAATATTGCAGGAATAACAACGGGGGAATCATCTTGATACTGCTTGAAAATAGGTTGGGTTTTTCATCTGAGAGGACAAAATATAAATGTAAGTTGAAAGTGAGAGAATTAAGGATCTGGGTGACTGACAAAAGCAAATTTAGGATCTTGAAAAATACAAATATTGAAATGTGAGCAATCATATTCAACCTAATAGATTTGGCTGATTTTACTTGTCCATATGGCTTATCTATGTCCCTGGCCTTATGGTTTCCAGATTCTCTCTGGCTTTTATTTTGTAGGAAGGTTTCTTAGTTTGATTTCCCCTTTTTATTATATTAACCTCAATTATTACTGATTCAAAAGATCTTCGTGAGACACTGCATTCAATCAAAACATTCAATAGGCCTCTGAGTACTACATTCTTAAACTCTTACTGATCAAATAAAATAATGTTTCTCATTGCTGGAAATGAAATAGGAATCTTTTTATAATATCATAAATGGAATGCTATTTCTGGTTTTTTTGGTCCCAAGAATTGAACTCGGGGGCACTCGACCACTGAGCCATATCCCCAGCTGTATTTTGCATTTTTAAATAGAGACAGGATCTCCCTGAATTGCTTAGTGCCTTGCTTTTGCTGAGGCTGGCTTTGAACTCCTTATCCTCCTGCCTCAGCCTCCAGAGCTGCTAGAATTATAGGTGCATGTGCCACTGCACCTGGCCCTGTTTCTAGTTTTTATGGGAAATTATTAGTAGAGTTTCTCATAACAATATACTCCCCTTGCATCCTTTTATATCTTGTCTTACAAAACAAACCAAAGCTGTAATACATTAATGCCACAGATTAGCCTAAGATGTGTTTGCTTGCACTAATGATAGCAGAATTCTCTGTGTGCTTTTTAATTTCCTCATATTTTCTCGAAGCAGTGAATTGTTGATCTTCTCAAAATTCAACAACAAATCTAAATATATCTTATCTCTAGTTTTAAAGCAGCAGCTCTTCTTTTCTCCAGGAGAAAAAATGGAAAGCACATGCAAACCTTTTTTTGATTCGAAGTGGCTATTTTCATATTTGACAGAAGTAAAGGCTGTAGCTGCATTGCTCTACATATCTCTAGTTAAATGGGGTGTAGGAATGGTTTTGAGATTCTCCTTGTAGAAAACTATTTTCAGATCACATTGAACATCTATTAAATTTCCTTGAGGCTGCAACTCTGATCCCATGTTCTATGGGACGCTAGTGTGACGTACAGTACCATCCTCTGGCCTTGCACAGTAATTGCAGGCACTCCTTCTCTTTCCCATAAACTCAATTTAACAAAATTTGGGGTTGTGATGTGAATCTTTGTATTTTATTCTTTATTAGGCACATCTGCTTGTGAATGTTTGATTCCATAGAATGAAGATTAGGCTGTCCAAATACCTGCATTCCTAGTTCTGAGGAGTCTTGATTACTGTGTATCTTATTGTCAAACCATACACTTTTCTCCTCACCCTCCTTTTAGAAGTTGTTAATCATAAATGTCAAACTCCTGTATGCAGAAACTTGGTAAAGATTTAGTCCATTTTTTTTAATATTTATTCTATCTGTACACTGATGAGACCTCATATTCTGAGTGCTGACCTTAGTATTTGAAGATATTTTGCTATTAATGTGGGGGTCTCAATTATATTTTCTATATGATGCTTATTATGTCAGAAGGATTCACTAATTATTTTTAATGAAGACTTTGGTACTTGTTAAACACTTGTATGAAAAGCTGGAAGGGCACATTTCTATCTCAATGCATCAGTAACAATGTTTTAGTATTTCGATTTTAATATTAATGTGTAATGTATTTCCCCCATGCCAAGCATTTTGTATCCCTTTTGAACAGTCTTACCATAACATTATTGATGGTGTCTTCCTTCCTCAAGATGTTGGGAAATAGTTTGATGTATTCCTCTCTCTCTGATTTTTTTTTGAATGCTGAACTAATTGTGATTTCAACTGCCTTCTTTTCATTTTTTAATTAAAATTAAAAGATAGTTGTTAATTGTAGTTCACGGAGAGTGTCACTTTCATAAATCTAAAGAGTATCTCGAATAAAAGCCAAAATCATAAGTAGTTAATTAAACTATTCTTTTAGTTTAATGAATCATAACTACTTGGCTCTATAACTTATCCTAAGGCAAACTTATAGAAAATATGTCATTAAAATGAAAGAGGAAGAATTAAAGGGAAGTGGTGAGGTGTGCAAGCTCTGGAAAGAACCCTGCAACATTGAGTTGGCTTAGACACTGTACGTGGAAGATTACCCCTGAATGTTTGGTCATTGCCTGAGCTTTCTTCTATCTTGAATCATGATTTTTGAAGAGTCTATAGCATTAATGTTACCAAATATCTGTTTAGAAAACCTCAGTAGTGGAAATTATTTTGCATAATTTTGAGATTTCCCCATAATGGACATTAGTAGATACCCATGATGGTAAGAAATAGTTTGATGTATTCTTGAAGCATAGATGCTCTTCCCCACCCAACCCTTATTCTCTAGTGACTGGGCAATATTTCCATAAGTCTTTTTACTTGGCACATTTGAAACCGTCTTCCCCTTTCCTTTCTGCTTATCTTCTACATTTTTTCACCTTTTATTTTTATTTTTGTAGTCATTCTTTTCTTTTCCCAACCCCCGGCGCCAATTTGGTCATTATTGAAAATGTCCTATTTCTATTCTTTTCCACCAAGTGTCTCATGTGTCTGTGAATGAACTGCTAGGTGCTAGAATAAAATAAATAGAGGAGGAGTGCAGGGGGTGTATTCATAGGGCTAATGGTGATTGATAGATGGAATCTGCAACTTCTGCTTCCTTGCAATGGTCTGTGGAGAACTGCTTGCCATATTGGTTGGTTTCAGGATGCTTTTAAGTGTAATACTACCTAGTTCTGATTAAGCTTTACTCTTCTAAGACATGAGAGTGCTGCAATTAAACTTTACCTTGAGGTTTACTAAAAATTCCCAAATTCTGATGAGAGTGAACTTTTCATCTCTAGAAGATTGCTGATTCATTGATATTTTGTGCTCAGTAGTTTTTGATCTTTCAGAAACAACAGATGAGTGAAGATAAAATACTTCATTTGAATCCTATAAATTGTTTACAGATTTCTTCTTTTTCTGCCCCAATGTCCCCTCATTTCTGCATCCAGCCAAAGTCCCTCTAATGCCATCATACGTACACTTGCTTGTAGTGTGACTGTTGCCTTAATTTTATGAAGACAGACTGTCTGAAGATGGCTCCTGATTGATATGTTATTCCTAAGAGCAGGTGGTTATTATACTTGATTGATTAGTTGGGTGTTGACTTGTCTTTATTTCATTTGACTCTTCCAAATAGCACATTGTCTATCCAGCTTTGATACCATAATTAAAGTGAGAGAAACTTTCTTTAAAATAAACTAATACATGTTTACCACTTATTTTCACCTTCCTATAATATTGATGAATGTGTATTTTGTAACTTATGGAGTTGAATGTTTTTTAAATTGTTTTTTTTTCAAAGTTTTCTTGATTCTTTCTCATGTAGTATGAATTATTTGGAATGATTAAGATCTTAATTTGGCATCATAGATGATATAATGGATGATAATAGCACTTTTGTTAAAGTAGCTACTGGAATCTTTATTTAAACACTAAAATGAATAAACTAGTAACTATACTTCTAATAATACTAAAGGAAATTAAATAATTAGAAAGTATATTTTCCTTGTGAGCATTTATAGTATTTATCTAAGTCTATAGACTTGGAAAACCATTAATGTGAAGGAAAACACAAAAATATTCCTCAATTTGCCAGAACAACAAGAAAACCAAAATTGCCACATCTGAATAGGTTAAAAACTATTATCTAATTCTGTAAAAATATTCATTTGTCTTTATTTTTTCTGAGTAACAGAATTTTTTCCTGTATAGATTTTTTAAGTTTAAATTTAATGATGTTCTTTTGAGCTTTTGGAGATAAGCATTATATAGTAGGAAATAAAATAAAGATTGAAATGTGAAGATATTTAAATTCACTGGCACTGCAGAGACTGGGATCATAAACAAAAATCAAGGTTGTAACTGGACACATTGATATTGAGAAATGTATGCTACAGTTATTTTTCCAAGATTTTGTTCGTAGTATAAAGTAGTACATTTTAAACTGTATGCCTTCTTTCTCACCCATCACCCAGCCCACCCACCTTTTATTTTATAACAGTGTATGGAAACAGAGATAATTTTAATTAAGCATTCTAGAAGTTTTTCATGGGGCACCACACTTCTTAGAAGTGTTTTAGTTGTTAACTTTCGAAATCGGGTTAATGTGTAGTTGTTTTCAAATAGTTGAATTAATGTCAGCTCTATTATTCTGGATCTGAAATAGTCTCTCCACTGAGTAATTCAGTTGGTGTCTCTTTGCCAGAACATTTGAGCCCATCTTATCTTCCTCCTAGTAGTAGACTTATTGCCTCGTTCTTCACTAAAGCTCGCTCTAGGGAGCCATCTTGTGTCATTTCATTGTTGTTGTTTTTTTTTTTTCAAACTTACAGATGTGATGAACTACTGTCCATTTCTTCTGTACAGTGCCTCCATATTGCTCTCCGTTTCTACCCCAGACGATCTCATCTTAGTACCAGTCCTGTCTGTTCTTCTGTAGTTTATGTTCGAATTACCTGAAGGCCTCTGGTTATTTTCCATTTATGTCTGGGCTGCACACCATCTCTAGAGTCCTTGGCAAAGGTTCTCGTTCTTCCTGCCCAGAGGTTTTGCAGGTGTCAGCATCACTTAAGACAGTGAAGTCCAGACCCCACAGGCTTGCAGGTGCTTTGTGGTTGATGCTCACCATAGCTGTCCCATCCTCAGTCTCCTTGGTCTTCACGGTGGGATTCTTAGCTTTCTACAGCCAGGTCTTGGCTTCTCATTTTTGTGTCAGGGCCGAGTGTAGCACTTGCACATTGAGGGTGGTCAAGGAGACTGTGTTGAAGGAGAAGGTCTCTGTTACTTGGCCCTTCATGTTTGTGCCTGGCTGCCTTCTGTTCTGCCAGCACCCATCACGCCGGTCTGCTTCCCTGTGGATGCTCACTTGTTTACTCTTGTGTCATTCTTCCCTGCCCCATTTGAGGAAAGTTAGTCTGATGTCTGCTGGCTCCTTTAACTTGGGCCCCTTTTTGGTAGGCATGTGAACCTAATCCTGTTTTATTTCAGATTTTCTTTTTGAGTTCCAAGATTTCCATGATCATTTCTCTTCGTAGAACATCATTGTACTGCTGTTTGAGTCTCTGATGGCAGGGATCACTGCATATTTATCTCAAGAAAAAGTATCCAAGATTTCAGTGCAAAGCAGATGAACTCTGCATTTTGTATATTTTTGTTTTTCTGATTAGATTCATGTGGTGGACATGACTAGTTAATATAGATGATGGCAAGGTGTCACAGAACCATTGAGTTTTCATTCAAGTGAGTTGTTCCACAAACTGTCTTGCAGTTAACTTCTTCCAGGTGGTGGCTGCATGCCATAGAGCTGTGGT
Source organism: Callospermophilus lateralis (assembly GCF_048772815.1). Classification (NCBI taxonomy): domain Eukaryota; kingdom Metazoa; phylum Chordata; class Mammalia; order Rodentia; family Sciuridae; genus Callospermophilus; species Callospermophilus lateralis. The sequence continues at coordinate 3,195,203 of NW_027516368.1, read as the reverse complement.
CTGACAAATAACTTTCCTAATCTAGTGAAACTTCTACTGAGTAACCATAAATCTCCTGTTAATAGCCAGTGTTTAAAAATTATTCTAGTTAGCTCAGTGGTTGAGAGCTTGCCTAGCGTGCATGAGGTTCAATTCTCAGCATCTTATATATAGGAATAAATAAAGATAAAATTCCATTCATAACTAGAAAATTATTTTTAAAAAATTATTCTAGTAAGTAAAACTTTTGAGTAAACTTAAGATTCCATATGTTAATATCCATAATCTTAGTAAAAATTATTCCTAGAATTATATAGTGAATTTAAACTTGATAGTTTTCAGAGCATATTTCAAGAATTAACATTTTGTGCTTCTAATAATGTTGCCAAGAAGGTGAAAAGACAAGCCACAGAATGGGAAAAAATATGTAGTAATTATAAATCTGATAAGGACTTTTATCTAGAGTATGTAAAGAACGATCTATGAGTATATAAAGAATGCTTATAGATCAATAATATGAAAATGATCCAATTAAAAATGGACAAAGATCTGAATAGACATTTTCCAAGGAAGATATAATGAAAGAACTTTGATTGGGCAAATGGGAGGGAAGGTAGGGAGGGTGCAAGCAGGGGCAGGAAAGATGGTGGAATAAGATAGACATCATTACCTTAGGTACATGTATGACTGCACATATGGTGTGATGCTACATCATATACAATGAAATGTAAAGTTGTGCTGCAATTGTGTACAATGAATCAAAATGCATTCTGCTACAATTAGTATGCACATGAACGAATGATTAACATCATAAGTCACCAAGGAAATGCAAATCAAAATCACCAAGATGGATGGAGTCAAATATTCAGATAAGAACAAGTATTGGGAAGGGTGTAGAGAAATCAGAACTGTCATGCACCACTAGTAGAAAAAAATTAGAAAAAGTGTTTGGCAGTTCCTAAAATTATTTCACATAGAGTATACCATTTGACCTGTTTCGACTGCTAGGTGTATACCCAAGAGTAATGGAGATCTATGTTCACAAGAATTTACACATGAATGTCCATATCAGTGACTCATAATACTCATTTCCACCCAATGTCCAGTAATGGATAGGTTGAGAAACAAAATTCATTGTATCCACATGATGAGAATTACTATTATCAAAGTAGTAAACTATAATATAAGCTACAGTATCGGTGAACCTTAAAATATTAAGCCAATGGCAGTATTCAGGCATAAAAGCTACATATTATGATTCAATGCAGATGAAACATCCAGAACAGGAAAATCTATAGAGATAGAAAAATATATTGGCAGACACTTAAAGCCAAGGATAAAATAGTAAAGGTCAGTGGTGCCCCCTAATGATGACAAAATGTTCTGAAATTGATTGTAGTGATGGTTACACCTCTGTATTTCCATAGGCATCATCAAAAACAGACATTAAAGGATAATTCAGTATCTTCTAGTCTTTATTATCAATTTAATATTTGTCTTGGCTGGGTTGTTCACTTTTCTTGAGAGGTTTAACGTCCATCAAACTTTGTATACTCTGTCCTCACTTTTTTGATATATTCATGCAGTATAGACAGTTCTCAAATTTAGCAAGCATCAGAATTACCCGGAGGGTGCTTGCCCAGCCCAACATTTTGTATTCAGCAGGTCTGTAGTACCCTCAAGAGTTCTGACAATTTTTTTTTAAATAATAATGCCTCGGGCTGGGGATGTGGCTCAAGCGGTAGCACGCTCGCCTGGCATGCGTGCGGCCCGGGTTTGATCCTCAGCACCACATACAGACAAAGATGTTGTGTCCGCCAAATACTAAAAAATAAATATTAAAAAATTCTCTCTCATTCTCTCTCATTCATTCTCTCTCTCTCTCTCTCTCTCTCTCTCTCTCTCTCTCTCTTAAAAAAATAAATAAATAATAATGACTCTGGGTGTGGTCTGAGAATGAGTTGTTTAGGTCTCTGGATATCATTTTAAATGTTTATTTTTTAGTTGTAGTTGGACACAATATCTTTATTTATTTATTTATTTTTATGTGGTGCTGAGGATTGAACCCAGGGCCTTGCATGTGCTAGGCTAGTATTCTACCACTGAGCCACGAACCCAGCCTGATCATTTTATTTTTTAAGCACAGCTTTTCTTAGCATCTGAGGTAAGTCCTTGATAAATTTTAATTTTAGCTCTACTAAAATCTCATATAGCATCAATTTGGTGAGAACATAATTTTTTTTATTGATGCTTTTTAATTATATAAAAAATTAGGATACAAGTGCACGGAACATCATTTGCTCTATTTGGTAACCAGTTATTTCCCCTTCCCCTTCTCTTCTCCTCCTACTCCTCTTTTTTTTTTTTGTTTTTTCCACATGAGTGTCTTGATGTTGAAGTTCCTGTGCTGCATGGATTGGTGGTGATGTATTTGAAATACACTGTTTTATTTTGTGAACATTCTTCCTTTCTGCATACTGAGCTTGATGTTTAATTGAAGGTTTTTATTTACTACCCAACTTTTTAATTTTAGCTTTTTTAACATTTATAGAAACTCTGTAATTTAAACAAATAAAATAGACAAAATATTTTGAACAGGCAAAGAATAAAGCCGATTTCTTTGTAAAGTGATACATTTAGAAAACTAGGCACTGTTCTTAATTTTTATCATCTAATTCCCAGATCAAAGAGTGACTATTTTTTTTAATTAAAACATTCTTGTTTAAAATATTTTTACCAGGGTAAGCTTTCTGTGGAAGAGTGTGACAAGCATCCATTATGAGTAGTATTAAATTCTTAATTAAGGAAACTGCTTTCTGAGAAAATTTATTTTCTTGATTTAAATCAAGCAAGCAAGATGTTTTTTGTAAAAGGAAATATCCTTAGGAGATTGTCACTGTGAAGTCCTCTTGTCCAACATTATGAATTAGTGATCGTTCAAAATGCTTATTAAATTACTAATGAATAAACCATGGGCAGAGGATCTTGCGGATTGTTGGGATTACAAAGACTGACAAGAATCTTTCCTTGGAGGCATTTACAATCTGCTAGTCTGTGTTGCACTTCAACCAGTGAGGATTTATGCAGTACCTGGGGTTTTACCAGGGTGCCTGGCAGGGTACTTGAATGGGAATTTGAGAGGCAAGAAGGAAAGGCCTTGCCCTTGAGAGCTTTTAACCTGTACTAAAACTGAGACCCAGCACCAGAAATAACCACTTGTATGCAAGTAGCAATTTTTTGGTGTTGTAATGTCAGTGTGTGTTATTGAAATTCACTGAGGGACTTTGGGGATTGAGGGGAGATCTGTGTGGCTGCACACACATCAGGAGTTCATTGAAAAACTGCTGTAGGCAATAATACCATCTCTGATAATAAATTGCAAGAGTATCAAAAGTGATTTAAAAAAAATGGCCCAAACACTACACTAGGGTTAGAATTCTTTATTGTATTATGCCAGTGTGAAAGGGAGCATCTGTCACCCATCAAACCCAGGAATACTGCCTGATGCTAGCCAGGTTAGAGTTACTCACTTGCCCACTGTGTTACATCATTCATGTTGGGCTTTGGCTGGCACCACAGAGTTTGGGGACCTATCTGGAACAATAGGAAAACCTACAAGCCAAAAAGCAGTCATCTTATACTTAGAGTATTTTATAATGTGGAAGTAAATCTGCCCCTAGGATTAAGGATTCTACTTATCAGGAGAGACAGAAATATAATGAAAACTGTATCCACATTGTAAATATTAGAAGCAACCTAGTACCTTGAATTTATCTGCTGCATTTGGGTGTTAGAACAATGTCAATCACTTTGGAAAATTCTATTTTAAATATATGTTCTGAACCAAAAATTGGATGTAATAATGACAGTTACATAGGAAGACCTGTGCGGAGAATGTTGTGTAGCACAGTTGAATATTATCTGTAAAAGACACTTTGAATTTAACTTAAAATTTTCTTATGCACATGAATGTTTTTCTTTTTCATTTTTTGTTCTTTTTAGCTATACATGACAGTAGAATGTATTTTGACATATTATACAAAATGGAGTATAACTTATTCTAATTAGGATCCCATTCTTGTGGTTGTACCTGATGTGGAGTTTCACTGGTCTTGTATTCATATATGAATGCTGGAAAGTTATGACGCACATGGAATTTTTGGGATTACTTTATGAAATCAATGTATTGATCTTACTTGGATCTTGTAGCTTTTACTTGATGAGAACATGCTTCTTTGATTTAGCCAGAGTTTGCTAACAGTAAACAGTAACAACAAAAAGTCATTTTCTGCTTATTGCACTGACAAAATGAGAGAAACTACTGCTGTTGGAAGCATCAGAATAGGGTAATCTGATAGTGTTAGTAGAGATGGGAACTATTATGGTAGAAGTATGATGTTTTTTTCTTGGATCCTAATCTGGCAATCTCTTGTAATATTATAAGCATGATAAATAGTTAATGCAGAGTTATGTTTTTAACCTTGTTTCAAAATTATTTAATAAGGAAACTTGAAATAATTAACTAACTTTCCACTACTGCTGATTAAAAAGTACAAAATAGTTTCCCTACATGTGAAGATGGTATCATAATACTGGACATTTGTATCATATATAGAAATATTTACAAAATAAAATATTTGACTGTAAAAAATTAGAAAAATAAAAATCTTTAAAGATAAATACAGGATTAGAGAAGAGCCTTCTCATCTAGGATTAGAAATAAAGAAATTAAAAGTTAGCTATATTTGTCTACATAAAATTCATTAAACTTTCTCTGGCACAAAATAAAACAGTTAATAGAAAAACAATATATATTCAATTATAAGTATAATTAAAATTACTTTATATGAGATAATAACTATTAATCATAAGAGAAAGCCACATGTACCCTCACAAATTTTAGGTAAGTTTGGAAATATGGATTTTAGAGAAGAAATAATTCAAGTGAAACCAAAAGATATGAAAAGATGCTGAAATTCACTCTAGTTGTGTAAATGAATGTTAAAATAAAGCAAAATCCTTTTCCTCCTATTAGACTGACAAAAATGATAACTGGCTACTGCTATTGGCAACATAGGAAATAGGGTAATCTGATACTGTTAGCAGAGATAGAAGTTATTATGTTCTTTCCTAGTCCTTAATTTGGCAATCCCTTTTCACAGCGAAAGTACACATCTCTTCAGTTCTGCAGTTGCAGCTCCTTGGATTCTCTATTTCATAGAAATGTGAGTCAGCATGTGAAGAAAACGTGCATCTGTGTGTATGTACATATACATGCAGACATACACAAATATGTGTATGTGTATATATGGACGCTTATTGCTGCTTTCCTAATAGGGTCAGAAAATTAGAAAGCAGAGTACCTCTACATTATTGATATTACTATATATTATGGTATATTTGTGTCAGAATATTATGCAATTTTGAAAGGAGAATGAGATCTAAATACTCCTTGCCTTGGAATTTAAGTGAGGTATTATTGAGGGAGAAACAATCAGGTTACAAAAAGTTTCGATCATATGATCTAATTTTTCTAAACTAAATGAAGTAAAAAGTCCCTATATGCATATTTTAGTGTCTCTGAAAATTCATGTGTCTGTGCATACATAGGGAGAATCATACTTCCATCTTAGTATGTTTTATGGATAGCGATTAAAGGAAAGAAAAATATTATTTGTGAACACAGAGAAAAGAGAAGGGGAGAACAATTGAGAAAGTAAGTACAAAACTAGCATAAATACATTATAGTATGAATTTATTAATGTTTTAAGATATTTCTATAAATTATATGCATTAGTTAGACATAAAATTTCAGAAAGTTAACCATATGTAAGAGATTCAGAATTGATATGTATGCAAAAGATATTAACTTTAGCCATTTCCTTTGACTAGTAGTTATGTGAATAACTACAATGATATTTTGAAAAATATCTATTTGACAATATAAAAACCTTTCCTCTCATATTTTTTGGGGGGATGGGTAAGTCTTTTATACTGCAAACAGCTTTGTAACTTTGTATCTCTAATATATTGGAGAAAAAAAACCCACATTCAGGAGGAGGCAGAGGATGTATATAGGTTGAAGAGCAGTAAGGAAGTGTAGATTTGAGAAAGTGTATATTTCTGTGTTAAATGCATGGAACAGGAACAATCAACTAAGTAATAGATTTTAAATGCAAATGAATTGCTGCATTTTACTGAGCCCCAGACTTTCAGTTGCATGATGCATTATTTTACGTATCACAGAGAAATAAAAAGTTGCTTATTAAACCATTAAATTGCCATTTATAATGTCTTGATTTCTCTGACAAAAGCAATTTACCATAGATAGTACTGGCCAGTGATCTCTTCTGAAGTTGAAGTCAAGATTTTGGCTAGGTCTATGGTCATTGGAGGATTTATTAGGGCTGCAGAATCCATTCTCAACAAGGCACACTCACCTGTGCAACAGGAGAATCCCTTGTGATTCTCATGGAGATGCTTGAGTGTCTTTGCAACATGACCTTTGTCTTTTCTAGGAATGAATAATCCAAGAAGGATTCTGCAGTGTCTTTTATGACCTAATTTCAGAAGTCGTATGCCATTATTTCCACCACAATGTTTGTTAGAAGTGAGTCACTAAATCAAACCTACTTTCAGAGGGATGGAATTTAGATTCGCCATTTGAAGTATCAAGGGAGAAACTTGAAGGAATTTGCATTTTTGGGCATATTTGAAGCCACAACACCTGGAAACATTAAATGAAAAAAAAGGGCTGTTTTCTGAAACTTTACATTCATTGTCTTACACTTCTGAGTCTTTTTGTAAAAGAGTTCATGTTTGTGTTATTCATGTTTTCAAATGTAATATTTGTTATGGTTTAAATATTAGGTGTCCCCTGAAAGCTCATGTGTAAGACAATGCAAGAAAATTTAGAGGTGAAATGTTTGGGTTATGAGAGCCTTAGTCTACTGTACTCATGCATCAGTCTCCTAATGGGGATTAACTGGGTGGTAGACATAGGCAGGTAGGATGTGACTGGAAGAGACAGCTCATTTATATTTTGGTTTATATTTTGTGAGAAGAGCTTAGTGTCTCTCTGCTTCCCTCTTTCCTTTATCATACTCTTAGGCCATGATGTACTGCCTCACCTTGGGTCCACAGCAATGGAGTCAACCATCTATCAACTGAAACCTCTGAAACCATGAGCCCCACAATAAAATTTTCTTCCTCTAATTGTTCTTGTTAGGTCTTTTGGTCACCATGGTTAAAAAGCTGACTAACACAATATTGTCTTCTGTACCATTGATAACATTGATAATGAGGCATTTTAAAAGGAGTGATAGAGTATGGAACCCTATTTTTTTAGTAATCTGCCATCATTAAAAATACAAGTTTCAATGTTAGTGTTTTCTATATCTTACTATCATGTGTCACTGGAAAATATTCAGTGAACTATTAGGTTTCATCTTCCTTCCTTGGATGGTTCTCAAATAGCTTATAGATTGAAAGGATTTTCCTGGTCCAGATATGTCATCAGGAGTAACAAATCCAGGTTTTGCATGCATAAATAATGCAATTAAATATACTCTAATTTCAGACTGTTAAATTATAAAAAAGGCTTGTTTGCTATTACTCAGTGATATAGATAGCTATTCTTGTTGGTCTACCATGTACCCCCCCCTCCTTTTAAGCTACAGTTATTTTATTTTTGGTAACTAGTATCATATTTTTTAAGGGAACTCTCTTCTCCTTCTTTAACCATTTAGTTCTGGTAGAAGCTTCCAATCATGCCTTAGCCATGGGCTCCCGTGGTGGATCCCCTAGTCTGTTAATAATAATAACAGGTAGATAGTCCTCTGACTCCTGTGATTGGTTCAGGGATGGACATATAGTACTATCAGTGTTCTTTGGAATATATTTTAAACTGAAGGTAGCCAGTCTCTAAGAAGGATGTCAGGGATTTCATTTTTTCTTGCAGAATTATACTTTGGCTCAGAGTGTCAGGGGCAAAACCTGTGGCAGAAATCCATGAAGAGGGTTGGGGTTGTGGCGCAGTGGCAGAGTGTTTGCCTAGCATGTGGGAGGCACTGAGTTTGATTCTCAGCACCACATACAAATAAAAAAAAGTTCATCAACAACTAAAAAATAATTTAAAAATGAGAAATCCTTAAAGATAGCAAGGAGTTTTGTAAATTGCCTACTTTGCTTAAAGTACTTCAAGCTGGGATTCTGTTTTGGCTCATTAAAATTTGAAGTATAATTTCATCATCTTTCTTTGGTGTTCTATATTTACAGTGAGACATAAAAGTCACATCCACCATGAAAGTCGAGAAGATTTTTCCCTTATGACTTTGATTGTAACCAGCTCTATTTATTCATTGGCTTTTCAGTTCTGTTGTTGTTGTTGTTGTGTGTGTGTGTGTGTGTGTGTGTGTGTTTAAGTATTGTGGTTTTCAAGAACATTACCCTTATAGTTGAGAAAGAAAGAACCTTTCAGAGTTGCTGATAAGTGAGTTATTGATGTGTAGCTGATAAGAAAGGAAGACAATTATGAAGTTATCCCATATCTGAAATTAGTCCTCAAGAAAATAATTGCGACTTTAGAGTTTGCTTGTCATGTCATACAGTTTACCTCTGGCTTTGAACAAACTTATTTGATTGAGAGGAAGTACCATTTTGGAATAAGAAAAATTGAAGTCTGAGCAATACCAGAAATATCAAGTAATAAACCATCTAATTTATACACTCTTTATTTGTAATCAGGCTTTGTGCCATCAAAGATGGTAGTCCAGGAGAATAAATTTTAATCTAAATTTTGACAGTGATATTTATATGCAGTTTACTAAAATATTAAAAACTACATGTTACTAAGAAATTATCTTTAATTTTGATCTTCTTTGATCTCTTTCATTAAAATTTTGTAATTTTTATCCTATAGATCCTCACACATTGTTAAGTTTTTGCCAAAATATTTTATTTTCCTTGACTAGAATTTAAATGATATTATGTTTTAAATATTGCTTTCCATATGCTTATTGTTAGTATGCAGAATTGTGACTGGTTTTTAATGTGAGGTGAAGAGATCCTAATTTTAAAAGTAGCACTGTTTGTTCCCATATAAAATAACAAAACATAAAAGCGTATTTTTATTCAGTAAAAATCTTTAATTTTTTTTGTAACTTCTTTGGGTTTTATACAGTGTTCAAATATGTCATATAAATCATTATGGTTTGGATATGAGATTTTCCTCAAAAGCTCTTTTTGGGCAATGGAGCAATAATATCCAGAGGTAAAATGCTTAGATTATAGGAGCTATAAGTTAATGAAAATAGACAAGTGGGTGGTGACGGTAGGCAGATGGAAATGCTGGTGGCAGTAGATCACTAGGTCACTTTCACTATAATTTTATAATTTGGGATTTATATTTTGTCTTGGCTCCTCACTCCCTTTTTCATTTTATCCTTTGTTGTCTGCTATGAACCGAGAAGCTTCTTCCACCTTGACCTTGGGCCTAGAGTAGTGGAGTTGTCTGACCATGGACTGAACCTTTGAAACTATGACTCAAAATACACTTTTCCTCCTCCAAGTTGTTTTTGTTGGGTATTTTAGATGCAGTGATGAAAGCAGACTAACACATAAATCATTTTAAATAAACCACTATTTTGGAGAAAATTTTAGGAAGAAATATATCCATCCAGAGAAAATACTTTTCTGAAGGAATGCATGATCCATGATATGTAATAATTTTGGAATATTTGTAGTATAATGTATGCAGAAAGAATCATTTATGTTTAATTTTCCTTTGCTTTTTGTTTTGGCTAAATTTGTTTTGATTATCTGCTTGGTTTTCAGAAGTCAGCTTGATAAGAGTTGCTGCTAAAATTACTCAGTGTATTTACTTCTGAGTAGACACATATTCAACATAATGATTGGATATCTAGTTAATGAAATTTAAATGAATTATACATATTGACTTTGCTTCTTCAATAATTTACTTAAAAATATATATCAGGTAAATTCAGTAGTCAGTACACACAGATATCGGAAGTCTTAAAGGGATTTACCTGTTGTTTTCTCAGTAGCCTAAGATTTGCAATTAGCATTGTGACTCTGTTATCAGACCAGCCTTTATTAGTTAATGTTGACTTTGCTGCCTTCACACAATATTCACTGCTACTCCTCATGGTTTGCAGAGTTATGACCACCATCAATAAAGAAAGCATGATGAATAGGAAGAAATAGAATAGACAATTTATTTTTGTGTATTTTTGACTCTCATATAAATCACAATTGTCAGAAGACAGTGGAATTTAACGGTCATCCTTAACAAGTTTAGTGGGGAAATGTGCATATTTTCTTTTTCCATGTTGTGTTTCGCGGCTGTATCACATTTGGTTCAGAATAATGATGGTTCAGTAATGACATTTTATTATTCAGGCTTGATGAATTGGGCTGGGAAGAGTAGTTTATTTTACCCTTCCAATTCACTTAGCTAGCAGTTTGACAAGAGTGAGAGACACTGACTGATGCAGACAGAGACTGGGTTTAATGTTTTTTAATGAAGCGCTAGAGTTAAGATGGAAACATCACTAGTCCAATTCAGATCCTGGCAGGAAGGACTGTTCCTTCTACTGCTGATTGGAGATATGTTCTCATTTCACTTGTGTGTCCAGGATGATAAATGCCAATACATACAATTATATGTACACACACACACACACGCAGCATATATTATATATTCAGTATTTTTTAAAGTTCTTTAATTTTGTTTTACATGCAGAAGTCTTCCTAAAGTGAAAATGTGTGAAATGTAGGACTTCCTGGCACACACATAGATGAAGATGGGCTGCTTGGATTGAGGTGGCCTGTGCAGGTCTATCCACTCGGGTGCCTCCCTCCTTTGGTCTCTTACAGTGTATATACATGGCAGGGGTTCATGCCAATTCTTCCCTCACTGTACCTTAGGCTTATTTCTTTTATACATGGTAGGTAAATCAATAAGTACCTTTGATTATAAAGAGGTTTAAAAGTGGTTCGATGATATATTTTAACATGTTTGGATGGCATAAATCCATAGCTGCCTCATTTTGTTTAATTCATGAACTTACACCACTGTAGGCAAGATGACTGTTTACATTATTTTTCAAGAAGTGAAAATTTTAACCTCTTTATTGGAAATGGAATCAAGCCAAGGAAAATGTATGGAATTCCATTACACTAATTATTTTGGTATTTGTTAACCAGCTTGTGTGGATTGTATGTTGCTTGTGTAGGTGGGGTAAAAAGGAAAGATAGATGTTCAACATGAATAGCATATAAATTTAACATTCATGTTTTAGACACCATTGTTCTATTTTTTATAGAAAAGTCAAATATTATAGGAATCAAGAAATGCAACACAACAAGAAGCATTTCCTTTTTCAATAAGGGGAGGTAGGAACTGATATTCTTTACTTGAAGTTTTAAACTTTTTTTATATAGATAAAATTAAGATTGTGATCATTTCTTTTGACAGTTGGAGTAAAACTTTTAAGCAGTTGGAGTGGGAGGCTAATGTGGCTTGTCTTGTGGCCAAGATGGGCTATAAGAAAATAGGCATTGTTTCTTCAGCAGTGGGTATGTGGAAAACTGGCTTTTGACCAGTACAACATCCTTCTGAATGGTCACTCACAGTGACTTGAAGTACATTAACAGTAAATGTATTTGATATGTAATTTTAAATTTTTTGAACAAAACTTTTATTCTGGGGTAATAAGATTATTACTATCATTTAAAGTGTTATATAAAGAAATTATATCTATAACTTAATGTAAGTGGAATTTCCAGACATGGCATTAATATGTAAGTTGGTCTAAAAATTGAGTTTATGATAGAAATAAATATATAATCACATTGTGCCTTAGTGTCTGTGGGGATTGGTTTCAGGACTCCCTGTGGGATACCAAAGTCTGTAGATGCTCAGGTCCCTTATATAAAATAGCCGAGCCTTTGCATATAACCTCTGTGCATCTTCTCTAGTACTTTAAACCTTCTCTAAGTTACTTATGATACCTAATGCAATGCTGTGCTGTGTAAATGTTGTCATCCTGTATTGTTAAAGCACCATGACAAGAAGAAATGTCTGTACATGTTCAGCACAGATGCTATAGTTTTTCTGAATATTTTCTGGGGTCGGTTGAATTCATTGATGTGGAACCTGCGAATAGCAAAGGCTGACTTTCACAAAGCAGTTTAAAGTTCAAAAAGAAGCTAAGCAATTGTTTTTGTAATGTAATCTTTCAGACATTTAGAGAATAACGTATCTCACCAAAAATTTAAGGAGTGAATGAATGTGTGAGTATGCCTGCGTGAGCCTCCCGCTTGTTTACAAGGGAATCCCTATATTTTCCTATGTAATAAATGGAAATAATAAAAATATCTTATTAGATTACTATGGGGATGAAGTGAGATAATATCTAAACTGTAAGGTCATAATTACCCAATAAATAGTAGCCATTACTGGAGTTGCTCTTCTTACAAACAATGCACAGTTTCTATCTTTCCAGCATCATAGGGAATTTCATGAATGTGGTCTAGTTATGGTTCAAACACCAGTGCTGACCATAGGCTTGTTCTCCTTGTTCTGTTTAAGGACTATAATTAGATTGTTGCTTTAACTGGATTCAGTACTTCATTTGTTTTTGTTTTTTTCCCTTAGGAGCAATATGGAAAGAAAAAAAATGCTTATGGAAAACTGAAGGCAAACCACCTTCCCAGCCCCAGTATTTTTATCCCAATTGCATATGTGACTTACATGTTTACACAGAGGAACAAAAAGCACCAAGTAAAAATAATGATTTCTGCAATTATACTATCTAGAAAAATCCCCTGTTCACAATATTGAGTATTTCTTTTAATTTTATGTGGGCACACATGATTGTATTTACTGTAATAGGATTCATAGTGTAGATGTAGTATAGTTCCCTTTAGAAATACTTGTGGATTATGTTTTTCATGTCATGTTCTTTGAAAATTAATTCTCTGCTTAAATGATGTACAATAATTAATTTAAGCAGTCTTTTGCTCTGTTCTGCAGTTTCAATGGCAAGTTGCATTTTTTTATCTTATTAGAAGCTCTACTTTAGCAGAGCTGCTACTTCCCAGTTTCTTCTTGACTGTTTTTTTCACTTTGAACCAATTTTATTTTCTCATTTCTTCTTTTTTAATATGCTAACATGATTGATGAACAAAAAAGATTTATTTTAGGTTTATTATTATCTTTTGGCTCTAAATTTAACATACATATTTTGACAGGTGATAGATCTCAGTCTCTTCAGAACAAAAAAAAAATTCCATTCTCATAAGATGTTGAATCTGAAAGATATTTGCAGGTAATAATAGCTTCATGATTACAAGGAATAGCATCATGAGTGGAGGCCATCCTTTAACTCACGTGCTTTGAAAACCTTAAGACAATGAAATTTGAAGTTCAACATTAAAATATTTCTTAAACAAATATTTAGCTGGATGCTGTTATGCACAACTTAGTTGCCTGATGCATTTTCAAAGCTGAGGACGCACTCCTGGATAAGGCATGATCTGTGTGCTCATGGTTGATTGGTGGGGGATGAGTGAGACAAAGGCAGATCTTAAAGTAAACAACTGGAGCAGTGTATCTGGTGGCAGTAAAATCAAAATCAAATACAAAGATAAGGTGGTCCCTGAGAAGAAAGTGAGGTTGGTGTGTTGGAGGAAGAGAAGGGAGGGTGTGGTGTAGTGAATGATCAGGATACACAGTTTCTCAGTAGAGTTATAGGAAGAAGAAAATTTTTGTTTATAAAATTGTATACATGATTTTTAAAGATTCTCATGCCAATTGTGTGGGCACACAGTTAACCACTTCTTCAATAAAAGCACAAGATCTGAGCTGCTGGATTTTCAGTATGCACTTCAGCTTTGCTATTTGGGTTGCTTTCAATGATGAAGGCTGGGAAGGACTCTGTGTTCCTAGTTCCAGACTGGCCATTACTAACCATGGGAGATATTGAGACGAATGCAGATGTGCATTTGTGTAGATGAAGGAGGAGAGTTCAAACTCTGATGATGCTGATTGTGACAGTGGCATGTGTCGGTCACTGTCTTCACTGTCTTGAGATCTGTCCTTAGATGGCTTCTTCAACTCTTACCTGAGAAGTAGGTCCTCTGTTCCCCTTCTGTGATGGATGAAGAAACAGGCACACAGAGATTGAGTGGCTTGCTCAAGGTCATCTGGTTGGTCACACTTGCTCCTTGCATGGCAAATGGCAGATCTGAGATTCAATCCCCAATCTGTAGTTGCTCAAAATAAAGCAAAAATCTCTATTAAGTCATTAATAATTTATTTCTTCTAATAATATGTAGAATTAAGGATTACGAGGTCTAAGTTTAGTGGTTTATTTTTATTTTAAAAATATATATCCTTCAAACACTCTTAGTACATAAAACTTGTTTTTAGACTTGTAGCAAAACTTTCCAGGGAAAAAAAAGCGAGACCATAAAATTTTGTCACATTATGTTGTTCTTTTTAATGTAGTAAAATGCTTTTCATGTTTTAGAGTCTTGGATCCTATAATGTTTAAATTTACAGTGCTTGGGATCTAACATCTTCAGCATTAAATACATAATCCAAATCACAGTTCTGCAGAGGCAAATGCATTGAAGGTTTGCTGTGTTTCAGGTTATCTCAACATCACAGTTAACCATTTACCCTTTATTAAGAACAATTTCCTGAATCCAAACTAGTTTAAGATGAATAAGTAATACTTCATGTTCATAAATTCCACTATATGTCCATTTTTATTAAAATGCAATGACAAAAAGTAAACATGTGTACCAGTTAATAGTTGGAGATATATTATAGTGACCCAAGCTTATGTAAACTCTCCCAGGTATATTTTTTCTTAAGCACTACACAGTGTATGTAATGCTTTCCAAGCACTGCCAGTGTTTGCTATTTATCTGCCTTAGTGATGTTAATCTATAAATATGTTTTGAAAGCAGTATTTGGATAATGTTTTTTCCTCTTTAACTAAACAGTTTTATGGAGGGGAAGTGTAGAATGGGTTACAGGCTTTCAGGTTTTTTTAATGTGTTTTCTTGTAGTTTAGTGATGACTGTAATGTGTTAGATAGGCCTTTTCAAGTGAAAATTATTTACGAATTATATTGTCAGACTTTACAGTCATTTTCTCCAGAAGGCGTTCTCAGTGAATGATTAGATTTGTGGAATAAGTGGAAGTGGGGAGGGAATGGTTCCTACAGGCACCCTCCCTCCTCTGGACTCTCCAGCTCACGGCCAGTTCTCCTGAATATCTGCTCATCTCACACTGTTATTTGAAAGCAAATGTAATATATTATTTTCATTCATAAGTAAGGAACATTATTAAAAATGTATTGCTAGTCTTAGTGTTTGCACTTAAGATCAGTGTAATGTATATTGCACTGCTCCTTTTGAAGAGCGCTGGGGGGCTTCATATGGCATGCATGAATTAAGCCAGACACCTAGGAAAGATGTGAAAACAGATGGGATTTTTATGTATTTTAGATGTGATCAAACGTGCCGCCAATCCTTCATTCTGTTCTTCTGGATGGAAGGTTGTGTAATATTTGAAGTTTCCTTTTCCTCTTCCTTCTTTCTGATGTGTTTTCAACTACTGCTGCCACCTTACTTCCCTGATTATTATATGTCCCATAAGCCATTTTCTCTGATCCATTTTCCTCTCTGTTGCAGTTCATCTCCCAGACTGCCCTTCTAACTCTTGACATATCCCTTTGCAGTATCTATAGGTTGATTCCATCTGTTTAAATCCCTTTTTTTTCTGATATTCAATTTCTTCCACAAGCTGACCCTGTCAACACCTCATCTTTTTCTGTTTACCAACATCAACCTTTCATCTGCTCTCCTGAATGCCCTTCTGTGTGCTGGACCATGCTCACTCTTACCTCTCTGCTTTAACTTACACTCTTTGCTCAGTTAGTAAATCTGTCCTCTCTTTCCTTGATCTATGGTCTCCTTTTCCCTCAGTCATCCTTGTAGATGACTGCAAGCCAACACACCTTTTTCCCTTTCCAGAATTTCCAGAAGTGCAAATAGTTGATGCTGTGAATCGGAGTCTCGAGTTATTTCTTTTTTGAATCATCTTCCAATGGCTTGTGGATTTTACACATCTTGGGTACAGTGACTTTACAAACAGTGTTGGACACAAACTGTGTGTTTCTGATATCTCTGTTGATTACAGCTCTTGCGTAGGATGAATACTTGGATTATCTTAACCAACCGTGGAGGTTTTATCATAATGCATTTTCTTTGTCCTTTTTCAAGGACTGTTCCCTTCTAGCTGTCCCATCTGCTGCTAGTCTTTGAGGGACTGAGGCTTTTCCTTTCCTATGAAGGTGTGTGGGGGCAGGGCCTTTGGCGTTCTCATAGCCTGGCCACTGCTGTCCTCCTCTGTCATGTCATCCCCCTGCATCTTCCCCGGGTGGAGGGCACATGTGAGTGTTGTGGTAGTTAGTGGTCCGTCTCAGCCTCCTATGTCAAGAAGCAGGAAAAGAGGAAGCTCTCAGGCTAAACCCTGAGAAGACTCTTTAAAATAGAAGGTTCTTCAAATGAGGGTTCTTCTGTAGGAAAATGTGTCATATTGTAAGAGGCAGATAAGGAGAGGAAGTGAGAACTAAAACTAGCTCTGTTTCTCTCTGTGAGAGAAAAATTAGTATCAGGAAACAAATGTAAACATAAGAAGAGTGGATGCTAAGATCACTTTTTAGCAGTCACAAAATTTTAAAAGGTCTTCCCGAGAACTCTTGGGAATTAAACAAAGGCTATGCCACTAAAAATCTGAAGTGGCTGATTGTGGCGGTTGTTGTGTTTGTCATTTTGCGTTACTTACTGGTCCTGCTGTCCTGTTTGTAATGGTGCTCAGTGGCTTCTCAAAATCACCTCAAAATGAACAAAAATAAACTTTTAAAATTTATTTTTTATTCTGATCAGTTCTGTGTAACAGCAGAATGCTCTTTGATTCTTTGTACACAAATGATGTACAATTTTTCACTTCTCTGGTTGTCCACAAAGTAGGGTCACAACATTCGTGCAGTCATACATGTACCTAGGGTAATGGTGGCCATCTCATTCCGCCATCTTTTCTACCTCCCCTCCCTCCCCTTTGCCCAATCCAAAGTTCCTCCATTCATCCCATGTGCCCTGTATCCATTATGGATCATTACCTACTTATTAGAGAAAATATTCAGTCCCTGTTCTTTTTTGAAATTGGCTTACTTTGCTTAGCATGATATTCTCCAACTTCATCCATTTACCTACAAACCATGATTTTATTCTCTCTAATGCTGAATGATATTCCATTGTGTATATATACCACAGTTTCTTTATCCGTTCATCTATTGAAGGATATGTAGATTGCTTCCACAGTTTGGCAGTCATGAATTGTGGTGCTATAAACATTGATGTGGCTGCATCACTGTAGTATGCTGATTTTAAGTCTTTTGGGTATAGACCGAGGAGTGGGATAGCTGGGTGAAGTGGTGGTTCCATTCCAAGTTTTCAAAGGAATCTCCATATTGCTTTCCAGATGGATTGCACCAATTTGCAGTCCTACCAATGTGTGAGTGTGCCTTTTCTGTCACATCCTTACCAACAATTATTGTTGCTTGTATTCTTGATAATTGCCATTCTGACTGGAGTGAGATGAAATCTTAGTTCTGATTTGCATTTTTCCAATTATTAGAGATGTTTAACCTTTTTTTCAATATTTGTAAATTGATTATATATCTTCTTCTGAGAAGTGTGTGTTTAGTTCCTTAGCCCATTTATTGATTGTTTTTTTTTTTTTTGGTTGTTGCTGTTGTTAAGGTTTTTGAGTTCTTTATGTACTCTAGAGATTAGTATTCTATCTGATGTGTGAGGGGTAAAAATTTGCTCCCAAGATGTAGGCACTCTCTTCACCTCAATGGTTGTTCCTTTTGCTGAATAGAAGGTTTTTCATTCGAATCCATCCCATTTATTGATCAAAAATGAACTTTTAAATGTGAAACCCCTTTATTAACTGAACCTGTGTGGGTTGCATATGGCAGCTGCTAGTCACATGTAACCATTTAAAATTAAACTAATTAAAATTATATTGAAATTCAGTTCCTTTGTCTTTCTGCTAAGTTGATAGAGGTACTATTTTGACTGCACAAGATCCTGACCATTTCCATTACCACAAAGCATTCTCTCTCTCTCTCTCTCTCTCTCTCTCTCTCTCTCTCTCTCTCTCTCTCTCTATTCAAATCTAGAATATAAAACAAGTAGAAGAAGCCACATGTTAATATGATATTTAGTGGACAAATATTTTTGCTTTTGTGATTAGAATATAATGTTCATATTTTAAGCAATTTGTTGTTACACTAGGGAAAGAGCAGAATAGTTTGTGAAGTGGCATCCCAGTTGCAAAATGTTTGTTGAGAAAGTGTTTGAAATAACTCACTTTCTCTGCATTTCAAGAATTGTCTATTTTTCCTGGACAGGTTCTTAGATTCCTCAGAGTCGTCTGATGGAGTCTGAATGTGCATATAAATCTCCAGGCCTCCTTTGTTTTGATTCATAACAGAATTCCAGGCATAGGAATATTTACTCTTAAAAAATCTGCATTTTATTTTGTAATGGATTTGAAACGTCTTTATGCACCCTGTATAATTAGTAAAATGTTTTCTGTATTCTGACTAAACATAATTCCTCTTAATTGTATTTTTAACAGAAGGGCTTCACAGTGAAAGGAAAAAATATGCAGATTTAAAGAGCCAACACATAGTTTGTGGACCACCACTTGTATTCTGTTATGTGTTTATTATTTTAACATCCATATCTGCAATGTAAAGTCCTGTAATTATGCAACAAAACATGCATTTTTAAAGAGTCATCTCCAATTGGAGACAAAGTGAAACATTTATACATTTGGAGTGGAAGGAAGGAAGGAAGGCCGGACAAGAGTAACAGACTTACGTGGGGATAAAGAGGAACAAGAGGAACAGAGGACAAGAACAGGAAAAGAGGAACAGGCTTACGTGGGGATAAAGCTGATGGAAACAGCAATGGTAGGACCTTCTCTCCCTCCTCAGGCCCAGGAGGGACAAGGCCTTTGACACCAGACCTCTTGTCACTTTGCTTCAGATGCCACTGGATATTCAGGGCCAGATCTGGCACTCAGAGGAGAGATAACATGGAGCACTTTCATTCACAGTGGAAAGGTAAACAGTGACAGATTCAGGGAATGAGTACCATTGTTTCTGCCCTTACCATTTTTCCCCCTGAGAGGGCCTGAACAGAATGTAGGCCCTCAGTGTTCTCAGACTGGGAAGGTAAATTTTTTTCTTGGCATTACATGTCAGATGGGTTTTAGACTGCTGCAGATATTATTCTGTCCATTTTTAAGTTATCTTGCCCTTGGCTAATTGGAACTTCTTAAGTTAGTTCCTATGTCCCTTTTTTAAAGTATATAATAAAAAATTATATATAGCATATCATTATGATATATGATAAACAGTGTAATTTTGAGGTATGAGTATCATACAACAGATTTGTAGATCATGGGTGTTAAATTACATGGGTCTGAGACTTAGTTACAGCCTGTGATCATCCACCCTCTCAACATGTTGCCCTAGTCCAGAAGACCTAGGGGTCATTACCAGACAGGTTCTTACCCCTAGGCAACAACTTCCCAGTTTGTATTAGTATAAATTTATTTTCTCTGTTACTGGAACTCATACAAAAGAAATCATATAGTATATACAACTTGTGTCTTGTTTTTTTTCTTGAGCCCATTTTTGAGATTGGTTCATGCATTGGTAGTGTCTCTGTTGGTCAGTAGATTGACTATACCACAAAGTGGGTATGCACTGATCGGAATCAGCTGCCCTTTGGCTTGTTTCCAGTTTTTTGACTATTATAAACAACGGCATGTTAGCCATTCTCGGGCAGATGTTCTGTGAAAATGTTTTAATTCATCTTTGGCAGGTAGTGAGGAATGGAGTTTCTAGGTTGTAGGGTTCATATATGTTTAACTTTCTAAAAATTGGCACATTGGTTTTTTAACGTGTTGGTACCATTTTTCATTCCTATCAGCACTGTTGCATTGCTCCATAGGCTCACCCATATTTATTCTTTTTCATCTTTTTGGTTTTAGCCATCTAGTGTTTGTGAATGGAATTCTGTGATTTTAATTGCTTCTCTCTAATTATTAAAGACATTGAGCCTATTTTCATGTATTTTTTGACCGTCTGAGTGGCTTCATTTGTCAGTTATTTTTTATTTATGATAATATAATGACTTTGTTAATTTTAATAATAAAAACTTAGGTCCAGTCTCAGGTCCTGTCCTATACTGGATGCATTAAACCCTCCATTGCATTTTATTGATTTTTTTTTATTGTGATAAGAGCACTTAACCTGAGATCCACCCTCTTAACATGTTGTTAGGTATATCGTGCAATACTCTTGACTTAGATCCCTGGGGCTCATTCACCTCCTTTACCTGAAATTTCATCCCCTACTTCCTTCAGCTCCTAGCAACCAACATTCCCAGACTTACTCCATCAGTTTAACTCTTCTAGATGCTCGGCATCAGTGGACTCACGTAGTGCATTTCTTTCTGTGTCTGGCTTATTCTACTCAGTATTTTTCTAGGCCACCCCATCTTTCATGTTTGTATTTCTTTCAAGTCTAAAAGCAACGCGCCTTCATCTGTCAAGGTTTGTTCTTATAAAAAGTCCTAAGTGCTTTTTTTCCTATTGTGAAAATAACAAATGATAATTGAATATGTATGTGTGTAAGGGGAAACAAAGAGAAAAGATAAAGATTATCTCTTCTCTCTTATTTCTTCCTAGGTAGCCAAGAGCTTCTTTGAGCCTCCCTATTGATTCTGCCTTTAGAACAATAGAAAGTATGACTCACTTTTCTGTAGTTACTTGTTCAAGTGAATGTAAGCTTAATTGTATAAATTCCCCTTTTCTTAAAAAATCTTTGTTAATGAATGTTTGGTTTAGTTATTCGATTTGTTTTCCTTTAAAGTTTTGAGTGATCTTGATGGATGGGACATTAAACGGAGGCAGGTGGGAGACTCAGGAAAATATTGAATGGGCATTGCCAATGACAGTTTGATCCTAGCTTTCCACAGGGATTTTAGAATGAAGAGCAAGAAATTTTAGGAGACTTCAGTCTTCACCTTCTCCTGTACTCCTAATTTGTTGCTTTCCTAACAGTAAATGAGGAACTTGAAGGTGGGGCACCAGGAGTGTGGGACGGTACTCCTGTTTTGTAGCTCCAACCTGATAATGACAGAAGTCTCCCGATTCTACTCTGCTAGCCTGGGATGAAGAAGGCCTGGGTGTGCTCATAACATCCTTCTCCTGTGTTCATAGCTGAGATGGTGGAGTAGGCAACAGGCCCCAGTGATCAGAAGGTAGCAAGCTACAGCGATGGAGCCCCACCACAAAGCCAGAGAGACAAGGTCAGCTTGTTTCTAGGATTTTTGTAGATCAGATTGTTTTCCATCAAAATGATAGGATTTAGACATTTATTTTTCTAGGGATGATTTCATTGATATTGTATTCAGTTGGGAAAGTATAAGTTGTCCACTTTAGAAAGAATATGGAGAGACTGTTTTCTGTGTATCAGATTAATATCAATTATAGAAAAGTTAAGTCCCTCTTCCCCCTGGGACACCATCACCTTTTTCCCATGCCAAAGTTATTCCTCCTCAGAAAACAGCTTCAGCACCGGGGGGTTCCTGACCAGGGTCTGAAAAGCAGTCAGGTGTGTCAATTGCCATGAGGGTGGTTACAGAACTAAAAGTGCATGAATCCTGATGTGTAGCTCAGTGACTCTTCACCACAGGGACCATACCCATGAAAACTCTGCTGAAGCCTTCCTCCTGACCACTGCTGTCTTCATCCTCCTCAAAGGAACCCCTATCTGACTTCTGCACCTCAGACATTTGCCTGTATTTTAACTCTATATAAGGGAATTTTTCTACATTGAATTTTGAGTGTATTAACATGTTTTTGAGAGGGGAATTTATAGCTCTCTAAATCTGGAAAAAAATCAGGAAACATTGGTGTATGTTAATGTTGGATAATTATGATCACCATTATCCACAATTATGGTAAATGGCGAGGGAGATAGACTCATGAAGAGGAGTATAAGAATCATGTAGAAAAACTGGAGTCATGAAATCAGTGGCTCAAAAAAAGCAGTGTGGCAATATGGGAGAGTGTGTTTATCTTCATCATTCTTTTTAAAAATAAAGCTTTTCAATATAGTTAGAAATTTGCAATCTCTAGTCTCTTAGAAAGTTAATATAAACTGATAAATCAACAACAAAAACCCAAGCTTTGGAATGAGACAGAATCTCTGTTATAAACTAGTTGCAGAAATAAGAATGCAGCAATTAGCTTGTGATTCCCTCATTCATGCATTTATTTCTATCTTCAGTAGTCAGACACTTTGATAATCACTATGAATATATGTTATGTATATCATGTACATATAGTTCATAAAACATACAGTATAATAGAAATGAAGACAAAATATCCAATGTTCTGGGTTTATAAGACTGTGAAGAGAACATTCTAGTTCCGTGTGATAGGTTCTACGGCAAGGCAGACGTGGAGGATGGACAGTTAGCCCAGAATGGAGGTACTAGAGAATGCGCTGAAGATCTTAATGGTGTGTGAAAGGTTAGGGCCGCTGAGGGGTATGTGTGTGTGTTTGTGATGTCGTGACTGGGGTTTCCAGAGGGAGACTTTCCCTTGTCTCCTGCAGAAAATATCAACTCATTACCTTGAGATTCAAGGTCATCTTTCCAGGCATCTTAGTCAAATAGAACTGCTCAGGGTCCTAAATATGTCATGCCCCTCTTCCTTCTGCCTTGTTCAGGCCCTTCCTGGTGACTGATCTGGTACACACTGGTGCTACCCAGGATCCTCCTGAGTGGCTGCCATCTTGCCTCATACCTACAGGTAGATCCCCGGGCTGCACTGATGCTCAGACGTTTGTAAGAGCACACACTAGCCCCTCTTCTAGCTCTGCCGTCCGCACCTCAGTGCTCATCTCTTGTGCCATGTGCTCCAGGAGGACAGCCTTGCCGTCCAGCCTGGTATCAGGAGACATCTCTTCACACATAAAAATACTTAAGTCACAATGTTACATTCACATTTTACCTTGATTTAGAGCTGGGAAGACTTATATGCTTTACTAGAGTATAAATTTCCAGTGATCTATTACTCTTTAACTTTGCATAATACTTTATAATTATTTACTTTCTCATTTCATCTTGTGACTTAGGTATGTGTAGACATATCTTATATCCTTCACTAGGTGGTGGACTTCTGGAAGGCAGCAATCACAATTAATCATCTTTTTATGCCTCCTAATATCTAGTACACTAATGAGCATCTGAGAATTTATTGAATTAATGATTTTCTTCATTGATATCTTAGCAAAGATGCCATGAAGACTAAGGTTTATTCTGGCCAGGGATTTCTTAGATGTAGCATCAGTTATCAGAAGTATCTTGATGATAAAAAAGACTTTGGATAATTACATATTTTCTTATTATGTGAAAACTAGAATATGTCAAAAAGATTACACATTTTTTTTTTTTTTTTTTTTTGCCTAAAATGACTCACGGTGTATGTTCCACTTTTTCCACAATTTCCCAAATTACATTGCTTTCTAATTCCTGTCTGCATAAGTCTTTTATCCTGAAACTAAGGTCCTTGCCTTTGAATTCATTGGTATTTTGAGAACAATACGAACTATGACCATGAATGTCAAAACCTAAGTTTCAGAGGTTCATTTTAGTAATTGTGACTTTGTGGAACTGATGGGTTCTTAGACTCTTTAGCAGAATAGTCTAAGAATAGCTATAAATTTTGGTGTTGTGTATGATATCTGAAGTGTAGGCAGCATTGTATTTGGTTTGTTTTTTAGTTAACTGATGAATATAGAAATCCAGAAGGAAAGTCTTCCAGAAGATTCTTGATGTAGAATCATTGTTTTATGCAAACTCAAGTTAATTTAAAAGATGAGCATGCCAAACAAAAGACTCTGCTGTGTAACAGTGACTGCTCCCATGAGCACTCTTGCACAGGGTGGGGTGGTGAGGAAGACCCAGTCAAACAGGGAAGCAAAGTGCAGGCCTGACCTCTTATTCCTCTCACACCACCAATTTTCTCCTGTAAGATTTCAGACTTTCAGCTTTATATATCCTTGTGACTTTCTCATCAGTAGATCGATAACACTTTTCAGAGTGATCAAGTGGGAATAGAGGATGACTGTCGTAACTCTGCCTCTAAAACTAACTGTGCCCCAGCCTGCCCAGGTTCAAAATATAATTGAAATAACTGACGAATGTGGGAGGTCAGCTCTTAAGAATTAGCTTCTACAGCCTGCATCAAGATCATTAACCCAGGCACCTGAGAGCAAGTGTCTGGTACCCCATTGAAGGAGTTGGTGAATGTCATAGGTCATTCAGAAACATTTGCTCTCTCAGTCGGTTTCATTGCAGGTGGCTGGGAGTGTGGTAATGGGGGCATTAGATAAGGGTTCAAGGTCTGATTGTGCCACTGTTTTACTATGACACAGTAACTTCACTTCTTTGAACTATACTTTCTTGGTCTATGACCTTTCATAAAGAGATCACTGTCTTTGGAGTATTCAGAGAAAGTTCCATGAAGAACCTATGGCTTTGACTAATTAGAAAAGATTTGGATAAGCCAAGAGTTACCGTGGCCCTTCAGAGCTGGGATTAGACCAACTATAGACTACCTGGATATGCAGTTTTGGTTCCAGAGCTGCAAGTCTTCTTGTTCACAGTTGCTATTAAGCATGTGATCATTGTCCTCCCTTTAGAAAGATTATAAGCATTTTATTTTCCTACTGTGGTTGGAATGAAGGAATACAGTGTTGTTTTCTGATTCCTTTTAATTTTTATTCAGTTTGTTCAGGTATAGTTTCACATAATAAAATTGAATCTTTAAGCATAGAGTTCAGTTATTTTTGAAATGATATGTAGGTGGATACCCACCACCACTGTCAAGATTAAAACAGTGTGACTTCCCCAAAAGTTCCTTTCATCCTCCTCCTTGCAGCACTCTTGCCTCAGCCTTCTGAGTTGCTGTAGTGACAGACATGCACTACCTCACCCAACCCAAAATGTTTCTTTTTGTCCCTCTACAATTGATCCCCTCTTTCAAAACTCTCCACAGCCTTCTAAATGGAGTCATATGCTTTCTTTTATGTCTAATATTTTTAAATGTATCAAATGCTTTTGAGATTCATGCACATGATTTTGTGTATCCATGGTTTCTCCTTTGTTGGTGCTTAGTAGTATTCCAGTAGGTAGGTATCCTACAGTTTTGTTTAATCATTCACCATAGTCTGTGGACCTAATTCCTAAAACATGCTCTTTCATTGGGATGCGTTACCATTCTTTAAGTGCTTCTTTGGAAAATATGTTAGTTTCTTTAGTTAGAACCACGAAAAATTCTTATAATTGACAATTTAACCCTAGAAGCTCTAAAAACAATACTAGAGACTATATATAAGTCTTAAATTTGCTGTGTCTTAGTGAAAATTATGGAAAATCTTACTCAATTCCCTTAAGGCTCCTATGAGATAAGGCAATAAATATAAATCGGCTATAGAATAAATTTGAATCAAGTATCCGAGCATAAAATGTGATCTCAATAGTGTCTAATATAATTGACATTAATTTAAGTCTTCCAGTGACTGTTCTGACTAGTTTTTCCAGGAATTGGAATTTATTTAAGCTATTTTCAAGAATTTTATAGTCAAAAAATGCAATGACAGTGTGCTCTGATATATATGTGTGTGTGTTTGTGTGTGTGTGTATAATATATACATATATATCTAATTTGTACATGATGAACTTGGCTTATAAAAAAACCAAATGTCTTTGATTCCTCTTGATTCTTATAAGCCTCACCTTAGCAATGATTAGTTATTTGCTTTGACAAATTTCTATTAAAAAGTATTTATGCAATCAAATTACTAAGCTCTGTAAGCATGTCAACATTATTGGGTCTTTGAATCAAAATGATGGAAGGTAAAAATGATTAGCACATTTAAAAGAAAATTTACAACAGAAGTCTTGGTATTAAAGAACCTTACACAACAAACTGTGAAGGCATATTTATCTCAAATTATTGATTAGATTAGTTTAGTAATATATTTTAGTCTGTTGGTTATCAAATGCTGTAAATCAGAGATCTCAAAGCTATCCATGCATAGCCATGAATCATTTGGGGCCCTGGAGGAGGGAGGAATGTGTATGCAGAGGTGCCATGTTTGTCACATCATGCATGAACTGAAAATAAATTTCAGAGTGAGATCATTTTTAGCAGCTGCAGGAAGTCAGTTTACAACTAAATTAAATCAGAAGCATTGTTCTTTATGGATATTCTATTTCATAAAGAATGTTCCTGACAGAACCATTTTCCTTTCCTGCTCTGTGGATGGAGTCTTCAGAAATAAATTACCTCCTAGGGATTTTTTTTCAAAGAAGCTCAAATCATTTCTCAAAAGTTTTGAGTAACATGTGGCTCTTTTAGTTTTACTTTTTTAAAAACAAAAAGTTTGGATTGTTTTAATGTTACATTGTCTGAACAATGTGAGGGCTAATTTCTTTGTCACTTTTTTGCTTATTTTCAATAGATTTTTAATTACTGAGCTAAGAAGTAATGGTTGAGATAATCCTATTGTACCAACATGTGCAAAATTGTTTTTTTTTAACTTTCAGAACGGTCATGGTCTGGTTTTCATATGCATGTAGGGGAGTGCACATGCATGCCTGTTGCTGACACACATTGGAGACTTCTGCATTGTTTCTTTATTATTAAATTTTGGGATTTGTGTTATGACCACCAGTCAGCAGAGAAACTCCAACACTACTCGGGACAGCATGCATAATGTGGTGACACATCATTATAGGGCCTGAAACTTGAGTTGATGATGGGATTGCTACTGAGCCAGCCTTGGCCTTCCAGTTGTCAGGAGACAGAAAAGTGGCAGCTGGAATTCAATTTTAAACAAGGACTAGTTAATAAACGTTACGGGAAAATGTCCAAATGGCAATTACACCAAGGGGAGCCTTGGACTATCACTTACAATCCAGAGATGTAGCTCCGAGAGTTTTTTGACTTGTATTCCTTAAGACTGCAGTTTTGCCTCTGTAACCTGAAAGTTCAAGAATATGCTGAATGATCTCGAAAAAGGTATCTAAACTACAACGGAAAATATTTTACAACCCTAAGAAAAAAACTTTTTGCGTGTGCACGTGCTTGTGTAAAATAGGTATTAAAATAGCTAGATAAGAGGAGTAAGTTCAATAGGGCAGCTACAGATTTTGAAAATGTATTACCTATCTCAAAATAACTAGAAGATGGTCAAAGGTTCCCGTCACAGGGCTAGGGTTTTGGCTCAATGGTAGAGCGCTTGCCTAGCATGTGTGAGACACTGGGTTTAATTCTCGGCACCACATACAGGTAAATTAATAAATGAAATAAAGGTCCATTAATAATTTAAAAAAATATATATTAAAAAGGTCTCTAGCACAAATAAATGCTCAATCGCCCTGATTTGATCAGTATGCATTGTACACATGTATTGAATTTTTACACTTTTCCCATGAATATGTGATTATTCTGAGTGTCATTTAAAAAATTTAAAAACGCTGAATCATTGGGATTGCAGTTGTGGCTCAGTGGTAAAGCACTTGCCTAGCATGGGTGATGCACTGGGTTCAATCCTCAGCACTACATAAAAAAAAAAAGAAAAGAAAAGAAAGAAAGAAAAAGCTGAATCATTATCCAAACCCCATAATCCTGAATTGCAGTTGGCCCTTTGGTTGATGAGATCTGCAGTTCTCCACTTGGGCCATGGGAAGGTGATGTTGTCTGCGCCACAGGGCTTCTGCCAGAAACACTTGGCTTTGCCTTGGAGGGCAGGTTCCCTCCACATGTGCAGGGCATCGCACAAGGGCCCTTGACACCTGGGGCATGTGATTTAGGGCTAGAGGTTCCATGAAGGGAGAGGTGTTAAACATTAACGCCTCTTAAAAAGGGTTACTTAAAATCTTCCTTCCATCTGAATGCTGATTTCCTACTTGGCTTATAATGTTCTAACCATTATAGTGCCCCTTGAAATACCAGGATTGTGTTTTAGCTTCTGATGGAGAGACCTCTATAGAGAATAGTGTCTGCTCCATTTCTGAGCCATCTCTGCTTTTTTTCCAAACTCTGCTCATGTGTTCTGTCTCCCCAGAAGTCTTTCCTGAAAAAAACTCAATTTCCACAGACCCAGGTTAGGAAAAAAAAATCATTTGAGCAACCCTTCATGTAGTGCCACATTATGTTTTAACATGCATGAATTCTGTACCTGCTTCTACCTTACTGCACATAACTCCTTGTACTTATTTTGTTCATCTTTAGAAATATTCCCAGCAGCCAGGACCAGGTTTGGTGACTGACAGATGATAAATAAGTAGTTCTAATTAAAAGTGTCCTTTCTTTTAGGTGGCTCTTCCTGATAGTGACAATTTCTCCATGGATCTCATCAAGCTAGTAGATGGCAAATGCTATGTGACCTAAGGGTGTTTGGGTGCTGAATGTCTCACCCACTTGTGTTCCATTATTACCAGCCTCTTTTACTGCACTTGTCTATGAGGTGCTTTCCGAGTGCGTTCTCCTGCCCAGCACTTCCAGCATCCCAGCATTTATCTTATCACCTGGGAATCATCCCACTAGAGATTTCCACCAGATTGCTTGCTCATTTATGGCATTTGCACTATTTCAACCTCAGCAATTAGATCATGATGTGCTAAATATCTGATTAAATAATGATTAGAAATGGTCTTCCACAGCAATGTAAGCATTCCACTATCACAGCTTGAAGGCATGTTTCTGACCCAGTAAAAAGTAATTCTTAAGGTTATTTTTATTCAAGAGGAAAATCAGAGACTGATACAAAAGCTCTTCTGTTAACGTTAGGAGCCTCTTTTCATGCTAGGGTTTGCAAAGATAGGTAAGGATAGCCAAAAGTAGAAACAGACTGCAAATTCCCCACCAATATCCATCCACAGTATCTTCTGTCTCCAACGCTATCTTCATGCTCTGGGACAATTTGAAGATCTCTACGAATCTTCTCCTTAGTTTCCCCACCGTACTCATTTCTCTAACTTAATACCATCCTGGTTGTGATGTAAAATGCCCTAGTTAGGAATTTTTTTTAAATTCCTCAATGACGGTGAAAGGGAATCAAATGGTCACCTGTCATGCATGTAAGTGATAAAACAGCTGTCTGGCAGTCTGACAAATTTAATAATAGTCTTCCCAGGTTTTTAAAAAGGATATTAAAGTATTAGGGTATAATTGTTCCCTGGTTTTATAAAAGTGTATTGTCAATCAGAAGATTCTGTGTGTTTTCTCGGACTTTAATATTTTTTTCTAAGTAAATTCTTAAATTCTACTCTCATCACTCATAATTTTCCTGGGGTGGTTTGTAAATTTGTTATTTTAGATATCCTTTGCTTTTTCAAAAATTTTTTTCTTACTTAGACAAGCTCATGTTGTACAACGTAAAGCTTTTGTAGTCTGAATCATTGTAGCAGTTAAGAGGATTAAAAATATATTTACAATATGTAATATGTAAAAAGGTTTCAGGACTTTAAGGTAGAGCTTTGCTTTAAAAATAAGACAAGACATATCAAAGACATTTTATAAATATTTATTTTTAAGGATGTTTTCTCAAAAAAGTATTTTAATAAAAGTATTTCTTTTATTAAAAATATTTAAGGAAAGTTTATAGACAGGAGAAAATGTTTCCTGACTTCCAGCTTAATTGTTACAAAGGCCACTTATGCCTGTAAGCTTAGATTGCAGTTTTCTTTGTAGAACTATTATGATTTTTTTTTTCTTCATGCAAAATTCACTTATTTATCATGAGCGGCCTCTAGTGTGTATTCAGTTTGCTCCTGCTTGGCTGTACATTAGTTCGTTATTAGTGACTGGAGAGCAGTTCCATGTGTTCGGAACAAGAAAAACAACTGCAGTTTCTGTCATCTTAGCAATTTTATCAGTCAGTGAGAAGAACATTTTTGCATAATAGTGTGGTCTTAGGATTCCTGTTAGCAGTAATAGGGCTTTCACAGTGAATTTCCTCCAAGTGGCAGTGGCTCTCCAAAGCTTGTTTCTGATGTGGGAGCAAGAGTGAGTTGTCCTTATCATGCTAATATTCTCCATGGTTTTAGCAGATTGCTTTCAGGCAAGGGTGCAAGTTGCCATGATTTAGCAAAACAAGAGACTTGAGGCAAATCATAGGGCCGAAGTCTGAACTAAACTCTTCTTACTTGTCTTATTTCACATGAACTGTATTCAGGCAATTTTTAATGCAGTCAGAATTACAAATATAAATCATACAAAGGCAAGATAGTTTAAGTTAGCCAAATTGATATTAGTTAATATTCATCTTTTTTACCTTTATTCTTGTTTTGAAAAAAAGACTTGTCTTCCACTATTACCTCTGCTCCCTCTCCTTATAGAAGTAATATAAGTTCATTGTAATGAATTTGGAAAATACAGGAAAACACAAAGAAGAAGATAACCTGAAATCCTACTTTTATGAATGACTCTATTAATATTTTTACAAAAAATATGAATAACTCTATTAATATTTTTACAAAATTTTTAACTGAGTGTATGTATTTACATGTAATAAAATAGGGATTTTATGTATATATTGTTTCACATCATGCCCATTTTCATAATAATATATTAAGAACATATAACCATGTCACTATAAACAGTTACATTTTTAACACTATTCTATATATATCAGAAATGCACACAGTTTATAATTTTTTCTAAATAAAATTTGATGAACAATATAAATAAAACTTTGAGTTTCTGACACTTAGGGTAATTTCCTAGGAATAAAAGACCTGGGTCAAAGTAATGTTTCAAAAACAAACTTGAATTCAGTTTGATAGCTTCATTTTCAGAGTGTTTGTGCTCCTCTGCTGTTTCACAAACCAAGTGAAAAAACTTACATTTCTCTGTACTCTTGCCAGTGTTATTAACCTGGTGTTTTTTTTTTTTTTTTTTTTTGTGTGTGTGTGTGTGTGTGTGTGTGTTGCAGAGCCTCCAACCCAGGCCTCCCTGATGCTCAGCATGTGCTGAACCACTGAGTTACATCCCCAGCCCAAACCTGGTTTTTATTGATTTGTCATATGAGAAATTTATATCATATGAGAAATTATGTTCTTTTAGATTATGCAGCCAAGCTGTGTGACAGACCTTACTGTAGGCATTTGAGATACCATAGGTAACATAATGCCTGACTTCATAGAGATAAGTAAATTAAAATGTGATGTGTGTTGCTAGTAAACAGGAAGAAACTGAAGCTGGAGAAGGGGTAACATGTTTGTGGTAAGTCAGCAGCAATCAAAGGGAGGGGCCCTTACTGAGGAAGTGACCTGAGTTAAAACCACAGAGGTGCAGAGTGAGCCACCTGAGAGCCAGTGATGGGCAAGGTGGTATCAGCTTTTGCCACATAGCTGACCACCCCAAAGCATAGTGGCTTTAAACAATGACATTTATTTTCTCACAAGTCCAAAGGGTCAGCAAAGCAGATCTTCTGGGCTCATTCATCTGTCATTCAAGTAATTGATAAAGGAATACTTTATCAATCCCAGAGGTTCCCAGAACCTCTTCCTCAATCCTGTGCTTTATCAATACCTGTGTACATGACCCTTCTGAGAAAAACGTGTGGATTTTACACCAAATAATTCTGCGGGTCACTTCAAGCCCCCAGCTAGGTGTCCTACAACTAATTCAAATTAATTAATATTCAGTGTCCGGAATGAGCATTGACCCCACAGGTTAAGGGGTTGGTCCCACAAAACTGTCCCTTTCCTTAGAAAATCAGAATTAATGGGTTCCCAGGTAACTCACCATTCTGTCTGTTATGGTTTGTATGAGGTGTCCCCTAAAAGCTCATGTGTGACACAATGCAGGAAAGTTCAGAGGTGAAATGACTGGGTTATGGGGTAGGGTATGGCTAGAGGAGGTGGGTCATTGGGGGTGTGCCTTTGGCATATATCTTTTGTCTGTGGTGAGGGGGTCTGCTTCCTGGTGCCATGTTCCCAGCCACTTTCATCTACCCCACTTTTCCATCATGATGTTCTGCCTTATCTCAGGCCCTGAAGAAGGCAGCTGGCTGCCTGTGGACTGAGAACACTGAAACTGTGAGCCCCCCAAAACATTTTCTCCTCTCAAATTGTTTTTATCAGGTATTTTTGTTATTTATCCAACAACAACAACAAAATGCTGACTAAATCATGACTGCTTCAGCTCCAAATTGGGGGTTCACAGAACCTCTTCCTCATGTTTCACAACTTGTTGTAACAGCTCACAGAACTGGGGACAGGAAGGTTGCTAGGACAGGAGCTTCTGTCCCCCATGGATTGGGGATATATCGCCTTTCTGGCATGTGAATGTGTGCACCAACCTGGAAGCTCTTTGAACTCCATCATTTAGGAATCTTTATGGAAGTTCTATTATGTAGAAATGACTGATCAAGTCACTGTTCATTGCCAATTAACTCAGTCCCCAGCCCAACTCCCTTCATTTGGGCAAGGGATGGGGGCTGAAAGTTCCAATACTCTAATCATGCTTTGGTCTTTCTGGGATTAGCCTGCAACCTGGAGCTATTCTAGGAACCCTGAGCTACTAGTCATTGCATCAGCAAAAGGACACTGATCGGTGAAGACTCCAATGGTCTTAGAAGTTCTTATGTCAGAAGCCAAGGGATAAAGACATATATTTTCCTTATAGTATCACGGTATCACAGTTGTGCTGATGTAATTAGCATGTGGATGCGACTTTCTTACAAGTTTGGAGGTTAGCCAATAATAAGGTGAGCAGCTGACTCTTCTCTTTCCTTCTCTGTCCTTTAGGCTTGCCCAGTACTGCTCTCAGAACAACAGTGAGAGTTCTCAGAGACCAAAGGGAAGGCTACAGCTTCTTTAAGGTTCATAACTGACACACTGTCATTTCATTTGCATTTTGTTGGTCAAAGCAAATGACCAGGTTGATCCAAATTCCATCATGGGGAAACCGACTCTGATCAGCACCTTCTGATAGAAGAATCAGTGAAGTTATATCATAAAGGGGTTTATTGGAGAAGGAGAAAAAATTACAGTTAATTTTCCAAATTATCATGAAGAGAATAAGGTAAAGATTTCAGGAGGGAGAGTGGTTTAGAAGAGTATGTGATCGTGAAGGGATTCATTGTTAATGGTAATGATTTACTGTGAAACGGGAAGCCACTGTGGGGATTTGAGCAGTGGAGTGGTAGTAGCTCTCTTCTTAGGGCTGTGACATGGTGGATGGTAAGAAAGAGCCAAATGGGGAGTATATTTTGAAAGAAGAAGCTGTGTAATGTGCAGACAAGTCAATTATGGTGCCAAAAGAAAGAGTCAAGGATGACTCCAAGGATTTTGGACTAAGCAACTGGAAAAAAAATTGTTTTAGGTAAGATTGATAAGACTGTAAAATGAGCAATT
The DNA here is from genome assembly GCF_048772815.1 of Callospermophilus lateralis. Taxonomy (NCBI): domain Eukaryota; kingdom Metazoa; phylum Chordata; class Mammalia; order Rodentia; family Sciuridae; genus Callospermophilus; species Callospermophilus lateralis. The sequence goes on along the minus strand of NW_027516368.1, from coordinate 3,161,594 downwards.
TCTTTGGGGGAAAGAGAAGAGATTCAGTAAAGTATGCATAGAGTTTCAGTTATTTATCCACAAAACTTTGAATGGGCCACTTGAGTTGGATACTTGAGTCTGAGCGGAGAGAAGCTGCAGAATTCGTAGTCATTAGCATGTAAAGGCCCTTAAGTCCATAAGAGTTGGTAAGATACCTAGAAACTGCAGAAATCAGAGCAGCAAAGTCCAGGGACTGAGCTGTGGGAATTCAAGTGTTAACAAGTCTGAGATCATTGAAGACTAACAAGGAGACAACAGGAATAACCATTGAACTAGAGGAAGCCAAGAAACTGTGGTCCTCATCCTTAAGTCACATGAAAAATGAGAAGGAATAGAAAGTGTCCATTGGTGTCCAGTGGTGCTTCTGTTGAACAAAGTAGCATGGGAAAACTGAACATCAGATTAGTAATCTGAAAGTCTTTGGAGGTTGGAAATTGTGTGTGTGTGTGTGTGTGTGTGTGTGTGTGTGTGTGTGTTTGTGTTTATAATGATTTTAGATTATTTATATACTAAGATATTTAAATTTGGATGTCTTTGGTGTCATGTCTATTTTCTACATTATATTTTCTATTTGATTTTATTTCCATTTGAAACATCAACTCTATTTGAATGAGTACCCTCACACTTTGTATTTTGGATTTAAGTTATTTCCCAAGTAGTCCTTTTATTTTTGTTAGTGATATTGATCATCTAATGATTCTATGGTTTTCAGCAAGATACACATAAGCCTTTGTCATCTGATTGCATTCTTTGGGATTCCTGTAATAGAGAGATCTTCATGGGGAGAACTGGGAGGCTTTAGTGTCCGTCTTTTAGGAATATAGTTTACACGGCCGTGTGCAATGGTTGGAAGCATTAAGATAATTTTCTATCCTTGCCAGTGTCTGTTTTTAAGTATTTACTATATATTTAGCATATTACTTAAGAAATATTTTCCTCAACATTTTCTTAAGTAAAACTTTAGCTCTTGCCATGGGGGAAACTGTGGAAGTAAAAGCAGGATTGAGATTAAAAACACCATATGACAGCAGAAGCTGTAGCCAGACAGCTTATTGCACTTGGCAATAGGAAGCTCAGGAGGAGCAGACAACCTATTAGTGACCCTAATGGTGTTTATCGCTGGCTGTATTTATTGAATTCTGTATATTACGTCTCAGCTGAATCAGAGAGAGAAGCATAAAGCAAATAAATTACACAAAGTGATTCACTATCAGTGAGCTCTCTTTTTATATTTGTTAAGGTGAAGAATTGGCATTAACCTCTGTATGTTCTTTTGGGTTCTTTCCTGTTGTAAATAAGAGGAGACATTCCATTCTGCAGTGCATTGGGCTGCTCAGCTATTCATGGCACTTCCTGGCACTTCCTGCTGCTGACCACCACCACTTCCTTCTAGGAAATAAGCCCATGCTTTGCTTTCCATTCCTATAGCCACTCTCATTCCCCTCCCCACCCCTTCTGTCTCTTTTGGAAAACAAATAATTTCTTCAAAGAGCAGAAGGGAAAGGTGACCTAATACAACTTTGACTGAATATAGTATACAAAGGCCTGCTCTGAAGGGTGCCCGAGACGTCATTCTCTCATCCTTTAAAGATCATAACACACGAGGGTACAAGTGACTGGATGATAAAATCTTAGTCTGTTTGGGCTGCTGTAACAAAATAATGTAAATGAAACTGCAGACAAACAGCATTATTTTTTCTCTTAGTTCTGGATGCCCAGAAGGACAAGAACAACATTCCAGCAGATTCCGTATCTGGAGAGGGATGTTTTCCTGGAGCACACATGGTGCCTCTTGTGTGCTCATGTTGTAGAAGCACAAAGCAAGCTTTGGGCCTCCCCCCAAACCCCTACCTCTGTTTCTAGGGGATTACTGGGAGTTGCCCTTATGGCCTAATCACTTCTTAAAACCCTACCTCTGAGTGCCATCCTGTTGGGGATTGATTTCTACCATATGCAATCTGGAAGGACATAATCAGATGGCTGGTCTAAGAACTTAAGAAAGTGCCTTCCTGCCATCCTGTGACACTCCATGCATAGGATTTCCTGGACTGCCTTTGTTTTCTTTCTGTTCTTCCCATTGTTGTTTAAACCTCTGACCTTCTTCCCATGACTTCATGTATCGATTTTAACTTTCCATGCAGTACCAATTTAGGATGCATCTTTCCTTTCTTCTTCCTGTACTTGTTCCCCAATCCTGGCTCTTGTCTCTTGTGCCTCTACAGCTTTCTGTAGAGTATTGTGTTTGTAATGCTCACCTGTGTTTACTCTTAGACTTCACACCTTTAAGGACTGTGATAAGTCTTATATTCATATAACATGCTAAATGAATATCTGATAAGTTGAACTGAGTATTCTGTATATGGAGGATTCACCAGTTTTTGAGCAAGGCACACTGAAGCCTTTGTCATCTGAATGCATTCTTTGGGATTCCTATAATGTGTGGTCTTAGCTCTGACTTTCTAGCTCTCTTTCTGCATTTACAACTTTTGCTATTACTGGGCACCCCAACAGTGATTATTATCACCTCCAATTCCAACTGTCTAAAATCTAGTTTTTCTAACTTTGTTTTAACTAGGATTAAATCAAATTTATATAAGACATAAGGATTGAGGTGTGGCTCGGTGGTAGAACACTTGTCTAGCATGCCTGATACCCTGGGTTTAGTCCCTAACCCTGAAAAATAAAAATTAAGTATTGGCTTCAGTCTTTTAAAATTAAGATTGTGTAATGATTCTAGACAATTTTGAAAAGATAATTAGAAAGGTTGACTAAACCAGCTTATAGAATGACACTCTTAGAGCAGTCGATGGTGGTGATTTGTTAGAAGTGTTTTGCATTAAAATTTTCCCTTGTCACGTGTTTACAGGGACAGCAAAAGCCTTAAGTCAGTGGTGACCTGCTGTATCTTACAACTCAATTTTTGAACAAAACTCATTCCCATTCAAAAATTTGGTAGTAGGTCTTTTAAGAATATCATCTTGAAGGAATATTGAAAGAGAATAAAATCACTACAGTCTATATGCTTAAGTGTAATTTATATTCTAAATTTTGTTTTCTAGAAACACTTTGTATGATTTATCTGATTTAGTAGAAAAAACTTTTTCTTTTCATGCAAACTTATTTTAGGTCATAACACATTTTTCAACTCGGAGAATACTTGTGAGGTTGCATGCAAAATATAAGAATTTATTTTAATGGATTGGCTTTTTATATCTGTATATTATATAATTTCATATGCATACCATCTTTATACCATCCTTGTTTATAATGCAAATATTCCTGAGGTTCTCCTGACTTATTTATTTTACTCTTTTAAAATGTTTTATTGGTGCATATTAATTATACAGAATAGTGGGTTTTATTGTGGCATATTAATGTGTTCCCATAACAGCTTCATTCCCCAGTACCTACCTCCTCTCTCTTTCGCTCATCCCTGCCCATCTACTTCTTACTTGTGACTCTTATAATAAAAGTCCCTTTTGTTACTATTTCATGTCTACCTTCCACATATGAAAGAAAACATACGACCACTGTCTTTCTGAGTCTGGCTTATTTTATATAACCTGATTATTTCCAGTTCTATCCATTTTCCTACAAATGAGATGATCATTCATTACAGCTGAACAAAAGTTTATTGGGTATATATACCCCATTTTCTTTATCCATTCGACCTGTGATAAACACTAGGCTGGTTCCACAATTTGGCTCTTGGGACTCACCTTGTTGTAAACATGGGTATGTATGTGTTGCTGTAGTAGGCTGACTTTAATTCGTGTGGACCTTTACTGAGGAGTGGATATAGCTGGGTCATATGTGGTTTCATTCTGTCTTTTGAGGAAAGATCCTTACTGATCTCCATAGTGGTTTTGCTAATTTACAGTTCCACCAAAAATGTATAAATGTTTCTTTTTCCCCACATCCTCTCCAGCATTTATTCTTATTTGTAGTCTTGATTTATTTTTCTCTTTCTAGAGCAAAGAAGATATCACAGTTTGAACAAAGAGTTGATGATATATTAATAAAATTGCTTTTATTTCACAACTGTTTTTCCTTGAGTTTTGCTATCAAACTATTTTTTTTTTCTTCTTTGTATCTCATCCATCCTTGGTTCTACCTACATAGGTCATTCGTTAAACATGTAAAGTGATTTTCTGGAATGGGAATAATCTCATTCCCAGAAAATGCAGGTCATTTAGGTAGAATTGTCTGAACATTGTCATCCTGAGCTTTAAAAGTCACAGGTGCATGCAGAACTTCTTTTCTTTTTTTTTTTTTCCTTAAATATTTTTTTAAAAATTTTTGATTCTTTTTTTTTATTATTAGTTTTTCAAAATATTACAAAGCTCTTGACATATCATATTTCATACATTTGATTGAAGCAGATTATGAACTCCCATTTGTACCCCGTAGACATATTGCAGATTCACATCGGTTTCACATCCAGCTATGCTTTCTCATTCATTGTGCCCTGAACAAATTTCTTTTTTTTGTTGGTTATTCAAAACATTACAAAGCTCATGACATATCATCTTTCATACATTTGATTCAAGTGAGTTATGAACTTCCATTTTTACCCCAATTTCAAATTGCAAAATCACATCAGTTACACATTCTCAATTTTTACATAATGCCATATTAGTGACTGTTGTATTCTGCTGCCTTTCCTATCCCCTACTATCCCTCCTCCCCTCCCCTCCCATCTTCCCTCTCTGCCTCATCTTTTGTTGTTCAGTTCTCTCCCTTGTCCCTCCACCTTTTCCCCTCAAACCTCTTATATGTGATTTCGTATAACGTTGAGGGTTTCCTTCTGTTTCCATGCAATTTCCCTTCTCTCTCCCTTTCCCTCTGAATAAATTTCTAATAAGGAGGGAATGAAGTACATCAGTAACTTCATCACAATTGTGCCTAAAAATCTAGAAATTTGGGGCAGGGAGCAGGGTCAATTGCCATATTAATCAATGTTCCCAAGCAAATTAAGATAAATTTAAGATAAGTTTGTTTTCTAGAAGTCAATAAGTTTATTTTATCTACATCATTTTTCATTAAAAAAACAACCTGTTTTTGCTTGGTCTGGTCTGGGTTCCTCTCTTCTTTTTGTCTCTAAGCTGTGTCTAAATCATTTTATCATGACCCTTAACTTTCAGGACATCCAAATGCCACTGTTTCTCAAACATATACTTCCACCGCTGCCCTCTCCACCTGTTCTTCATTTGCACCAAGATTCCTGGAATATAATCGGCACCCCAGTTCAGAAACTCTATCTCCTTTATTTGTATCTTATCCCTGCTGCTCAGAAGAGAAGGTGTGGGAGTTGTCATTGAGAGTATCTCTTGAATAAATGTCTAAGAGCCTTGTCTAACCTAACACAACCACTAAACAAACAAACAACTTGATTTTGTTCCACCTGCTTTTCTCTCTGCCTCCCACTTTCCTTTGTAGGTGACATAAACAAACATCATCTACAAGTTGCTCAAAGCAAAGCCTTGGACTCATTCTCTCTTTTTCCCATCTCCTCAGTCATGAGCCTAGTGTGATCCCAGTCCAAGCCATCTTCTTATCTCACCTGGAACCCTGCCGAGTCTTCCTAATGGATAACATTCTGCAAAAAGCAACCCAGTCTTTTTAACTCCAAAGTCAGTCTCTGCCACTCCCCAAATCAGAACCCTCTAACAGCTTGCCTGCATATTTGTAGTAAAAGCCACTCTCCTGCTGTGTCTCACAGCCCCATCTCCAGCCTGGAGGCCAATCCTCTCTCCCTCACTCAACTCCAGTCTCACCGTCCTTTAGTTCCTGCCATAACCCTATGTACTTACTGTTTCCTCTTCCTCAAATTCTAGTCCTCCTCTCCTTCAGTGTATCTTGCACACTGCAGCATTTTAATGTCAGCGTCGATACTGATTCCCTCGTTTCTAAGAACAAGGTGTAAAATAGTATGGTACGTTCCCCTCCCAACACAGCATTCTATGGCACGTCACCCTGTTTTATTTTCTTCATTGCAGTCATTGCTGGTTTTTTTTAAATCATTTTGTGAAATCATTGTCTGTCTTCCCCTCACTAAAAGTTAAACTTCATGAGAGCAGCAGCATTGCCTGTCTAGTTCTCTTCTGTATCATGAACAATTACAGTGGCTACTGAACAGAGTAAGCACTGAGCACATATTTACTGAATGAAAGAACTCCTCAAACATATTACTGCACCAAATTGACTGCTCAGGCTCTGGATCACTTTTCCTGAGTTAAAAGCCAAAAGGTTTCCAAAGGGATTGAGTCAGATGGCAAGCACTAACATGAGATCATCAGGAAAGAAGGTTTCGCTTACGGTTTGGCCTTGTGGCCTTCATGTTTGAATTGCATCATTAAGAAAGAAAGCGTAAGCTGCTTTCTCCCAGGAAGAAACAGGAATAGTGGGCATCATGGCAGAATAGAAAGTTGAGATGGAGAATGTATGGTGGCATGGCTGGGACACTAAGTTGGACCAAAATTTAGAGGATCTAGAAGCAGTTGAACCTAGGATGGAATCAGATACAAAACCTGACATGAATCTAGGATGGTCACTTTTGCCGTGGGAGATTTCCTCTCTGTCTCACAATATGAGTAGCTGAGATGTCCTTTACAACAAAAGTCTTAGACACCCTGTTCATCATGGAGATACAGTTCTGTTGTGTCCAAAGTGTTTTTCCTTAAATTCAGGAATTGTTCAGATGGGGGAGCCCACCAGCAGGTGATAGGCTCTGAACTCCAACCCATAATAAAACCAAATGTTTCATATTCTTAGATTCATTTCAGTCATCCATAGCTCAAGAGCTATACCCTGGAATGGGCCATTTATCTGATGTTCCAAAATCTACAACTTTGGTGTTCTGAGCCCCACCTTGTTTTATAGGCCTCTGAAAGCAGCAATTGCATCTTGAAAATATTCATTTTATCTCCACCAGATGTGGACTTTAATTTCTCTGAATTTTCAAAGTATGTTTTGAGTATCTAAGGAACTTGTAGCCTTGAGTTGTTAATATTTTCTATAATTGCCTTAGCACCCTTTTCCTAACTGAATCATAATTCCTTAAAAGCAGAAATTAGATCTTAATCATTTTTATACCTGCTAAAACACAATCACATGCCTTAGACGTGAATGGACCAGTGTAAAATTTGGAAAGAGGGAGCTGGGTTAAAATACTTGTTCTGCTACTTAGTAGGTGTGTGACCTGATGACTTACTTCTCTAAGCCCACATTTTCTCATCTCTGAAATTTAAACGGTGAAAAAGAAACTAATAACCATGTTGTAGACTGTGGAAAGAATTAAGATCCTGCACACATAGTGCTAGTACAGAGTAAAGATAGTAGATGCCATCATGAGGACTCTCAGGGATGCCCAAATGAAAATCCCAAGAGATCCAAGAGTGTCTCATCCTAAGTGACTGTCTGAGATTCCACTACTGATGGCATCCTAAAATATTGACTCTCATGGAGCCAATGAATACTCGTCATACCAAAAGTTCAGCTGTGAATTCAGGCCTATATCCTTAATTAAGAAAAAGTTAACAGTGGAAAATCATTTCTGAGTCTTATAAATAGGAAATTGGATTTCCTAATGGGTAATTTAAAATACTTTGGGAGCTTAAATACACCTGGAGCACTCAAGCTATAAGTTGGTGACTCAGAGAACAAGGCACAGAATCCTGAGCTACACAGCAGCAAATGGCCACTTAAGCTCTTAAAGAGCAAATTGCAGAAAATAAATTAATTCATTTAAATATTCATGAGGCTCTGAGTGGGGAGTGTGCTGGAATGATGCTGAATGATTTCCTTTGTTATGGTGTTCACAAGTATTCATAATACCTCACTCTGTGCCTTATACCTTGGCATACAACAAATTTCAGAATCTTTTGCCTTTTAAAATACTTTTTAAAGTAACTTAGATTATAAAACAGGATATTCCAGTCAAAGTACATATTTTACTCATTGAGTTGGAAAAGTGGACAGTAAGTTTATCATAGTTGGAACCCCGAGGGAATGGAAAGTGGTTCTGATTATGTTGTTAGAAAAAGGCTTTGCAGAGGCTGGCAGAGACTTGCAGAAACTTCTTAAAAGTTAAAAACTTGCCAACTTTTTGCCTAAAATACGTGCAGAGATTCAGCCACCTTCTCGGATAACGTGTGGCACAGCAGTCTCAGTTCTAAGAGTCCGTATACTCATTCATAGACTTTGGGTGTATTTAGAATATTTATCAGAATTATTGCTCAATTATTTCCAGCTCCCATCAGATCTCTTAATTTTCACTATGGGAAACACAGACACTAAAATCCTGGTATTTTATGTCCTTGCATACTTAAAAACAAGTTTTATGGCTACATAATTGAATAAATAAAAGGAAAAGGGGCTGGGGAGGAGAAGGAGACAGCACCAGCAGCAGGAAACTTGCAACAAAAGGGCGTTAAGACTCAAAGCTGCACCCTATTGCATTTAGCATTTCTGGAAGGAGAGGGATGGAAAGAATATGCTGTTTGCCCTGCACCCCCTGAGTGGCACGGTGGCTTTCTTTCATGGAAGCATTTCATTTCAAAGCCTAGGCAGTGAAGGAGAATTTGGCCGCAGAGCAAGAGCTGGAACTGAGGAGACCTGAACTATGGACAGGGTGAGGCTTGGAAAAGGACTTGGCAGCCCTGCCTGAGGGCAAAAGCAATCAAAAGACTAGCCAAGGTCTGTCAGTGAGATGGGCAGGGATATGAAACTGATATTCTAAACATGGAAAAATATTAAATCCATTCTAAGTCAGTTATGATGCCTGTGTATTTCTGTGAGTTTCTGTTATTACAGTAATTTCTATTTTGACTTTGGGCTATGAATAGGATCCAGTCAGGTAGGTTTTCTTGCTTGTGAGTTTGGAAAAACACATAATTGTTCACACAGGGTTTAAATAATGTGTAATTTATGTATAAATGTATACATCTCTTTAACTGAATATTTTCTTTGATCCCAAAGACTCATGATTGATAAGCTCATTTTTTTTTCCTTTGGGGAAACAATGATATGTCATAGTTACAGTCTTTGAAGAGAAATCTTGGAGCAATAATAGGAAGAGAAACACATTTGAGGACCAGTGGCACTCGCTGGAGGGTGTCATGACAGGTCAAGAGAGACCCTTATTCAGAGGAGTGGAGACTCTGGAGGTATGGGTGAGATCCCTTCTCCAGGACCATGTTTACAGGCAAAGGGGAGCCCTTCAAACAGAAGTAAATGGTCACCTTTGTATTTTAACAAAGAAGACTCGAACCATCGTATGGGCTAGAGATACAGTAAATAGAATTGTTTTGTTTTTCTTTTTTCTTTTTTTCAAAGTCAGACCATATAGGAAACTAAAACCTCATTTTAGGTATCTGAATAAACAATCAACGGAAGCTTTTCTCATTATAAAGGATAATATCTGTTGAGCACATGCTTTTAAAATGGAGGTTATACTAAATGTCATTTTTTTTAATATGTACTATTCATCTTTGAAATTACAAGTTCACCTTCCATGACTTCTTATTTCTGAAGAACGTTCTCTTCTTTAGGATTTTGATTTGCAGGACTGCTTGGCTCTTCTCAACAAACTAGAAATTGGAAGTGTCTGCTCCTTGTGAAATGTGTCAGGTCTTTATGTTGATAATTCATTCTGTCATGTTGGTCTGACCAAACCTGATGACCCAAAAGTTTTCATTTTAAGACTGATCACCTTTGTTTAAAAAGTGATATACTATATGTACTATAGTATACTATAATGTACTACAAATAATAGTACATTGTTCATTAGAAAATCATCCCAATTACATACCCATCAATTACTCTCCTACTCTGAAGCATTTCATACTACCTGATGCTGTTGAGGGAAGGATTATTTTGACAGGTAGAATTCAAATATGACCTACTCAAAACGAATAGGCGAATGTGCTCTTATATAGGTACTAACTATTGATGCTTCTCTAAGGGTATATTGTTTAGTCAGCTTTTCAATGTTATGACCAAAGACCTGACCAGAAAACTTACAGGGGAAAAAGTTTATTTTGGCTCAGAGTTTCAAAGAATCAACTCATGATCAAATGAGTGCATAACTCTGGGTCTGAGGCAAAACATCTTGGTGAAAGGGTATGGTAGAGGAAAGTTGCTTAGCTCCTGGTAGCCAGGAAGCAGAGAGAGAGAGAGCGAGCTCCTTCACCTGGGCCAAAATATAAACCACAAAGGCACAACCCCAGTGACCTACTTCCTTCAGCCACCCCTACTTGCCTATGGTCACCATCCTGTTAATCCATATTAGTGGATTTTCCCACTGATTAGGTTACTGCTCTCATAATCTAATCGCTTCACCTTGGAACATTCTTGCATTTTTTCACACACGAGCTTTTGGGAGATACCACATATCCAGACCATAATAGCACTAATCCTATAATAAATTGAAAATCAGAATCTTCAAGAACTTTTAGTATGAAATACTCCATTACTACATTTTTAGTGATTAACTTGATGCTTAATAGCTCTTTGAGATGTTTTTCTAATCAATGCACATGAGCTATCATCAAAACTAGAATTCCTAATTCGGAGCCAAAACAGTTGGAGACCAACCAAATCAGAACCTTTAATAAGGTTTATAAAGGAAAACCATCAATCATTTATTCTCCCTCCCAAGCTCTGCATACATTATTAAAAATTTTTATCAAAATTTTTATTCTAAAAAGCCTTTTAAGAAATTTGAATTTAAGAAATATTAGCGTGTAGTATTATCTAATCAAAACTTGATTTGTAAGGGTGAATCAGCTAATATATTCATGATTCTACTCCTGTTAACAATTCTGAAATTAGCTGATAATTACTTTAGAATTAGAGGCTCTAATTTGTACATTGGTAATATGTTTCCAATCACCAGCCAATGTAATAACAATAATAAATTATACTTCTCTCTTCTTTGAGATGATGCTGAGTCATAATCAGATCAGCTGAAGTAGGATATTTTCACTAGAGCTGAATGTAAAATTTTCCCTGAATATTAAAATCTTGTAATGTTTCTGAAGATTTGAGGCCTTGTTTAGCACTGTGCTAGACAAGACCTGTCAGTAGTTTTTGGTGGTTTTTATTTCAGTTCAAGTTTATGACGAGAAATTCTTGTCGGCTTTATTTTCTCTGTCAGCAAAATTCCGAAGTACAGTACCAAACAAAAATGCTTTGTAAACCATTTGAAAGCCCAAAACTTGGCCATGTAACTTTACCCACATTCACCCTGAGCATCCTCCTAGTTAACTACCAGAGGCTTCAAACCAAGACTCCATTGCCCCCAGCTACTCCTAAGGTTGTGTTTTCAGTCTACAGAATAAAAGTAAATTAATTACCTCACAAATAATTTTAAACATTTCCTTAATTTGCAGAACGCTTTGCTCAACAAAATTTAGCTAGAACCTTAAAGCATAAAGGAAGGTAGATAATTTTTTTTTTGCTTAAAGTAAGTATAATACAAACGCTGTCACCAGGACTTTCCACCATTACCAAAATAAATTCATACTGCTGCATAGCCATATCAGCTCCACTTACGGCCTTTACCTTATATTTCCTACAAGAAATATTGGTAATAAATACTAAGTGAATACCATGTGCTACCTTATGTCAGATTCTGAGTGCTTTCTGTGAACTGTCTCGTGTAATAGGACATCGTTAAGTACTGCTTCACAGGAGGGGGCAACTGAGAGATAGAAATACTACCTTTGTTGCACGGGTTCACAAAGCCTAGGAGTAGTAGATGTCAGATTTTTTTCTGGCTGCCTGACTCCAAAGCCCATGTACTTACCATTAATCTATCACCTTCTATCTAAGGCAAAAGAAACAGAATAAAACCAAACCAAAACCTTTAATAGGATTTAGGAAAACAGATCTGCTGTGGGGAGACTGACATGCTTGAGGTTAATTTTGCAGAGATTAGTTGCCTGATGCTGTTCTGATAGGCCCACAGGTGAGGGGTTTGTTCTCAATTTTGGCCACACACTACAATTACCTGGGGGTCTATAAAAAGAACTGTTGCCTTCATGTCCTGTGCAAAGGGTGGATGTACTTGACCTCAGTACAACCTTAGCCTCAATGCTGGGTTCTTTTTAAAACTCCTCCAGTGCTTGCTGAGTAGCCAAGGCTGAGAAGCACTGCGGTGAAAGCTTTCTGCTTGTTCACTGATCTGCTCACACTGGGCGGAGGTGAAAGAGGCAGATGAAACAGGCCACCAAAGTGAAATCATCCCAAGTTCTCCTGTAAAGGAATTCTTCAATAATATCTTCATATCATTCCCCAGAGCCAAATAATTCTCTCAGAATGTTCAAATGGGTCTTTAAAATAACAGTCTAGGGGTTCTTGTTCCTTGTACAAGTGGTAAGGACCCCTGACCTGACACCTTGTTTGTTATATGAACAGCAGTAAAATCTCAAAGTTTGACAAAGCACTGTTTTGGATGGTAGAACCCAGGACTGGAGATGGGCAGCTTCTGTAGAAAGGGAACATCTGATGTGTTAATGAGCTGACGTGGTTAAAGAAGCCTGTTCCTGGGTGAAGGATGATTTTTTTTCAGCACCAGTGTGAAATGAACTCTGAAGGGTAAGCTGATTGGGGTAGCTGGACGCATTCTCCATTGTTTTCGGAGTTGACACAAGATGCTACAGTCTCATATTAAAAAAAAAAATAAAGACTATAATAATTGCCAGAATTTCAGACATAATCTTTTTCTAGTATGTACAAAATCTGCCATCTAAAAATACTAGTAAATATGATGAGTTTTGGGCTAATAGAGTCATTGGCTCTCTCCATTACTTCAAGTGATTAAAAACTGACTTTATTAAGCTTAGCAAGAATTTAAAAGAAAAAATATCTTAAGAGCTAATATTGCCTATTGCCCATGTCATACCCATGGAAAAGATTTTGCAGCTGCTGCTGACTTTGCCTGTGGTGCTCGATTAGCCCCAGATAGGTCACAATGAAAAAGATCCTCTTCACTGAGGTCATCCCTGAAAACTAGAGAGAAAGAACCTCTGTGCAGCCGGCTCCTTCACAGTCCTCTTTTTCAGTTTCTTTGTAGAAATGATGCTATTTTCAAATTAATTTGTTTCTTTGTTGATTTTTGTGTCTCCTCCCTTAACCAACTGGCAGGATGGCTGAGCTCTTGCCTACCTTGTTCATGGCTCTGTCCTTCCTGTGCATCTGGCACATAGTAAGACCCCCATGACTCCATTTTAAATGAACCTATAAGTGAACAGGTGCATTTGGTTGCTTCAGATTTCTACGTTATGTTCTTATTGGGAGTCCCATGATGGATTCCAATGCTTAGATGATTTATGCTTGGCCTAGATGCTTAGTGTTCTGAATGCTGTACTAGCAAGTTACTGATAGTCGTGGCTCATTCAAAAATATTATGGGGTTTATTTCTATGATTGGGTTTGTTTTAGAATTTTATGGGTCAATGTTTTCACTAACTAGGGCCTCTATCTCTTCGAAACACTTATTAACTTTGCTGATACTTAGCACTTTGTTTCCCTTATTAGGACTGATAATTTGAAATTAGAAACTGTTGTACAGAGCAGTTACTAGTTATCCTGTGTATAGTTTAGGACCCATACTTTATGGACCAAATAAGTGATAAGATATACAAGTGGCCATGAATTATGTGACTTAAGCCTGCAGGGAGAATATACTCTTGGATCGCAGGTGTTGTAGCTGCAGCACCCAATTGTGTTACACGTGCGCATCTCTACACAATTGGCACCTTTAAACGTGCCCTTCTGAAAACTCTAGGAGATAATACTAGTGTATAAAAGTTTGGGTTTGGGGTACCTTCTTTGGGTCTTCACTCTAGCGGAGACGCCCTGCACCTGTAAGACCCGCGAGCTTCCACCGTTACCCCCCAGGCCCAGCCGCCTCCGGGGAGGGGTGGCGGTAAGGGCTCTGGTGCGAGTGCAGGCCCCGGCTCGTCGGAGGTGAGTCTTGCCCTGCGCTAGAAAGGGCTGCACAGCCAGGGCCTTGTCTTCTGGGGAGACGGAGCAGCGCGGCAGGTGGTTTCTTCCAGGATGCGCCGGGCGCGGGGAGGAAAGGGTGGCGCAGGGCCGGAGGGCAGGTGCAGGCGCCCGCGGGAGATCAAAGCGAGCGGGGCCGCGGAGGAGGCGGGGAAGCTGCTTTGCTGGTGAGCAGGAATACCTTGCTTCGCGTCCAGCAGGGTCGGCCTCTGTGCAGAGGTGGGGCGTAGAGGGCTGTGCAGAAGCACTGAGCAAGACCAGCGCGGAGCCGCGAAGGCGAAGCCGCGCGGGAGGCTCGGTGCTCCCTGTAGGAGGCTTCATGCCAGGCGCCTCTGCCGAGCGCCCAGCGGTCGATAGGAGCAGCGCTCCGAGGCAACCCGGTGTTCGAGGCGCCTGCCCGCTGCTTCCTCCCTCCCATCTTTCCCATGGGGTTATTCAGTGTTCTGGAAGCACTGAATCCCCTGCACAGTGGGGGTTGCCCGGCAGGCTGGAGCCCCGGGCGCGAGCTGAGGACTGGGTTACAACATTCGCCCCGCGAGGCCGGCTGGGCGGGGCCGCGGGCGCACCTGCCAGGCGGGGCGGGGCCGCGGGCGCACCTGCCAGGCAACGCGGCGTTCCAGGCGCCTGCGCACTGTGACGTGTCTTGACTCCCGCCTCACTCTCTGTTTATGTGGAGACGAAGATGGCAGTGGCGACTGCTGTGCTCCTGTGGAGGAGGACGATTTGCCAGTGATTGCAGCAACTGACTGGTTGTGTTCTGGGGGGAAGGCAGCTCCCGGCCGGGCCCTGTGGCCTGGGTCGCGGAGTTAGCCGTCCCACCTCCGTCTGAACCAATTTTTCCTTTCTACCCCCGACCCCCTCCGTGTTCTTTCCCTGCCTCCCCCGCAGAAGCCATGGAGGATGAAGAAAGAAGGAGAAAGGTAGAAGCTGGCAGAGCGAAGGTAGGAGAGCCAGGACCGCCGGGCCAGAGGTGGGAGGCGGTGGCCGGGGAAAGGGTGGGAGGAGGCCTGGGGAACGAGTTTGCGGCCCAGCAGTGCGCTGCCCTCGGAGGGAGGTACTGCAGGGTCTGGGTTTCCTCCCCTCCCTCCTGTCCCTTTTCCTAGGACTTGTAAAGCCCGGTGCTGCTACCTAGCTGACGAGACTTTGGTGGTGATTGAATGGTGTGGCTCTTTTCTCACGACTGCCCCAATAAAACACCTCTCTCTCTCTTTTCTTTAAACCGTATTGATAATTAGGTGGTAATTAATAGCCTTTAAAACTTCAGCCCTTCACTTTTAAAGGGAGTTTTATGGGTGGTGCAGGCATTGTGTTTTCCATGGTGGGGATTTAGAGCTTTCCTTTTATTCAGTGGGGAATTTGTGTGCTGATCAGCAGCTTGTCTTCCTTAGGTGGCACGCTGGCACTCGAGGACGTGTGTGAGATTGGCCTGTGACAGCTGCCTCAGCAGTGGCCTGAGTGTGCCACAAGTGCCAGCTGTGAACTTGGCTTTAGGGGCGTTTTTAAAAGCGTGTCTTTGTACGTTCCTGTTTGGAGGTCTTTGTCATGGCAGTTGGTTTTGTATCCTGTGGATTGGAAGTTCTGAAGACGGAAAGATTCCACAGAACAAAGCTTTAGAATTCCTGCTTTAAATAATTTGTTTTACGTGTGTGTGTGTGTGTGTGTGTGTGTGTGTAGTGAAGTTCTGATTTTATGTGTGTGTGCGTGTGTATATGAATGGAAATTGTAATGCAAACATTACAAAATTGTATTATGCATAGATATCCTTCTTGGGGCATCATGAAAAATTTAACGTAGACAAAATATAAATTGAATAGCATTTTTTTAAAAAAATTACATATTTTAGCAGCTCTTTAGGCTTGCCTGAAAGGCCCCCTTCCTCCCTACAATGAGTTACTTTTTATAGGTGATATTCTTTTTAGAGCTAATGGATAACAATCATACTTGAAACACAATTAACTATTTTTCCTCTCTTCCTTTCTTTCTTCATTCTTCCACATAAACAAAGGAAACCAGGTCAATGATTTCAGTAATCAATGAAAGAAAGGCCTTACTGCAGAGATGCAGTAGTAGATGTTCATCAGAAGTGTGTTAAAGGAATGTGTAGGTTAACCAGCTTCATATTTCTAAAATGTAATTGACTTTTATATAATCTCCCCCTTTTATTGTTAAGACTTAAATGCTTGTATTTAAACAGGTAGATTTTGTTTTTTACTCTAGGATATATAAATGAAGGAACATTTGCATTTTCAGAAGCCCAGAATTGCTTACGGTTGTGCAACCCAAGGGTTAGCAGCCCAAGGTTAAGCAAGGGACTAAGCAAACACTCTGCATCTAAGGAATTGAAAGTAATTTTGTGTACCTTTTCAAAAGCGTGGAAGTTCTGGTTAGATATCTTATTTGTTACCTAAGAATGTTTACTGCCTTCTACCAAATGTATCTTTCTTAAATGTATGTAAAGCAGTTCTACTAAACATAGTTAACTTTGAACAGTCACATTTCATAATAATTAAATTGCTTGCTCTAAGTAGATTTGGCAAAGTTGAATTTTGATTTCTTTATGTATATATTTCTTTATCTTTCAAAAGTCTACCTATGGGGTAAAAATCATTTTAAGTTAATTTTTATTGTAGTTTATTTTCCCCTAGAAATGAACCCAGTTTCCAGTAAGAGATCCTTGAGGCCTTTAAGGCAACATATGTTTGCTGTAACATTAGCTATCTGGTATAAAATACTTTACTGAGGTCATGATTCCTCAGCCATGTAAGTGCAATGGAATATTACACAATCATTAAAAGGATTAAGGCTGAGAGGGACATGGTAAATAGAGTGAAAACAACATTATCAGAAATAGTTTAGATGTTGCAGTGGTATACACCTGTAATCCCAGCTACTCAGGAGGCTGAGGCAAGATCCTGTCTGAGGGAAAAAAAAAGGGGGGGGAGCTTTCATTATAGCTCAAAGGTAGAGCACTACTGCTCTTTATCTCCACTACTGCAAAAAAAACTAAACAAAGTATGTACATTATTTCATTTGTATAAACATGTGATTTTAGAATGGGATTGAAAAACTATTATAAATATAGTTATTCATGGGCTAGGATATAGCTCAATGGTAGAGCACAAGTTCCTAGGTTTAGTCCCCAACACCAAACAAAATTTATAAAGCAGTTCTACTAAACATAGTTAACTTTGAACAGACACATAATCAGCAAACTTAGATCAAGAGGTGGAAATAGAGAAATGGCAACAGTCTCTGCTTTCCAAAGTAGGAGAGACAGATGCTCCTGGGTAATAAGTACAGTGAGAGGTTGGATTTTGGATCTTACCCCCCCCACAACATTTTGTTAAAATACTTAAAATTCTACTGACTCATTTTCTAGAATATTTTATAAGGAAAACTCTCAATATCAATTAAATGCAACCTAGCATAGTGCTTTTCATATAGCAGGTATTCAATAAGTGTTTGCTTCTCTCTAGCTGTGCATGCTGGCAAGATGAGCTGGTCAAAAGAGCTGGCTGCAACATTAAAGTAAGGAAACAGCGAAGAATCATGCAACCCATGGACACCAGTTTCTCAGGTGGAGGGTGGGCCTGCTCTGCCACCTCAAGGGTCCTCTTCCACGCTGGAAGGCAAGAGGGCAAGAGGGCGAGTGCACTTGGAACCCCTCTGTTTATTAGGGAAAAGACATTTGATAGAATGTTCCACCCCAATAAGGCAGGGGATAGTGTTTCAGCAGGGGTTGCCCAATCCTGTTGGGTACTGCTCAAGCCCAGAGCTGAGGCTCTTCCTTGATGAGTGGGGGTAAAGGCCACTTGCTTGGTATAACACATGGTGTGGCGTATGTTGCCAGTCCAATATCCCCTTTACTCAAGGCTTTTGGAGGGGCTTAGCTCATGTACAGGGCAGTCCCTGACATTTGCTTCTTGGATGAATGAGCAGAATGACAGAATAAGTTCTTAATGAGTGTAGTGTTACCAGCTAGGTTGGAATTTAATAAGAGTAATCCAGAATTTTCTTAATCAGAAGTCTCTTATTGCTGGTATCAGAAACCACCTAAAATGATCATTTTCCAAAATTTCTTCAGAGACTTGGTTCTCCAAGTATCTCATTTACTCATAAGACTTAAGTGTTAACATTTGATAACAGTTTTACAACATACAACTTTTTAATCTTTTTCTTGGTAATTGGTCTTCTGTTTCTTTCTCTCTAGATTTCTCTAAATTTCCTTTTTCAAGACCTTATAATAAATGATCATTTTAAAATTCTCATGTATACAGTATAGTATAATTAAAAAAAATTTTTTAGTTGTAAATGGACACAGTACCTTTATTTTATTTATTTATTTTTATGTGGTGCCGAGGATTGAAACCAGAGCTGCACATGTTGCTAAACAAGTGCTCCACCACTGATCCACAACCCCAACCCCTACAATATAGAAGTGTACTTTGTAAAGTATTTTATATTAACCAAAATCTGCAGTAATAGGAGAATGTATTATTTTATGTAGCCATTAAAATAATTCTACAAACACTTTTCAAGTTGGGAAAATACCCATAGATAATGTCAGGTAAAAAAAAAAAAAGGTACGTGTAAGTATTTATATATGAAGACATCTGAAAAATATGCACCAAGATGTCAGTTGTGGTTATCTCTGGGTAGTGGGTTATAGGTATTTTAATTTTTTTATACTTTATTTTACAAATTCTCTACAACATTATTCTTTTATGATCAGGCACAATGTTCAGGTATCATTTTTTTTTCTTTTTTTTTTTTTTTTTGGTGGGGTTCTTTTTTTTTGTCTTTTTTGGAACTGGGGGTCGAACCCAGAGCTTTGTGACTGCAAGGCAGACGCTTTGCCACTGAGGTACATCCCAGCCCCAGGTATCATTTTTAAGAAAAAGATATTACATGCAGTATGATAAACAGGTTAATGTTGTATGACTCTCATACAGAACAAGAATATGAAATGCATAATAATTAGGTCTCCTACATTAGGGTAGTCCTGGAACTCTAATTCTTACTCCAGTACCGCTTGTATTATGTAGTCAGAATTCTATATTATTGGACATTTATGGATTGCCTTTTTGTTTTTGTCATTCTTATCCATTTTCCTTGCTGTCAGTTTTTTGGTTTTTCCTATGAACTTGCTTGTCCAGCTTTGTATTTTCTCATTTGCCTTTCCCCCTAACTTGCTGATTTAGATTTGTTGTAACAAAAGAACGCAGAAACTGAGGTTAATGGAATGATTTGTAAGAATCAAGGGCTAATGGAACTTAGTAGAAAGGACTTTGCAGCAATTCAGTTTTTCTGATGCTAGGTAGTTCTTTGGTTTGCTGTTGGGTCCTCAACTATCTCCTAAGTATTGATGTTGCAAGAAGCCCAATACTTAGAGATGTTAACTACATTATTAAATATTTTCAGAGCTGGGCTTGACCTCATTTACAAGTTCCTGACAGAGATGGCCCCACATAGGCTATCCTCGTAGTGAATCAACCAAACTATTTCAACTCCATTTTAAATGACTTAATTTTTTCCAAGTAAAATTATTTATGATTATATAAATAAAGTAGTTAATTATTAGTGAACAAAATTAAAGGACAGTTGTGTATTTAGAATGAAATTAGTCCTATCAGTCACTTTTGCTATATTTTTAAAAGTACTTCCAATGTATTAGAATTCAGCAAAACCAAAGTATTATACTTCTATAGCATTTTATATAATTGTCATTATTTATTGAATAATTAAAATTTTTACTACATTCAGTAACTTGGAATTATATGAGTTTTTTGTTGTTGTTGTTTAACAAGCATTTTTAGTTTGTAGAATAATGCCAGTGTTGTAATGTTCTGTGTAAGCTCTCTTATTAGGTTATTGATAAGATTTTTCAATTACTGTGCTGCTCTGATAGGCAAGCTAGTTATGGTATAAAATTGTTCCTTGCATTTTCAGATATTCTGCTCCACAGTGAAGAAAGCTATTCTCCCTCTCTGATTTCTTTTTAACTTTCTAGTTTTTTATACTTGTGACAGGTCTTACTTAATTTTCAAAGTTACATTTGATAACAGTTTTACAACGTACAATTTTTTAAGCTTTTTCTGGATATATCAATTTGATGCCTCCATCAGCGACTGGTGTGTTCCTGTGATTTAAAACTAATTCATGGCTTTTGGGCTTTGCTGAAATAAAAGAAAACATGGTGTTGAGAGGAAAGAATAGACATGACAGGCTTCTTGAAATCTATGTTAAAGAAATTTCTCTAAGGCAGGAAAACAGAGCATCAGTGAAATCCAATGAAGAGATAATTTTTTTGAGGACAATTTTTATCCCACTCCTGTTCTCATCTAGTCCCTTGGATGTGTCTTTTATTTTACTTCCTCTTTTCACTTTTCAGTTTTATTGACAGAACACCACAGACATCCTTACTGAATGATAACCCACAGCAACGAGGAAACAAAAAAGATAGAATTCATCCAAAGGATTGGACTATGACAAGAGTGGGACAAAAATTTTTCAAACAAAAGCATTTCTTATTTTTGTTAAATAAAAAGGTTTGTAAAAAGAGCTAAACTATGACTATTAAACATTTAATTTAGGCTGCTGATGATTGAAATGTGAATTAATTTCTTCTAATATGACAAATAGAAAAAAGTTCTGGTAAATTGTGAAACATTAGTGATAAGGGACATTATTTTTATTTCTTAGTAAGATTTTTATAAAATTAAAATTAGGCATTCTATTTAATTGGTTAGCATCCTTTTAATTGGGAGCCTGGCATGGTGATGCATGCCTGTAATCCAGTGATTCAGTAGACTGAGGAAGGAAGATCACAAGTTCTAGGCCAGTCTCATTGATTTAGTGAGACCCTAGCTCACGTAGTGAGACCCTGTCTCAAAATAATAAATAAAAAGGGCCACGTGCAGTGGTGTTTACATGTTTGGCTGTTTTCACTTAGTGTAATGTTTTGAGGTTCAGCCATGGTGTAGCATGTGTCCATGCCTCATTCTCTTTTATGACTGAATAATATTCCAGTGTGTGTATATACAGCAATGTGTTCACACTTTAATCCATTGATCGGCATTTAGATTGTTTTTATGTATTGTCTATTGTGAATAGTGCTGCTTTGAACATTTGTATACAAGCATTTGAATACCTGTTTTTATTTCTCTTGGGCGTATATTTAGGATTAAGAATTCTGGGTCTTATAGTAATTCCATTAAACATTTTGAAGAATCTCCAAATTGCTTACCATAGTGGCTTTACCATTTTACTGTACCATTTCATTTTACATCCCCACTGATAATGCATGATAATTCTAGTTTCTCTGTATCTCAACAAATTTGTTTTCTTTTTTTAAATCATAGCCATTCTAGTGGGCATAAAGGTATTTCTCACTGTGGTTTTAATTCTTGTTTTCTTTTTTTTTATTTTTTGATATTTATTTTTTAGTTATAAGCGGACACAACATCTTTGTTTGTACATGGTGCTGAGAATCGAACCCGGGCCGCATGCATGCCAGGCGAGCGCGCTACCACTTGAGCCACATCCCCAGCCCCAATTCTTGTTTTCTTGATGACTAATGACACTGAGTGTCATTTTTGTATGCTTTTTGGCCATTTGTAGATCTTCAGACTATTCAAGTCCTTTACCTATCTTGTAATTTGGTTGTTAGGAATTTGTTTTACATATTATTATTAATGTGTGTGTGTGTGTGTGTGTGTGTGTGTGTGTGTATATATATATATGTATATACATACATACATACATCAAGGGAGAGAGCATGTATGATCATGTACAAGAGAGGAGCAGACAGAAATACACATTTCCAGTGGGATTATCTTCCATCTCTCTTTCTTTTTTTTTTTAAAGCTTGTTTGGCTCACCAAAATTTAAACTGGTACTTCCTTTGAATAAGCTCTTGGTGAATTGATTACAGCGTGATGGTGAAGTTTGAGTCTTTTGTGGTGCAGTGAGTCATTCCATTCCTTGACCAGCTGGTCAAATGGGCACCTGTTAGCCTTTTTGGCTTGATCATTACCAATACATATCAGTTTTGGGGGAAAAATGACTTAGTCTTCCATAACAAAAAGCCCTGTCATTTTTCTGTGTGAACACGATAGACATGTGTATGTATTCTACCTAGTACAAAGGATTTTTATTGTCATATCGACTCCCCTTTTACTTTTTGTGGTAGTTTTCTCCAAATAGAACTTAGGATATTTAATGCCCATTTTGGTACACATCCTAAAGCTTGGTTAATTTGTTCATGGATTTTACACTGTTCAAAAGTGCTAAATGTTAAGACTATTCATAAATTTAGCATTGTTCCAGGAGTAGTTTTGCCTAGGTTATTTATTTAAATCTATATTCTTTTGTTCTATGTAAAATTCCTTTATCTTACACGAACAGTGTAATTCTTGTTTGCAGTTGCTGTCCTCTTTTGGGTTACTGTTTGCTCTGATTTTTATGTAATCTAAATTTTTTTGTGTAATTCTAAGATTTTTGTGTGTGTGTTGATGTGTTTCCCCTTTTAGAGATCATTTTTTAGAGCCTCAAGTTATTTTGATGATTCAGAACTACTCTATATATTATACAAAGTCCTATTTAAAAATTTGACTTTATAAATTGTATTGATTGATTAGATTTTCTGACTTACAGATTTATGAATAACTAACAAGATCTACAGTTTCTTTCTCTAGCCACTCCCTAGCGCCTCAGCAACCCTGGGATTGAGCCCAGAGGCTCATGCATGCTAGGCCTTCTATTTCTTGATATTGCATATACTATAAAATTCCTTGTTGTTTTCTAAGGATTGTTCATTGTGGGGGTTCAGTAATTAGGTTTTATTTATTCCTCAGAGGTCTCACTTTTATTCAAGTTGGTGTTTCTTTACTAGTTGTTTTTCCCAGGGAAGATAAAAAAGGAACCAATTATAAATGAAATACTAGTTCAAGAATCAAATTTAATGTGTGAAAAGTGTGTGAGGGAGATGTGGGGGGTTGTTGTTGCCATAGGTGTGGTCAATGATCTCAGTTAACTTCCCGCATCATTGATATTTTATTGAGTGCATGTGTATATGTTGATTCCATGAAAGTTGAATAAATTAGTAGATGCTCTAAAGATCAACGTATTAGAAAAGGTATAAAAACTGCATTAACAAATGTGCACTAGGAGGACATTTTTTAAATGAAATAATGGGTTTTAGCTAAAAGTCACAGAAATTCTATATTCTACTAATTGATAAATATTTTTGGTGTGAAATCTTTTATATTTGTCAAACTAATGTTTACTTTTGACTTGCATAAATTCCTTTTTAGTGAACTACATGTCTGAGTATTTCTAATGACTTTCATTTTTCTGCTTCAAACAACCAATACCAATTTCTAAAATAAAGTTTGACAGAAAAAGTTTAATTTGAGATTTATTTTTGTATATGATATTTATTTTTTTGTAAATTAAAAGGATGAAATAATATTTTATATAGGCCTCAAGATTTTAATTTTATGAAAGAAGAATCTACACTTATTTTTTTCCTAGGATATGAACTTAAATTGTTTTAATGTTCTAAGTTTTCTCTGTCTCACACACCATCATATTTTCTATGCACAGTAGTGTCTATTTCGAGACGCATCTTGGTTGAAAAATCCTTTGAACATTATGGGATTATTTTTTTATACTCATAGCCAAATCCCAAACCTAATTTTTTTAAATTCAAAATCTGCCTCATTCTATTCCTATCTCACACCCTAAAAAAATCAGGCCTAACTCACCTTTTATGTGCTTTTTTTTTTTTGACTCTGTTAATTTTCTCAAGTTGATTCTGTACATTGTCACTGTCTTGATCTTAAAATGTCCCTTTCATTTTGTTACTGAGGTATTTTCAGTCTTATTAATCTATTTAATATTTATTTGACCTCCATGCAAGTCGGTGTAGATTCAGAGATAAAAATACCCACAGGCCTGCCCCTAATATTTTCACATTCTAATAGAGTAGAAAGTCAACCACAATACAGTAAGTGAAGTGCAGATAATCATTTATTTACTCATTTGATAAATACATTTGTGCACTTATTGCTTGTTATTTCTTGTGCTAGACTGTAGAATGTGAAAGACATGAAATCTGCTAAATACAAGATTCATTTAGTTAATAGTAGGCAGAAATATAAACAGATATTTATAAATTTAGGAATGTAATATAATTCTGGCTCTATGAAAAACACAAGGAAGGAATATCTGATTCCATTTGGCAGTTAGAGAAGGCTTCTTGCATGGATAAACTCTGAATGAAGCCTTGAAGTTTTGAGAAAAACTTGGTGAAAGAGGAGAGAGGTATGGGTAGAAACTTCAGGAAAATGAGACTGGAAGAGTAAAGCACCGAGGTGTGGAACAGTTTGACTTCTTTGGGGGAAGGTGTACAAGAGCATTGGTATTATTGGAGTATAAAGGTATAAGCAAGATAGGGCAAGAAGTGAAGCTAAAGAAGGTAGGTCTGGGCTCTATCCTGAGGGTCTTGAATTTCATGTTAAGGAGATTTTTATCCTGAAGGTTGTGGGATATGTTGATGGGTTTTAAGACAAGGAGTAATATGGTTACATATGCATTCATTCATTTAAATTCTTGCAATTAAAAAAATATTTTTAACTGATACTTAAAAAGATTGAGTTTCAGATTGATCCATTTTGCAGCTGTATGGAGGATAGACTTGAGGGTAAAACTATTTAGAGGCTGTTGAACTACAATTGAGACAGTGAAATAGGAGTGAAAGTGTAGGGATAATCAAGAAATATAGAGAGGATAAAATCAGAATGTGATTGGTTGGTAAAGGAGAGAACATGGATAAAAGGTTGGTGTTATCACTAAGAGAAAAAGAAGAACAGTTTCAGTTGTTGACTTCAGGCAAGATTGGGAAATCAGTTTGGAATATTTTGTATTAGAAGTTCCTTATGAGACATCTGAGTGGAATTTTTCAAAAATTTTGTTGAGAAAAGTATAACCTATAGTGGCTAACCCAGATTGTCTGGGATCAAGTGTGACTTTGTCAGTTATGGCTATATGTCTTTATGAAGTTATACTTAACCTCTCTGTAACTCAGTAATTCATCTGTAAATGTTGATACTGGGGTTGATGTGAAGATTTAGCCTTTTAGTATAAAATACTTTAGAATTTTGTCAGGCTGTAAAAAGTCTTAAAGAATTATTAGCCATTCTTAAAATCATTGTCATGTTAGAATTTAGAAGATTAATGCTATATAGCAGAAAACTAGAGTAGAGAAATATGCTGGGATCAGATAATGAGGGACTGTATGTATTACTTAAAAGTAGTATGAATTTTAATCTAAATATAGCAGAAAACTTTTTTTAAGTGTGTTATATCTTAACCTCTGAAAGGGTTCTTTCCAAATAATTTATTATTTTTAGGTAGGTATGCTGCCACCAGGTGCTAGGTATGTGTTACTGTTGTACAAATGAAGCAATAAAACTATCATTTTTTTAAAATGAAGTATTGATTTGATTAAGATCGCTGAATATAAACAGTCTAATTCTGGTAGGACTTCCTTGTTTCAAAACAAAAACTAAGATTAGTTAAGATGAGGTAAGAGAGGGTTGTTGTAAAAATGCAGAGATTTCAGAGGAAGGACAGAGAAGTGTAGTAGGGCCTCAGAGAATCTGAAAAGCCATGGGAAATTGATGCCATTCTTGCCACCATTTCTTATCTCATTTCCATATTTTTGTATATTAACTTCCTTTATTTACACATCAGTTTGTGTATGAACAAAAACTATAGGATGAATTTCCAAACCTATGCTATATAGTGGAATGGTTTCCCATTAAATACATTTAAAAAATTTTTTTTAAAGGCAAAAAAAACCAATATATAAACAGTGGAAGCAAATCTCATAAAATAAACCACTATCTGGTGGTTCCCAAATTTTGCTGTACACTCGAAGCTTCTGGTAAGCTTTTAAAAAATTCTTTGTACTGTTTAGAACACACACCATGCCAAAATCAGAAAGTCTCACTATTTTAAAAAGATTTTCAAAGAGCAGAAAAGTTTAAAACACATTGATGGAGCCACTTTGCATGATTTTGCAATACTTGAGTGATTATATAGTATGACTTCTTATAAGCCAGGTACTTTATTTGGTGTGCTTTTGTAAGGATTATTTAATGCCAGAAGGAAAACTGGCTATATTGGATATAGAGAAAAGTGTCTTGGGCTGCAATTTATCTTGTAGGATGATCATGTGTACTGTAATTTAGAGGTCATTTTAGTGGTGTGGCTGTAATTACATGAGTATCAAATTATGCACTAATTTTAGAATCCTTCATACAAGATATCTCTTCTCTATAACCTTTCTGGACAGCTCTGCTACTTCCTTGTTCCCTACTTTCAAGAGAAGAATCTAATTGATTCACTCCTCTTATCAAAAGAGGGTGAAAACAGATGTCATGGATGGTAGAAGTTGTAAGTACTTGCCAGTTCCCTCAGAAGGAAGTTCTACATACTTTAAAAGTACTTCAGTGTTTCACCTACAGAAGAATGCATGGTAAATACATATATATATATAATATTAAAACAAGTGAAAAAAAGACCTCTACATCTGTCACTTAGATTAAAAACATTCATCTACCAATGCATTAAAATCTTTATCTAATTCCACCCCTAGCACCTGAGCTAACTATAGTTCTGAATTTATCATCACCTTGCTTTTTATACCACATATGTGTACATAAACTATACTTAGTTTTCTGTTTTTGAACTTAGTGGTGTCATTATGTGATGTCTTCAGTGATTTTCCTTTTGTTCAATATCATTAGAGCATTTTCACTCCTGCAATAGTATTTCATTATAGAAATTTATCTCAGTGTCCATTCTCATCAGTGAGCATTTAGGTCATTTCCAGTTTTGTTACTGTTACAAATACTTCTATTGTGTTAGGTTTTGTCTGCAAGTGCCAAGGGTTTAGAGTTGGATAGAAATCATGAATCCTGTGTTCCCTTAGTCCTTGAGTACTGGAGAGTATCTTTGAAAATGAGATAGAAAGAGGGAGTGAAATCAAAAGCAACCTGGTGAGGCTGGGGTTGTAGCTCAGTAGTGCAGCACTTGACTAGCAGATATGAGGCACTGGGTTTAGTCCTCAGCACCATATAAAAATAATAAAATGGGAATTGTGTTCATCTACCACTAAAATATAAAAAAAATGAAAAAAGCAAAACTTGTATTTGTTAATATTATCTACATGGTTTCATTATATAAATCATCAAACAGACATCCCTGGGAACTATTGATGAACACTGGATACCCATTGACCATTAACATGGATCACAGAGGTAACAGTTCTTTTATTTTTTTTCTATTTTTTTTTAGTTGTAGATGAACATAATATCTTTATTTATTTCCTGTGGTGCTGAGGATTAAACCCAGTGCCTCACATGTGCAAGGCAAGTGCTCTACCACTGAGCCAACCCCAGCCCAGTTCTTGTATTTTTGAGTTGATATTGCCTGCCAAAACTATATGCTTACCAGAAGGAGTCATTTATAACCTAGACTTAAAAATTAATAAATAATAAAATAGCCTGCATGACAGTGAAATGAAGCAGATTTAGGTGGTATCTGAATAATACTCTTTTGGATGTGATTTCTAGTAGGTATATAGTTTTATTATTCTTTAATAAAATAGTTATTATTGAAGGTGGAATGGTGGTGGAATGGTGGTGGAATGACAGTGGCGGGAGAAGACAGTCTGAGAAATAAGCATACAAAGACTGAGTATACTATCCCAAGCAGCGATTGTAAATGATATTCTTGCTAGACATTTTCTATCAAGCATCTGAAATTAAACTCTCACATTGATTTGGATTGCCCTAGAGCCAGGAGTACTGGATTCAGTTGACTTCAGGCTAAAAAGAAAACACTCTTGGTTTTCATCATAAACATAGGAACCAATGTGATAGTAAAATGAAATGAGACTCCAATATGAAACTGTAGCCACTGCTTTAGCGTTTATCACTTTGTTCCTCACTCTGTCTTGGTATTCTAGTGCTAATATCATTGTATTGATTCATGGAAGAAACTAAAAAGATTGTTTCATGACCTAAATTTTTTGTTGTATATGTTTATATGTGCATATTAGATACAGAGATCTCTCTGTGTATGCACATATACTTACATGCATCTATATGTATAAAATAAGAAGATGTAAATGGAAAACATAGGCACCATAAAAAATAGTTATAGTAACACATGGAGCCATGATAATATTATCAGTGAATATTCCTTAAAAATATGTAGGGGTAGAAGGCAGTAAAGATCTTTCAAAGAAGAAAAAAATTACCTGTAGTCTCATAATCTACAAGTAATTATTTTTAATAATTTGTTTTTAATTTTTAATAGTTTGTTTATATGCCCAAATATATTTAAAAACTCCACTTGATTCATTTTATGCAGTTTTGTGCTCTTATTTTACCCAGCTTTATACTGAGAACATTTTCCCACATTAGAATTTTTTGAAAATATTTTTTGACAGCTGCATAACATTACATTGCATTAAGTAAATATAGCCATGTGTAGCCATGGACCTGAATGTATCATCTTAGGGTTTTTTTTTGTTGTTGTTGTTGTTTGTTTGTTTGTTTTTGGTTAAAGAAACTATGTAGGAGTTCTGAAGTTCTGAGAAATAATGCCTATTATTAATGCCTAGAGGTGCCTCTTTCACAAAAAATCAGTTTTTTAAAAATTCAGCAATTATTCAGAGCTAATATGCAGTCAGTGTTCTAGACTTGGAGTGTATAATGATTGATTTTTATTAAAAATCCCCTCCTTTATGGAATTTTCTAGTAATTTATTCTGAATGATACTTAATAACATGAGAATAAAATAATGTTTTGGTAATTTTATGTACTTAGATGTGATTCGTTCTGAACACTGAATCATTCCACTTTTTCTGTATCCTATACCATTTTTCAGTTGGGATTATTTAGTAATAGCTATATACTTTTTGTTGGCTTGTATTTTCAAGCAACAGTTTACAATTTTTCAAAGTAAAATGCTGGTTTCCTTAGAATTGCAGGTAAAGAAAGGAGAAAGGAAAGGAAATAATTGAAAAATTTTCTCAAAAAACCCCAAGACCTGGAGGAAATTTTAAATGATCCTTCTATTGTATCTCTTCATTATACAGTTGAAGAAACTGAATTCTCCTAATGTTAAGTGGCTTGTCCACTGTCACATAGCTAGTACTATATGACAGCTCAGCACTATATTATATGTAGTCCATATTGTTTTGAAATTCAAGAAATATTTGGGTTGTCTGTATACCCAGTCCATGAATTACACAAAATTAAGATGATTCCTGAAGCTACAGAATCTGTTTTCTTTTTAAACATGAAGGTGATCGAATTGAATGAGATTATAGGCTATAAATAGGTTTGGTTGCTCAATGATTTAAAGTCTTATGGTCTTTTCCATTCTTGATTTCCTTAGTTTTATTTAGCACTATTTTTTTCTTACAGTTTTTTTTTTTTTTGAACGGGGGGTGTGTCTTGGTGATTCTGAGACTGACCCCAAACTCCTACATTCAGGAGGTCCTTCTGCCTCATCCTCTCAAATAGCTGGGACTACAGGCATTCTAGTAGGCCTGGTTTGTACCTTTCTGTTATTTTGGAAAATATGATTCAGAGCATCCTAAAATGTTGCTTTTATCTTTGCTCTCATTTCCCCTTCTTCAGCTGGTTTTTAGGTTAGTCGTTATAATCTTTTTGTTTCCATGGTTAGGCCACCAAAGTTTGTCTGTGATAGTTTATATAGCTTCTTGTTTATCATCCATAAAGAAATATTAAAAAGGCTTAATGACAGCCCTGCAAAGAACAAATAGTCACCTAATTAGAATTATTTGGGATTTCTTCCATTTTCTACAGGAAAAACATAAAAATCACTTTTTATAGTTATTTTTAAATACTATAGAGATTACCAGATTGCATATTTTGGGACATTCTCTTTGAGGTATGTGCATTTTCACTTTTTTTTTCCTGTCATCAAAAAACACTTGTCAGTTTGGCAGTTTCTTTTGTTCATGCTTTAAAATTAATGTTCTAGGATTGTGAAATACAATGAAAAAGGACCTAAGAATACATAGAAAGCAAATTAGTATAATGAAAGGTTGGATTTGGAGTCAGATACTCTAGTTCTGTTTTGTTTTGCCACTGATTATAATATTGATCAGGTAACATTGATTTTTTTAAATATTTTTTTTCTACATAATACATTTATTTTGTTTATTTACTTTTATGTGGTGCTGAGGGCCTCGCATGTGCTAGGTGAGCACTCTACCACTGAACCACAACCCCAGCCCCTAACAAATTGATTTTTATATATCAGCTTCTACATTTTTGTCTCAGTAAGATATTTTCTGACCTCTCCCTACAGTCAAATTGAATTTCCATTGTATGCTGTCTTTAATGCATATACTTTCTCTTCAAAGCACTTTTTATAACTTGGATGTACATATTTCTTTATTTGTTTAATATTATCTTTCTTACTGGATTACAATTCATGAAAGTTCATATGTGTTATTTATCACTACATGCCCTGTCATAGCTCATGATAGGCAGTCAATAAGTATTTGTTAAATAACTGAACTATATACTTACAACCTGACATAAATCCAATTTTTATGCTTTTCAGGCATAAAACTACAACACATCTCTTTCAGAAGTCCTTTTTAAAGAAAATCAGGACAATACAGTTTCCTATAACACAATACACCTCTTCTCTCTCTTCTCGCTGTCCATATATGTGTATATGAACGATTTCCAGGCTTAAGAAATTGTGCTCTAACCCTTATTTCTCACTCCATTTAATAATAGAGTTTGGCATTATACTCTGAAGTTCTACTTTTGGGGCCATGTGTTTCATTTATGTCTAGCACAGTGCCTGGCATGTAGTAAATAGTCAATGTACACACAAAAACCTAAACAGACTTCAATTAGTCATTTATTTTTGAAGGAACATTATAAAAACTTGGCATGTTTATATATATAACATTTTGAAAATGTATTGTTTTATTGAGAATGATCATTTATAAAATTATAAATATTGAGTTTAAGGAACTCAATATATTTATATTCAGTTGTTTATTCATGTTCTGGTCAAGATAAGACATTTACTTGTGATCTGGTCTACTTTTGAAAGACAAATATGTGAACATAATATCTTTCCAGTAAATCTTGCAACTATTTCTGTGACTACATATGTTAACACTTTTATAATTGGCTTCCAAATGACAAACACAGATGGCTGTAGTCTGAATTATCAGCATGTTTTAGAATAAATGTTTTCTCAGTAATTTAAATTGCATCATTTCAGTATCAGATGGTTATCTAATTGATTCAGATTTTTTTGCTTATCTGCTAGCTTGCCATTTTTCAAATTTAAAATAAAACTAAATAGTTATAAATAATTGAATACATGATACAATCTTATTCCTCTCACATTTTTATAAAACAGTAGTCTTACCAGAAAGCTATTATGGATATTATTTTTTATGAGAAACTTTTTGTTCTGTTTTGGTTTTCTTGGTGGAAGAGGGAGGTTATAGTAAGAAGGATTCTTTTTATGTTCTTATTCATTTATTAGCCATTTTTGTAGTTGGTCTATTTAATAGTTACAGTAATTCCAATCATATATTTCCTCTTTTTAAGGAACAAAGAAACTCACTTAGTCTCATTCTTTTATCTTTCACCTCTTAAGAGTGATTCAAGTAATTTGAAAATTGTTTATTTTAATTTTGAAACCATGGAACATTTTAATAAAGTAGAATTAGGTATGCCTTTTATATGATCTTGCTTAGTGTGGTGACTTTTCAATAAAAGATAAATTATCCTTTTAAAAAATTCAACATAGGGGCTGGGGATGTGGCTCAAGTGGTAGCGCGCTTGCCTGGCATGTATGCGGCCCGGGTTCAATCCTCAACACCACATACAAACAAAGATGTTGTGTCTGCTGATAACTAAAAAATAAATATTAAAATTCTCTATCTCTCTCTCTCTTTCTCTCTCTCTCTCTCTCTCTCTCTCTCTCTCTCTCTCTCTCTCTCTTTGCCGCAGTCCGGCTGCAGCAAACTAGCTGGGGGATGACGAACAACTTGTGTATGTTGATACAGCAGGAATGGGAGCCATTTATTGTAGGACAGGAGCAGTATTTATACATTCCACACAGCTTATCTAATTAACATAAACTAGATACAGCAGTTAACCAATCAGGAATCTCCACATTTAATGGCTCACAAACCACTCCCTCTGGCAAAATGCCAGGCGCCCATCCAGACTTGTTTACAGACTCTAACATCTTTTTAAAAAAATAGACAAAAAATTCAACATATATTTATTTAATATTGCTCTAGGCTTTTCATGTATAGAAGTACGGAGGAAAAAAATCCTTGCCCTCATGGGGTTTACCTTCTGGTCAATTTTTCTGAAAAAATAATATGACTCATATAACGAGTAGTATAGGCCTAGAACAGTATCTTTAATTATGTTTGTAGAAGTGATTCATTCTAAATACTATAATGGAACTATTTCTACTTTTTATTCCATATCTGTGTGCTTCTTTTTGCATTTAGTAACAGATATTAGTATTTTGGAGGGTTTTTTTTGTGTGTTATTTTGTCGTTGTTGTTGTTGTTTTTTAAATCAAAGTTTCCATTCTTTATTTATCTATCTTTTATTTTGTGCTGATGGTTGAACCTGGGCCCTCTGTGCTTGCTAGGCAAGCACTCTACCACTGAGCCACATCCCCAGATCTAAGTCATTCTTTCTATAATGCAAAGTTAATAATTTTTTCCTTCGTTATATATTTGATATTTGAATAAATATTAGATATAAATTATTGATATGATCTAACACTTGGAATTTTAAGCAAAATCTTCATCTTTGCCTTGATAAATTTTGCTGACTAAATATATTCTGATGCAGAAACGTGATATTTCAAGAAGTTTCTGAAATTGAGTATAAATATTATAAATTTTATTATTAGTATTTATTTTTTGGCATTTCATTCTCTCTAAGGGATGTTTTTAAATAATGCTCCTGGATTTCTGATTCTATTTATAGATAAAGTATTTGCCAATATTCTAGTTAGTTTATTTTTAAGAATGATCTGCTATGCTCCAAGTAGTTCAAGTACATTTCAGCAGCTTAATGTGAAAATAGAGGCAACTGGTCTTGCCACCTGTTCCTCAACACACTGGGTAGTTACTAAATAACTGGGAAAAATGTTAAATGTCATATATTTTTATACTCTGTAAGTATAATCATGAGCTATTTCTGACTTATGAATTAAATATCTTTATTAAGGGAATAGAACTTGTTTATATGCTTTTCTTCATCTACAGCAGATAATTTAAGTATAAAATGTTATTTATAAATAATGTATTTGCCACATATTTTGATAGTAACATTAGCAAGATTGCTTTAATACTTTAGATAATAAGAAATTTATTTGCTGTCTTTGTAATTGATCTGGTTAAGAGTTATGGTAATTCTAGGCATATATTTCCTCTTTTTAAGGCAGAAAGGAACTTACATGAAGTCTTTTTTCTCCTCTTAAGAGTGTTCAGGAGCTCAAATTAAATTTAAGTCTTTGTCAGTAGTTGCTTTATATAAAAATCAGAATACTTACTGTATTTAAAAAAATACAGTAATAGCTCAGCAATATATCCTTTGCCTAGCACATACAAGGCTGTGGGTTTGATCCTCAGTACTACATAAAAATAAATAAAATAAAGGTATTGTGTCCATCAAAAAAAATTCTTAAGAATAAATAAATAAAATGTAAGTGAGCAATAGGAAAAATACCTGTAATCTGAACTCCAAATGTAAACAAAAGTTGTTAAGGTTGTAGTTTTCCAGAATTTACCTATGCCTATGAATATAATGATGTTTAAATTCATACTGGATATAATCATTGAAAGCTGTGAGCCTGAGACTTGCCTTATCTTTTAAAAAATGAAGTGTAATTTTCCTTTCTTCAAAATAAATAGATATGCTACAATACTACTTTATACCTGCTATTATATCACAAAGTCTTTAATAGCAATTGCTTGCATTGGCATTTTTAATATAAGTTCACCATAATTAGTTCTAGTGTTACCTGGTATATAATGTGTACTTCTGATTTTAGGTGGTAAGAAAATATTTTAGGTCTTAAAAAACTTTGGATAGTATAGTAAGAAAGTTTTTACCTTTTTCAGTTTTCTTTCTGCTTATGATAACGAAAGTCTGTTTGATGCTTGTCTCTCTTTAACAGTCTTTTATTTTGTCCACTTTTTTCATAGCCTTCAGCAACCTCTTACTAAAATTTCAATAATAGATTTATCATTTCTTTTATTTTCAACTTATCTCTTAAAAGAAACAACAAGTGATATTAACTTTCAATTTATGCCAGAGATTACATCTCCTTTTAAAATAAATTTAAAGAAAATACACTGTTTAAAATATGTTAAGTAAATGATAATGTGTCAATGACTAGGATTTGGTACAAATTCTGATGATGACAGACAAATGATAAAGGGTAGAAAACACTGCTGTTTAAAATTTTAAGTTACTTGTAAGGTTTTTCCCACTATAAATATGGTTGCAGTGAGCATTTGTATAGCTAATAGGCTAATTATCTTTTTGTATAAAAGATAATTATAGACAATATCTTTTGTATAAAGTAGTAGACCAGAACAAGTGTGTTTGGAGCTCCTTGTTTTTGTGTGTATTTTCATATAATCTTAAATCCAGAGATTATACTGTGAATGAGAGTCCCTCTATTCCCCTATTCTAGTTATAGAATAGTTTTTCCCCTAACTCAGCTAATTTCCTCTTCTTTAGACTTGACATGTTCATTTCTTACCCCTCAATATTTAATAAGTTCATTCACAAGTACCTAGTTTTACAACCTTTACAACCCGAATATTCAATCCAATAGTTATTCTGAAACTGTGAAGTCATCTATATTATTATCATCATTTTAATTTGGTGATAGTTTGATCTTTTAAAGAAAGTGATCCCAAAGAAAAATTATCATTGATATTAATGATACTTTTTTCCTGTAGCTTGCCCAGTTTCGACAAAGAAGAGCTCGATTGGATGGACAAAACCCTCACAAGAAGCCAAAAAAGAAGAAAACCTCAAGCAGTAAAAATGATGTTCATGGCTTGAATATTGATCAATCAAAGAGTGAGGAGATGTTCACAAATAGTTCTCAGGGTGTTGGATCAGCCATGATGCCTGAACCCACAATAATGAGAACTCTAAACAATGAAGAAATGCTTAAGCATGAGCAGGTCTTTTCTATTGATGTAAGTATTCATCCAGATTTTAAAACATTCTACCTCTAACTAGAAAGTAGTGGCAGTGAAAAGTCATTAACATCCACCTGAGGGAAGCTTGACAAAGTCATTGACTTTTTAGCATCAAGAACTGATGATTCTTTTAAAGAACTTGAACTTTTCTGATGGCATGTTAAGGATTTACTTTTATTTAAAAGAGTTACATGAATTAGAGGAATGGTGTCTTTGATGCTTTTGGCTTACAGATGACATCTACTATATATGTAAAAGTTCTTGGTACTTTTGTATTTATAACAATGCCTTGTGATAAATTTTATATGCATTATTATAAGTCATTATAATTCATAATGAAATGAAATTTTTAAAGTTTTGGATAATTTTTACTAGTTTTTTAAGTATTTTTTTGAATTTTCTATCATTGTTACTAACAGCAACGTCTTAGTAAAGCAGGATTTTTTTTTTTTTTTGTAAAGTATGATATTTAGCAGGGGAAAAATGTCATAATTGTAATCATGTTTTACTTTTGTTGTAGCCGGAAAGTGAGATTTCAACCACAGCAGATGATTACACTTTGGAGGTAAGACTAACATATCCCAATTAAAAATTTCATAGATAAAATTGATATTTTTTTGAAATTATTGATTTTTGTACTTTATTTCTTATAAATTTATATGCTTCTGTATATATTTAATATAATTTAAGGTAACATAATATAATATAAATGGATTGAAAAACTGAAAATTATATTTTACTGCTGTATCTTTTTCCAGTGGTTAGCTAAAGTCTTAACTGTTTGAATTGCTTAATCCTTAATTATATAGCAGCCCTATTTTGGTTTTTAGGAAAGTGAGTCTGCATTTCTAGGATCCATGACCATTTTAAGATAGCCATTTAACACAGTAAAAATTTTATAATTAGTATGATTTTTATAGTAATGCTTTTTACAAATGTTTGAATACTAGTGTGTGTATATATATGTATGTATATATATATATATATACATATATACACATTTATATATATAAATGTTTATTGGAATTAATGTTGCTGTAGTATTTATTGTGCGTGTGCATGTGTGTTACTGGGCATTGAACTCAGGGCCTTGTACGTGCTAGGAAAGCACTTTGTCACCAAGCTACATTCCCAGCTCTTTTTCAGTTTTATTTTAAGATAGCCTGGGCAACTTAGTGAGAATCTATCTTTGAACTTGTGATCCTCCTGTCTCAGCTTCCTGAGAAGATGGGATTAATGGTGTGCATCACCATGCCTGACAATGATGATTTTTATTTTAGGTGATAAACTATACAATAGGCATTGGTCTCTTAAGAAATACCTGCCTTCTTTATATGTTTGCAATAAGTATCACTTTGTTATCTTATTCTTTTTAGATATGATTGTCATTTCTTTGCTCCCAAGTTTAGAGTACATGGAAAATTATTCTTTACTCTGAATGTTTAAGCAACTTAGTATATTTCATAAGTCTGAATTTATTGTAGGCTTCTAATAGAAAAACTATGTCCTTTTTTTAAGAGAGAGAGAGAGAGAGAGAGAGAGAGAGAGAGAGAGAGAATGAGAATGAATATGAATCTTTTTTGCAGATGGACACAACACGATGCCTTTATTTTATTATTATTTTTTAATGTGGTGCTGAGAATCGAACCCAGGTCCTGCCCATGCTAGGCAAGCACTCTACTGCTGAGCCACAATCCCAGCTCAAAAAACTATGTTCTTAAATTAACATATTAGTTTTTATTTTTGTTGTTTGAGTGTGGGTGTGTGTTTGTTACTGGGGATTGAACCCAGGGGCGCTCTACCACTGAGCTACATTCCCAGCTGTTTTTATTTGAAACTTACTTGCTAAGTTGCTCAGGCTAGCCTTGTACTTGCAAACCAGAATTATCTCAACTTTTTCCATGGTGTGGTTCTCTGAGGACCTGCCTCTGAACATCTCCTAAGAAAATGCTCCAGCAGAGAAAAGTCTTGAAAGTCATTCACAAAGACATTGTTAAAATTTGCCTTGAGCTTTTTTCTGAGCTGGCACAAAATAAAGAAAACTACAGGGAAAAAAATTTCAGAGGCATTCTCTTAAACTCTCTAAAACCTAGAAGCTCTGAGGACTCCCAATAACTACTGATGCCTTTCTGAGCTGCTTTACTATCATACCTCCCAGTCTGGAGGTGAGATCACTTTTCTGTCAAAAATGTCTGTTGCCTAAAGGAGACTCAGGTCTCATCACTGATGAGAGCAAAGATCAGATAGCAACTCTGCTTTTGTGGAGTGGAGAAACAGGGCTTTCAGTTTGTATATTGATGAGTATTATATGCTGTAGCTTGGGGAATTTGGTGGGAAGGCCTGCAACTAACTAAAGATGAGGATGAGAAGAATGAAATGGAGGAGAGTGAGGTGAAGTTTGAGAACTCTTCTGCAAACTTATGAAAAAAATCTTAGATAAGAAGTTGAGAATCTTAGTTATGAAGGTTGTGACAATCCTCCAGTAGGCTGTCTTCAACCTGCTGCATTGTGACTAGCACTCAGGGCTAAACAGCGAACTCAGAGCAGATCATAACAGTCCAGGCACTTCAAGACAACTCTACAATGGGCAACATGATGGCCAGAAAGTACTTGGAGAATGATCCTAACCAACTCATTGTGGGGCATTATAAATATGTTTAAACTGAATTTGAGGAGAACTAACAATGGGCAACATGATGGCCAGAAAGTACTTGGAGATAGATCCTAACCAACTCATTGTGGGGCATTATAAATATGTTTAAACTGAATTAGAGGAGAACTAACAATGGGCAACATGATGGCCAGAAAGTACTTGGAGATAGATCCTAACCAACTCATTGTGGGGCATTATAAATATGTTTAAACTGAATTAGAGGAGAACTAACTGAATATTTGCTATAGAGGTATTAGATATAACTATTATACTGGATAAATAATTTATGTAATACTGATAACATGATATTTGACATGATCTTTGATGATATTTACAAATATTCATTTTATTACACTGTTACTTCAAAATAGAAATTTTAGTGTGTACTAAAATTAGAATGTGTCATTTCTGAGTCATGAAAAACTAATTGAAATTTAGAAGTATTATAATTTGAAAATTATCACAAGTGACTTTATATCTAGAAGTAGTATTCTACATTCTTGTGGTTTTTCACCAATTACAATAATGTAACAAAACTTGGTTTTTTTGCCTTCCCTTTAGCTTTATTTCTCAGAGATTATTCTTAGAATAAAAGTAGAGGAATCAAACTGATTTTTTAAAAGTCTCTTAGTTAGGACCCTCTCCCCCTTTTATTTGGCAGTTGTGGGTATTGGGCCTTGCACATGCTAGACAGATGCTCTACAACTGGGCTACATCTTCAGTCCTAGGATTTTTACTTTTTAATGTGTCATGGCTCATACAGACTTAATCCTAACTCTAGACATTCTGACTAGTCTGTCCTACATATTTCAATGTTAACAATTTCATTCTCCTGGGTTCTATTAACATAGAATTGTGAAGGCTTAAGATATGGGCAGGAATGAAGTTGGTTTTTGTATTCTTAGTGGTAAAAAGGCAATTAAATGATTAATTGATAAGAAATTAATTTCCCACTCCTTAAACCCTATATACATATTCTATCATCCTCCTTTCTCTTACTACAAAATATCTGTTCTACAGACAAGTGGTGATATGTTAAAGAAAGCCCCCACATCTGTCTGGATTTGCATGACTAGCAATAGTACTATCCCCAGAGGAAAGTTTTTAGGGGAGTGTTCTTTACCTCTTTATTTCGCTTGGCTTGCTTACTAGCCTTTAATAAAATTTATACCAGTAAATGGTTTTATTTGAAAATAAATAAGGCTTAATTTTAAAAATATATTTAGCTAATTTTAAGGAAGCATTTTGTAAAAGAAGATCTAGTAACTTGAAGCTTTTAGTTATCTTTCTGTAGACTAAATAGGAACTGCACTTAGAACTTCAGTTAACTTAAATGAAAGTGTCTTTTGCATTGTAAGAACTTAGATGTTTAAGGAATGATTGACATTTGATGTGCCTCTTAGATACTTCAGTTAAATATAATTACCATATTTGTTTTGCTATTAAGGCATTTTCCCTAGATGTAAAAGATACACAGTTAGTAAAAATATTATTGTTAGGTAAATAAAATTTGGTCTATCATAATATATCAGGAAATTGTTTTTATACAGGTAAATGATTGCTGTAATGTGGTGAAAACAGGAAAGCCTACCAATTTATTAATGGTACAGTATATAAAACTACTCATGATACTAATATTTTTTTATTATTTAAAACCATTTGACTTACTAACCAAGCTTTCTCCTGTATGTAATTCTTTCTGTATGTGATTTATAGAAGTTACTAGATCTTCTTTATTGCTTAACAAAACAAAGTTACCTCATTTTCATTATAACATGGAATTGGAACAAAATTTACAGATATGCTGTTTAGGGGTAATATCACATTAATAGCAAACCAGATTGTCATAGAAGTGAACTTCAAAGTGAAGAGTGCTGTTTTAAAGTGGATTTTGCTATGGAATTCAATATTCAAATTCCTCTCTCAGGAATGTTGCTAGTACTGAATTATTAAAAATATTGGATTGATTTAGGAAGAAGAATTTGGTGTCGTTGATTCTTATTCTGAACAAGGCGCACACTATAGTGAGACTCGCCTAGAGTTGATAGAAAACGAATTAGTTGGGAAACTTGAACATGAGCCCAAAGAACTGAACAGAGAACTGAAAGAAATGAGGGCCACTTATGGGACTGAAGGATTGCATCAGGCACATTTACCTTCTGTGGCCTTTGTTTGCTACTCACAAAAACAAAAACAGGAAATTTTTAAAAAAAAATTATTTTTTTTTAGGTGAACACAATATCTTTATTTTACATTTATGTGGTGTTGAGAATCGAACCCAGTGCCTTATGCATGCTAGGCGAGTGCACTACCACTTGAGCCACATCTCCAGCCCTCCAGGAAATTTTAATGATAGTTTATTTATTTAATGAGAATTACATGTGTTAACTTAAGATTATCTCATTCACGAGAAAAATGGGGTTCTTGCACATAGTATTAAGAATCCCATTTTACACCTAGAATTCAACTAATAGGGGTAACATGTATGTTACTTTGTTTATTTAACTTAATAAGATAGAGTAAAATAACTTTAGTGATTTCAGTACAGATGTTTTTCTAATGAGCCTGAAAGAAAATTGTGGTATAAATCATATTTTTTTAAAAAAATGATGACAAACCCATTAAGAATGTCAGCAAGTCCCTGTAAATATTATCTGCAGTTAGAGTGACATCTCTTGTAGTAAGTAATCAGTTATGAATCAAGATGAAAATGGGATATTAATGAGGATGACAGAATAGATTTCAGTTTCATCCTCTCCAAAAACAAGTTGGTGGTGTTGCCTGGTAACAGATTGGGGGAGCTCCCCAGTATAAAGGCATTTGCTTCTAGAATTAGATATATAGAAAAGCCAGAACAAGTGAAAATTTTTTGCATGTGCACATTAATTTCTTTCAGATTGATTTGGAAGTAAAACAAATTTCTTAAAGCTCATAGTTTTCAAATGTGGGAGATAGCATAAAAATTGTAAGAATTCCACTAATGTGTTTTGAATCTCATATTTTTTAAAAAGTTGCTTGTAACAATGATAATCAGTTTTATGTAAAATATAAGCCTAGAATGTAATTATTTTCACTGATTTCATTTAGTTACAAGAATTTGAAGCAGCACTTAAACAAAGAGATAGTATTATCACACAGCTCACCGCCAATTTACAACAGGCAAGAAGGGAAAGGGATGAAACGGTGAGAGAATTTGTAGACTTGATGGAGCAAAGTCAAAAATTGCAGATTCAATTCCAACAAGTAAGTATTACAAGTAGAACAAGACTTACTCGATTTTTATAACGAATTTTTAAATTTTTTCACTTTATACTTCTTGGGTAGTTTCTTGCTGTTGTTTTCTTTGTACTTCTTCCCTGTCTCTATTTAAAAATTCTACAAAGTCTTATCAGGTGTATTTTTGCAGAAATTTAACCTGCAGTTACACCCTACTTTTTCCAACCCTGGTATATGGTTTTATGTTAATTAGGTTCTCAATTATAACTAGACTGACAACTGGATATATTCCATTTATCTTTAGTTGGAACTATAATCTAATTGTGTTAAACAAAAGGGAGGAATTTAAGGTAAGAATACAGGCTTTTTTAATGAACTTAAGGGCAGAAATACAATCAAAACTCTGAGAGAAATTGGAACTAGAGTTTGAAAAATCATCAAGAATCCAGGAAGAAGTTTCAGTCCGCATTTTTCTCTGCCTGTCTGCCTGTCTTATTTCTCCTATTTTCTCAGCTTTATAATGTGAAAGGTAAATTCTTTGGCTCATTACCCAAAGTGCACATGACCTATCAGCATGTTGACAGCATGGAAACATGTTGACTGAGATCGTAAGCCTATGAAGTGAGCATAGTTTCCAGAGAACCCCTGTGGGCTGAGGGTACAATAAAGTGTCACTTCAAAATTTAATATTTTGAGGTTTCTTTCTATTTTCAAATTACAGGCTAGTGAAACTCTACGAAACAGCACTCACAGTAACACAGCTGCAGATTTACTGCAAGCCAAACAACAGATTCTCATTCATCAACAACAGCTTGAAGAACAAGACCATCTATTAGAAGATTATCAAAAAAAGAATGAAGACTTCAAAATGCAAATTAATTTCTTACAGGAGAAAATTAAAGTATATGAAATGGTATGTGTATCTTAAGGAAGTCAACCTACTTGTAGCAGCTTTCTAATTAACTTTAAAGTTTTTAATGGAGGTGTTTATCTTTTTTTATGCATATGCACCCAAAATTTCATAATTGAGACAAACTCTTTGAGTATATAAAATAATATATTTCAAAAACATTGAGAATTTTGTAGTAATAGTTTTAAAGATGATACTACTCATTACTCTGCTCCTTAAAAGTGATCTGCCTATGTTAAACTAAAGTCTCAGGAGAATCTATTTTTATAACTAGGATTTTTATCCTTTTTCCTCCAACTAAGTGTATTTCTTCTTATTTTAGCCATGATTATAAAATTCTGAAAAAGAAATTTTGTAAATTTAAACTAGAAAAAATGTGGTTGATTCTTTTTATTCACTTGAGTTATATTCCAGTTTGGGGGAACTATTTAGTCAATAAGTGCTCGTGGTTGGAAATGTATCACATGGATTGTAATCTTTAATCTTAAAAGCAATTCATGCTAGCAGATTCCAGTTTTTTGTTTGTTTTTTGAGAAGTTGAAGTTTAGATGTGATTTTCCTGAAGCTGCCCCATTAACAGGTACCAGAGTTGAAATTCTGAGCTCCTTGCACTACACTGCACTCTGATCCTTGCCATCTCTGTCCTCTTTTTTTGCTCTGTGAGAGCTGAAACAAGTCAGTGTGATCATTGTGTTTGAATGTAGCTGAACATCATTTTACAGTAACTCAAATTTCTTGCCATCACTCTGTGTGTGTCTACAAATGTCTATGAAAGCACCATTGGTATGGATTTGTGGGTTTCAAATAAATTTGAGCAAGTAGGCAAATACAGAATCTGGGAATAATGAAGATGGAGAATACATATTATACAGCATATTTTATAAACTTAGAAGATTCTACAGGAAGTTGAGAAATTACCAAGAAAAGAATATTGTTTGGATAACAAAAGCATTAACTAGCACTTATTAAGTACTTACTCTATAACAGGCAGTATTAAAAGCCTCTTACACATATTAATGCATTGAATCATCACTACAACCCCATGAGATAAGGGTACCTTTATCATTTACAAATGATGGTACCAAGATAATGCAAGATGAAGGAAATAATTTAGGTGCAGAAGTGATGTATTGATAGAGCCAGATTTCAAAGCTCAGCTATCTGATTCCAGAGACTCCTCTTTGAAAAATAGGAAATGTACAAATTAAAATTATGAGAAGGGCATGCTTTTCAACTAAGGTAATTTAAAGATTATGCAAGTGTTTACAGAATACCTATTCTGTAGTAACCCTTGCAAAAGATATATGACGGACCTTAAGATGTCCCCTTTCTTCACTGAACCCATGGAGAGGTGCGGCATGTACACAAGTTACCACAAAATAAAAAGTAAGTGCAGGTAACAAGTGTTATGAATGTTTTGACAAGGTCTGATTTATGAGGAAAAGATTCAGGGTAGACATCAGCAGGGAGGTAATATTTGAGATAGATCTATAAATTGGAATAATGTGTCATTTATATTTTTTTACCCATAAATTGGTATAATATATGGAACATAATATATGGAACAGCTATTCAATACCTATTTGGTAATCAAGAGAATTGTTTATGAATTCATGACAAATAGAGATAGGCAGGATATTCTTTGCGGGGTGTGGAGTGGGCATAAAGACCCAGGCTGAAATGTTGAAAATGTATAGGGAGCAAAAAGTAATTTAATTAGAAAGCAATAGGCTTTGGAAGTGTCTTTCTGGAGGGTAAGAGTAGAAAGACAATCGAGGCCTAAGTTGAAAGTGTCTGGATCTAGGATTTTATTATTTCTCATTGTCACTAGGTGGTATAATCTCAGATTATCTAAAATTTATGTAATTCATTTTAGTAATGAAAATAAACTGTTTATTTGAATGTTAGCAATAATACTTTTATTGTTCTTTTTATTATATTTTAATTTCTCAGTTTTCAAAAAATTTAATCCCTTTGAGAAGTAGTTCTGTCAGAGCAGCTGAAGTAACTATATTGATAGTCAAAGGCTCATTATCCTAATCCTCCAAACCTCCTGTGTTATAGTAGTCACAAACAGGAAGTATATTATTCCCCACTCTTTCAGGTGTAGTTCTAAAAATAGAGGTTTCCTTGACTGAAGGGCTCTCAGTTTTGTAACATAGAACAAGTGATTTAAAACCATGTAATTTGAAAAAAGCTAAAAAAGAAAACTGTGAATTTGTGGTGTTTAATAGTTGAATGAAGAATTATGGTTATCATATTAGGTGTTGGACAGTGTTGAATTAAGTTATTTTCTTTTATGAGGAGTGTTCCTTTCATCTTATAGAAAATCAGGAAATAAAATTATAACAGATTTTTTATCAATGTTAACGTTTTTCAAAACTA
Organism: Callospermophilus lateralis; assembly: GCF_048772815.1. Taxonomy (NCBI): domain Eukaryota; kingdom Metazoa; phylum Chordata; class Mammalia; order Rodentia; family Sciuridae; genus Callospermophilus; species Callospermophilus lateralis. Next base: position 3,117,060 of record NW_027516368.1, on the reverse strand, counting down.
GTTATTATTTAACAGTTTAGCTAAAATTGACCATCATGAACTGATTTTACTTTTTTAAATTTTTTTTTTAGTTGTAGAGGGACACGATATCTTTATGTAGTCATTTATTTTTATGTGGTGCTGAGAATTGAACCCAGTGCCTCATGTGTGTGAGGCAAACACTCTACCTCTGAGACCCAGCCCCAGTCCTGATTTTACATTTTATATAGGTTCCAAATGATTTATAAATTTCTTTCTAGTATATGAATATATTTGTATAAAGCTCAGTAAAAATAAAATACCTTAATTATTTTATTTTAACCTCAAACACGTTCTGGGAGATAGAGAAAATTTATCTTTATTGTACAGATAGAAATACCAGGATTAATTGATTATACTAATTTACTAATGTTGCATTCTAGTGTAGAAATTAAGAAGGCTCAGCACTTGGTAATAACATATGATGTAATTGGAAAAGGAATATGTGACACTAAGACAACAGCTCATAGTCTCACTCAAGAGGCTGCACAAGATAACCTTGGTTTATGTAGTGCAAAATTTGTCCTTTGATTGTTAGGCTCAGAAGTCATATTTTTTTCTTGAGCTATATCAGAGGTGAATTAGTTCAAGAGGTGAATGTTTAGGTCTAAATGTAAGACTGTGACTTTACAATGAGAAATAATTATCACAAACTTCAGATTTTAAGCTCATTGGATTTTATATTCTTTCTATGGACAGATGAATTTTAAAAGCCAGGTAATAATTTAAAAAGTTGTTTATTAAGTATTAGATGAAAGGGTGTTGGAGGAATCAGATGTTCAGTGGCATGAGGTTGAGATAACCTGTTACATCCATCTCAGAGTAGTAATGTTCATGTCTGTAGACTAAACTTCTTAAATGCTCTTTGCTGTAACTCCCAACATTGTTTTCTGCATTCAGTATGGTTTTTCGAGAGGGATCAGACTTCTCAAAGGTTGACGGTGCATTGGTCTTCTTCCAAGAACTATACTCAATTGATCAATGCCTATATTTTCTTAGTACATTCATTCAAGGCGCCTAGAAGTCCTGTTTGGCAAGGACTCGTGTCTCCTTAAGATAACTTTACTTCCTTACCTATATTTTCATCAGTTATATGGATTTCACTTATTTCCTTGGCTTTCGGACTACAGCTCTTAACTGTTTAATGAATATGTGTTAATATGTCTTGTCTTAGCCTAATCTCCAGTTCCAAAATTGAGTCCCCAGATAGGAACTGGGGAAAATTATCTGATGGTCTTTTATCTTTCTGTTTGAACTGTGGGTCTAAGCCCAAGTTGGTATGCTGTAAATATACAGTAGTGGTCTTAGGTGTCACTTGATGTTCAGTCACTTAAGCATTGTATATCCCTAAATTTCTGATTCACTTAAAACCCCAGGAATGAAGTTAAGGAAGACTTAAAGGAATCCACTTTAGTTCTTGTTGTTGTTCTCATTTTATAGCACTTGTCCATGAAATACCTTCAAATCACTAGAATCCAGGGGAGGACCGGTATTTATTTATTTTTTGTTTCTTTTGAGAATCCAGGGGAGGACCGGTTTTTATATTTTTGTGTCTTCTGAGAGTGTATAGATAGTATGTAGTACTATAACTAGCCATCAGAAATACTTATATTTAGAATATTGACCAGTTAATAAGAAAAATGAAAATGTGATAGTTTATATAAATATTTTAGTCAGACTGGTTTTTGTTTTGTATTGCTTTTTTGGTGGTGCGAGAGATCAAACCCAAGGCCTCACACATGCTAGGCAAATTAGATTGCATTTTTAAATTTAAATATTTAATCACAGCACAATGTAAGAGAAATTTCTTCCCAAGAAGGGTAAAACTGTTATATTGTTTGCTCATATGTATTGTCAGGTAGATAAGTCCTAGGTCTCCTTGTACTGGGAAAAACGGGGGGGGGGGGGCAGGCCCAACAGTTGCTTTTTATAGAATTTTATAAAAAGGAGACACCCATAAGAAGTTGCCAGAACCTAAAAATGTCATTCTTATATTTTCATTTTCTTTTCTTTCTAAAGGAACAAGATGAAGTAGAAAAGTCAAATAAAAAAGAATTACAAAGAAAGGAGGCAATCATCCAGGCATTAAATATAAGAATAATTGAAGAAGAAAAAAAGAATCTTGAACTAAAGGATCAAGTCACAGCCACTAAAAAATTAATGAGAGAAGTACAAGAACAAATTGCAAGTATGAAATTAGAGCTGGCTAATTCTAAGCAAAAAGAAAGACAATATTCTGAAGAAATAAAACAATTAATGGGTACAGTTGAAGACCTTCAGAAAAGACATCATTACACAGATAGCCAGTTTGAATCTGATGTGGTACAGAGAATGGTGGAACAAGAAATTCAGAAAAGATTAGAACATCTCCGAGCAGAGATGGATAAAATGTATGGGCAACAGATAGTACAGATGAAACAAGAGTTAATAAAGCAACACATGTCACAGATAGAGGAACTTAAAGCACAACATAAGGAAGAAATTGAGAGTGTTTTAAAATCACATTTAAATATTACAATTAATGAAGATCAAATAAAGTTAATGAACGTGGCAATAAATGAACTGAATATGAAATTACAAGATACTAATGCGCAAAAGGAAAAACTCCAAGAAGAACTAGGAATAGTTTCAGGAGAAAAATCTACTCTGCAGAGACAACTTGATGACCTTTTTGAAGAATTCAACTTTTTAAGGGACCAAATTCAGAGAGCTAGAATGATAATAGCTGAACAAGAAAGTCAACTGAATGAAGCACGTAAGTCCCTTAGTACAGTGGAAGCTTTAAAAGCTGAGATTGTTCTGGCATCTGAATCTAGGAAAGAACTAGAGTTAAAACATGAAGCAAAAGTTACAAATTACAAGATAAAACTTGAAATGTTGGAAAAAGAAAAAAATGTTGTATTAGACAGAATGGCTGAATCACAAGAAGCTGAATTAGAGAGGCTGAGAACACAGCTCCTATTTAGTCATGAAGAAGAACTTTCGAAACTAAAAGATGATTTAGAAGTTGAACATCGAATAAATATTGAAAAACTTGAAGATAGCTTAGGCATTCACTATAAACAGCAGATAGATGGCTTACAAAATTTAATGAGTCAAAAGATGGAAACAATGCAATTTGAAAAAGATAATTTGGTAACTAAGCAGAATCAGTTGGTTTTGGAAATTTCAAAACTAAAAGATTTACAGAAGTCCATCATGGATTCAAAATCAGAAGAAATGACCCTTCAGATGCATGAACTCCAAGAGGAAATCGAAATATTAAGACAAGAAAAAAAAGAAAAAGGTACGCTTGAACAAGAAGTTCAGGAATTACAACTTAAAATTGAATTATTGGAGAAACAAATAAAGGAAAAAGAGGATGACCTTAAAGAAAAGTTTTCACAACTTGAAGCAGAAAATAACATTCTTAAAAATGAGAAAAAAGCTTTTGAGGACATGTTGAAAATTTATGTTCCTGCTGAACAAGAAGAAAAATTGATTTTCATTGACTCCAGCAAGTACATATCCAAAGATTGCATCTGGCAAAAAGAAATGGAAATGCTTACAAAAGAGAATGAGGCCCTCAAGCAACAGTGTATTCAGCTAAATGAAGAAATTGAAAAGCAAAGAAGTACATTTTCATTTGCTGAAAAAAAATTTGAAGTTAACTATCAAGAGTTACAGGAGGAGTATACTTGCCTTCTCAAGGTAAAAGATGATTTAAAAGACAGTAAAAACAAACAAGAATTAGAGTATAAAAGTAAACTTAAAGCACTTAATGAAGAGCTTCATTTACAAAGAATAAATCCAGCTACAATCGAAGTGAAAAGTGCCATGCTTGATACTGACAAAGCTTTTGTCGCGGAGCCATTAGAAATCTGTGAAGTTGTTGAGAAAGATACAACAGAACTTATGGAAAAACTTGAGGTAACCAAGCGAGAAAAGCTAGAATTGTCAGAGAAACTGTCTGATCTCTTTGAACAATTAAAACAGAAACATGATGAGGTTAATTTTCTCGGTGAAGAAGTCAAATCTTTAAAGCAAGAAAAAGAGAAAATTCTATTGAGATGTCAAGAGCTAGAACTCCTAATTAACCATCATAGAGCAGAAAATATAAACATGTGTGATGTTCATTTAAGTTCTTTACAAGATGGAATATTAACTATTATAAACAAGGATTCTCAAGGATCATTATCTAATGTAGGTGAAGATTTTGGAGAAGAATCAAAAACAGTAGTGGAAGAGAAAATTTCTTTTGAAAATGTGGCTATTAGAAGAGAAAGCAAGCAAGAACAGTTATTTTCACCATCAGTAACAAATGAGTCCTCACCTGGGACAGATCAATCAAGTGAAAATGATAAACTCCATCAGGAACTTTATGTACTTAAATCAGAACAGGTATGTTTACTTATTTACATATGGTATAGCACAGTGAAAATGTACATTTCATGCTAAAAAGAGTTTTCAGCTTCTTAAAACAAATTTTTAAAAGAAAATGAAAGTGAATCATGTAATTCTCATTTGGATCTATCATTTATCATTTAATTTTTCTATTTTTTTCTTAAACTGTTTTTCTTTTAGCTAATCTATTATGTATTCTGCTCAGAAATTAAAGCAATATTTTCTTTGTAAAGACAATAGTTTAAATAATATTCTTTAGAATCTCAACTTTACAAAAGTTATTGATTTTATAACTTAGTATTTTGTTGCAATTTCAAAGACTTTTAGAGTTTTTATTTCATACTGGTCTTTTTCAAGGTTCCACAATTGTAAACAAACTCTTGAGTGTTTTAGAACCTTATGCAGGTGTTCAATAGTTATAAATTCTTTTTCCTTTGTGCAAGAAAAACACTTAAGCCCTAGAGTTTTTTGAGTCTTATACCTGAGGAGGAAAAAAATAGTATTAATTCTCTGTACAGTTAAAGAAATAAAACACATAAAATAATAGGTTATTTCCTTTTATGTCAGCTATTCATATTAGAAATAACAGAAAAGTCTGATGTGTATCTTCAGTATGATAATGCTAAATAAACTTTTTATAATTAAAAACATCTTTTAGCTGTAGATGGACATTTTACCTTTATTTTATTTATTTATAATATGGTACTGAGGATTTAACCCAGTGCTTCACACATGCTAGTCAAGCTCTCTACCACTGAGCCACAACTGTAGCCTGCTAAATAAACTTATGTGTTTCTAAAACTTAGGTAATAAATATCTTTTGCAGATATAAGAGTTTAGTGTTGAAAGAGAGAAGAAGTTAAGGAGTATATATTTCAGTGAGGTAGACAGGTAATAAATGAGAAAATAAGACAGAAATATTGTTAACAGTCTATTAAGAAATAAAACACGGTATTGTGATAAAATAAAACAGGGAAGCTCACAAAAGAAATTGAGAATGATGGGTGGAGGTGGGTGGTGGTCTGGAGATTGGAGGAATTAACACTTGAACTGAGATTCGAATGAGAGGGAAGAGGCTGCATTATGGAAATTAGAGCAGTTGTACCATGAGTAAATTTGAGGAACTGAATTGAAGGCCTATGTAGTTGAGTTTGGGAAGAGTTTGAAGAAGGAAGAAACTCAATCATAGGGAGCCTTATAGACTTTGTAAGTTTAGATTTTTATCCCTAAGTACAGTAGGAAGTCATCGGAAAGTTTTCTGTTTTTATTTCTAATGACATGTTCATGTTGATGATCTTATCAAATGTGGTCATACTTTACGTTTTTAATAACTTGAATAGACCCAAGAAATTCAAATTGCTTAACTACTATTGCTATGTTAAATATTGCAAATGTTTTTAAAACTATAAATGGTGGTAATTACTCCTAAAAAAATGTCAGACATAATTTAAATTTTATTAAAAAGCATTATTTGAAGAAGACCTGAATTTGAAGCACATTTGTCAAATTGGTGAAATTTTCTTAATAGGAATTTTGTTTCTGTATTGAAGATACTTGCAATGGTATTTAGATACTCTCTCCTTGAAATTAACTAAACAAAGTGAAGAAAAGCAAGTCTGTAAATTGCTCCCATTTATCATTACTAAAATAAACCCCATCATTGATACAGAGGGGGGAGTAAGGTATGTATGCAGGTGGAGGGAAGCTCACAGAAGAAATTGAGCGGTGACTTACATAGTGATACTGTTTACTTGTCTGAAATACTGCAGAGGCAACAAAATACTCCTACTCTCAGTATTAAACTTAGTAATTAGAGCAGATATATCTCACTGAAACCAAAATAAATGTGGCTGTTAAGAATTTTTAACTGGCCAGCTGCAGTGGCAAATGCCTATAATCCCAGCTGAGGGAGGCTGAGGCAGGAGGCTAGTGAGTTCAAAGCCATCCTCAGCAACAGTGCGGCAGTAAGCAACTCAGTGAGACCCTCTCTCTAAATAAAATACAAAGTAAGGATGAGATGTGGTTCAGTGGTCGAGTGCCCTGAGTTCAATCCCCAGTACCAAAAAAGAAAAAGAAAAAAATAATTTTTTAACTGAAAAGAAAGAAATGAATAGTTTTGGAGTATAATTCCATATTATCAAAGAGTCTTTTCAACATTGGGATGCAAGAAATAAGGAGTAGCAGGAACATTATAGATATTGGCTAGTTATTGATGCTGAGAGAAGCCATAAATTCAAGTGTGTGTGTTTAAAATTGGAGGTAATTATTGGTATTGGAAGAGATACTGAGCTTAGAAACATCTACTGGAGCTTAGAAACCTCAAGAGAAACCATAATATCAGTTCTGTGAGTGAAGAGACACTACTATATAGGCTATATAGACAGCTACTATATCCCTAGTACCTAGAATAATGTTTTGCACATGATCAGCAGTTAATGTTTTACGAATGGACGAATGAGGGGTGAATAGGGGAAATAAACAAAGCCGCTTTATCAAGAATCAGCTGTGAATCAGGATAGGCCTTCATGTTAGAATGAAAATCAGAATAGCTTTTGTCGCTTGCTATTTAGCATTGTTCTATAAGCCCTAACCATTCCAAAGATAAAAAGATACATGGCATAAATAGAAGTAGATAATTCACAGGTGTAATTAAGAAATTGAGAAAAATAATCTAAGCAAATAAACCAAAAAACCTAATGTAAAATAAATGTCAAAATTAGCCAAAAATGTGTAAGACCAATATAAATAAAATTAGAATACTATCAATTTAATAAATGAGATATTGAAATGAGTTAAGTATTAAACAGCATAGAAAAGTGTCAAGAATATCTACATTCAAAGGAAGTAGAAGGAAGGAAATAACGAGCAAAAATAAGAAAACTTGTAATAAACAAGTGGGAAAATTTTTCAAGAACTTTGGGGGTTTATTATTTGAAAAGATTATTTACAGGTATTAGATCTCCAAAAATATGACCAAGGGGGGAAAAACACATAAGCAAAATCAAGAATGAAATAAGGACATAAGTACAGGTACCACAAGAAATTTTAAAAGTCATAAAAAATGCTACAAATAATCTCTGCCAATAGATTTGAAAATATAAGCAAACTCTAGATGGTGTTCTGGAAGAATATAAACTACCAGAACTAATGCAAATAGAAATGAATAAGTTCAAATAACCATCAAATAGAAATGAATAAGTCAGTAATCATTAAAAAGTTGATGGTAGTGGTCAGAAGTTTTCCCTTTTTGCCTCATCTCAAACCAAAATGCTAGACTTAAGACCATTTTACAAGTAATTCTTATTAACTCTCCAAGAACAAAAGTGTAATTGTCCACTAAAGTAGGATTAAAGAGAGAATGGAAAAAGAAAGGAAAGAAGAAAAACTGAAGAAAGAAAAACCAACCAGTTCACCTTAGAAGGCCAATATTAATATGAAGTCCTGATAGGAATTGTAAAGAAAATAAAATTGTAGAGTAATCTAACTTGTAAGTGTAGTTGCAGAAATTCCAAATAAAATATTAGCAAGTTATACCAAGAGTGGACAAATAGTTAAACATTTGAAAAAAAAATATGTGACTGTAATCTCTACATTTTTATGTAGCATTTTATGATTATTTTAGTGTATATCAGAAAAAATACATAAAAAATTGACAACCCATTTATAAGTTAAAAAAAAGCTTTAGGAAATCAGGAATAGCAGGGAAATTTTCTAGTCATGATGCTGATTTTCATCAAAATGTTGACAGATTATATTTCTGATGGTGAAATTTGAAGCATTTCCATTAGAATCAAGTATAGGACTAGGATACATACCCATTGTCAACATTACTATTGCAACATGGTTTTGTAGTTTTTAGTGAATGCTTCTCCAGTTCTTGCAATATGACAAGAATAGGAAATGAGAAAAAATATGAACAGATCAGGCAAAACTTTAAACCCAAGATAATAAGATGTTTTGAGTTTTTGTTAAGAAAATTATAAAATATTGAAGGACACAAAGACCTGACTGTGTGCTAATACATATCATATCCATAATGGAAAGATACAAAGAAAAAAATCAGTTCTCTCCTAATTAATAGTTCTAGTCAAAATTACAATAAGGTTTCTTAATGAATGTGGAATACTGATTCTAAAATTGGTATAGAAGAGTAAATAGCCAAGAATACTCAAGACAATCTTAAAAAGTATGTATTTGTTATCAAAACTTATTACAAAATCATTATAAACAATATGGTTTAATGCCAGGATGGTTAAGTAGATCAGTAGAATATAATGAAAATCCCAGAACAGATCTGTATTTTGTAAAAATTTAGCAAGAAGGCCCTACAAGTCAATGAATCACTTAGTGAATCTCTACTACATTCCAGGCACTTTTCAAGTCATTCATAATTTAACAGTGAATAAAAATGGTCAAGGAAGAATAAAGTTTACTTTTTAGGGTTTAAATGAACATTAGAAAATACAGACAAATATTTCTGGTGGTCTTAAGTGCTATGAATAAAATTACAGTATGATAAGAAGAATAAGATCTCCCTAAGTGTAGGGCTTTTTTTGCATAGGGTAGGTCAAGGAAGACTACTTTGGTGAGATGATATTTGAGCAGAGACAGAGGAAATCAAAAAATAAACCAAATTAGCAGAAGAAGCTTAGAGTATTCAAAATTGTTTGGGAGGGAAAAAAACCAAAATTGTTTTGAGCACAATTGACTTTTGATACTAGAGGTTAGAAGTTAGGGAATTAGATCATTGTCACTTTAGGGAAAAAAATCAGGTTGGTTAAAAATGTACACATAAGAAGAAAATAGAATCTTAAGATAGGGAAAACTTTTAATAAAGACAAAGCATGGGAAAAGATTTAAAATTTTTATTGTATCTTTTAAAAACAATAATGTAAAACAGATTTGAGGACTGGGACTAGATATTTGCCATGAATGTAAGTTGCAAACAAAAGCTATCAAGAATATAGAAAGAACAATTAATGTAACAAGAGGTCCAAAAACAAAATAATAATGGGCAAAAGATGTGAAAGACATGTGCCTGAATAGGAAATCAAAGTATCTAATAAACATGAAAATATTCTTTCAACCTTACTATTCAGTGTAAAAATAAAATAACATTTTATACCCATTTAGGTTGGTGAAGTTAGTCTGATATAAAGAATGGTGAGGATGTGAGTATATAAGTACTCAACCTTCTGGTAGCATTGTAAATTAGTACTGTTATATAAAAATAATTTGATCAAATCTAGCACAGTTAAAAATGCACTATCTGTGACCTAGCAGTTATATTTCAAAGTAGTTCTCAAAGTGGGGTTCCTGACCAGAAGCACAGCATTACTTGGTAACGGGTTAGAATTCAAAGCTCTTTGACCTATCCTGAATCAGAAACTGTGGGGATGGGGTTAGGTTCCTAAAGTAACCTGTTTTAATAAGCATTCCAAGTGATTCTGATGCATGTTACATTAGAGAACCACTAATTAGAAAGAAATTAGCACATTTATCCAAAAATTAGGAATAAACCAATTTATCTCCTGAAAGGAAGTGGACAAATTTTGGTATAGTCATAATACCACAGTTAAAATGAATTAACCTGTTGCCTACATGCTGTTTATTTTTTGTTTGTTTGTGGTACTGGACATTAAACCCCCCGTTACCTACATGGAATAATACCAGAGACATATTGAATGAGAAAATAAATTTGTAAAATTAATATCATTTGTGTAAGTCCATAAAAATACAAAATATACAGTGCATTGAGAATGCAAAATGTATTGTAATGAGAAGTGATAATGTAAGAATTGGACTGGATTTGTACCAAACTATGATTATGGTTGCCTGTGAGAAAGGAGTGATGAGAACATAGAAGTTTATGGGGAGTACAGGGAATGAAAAAAATAGAGAAAATGTTATAGTACTTGTTAATTTGGGTTTTGAGTTTATTGCTTGCATTTTTCCATATTTAAAATAATATTTTAAATCCAGGCATGGTGGTGCATGTCTGTAATTCCAGCTATTTGGGAGGCTAAGGCAGAGGAGGGTTCTAAGTTCAAGACCAACCTTGGCAACTTGTTGAGACCTTGCCTCAAAAAGGGCTGGGGTTGGGATTGTGGGTCAGTGGCAGAGCGTTTGTCTCACATATGTGAAGCACTGGGTTCAATCCTTAGTACCACATAAAAATGAAAATATTGAAAAAAAGGGGGCTGGAAATGTAGCTCACAGGTAGAGAGCACCCCTGGGTTCAATTCCCAGTGCCATGAAAATAAAATATTATTTGAAAATAAAAAGAAAGATAAGGAAGAGCCAAGACAACATGAGAGAAATTGGTATGAAAATTTGTTCTCCTGGTCTCCTTGGCTAACTACTCTTACACAGATGTAGCCGATCCATTGCTGTTAGTCCTCTTAGGGTTTTTAATTGGACCCTGCATCTTTAACTGTTTATTTAATAAGATATATAAAACAAAAAATACATTCTGTAAAACTGATGGTCCTCCATACTCACTACAGTAGCTGTAAACCAATGATGATTAATTAATGATTTGGTTAGTTCCATAAAACCAGTGGGGAATGTTATAGGCCAGGCTATATAAGCAATGACCAAACAGACTTCATTTTACCCTGAGACTCCATATTACGTAAGAAGAGCTTCTCCCATAGGAAAGTCCCATCACTGTACCACATTACTAATTGCCTAGCATAGCCTACTTGCAATACAGAATAGCAATTCTTACACAATGTAAAATTGTTCTCTTTGGTTCCCACTTTCCTTGGGCAGTGTACCTTTCTGGGGAATAATTGATTAGATGTTAGTAGCCATTCTTAATTTGTATTCAACTAGGGTCACTTTGATCCATTTCTCTTTTGATTATGATTATGAAAAAATCCCAGGAGAAATGAATGAAATGAAAATTTGATTAAGACATTGCATTGTTTCGCTAATGGCTTTATTCAGCTTCTGTACTACTTCTTGCTTGCTTTCTTGCTGGTTGCCAAGTCAATCTGGATGTGGTTTTCGCCTTTAAATATCCTAAAATGTTGAGGCTCTAGGCTGTTTCCTGCAGAGACAACTTGTTCCTGTAGGGAGCATTCCCAGACAGTCAGAATAAAGACTCTCCAATATGGACAAATCATAAGCTATACCAAATATCAGAATTTGCTCTAAAATTGAGGTAATGATACTACTCTCCTTGAAAAAAGAAGTAGCCAAGTATAATTGAATGAAGAATGAAGAAAAAATGTCATTGGTTCTCTTATGAAGTTTTAAACTATAATTTATTTCTCCTCTTGTTTTAGTATATGCAAAAAGCAAATTATTTTATAGTAAATTATTTTAAATTTTTCTAATATATATTCACTTTCAGAATGATTTAAGGCTACAGATGGAAGCTCAGTGCATATGCCTTTCAGTGGTTTATTCAGCTCACGTGGATCAGGTTCGTGAATATATGGAAAATGAAAAAGATAAAGCTCTTTGCAATCTTAAAGAGGAGCTTATTTCTACTCAAGAGGAAAAGATCAAGGAGCTTCAGAAAATATACCAGTTAGAACTACAGAATGTAAAAACACAAACAGGTAAATAGTTTCTGACTTATAATTACCATGAAGCATCACTTAGAGTCCACCATTTCATAATTCTGTCCTTAGAACTCACAGGGGAAGGTGACTTGTGTATCTAAGCCCTAGTCTTATTTGTTCATATAAACATTGGATATTCATTCAAGTGCTAGAGAAAACTAAAATTACTGAGTCATTTTCCCATAGGAAATTATAATCCATTGGGAAAGCATATATAAAATACACTGAAAATTTCTGAAATGTAAAGAATGGAGGGAGAAAAAAAGAGTTTTGTCTTTCCTGGGGAGATGAGTAGGATGAGGGTATGGGTAGGAGTAAGTGGGTTGGAAATTTGGGGAAGGCTATGGAGTCTTAAGCATTGAGCTCTATCTAAGATTGCATCCTTTTGGGAGAACTGGGAGTTCAGGTTGTGTTAGCTAGATAAAACTGGAGTGATTGGAAGGAGCTTGATCAGGAAAGGTTTTATGTACTCTGATGAAACATGTTTATGTTTTATGCTATTGGTGATAAGACCTACAGCAGAATTTTAAATAGTGGGAGTAACAATAAGATTTTTATTTTAAGTTGATACCATTAGGATCAGTTGGAAGGGATAAAATTATTGATGGGAAGACCAGCCAGATTGAATTGAGTATGATAGAAAGTTAAGTTCAACACTTAGAGTTTGGTTCTAGTTTGTCGTTAATGTTAGCAGAAATTAAGAATGATACCCAAGTTTCTAGCTTAAGAAACTAAAGTATGGTTCTAGTCATAGAAAGGAACCAATTTGTGAAAAAAATAATAATTCAGTTTTAAATATATTGAGTTGTGAATAGAATACTTATTGACTTTGAAAAAATATATAGGAGTTAGTTGAAAATAGAAGTCTGAAACCTGGGAGAAAAATTTAATTATGAGGTAAAGATTTATAATCAGCATGAATGTCAAGGAAAAGAGGTCAAGGACAAGAATGAGTTATCAGGGGAAACTAGAGAGTGAGTTAAAAGACCAAGATGAAATAATGGGAAGTAACAATGTTAAGGGACCATACAATGAACCATAAACAATTAGTCACAGTTAATGTTTTTTTTCATGATTATTTGGCCAGTTAACTAGACTTCTTGTGTTCAAGGTATCTCTAGGCCTTCACTTTTGCTTTTAGAAATGAGTTTTATTATTGGAATTGCTTTGGTGAACAGAATAGAATTTCAAGCATATCAGATAATACCATGCTTTTTCACTTCAGTGGTTCTTTGAATATAGTAATATTTTAAGTTTGTATTTTTTTAAATTGATATCTTCTTGAGGTAGTCTGTCCACTATTTCCCAAATTGCATGTTAACTAATGGCTCATTTAATTGGCAAAAAAGTTAGTTTAGTGATTAATTATCAGCATTTTTAAGAAATAAAAATAAAAGAGGAAAGTGAAAGGTGTTAACTACTCTCCTGTGGTCCCTTTTCAACACTTCTTTTGTTTCATGTTTCTGAATTGTTTTAAAGATATAAAATTGTTGAATTTAGAGATACTATACCATAAGGATAGGAGAAATGATCTTGAATCACACTGTTTTCTTGTTTTCATCAGTCAGAATGTGTCAAATTAAAACCTGAGTTTCACTCAAAACATTTTTCAAAGAATAAATATTTTTATACATTGAAATAAAATGATTGTTATTTCACTGAGAAGTTTGTATTGAAATGTGTATTGTCTTCTCTTCCTGTTATCTTCTCTGAAAGATACCAAAAAAATTAAACAACTTGAAGAACAAATTCAAGAATTAGAAAACTTCATATGCTTTTTGCGCAAACAATTGAAAGAAACTGAAGAAAATCATAGGGCAGAAATTTATTCTCTGCAGGAGAAGCTTCAAGCCATTAGTGAGACCACAGTGGACCCAAGGTATGTATTTACTTAAAACTTCATTCAGCAGTATTTGTAGCTTAGTAACAATGATAGTATCATCTGGAATGGTTATTTTAAGAATAAAATATAACTTTAACAAAGAGATAGGATGTAACATTTTTTAAGAAATAAGAGCAGGAGATAATTCTGTATCTTTGAAATGTGTGAAATAAATGTTGGTATAAACCAAAGACATTTTATTATAGGAATTTTACTTATACTTTTATAAAGATGTTATTATTAATCTATTTTCTGAATTAAAATAGGTCCGGTAGTAGACATTTACTTGTTTATTCTATGCCTAGGATTTGATATGTTGATGTGGTGAGTACTTAAATAGTCTAAGTATGATCATTCCACTATGACTTGAATATACTCCATTTGATTGTCTAATGCTCAAATTCATCATGTCCCAAATAGAACCCTGATCTATGAGGAGAGAAGAAATGATCTTCAATTACCACTATGTATGTTTTCTTGGATCAGGATCTTCTAAAATTTGCTCCTTCTGTAGCCATCTTCATCCATCATGACTCCTTTCTGTCATAACTCTCTGCGATTCTATGAAAAAAACTTGGTTTTTTTTAACCTTCAAAGTACATCACAACTGTGCCACTCCTTACTGCTCCACTGGTCCCTGCCATTGTTTTGTGTTTCACCTGGATTACTCAACTTCTGTTTACAGTCTATTCTCTATATAGTCAACACAAGTGCCAGAACCTTTGCTTTTATAATTTCAGTTACATCATGTTACTCTAATCCTCTTCTGCTCTTTACAGTCTCACTAGTTCTGAGGACCATGACATCTTTGACTTTCATTTCCTACTGACTTTCTTATCACTTACAGTTCTCAAACCATATAATCCCATGGGGTTGGGGTTGGAGCTCAGTGGTAAAGCACTTGCCTGACTTGTGTGAGGTCCTGGGATTGATTCTCAGCACCACATATAAATAAATAAAGTAAAGGTCCATTGACAACTAAAAACAATTTTAAAAGATTAAAAAAAAAACCTCATACATCCCCACTATGATCCTCAAATATATCACATATCAGTACGCTTCTGCTTTAGGGATTGATTGGCTTTTTCTTCTACCTAGAATGATTATTCGGCAGGTATTGTATGCCCACACCCTCATCTCCTTTGGATCTTTACTTAGATGTCATGTTCTTACATAAATTAAAATCGTCCCCAAAGAGTCTGTGTCTTACTTTTCTACTTCATTTTTTCTTAAAATTATTTGTTTTCTATGTACGCATACATTATAATCATTGTGTGTGTGCATGTATATGTGTATATAAATAATGTATGTATGTAATTTATGTATGCAAATATATATAAACTTAGAGGAAATATTGTTTCTTTTTGTTTGTTTTCAATTAAGGAATTTAAGCCTTTTTAAAAAACATTTTTATTAGTTGTTATTTTATTTATTTATTTATTTACATGCAGTGCTAAGAATTGAACCCAGTGCCTCATACACACTAGGCAAGTACTTTACCACTGAGCCACAACCCCAGCCTAGGAATTTAAGCTTATCTTTGTCTATTTAAGTCACTGATGTATTCTAAATCCACATGATTTCTAAATACTAATCTTACCTTATTGTTATAAGATTAGACATTTTAAGAAAACAAACTGTAAGTTAAGAACCTTCTCTTTCCTGTTGCCACACTTCATTTCCAATATAAGCAATCATTGTTACTTTTGATATGTATTCTTTCAGACATTTTCCTATTTATATAGACATATATGTTAAAACAGGCTTTTAATGCAAGTGAGAATTTACAAGCTTTTTTAACTCAGTAATATATCTTAGGTATATCTTTATATATATACATACATACATGCACACACACACACATATATTTATTTATTTATATATATATATATATATATATATATATATATATATATATATATATATATATATTTTTTTTTTTTTTTTTTTTTTTGTATCCGGGATTGAATTCAGGGGCTCTTTACCACCAAGTCACATCCTCATCCCTCTTCTTTTTTTTCAGAACTACTGTTTTTATTTAAAATAACTCATGTTCAGATCTACCACATACCAGTTGGGTAATGTTAGACAAATCAAATTTAATGAACTATTATTTCTATATATGTAGTTTCAATAACTAATTATTATTTTTTAGTTCTAACAATTTTTTTTTCTTCTAACTAGTTATCTAAGATAGTAGGATGCATTTTGACATATCATACATAAATGAAGTATAACTTCTCATTCTTTGGTTGTGCATGATGTAGAATATGTGATGTAATCATATATGTACCTGGGGTAATAATATCTGATTCATTCTACTATCCTTTCTTCCCTCATAACCCTCCCCTCACCTCATTGCCCTTTGTCTAATCCAAAATATGTTTATTCTTCCCTACCCCCCCAACCCATTGTGAATTAGTATCTGCATATCAGACAAAATATTCAGTCTTTGGTTCTTTGGGATTGGCTTATTTAGCTTAGCATGATATTCTCCAGGTCCATCCATTTGCCACCAAATGCCATAATTTCATTCTTATTTAAGGCTGAGTAATACTTCATTGGGAAGATATATATCACACTTTCTTTATCCATTCATCTGTTGAAGGACACCTGGGTTGGTTTCGTAGTTTAGCTATTGTGAATTTAGCTGCTATAAACATGATGTGGCTGCATCACTGTATTATGCTGATTTAAAGCCCTTTGAGTATAAACCTAGGAGTGGGATAACTGGGTCAAATGGTGGTTCCATTCCACATTTTCTTATGAATCTCCATGCTGCTTTCTATAGTAGTTGCATCAATTTGCAGTCCCACCAGCAATGTATGAGTGTACCTTTACCCCCTCATGCTTGCCAACATTTATTGTTGCATATTTTTTTTTCTTTTTTTGTGGTGCTTAGTAATGAACTAGGGCCTTGGTCATGTGAGGCAAGCAGTCTACCAAGTGAGCTATGTCCCTAGGCCTGTTGCTCGTATTCTTGATAGTTGCCATTCTAACTGGAGTAAGATAGAATTTCATTGGAGTTTTGATTTGCATTTCTCTAATTCTAGAGATGTTGAATGTATTTTCACATATTTGTTGATCGATTGTATGTCTTCTGTGAAGTGTCGGTTCAGTTCCTTAGCCCATTTATTGATTGGTTTGTTTTTCTGGTGTTTTTATTGTTTTTTAATTTTTTTTTAGTTGTTCATGAAACTTTATTTTTTAAATTTATTTATATGTGGTGCTGAGAATCAAACCCTAGTTCCCTCACACATGCCAGGCAAGCACTCTACCACTGAGCCACAACCCCAGCCCCTGTTGTTAAGTTTCTTGAGTTTTTTATATATCCTGGGGATTAATGCTCTGAGGTGTATGTGTGGTAAAGGTTTTCTCCCATTCGGTAGGCACTCTTCATGTTATTGATTGTTTGATGTGAAGAACCATTTTAGTTTGAATCTTTTTTATTGATTCTTGCTTATAGTTCTTGTGCTCTAGAAATCTTGTTAAGGAGGTCAGTTCCTAAGCTGAGATGGTAGAGTTTGGACCTACTTTTTCTTCTGTTAAATGCATGGTCTCTGTTCTAGTGCCTAAATCCTTGATCCACTTTGAATTGAGTTTTGTGCAAGATTAGAGATAGAGGTTTAATTTCATTTTGCTTCATGTGGATTTTCAGTTTTCCCAGCACCATTTGTTGAATAGGCTATCTTTTCTCCAGTGAGTATTTTTGTCACCTTTGTCTAGTATGAGATAACTGTATTTATATGGGTTTGTCTCTATGTCTTCTATTCTGTATCATTGGTCTATGTGTCTGTTTTGGTGCCAGTGTCATCCCATTGTTTTTTGTTGTTGCTGTTATGGCTCTGCAGTATAATTTAAGTTCTGGTATTATGATGCCTCTTGCTTCACTTTTCTTCCTAAGGATTGCTTTGGCTATTCTGGGTCTCTTTTTTCCAAATGAATTTCATGATTGCTTTTTCTAGTTTTACAAAGAATGTCATTGGAATTTTAATAGGAATTGCATTAAATCTATATAATGCTTTTGGTAGTATGGCCATTTTGACAATGTTAATTCTACCTATCCAAGAACATGGGAGATATTTCCATCTTCTAAGGTCTTCAATTTTTTTCTTTAGTTTTCTGTAGTTTTCACTGTAGAGGTCTTTCACCTCTTTTGTTAGATTGATTTCAAATATTCTATTTTATTTTTTGACGCTATTGTGAATGGGGTAGTTTTCCTAATTTCTTTTTCAGTGGCTTTATCACTGATATATAGGAATGCATTTGATGTATAGTTGTTAATTTTATATCCTACTACTTTGCTGAATTTCATTCATTAATTCTAGAAGTTTTCTGGTGGATTTTTTAGGTCTTCTAACTATAGAATCATATTGTCGGCAAATAGTAATAATTTGAGTTCTTTTTCTATTCGTATCCCTTTAATTTCTTTCTTCTGTCTACTTGCCCTGGCTAGTTTCCAGGATTATATCAAATAAAAGTGGTAAAAAAAGAAGGGTATTCTTGTCTTACTACAGTTCGTAGATGGAATGCCTTCAGTTTTTCTCCATTTAGAATGATTTTGGTCTTGGGTTTAGCATGTATAGCTTTTACAGTGTTGAGATTTGTTTCTACTATCCCTAGTTTTTCTAGTGTTTTAAACATTAAAGGGTGCTTTATTTTGTCAAATGCTTTTTGTGCTCCAATTGAAATGATTATATGATTCTTCTTGAAGTCTATTGATGTGATGAATTACATTTATTTATTTCTGTATGTTGAACCAACCTTGAATCCCACTTGAATATGATGCACTATTGTTTTAGTCAGTTTTTTTATTTCTGTTACTAAAAGATCTGACCAGAACAATTTTAAGAGAGGAAAAGGACTCATGGTGTTATTTGAGGGCTCATCGTGTTTAGACGTCTTAGTCCATAGAAGGCCAGCTCCATCCCTTGGGCTTTGAGGTAAGGCAGAACATCTGGAAGAAGAGTGTGACACAGGGAAGGAGTTCACATAGTGATCAGGAAACAGAGTCAGAGACTTCACTCTCCAGATACACAATATATACCCCATATAGAGACTCCACTCTCCATATAAAAAATGTATACTCCATAGCCATCCCCCCAATTCCCATCTCCTCCAGCCATACCCTGCCACTTCATTTAATTCCTATCGGGGATTAATTCACTGATTAGGTTAGTCATTTCTCTTCTGAATCTTCTTGCATTGTCTTATGTGAACTTTTGGGGGATACTTCACAACCAAACCATAACAACTATATTTTTAATGTTTTTATATGTAAGTTGCCAGAATTGTATACAGAAGTTTTGCATCTATGTTCATTAGGGATATTGGTCTGAAGTTATCTTTCCTTGATGTGTCTTTGTCTGATTTTGATATCAGGTGATACTAGCTTCATAGAATGAGTTTGGAAGAGTTCCCTCCTTTTCTGTTTCATGAAATAGTTTGAGGCTTATTGGTATTAATTCATCAAAGGTCTTGTAGTACTGGGTAAGAATCTTTTTCGTCCTGGGCGTTACTTAAATGGTTGGCTTTTGATGACTTCTTCTATTTTATTGCTTGAAATTGATCTGTTTAAATTGTGTATGTCCTCCTAATTCCATTTGGGTAGCTCATTTGTCTCTAGAAATTTGTTGATGTCTTTAAATTTTTCATTTTTATTGCAGTATAAATTTTTAAAATAGCTTCTGATTCTCTACTGTATTTCAACAGTATCTGTTGTAATATTTTTTGTCATTATGAATTTTAGTGATTTGAGTTTTCTGTCTTCATTAGCACAATTGAGTTTATCAATTTTATTTATTTTTTCAAAGACACAAATTTTTGTTTTGTTAATATTTTAATTGTTCCAATTATTTCAATTTCATTTATTTCAGCTCTGATTTCAATTATTTCCTGTCTTCTACTGCTTTTGGTGTTGATTTGTTTTTCTTTTTCTAGGGCTTTGAGATCTTATGTTAGGTCATTTACTCATTGACTTTCCGTTCTTTTAATGAATTTATCTTAATAGTGTCCCAGAGATTTTGACAAGTTGTATTAGTTCTCATTTATCTCTGGTAAGTATTTTAAAAATTTCATCCCTGATTTCTTCTTATATCCATTGGTTAGTCTCTAGGTGTTGGAGTTTTTATTTTTTATTGTATCAATTATTTCTAATTTCATTCCATTATGATCTGATAGAATGCAGGGTATAATCTCTTTTTTATTTCATAATTGTTGCTTTGTGGCATATTTTAGAGAAGAGTCTGTATGCTGCTGAGAAGAACATGTATTCGTTGATGGATATAATACTCTTTATATGTCTGTTAAGTATAAATTATTGACTATATTATTAAGTTCTATAGTTTTTTTGTTTAGTTTTTGTTTGACGATCTATCCAGTAGTGAGAAAGGTTTGTTAAAGTCACTCAGTATTATTGTATTATGGTCTATTTAATTCTTGAAATTGAGGAAGGGTTTGTTTGATATATGTAGATGCTCCATTGTTTGGGGCATAAATATTTAACGTGTTATGTCTTGTTGATGTATAATTCCCTTAAGCAGTATGAAATGTCTTCTTTGTCCCTTCTGATTAACTTTTGGCTTGAAGTACACTTTATCTGACATGGGGATAGAAACCCCTGTTTGTTTACTCAGTCCATTTGAGTGATATGTTTTTTCCCGTCCTTTCATTTTCACTGTGTGGATGTCTTTGCTTATGAGGTGAGTCTCTTGGAGACAACAGATTTTGGGGTTTTGTTTTTTTAATCCAATCTGCCAATCTATGTCTTTTGGGTTTATTAGTTTAGACCATTAACATTATTTTTGAGATATGATTTGTGTTCCCAGTCATTTTAGATTATTTCTACTTTTTAATTTGAATTAATTTCTTCTTTGATTGATTATTCCTTTTGTATGGCTCCTCCCTTTGTTGATTTTTGACTTTTTTTTCCATCTTCATGGAATATTTTGTTGATAATGTTTTATAGCACAGATTTTCTAGTTATGAATTCTTTTAACTTTTTTTTTTATTATGGAAGGTTTTTATTTCATCTTTAAATCTGAAGTTTTATTTTGTTAGATATAAAATTCTTGGTTGGCATCCATCTTCTTCAGAACTAGGTATATATTATTCCAGGACCTCCTGGCTTTGAGGGTCTGGGTTGAAAAATCACCTGAGATCCTAATTAGTTTCCCTCTATATATAATCTGATATTTTTTCTCTCATAACCTTTAAAATTCAATCCTTATTTTCTATATTTGACCTTTTTTTAATGATGTGTCTTGATGTGGATCTGTTGTGATCTTGTACATTTGAGGTCCTCTTGTATTTGATTTTCCATTTCATTCTTCAGATTTTGGAAATTTTTTCATATTATTTCATTGAAAAACTGGGCATTCCTTTGGTTTGTATCTCTATGCCTTCACCTATCCCGATAAATCTTAATTTGGTCTTTTCTTGTTATTTCATCATTCTTGGAAGTTCTGTTCATGGTTTCTTACCATCTTCCCTGTGTAGTCAACTTTATTTTCAAAATTATATATTTTGTCTTTATTGCCTGAGGTTCTATCTTCCAAATGGTCTAGTCTATTGATAATAATTTCCATTGAATTTTTAATTGGTTTATTGATTGTTTCATTTTGAGGATTTCTGGGGTTGTTGTTGTTGTTGTTGTCATTTTCTGAGAATCTCTGCCTCTGCAATGATCTTTTACCTCCTCAAATTTATCTCTGATTTTATTCCCTATATCATTCTTTATGTACCAGGTCAGTCTAATATGTACATTCTAAATTCCTTTTCTACATTTCTTTTACTGTGTTGTCTATGGGTTTAATTATTGGATCATCTTGGTTTGTTTGGGCCACTTTGTTCCATTGTTTTCTCATGTTGTTCTTATGTCTGTCCTTCTAGCAGTGTGGATTTCAAGCAGTACAGTGTCTACCCTGTATTTTAATAGTGTCCCTGAAGATTTCTAGTACCTCGCCTTTAAGGAAGAGACAAATAATAACTGCACCCAATACAAACAATATACAGCCTTAAACCAAATAGCTCCTATTAAGGCATCCACAGTTTTATTCCATTAAACTGAAATGGTGTGTTCAATTATTGTCTACAATATAAACATTAAGTTTGCAAAAAAGTTTACAGTTTCCATTGGTGGACAAAGAGAGAACAAAAGTCATGTAGGGTGTGATGTTTATGAGGAAGGATCAGAAAAGATAGAAGTTAAAAAATTATAGGAAGAATGAAGGGAGGACTTTAAATAGAGGTTGGGTGTTAGCAAGAGAAAAGTGAGAAAGAGAATACAAGGAAACAGATAAATGAGATGGGAATATATATATAATTTTTTAAAAGAAAATAATAAACTGTAATGTACTATTCAGATATCCCAGTCCTCAATAAAATGATCCATGAAAAATACTTGGTTTCAAAAATGGTAGACATGTGAGAGAAGAAAAAAAAGGAATCTGGATGAAAAATTGAACACTTTTTTTCCATTTGCTGTTCAAGTTTCTCAGCTTCTCTTCTGTGCAGTTAGGTCTGTTGTCTGGAATTTGATGCTAGCTCTACCCTCAGGGTAGTTAGGGTTGCTAGGGTGAGAGTATTAGTCCTGGAAGCGGAACTACTAGAGCCAAGGTGTAGGCTTAGGTACGTTCCAATCTCTTCACTGCGTGCCTATTGTTCTGAAGATTTTAAGTCATCACACCTCCAAGGCTCAGCAATTGTCTGTCCACATTGGAAGACCATACCTCGGGAATCTCCTTTAGGTTCTACACATGTGATGTAGGAATCTGTTCTTAGCCCACTGCTTTGCCTGCAGACCCCATGAACCCTGGTCGTCATTTGGTCTCCAAACTTGATCTCTTCCTTTGCCTGTCCTTTCAAATTCACAGTCAGGCACTTCTCTTCCAGCCAGTACTGCAAGCAGCTGATTGGATGGGGAGGGAAAAGCCAGGTGGGTTTCCTTGATCAGTATTCTCCTGTGTAAATGTCCCTCCATGCTTGATTTTCTCCAGTCACTTTGGAACACTCTCTATCACACAGCATGGGTTTGCCTTGCACATTTTTGGGGCCAGACTTCGATCTGCCAATAATTGACTCACCTAGCTGCAGGACCCCAGCCACTGCTTCACAAGGGTTCTTTCTGCTGTCCTCCATGCATGCCGCCAAGAAAGCTGGTGGCTTCCCTCCTGTACACAGATGCTGTGCAGCACAGCTTACTGATTTTTTTGTTGTTGTTGTTTTTTGAGCAGTATCTCTGAGCTCTTAAGCTCTCCATACCGCAAAACACCTCTGTTTTCCTAGGAATGGGGATTCCTTTATTGCTTTACTACATTCACATAGGGATTATTCTGGTTTGTACTTCCAGCTATTTTACAGCTCTGGAGCTGGGGATCTTTCCCCCTTATTTTATTATACAAGATCTCTTGAGTCCATGATCTGTTTTGAGTATCCAGTATTAAATTCCAGTTAAGTCCTTCCTAGTTCTGGACCATTCACCCATCTTGTTGAAAAAAGTGACCTTTTTGCTTTTCTTGGTTCACTCCACAGATCTGTCAGGGAAGCAAATACTTTATTCAGCCATCTTCCTGCATTTCCAACCCCTTTTTTTTTTTGAAAGAGAGTCTCACTAAATTGCTAAGGCTCATCCTGAATTTTTGATCCTCCTGCCTCAACCTCCCAAATTTCTGGAGTTGCAAGCACACACCACTGTACCTGGCTCTTTTAATATATTTAATCCAATATAATCTATTCTATATTATTATATGTTTTGTGTCTGTGTAATTTAGATATCCATGTAATATGAATAATATGTATCATATATCTTAGGTATATAAGTAGTGTGTAGTATCAGTGTATATAGTATGTTATATTATGTACACTGTTGCTATATAAGCATATCTAAGATGTTATTTTTAAAAGAATTATTAAAAATGTTTTTTTACATAATAAATTTTTTATCATACATTTATACTGAAATTCATTAAATGACATAATATTCATTGTTACTTTTAATTGGAAAACTTAGTCAAAAATGTTTTAAGTTACAATACTTGTAACCCTGGGGGAACTATCATTTTTGTCTCCCCACTGCCTCAGTACACGTTATGCATGGTAGAAACTTTGGATAAAACACACAACACTAATTTTTTTATACTTTTTTATTTATATTTAGCTTCTCTGTTGATTCAGTGGTAATTAAAGAATCTGATGTACAGAAATCAGTAGTACATCCTGGAAGTTGTCTAAAAAAGAATATTGATCATGCAATAGAGGTATGTTATTTTTAATCTTCATTTTTAAACAGTTATGTACACTGATACTTTTTCTTACTATCAATTTTATGTCTTCAGTTTTGTAATTATGTAGTAAATATTTGGCTAAGATTAAGCATAAATCATGAGGATAATACCTTATGTAAAAGATCCAGAATGTCTATAGAAATATTTTTCATAGCATAGGAAAAACACAGAGAAAGTTAAATTTGAGAATTTTCCTCCCCTATTACAGTTTAAATTTTTTCTTTGTAACATTTCTTTATGAACTGTGTAACAAATCAGCTTCAGTACCATGGCCAACATAGTCTTTTCTTCCCATTATGGAAGCGGAGGGTATCTTCAGAATGGTGTATAGGATTCCCTAAAATCCAAGGTGCTAGGGCTGGAATAATGGATCAGGCCATCTTCCAACAGAAATAATGATAGAAAAAAGCTTTTTTTACCGTGCTTGCCACTGAACCACTCTCTGCCTGTCCTCGACATTGTATTATTCAAAACTTTTTTCAACCCCCAACTGCATCTTCATCTTCACTAAATAATTCTAAATTCTAGTAAAAATTAAAATCACTGACTATTGCCCATTCTCATTCTGGATATTAAGAAGAGATATGAGCCACACTCGTCCCTTATTAAATGTCTGTTGGATGAAATTCAAATGATTGGTAAATAAACAAATACTATCATGTTGACAGTATATCTACATTTCTAAAATTAGATTTATTTTTTTAATTGATAAAAATAATTTGTATGTGGAAAATGGTGTTCTTTTAATAAATACCAAGAAGAAAATTTGCTCATGCTTTCATTATCAAACATAGCCACTTGTTAACATTTTACCTATGTCTTATTAATTATATTTAAGTATCCTTAACCCACCCTAGAATTTATGCTAATAATTACAGATATGTAAATATATTTCTCTCTTTGCATCTTTAAGTTTATAGTAAGTGTAATTATTTTGTAGGATTATTAGATTAAATGTTTTTAGTTAAAAGATAACTGAAATTTATTTTTATTTGAAAGTGTCCAAAAATAGTGATATTTTTGGAATATTGACTACGTCCTTAAAATTAATGGTATAAAATCAGTGTAAATTGTCATATTTCACCCTTCAATTTAGTTTTCTAAGGAATGTGGAATGAAACAAGAAACAAATATGGTTAAATTTTTGGAAAAACAATACCAAGAAAGATTAGAAGAAGAAATAGCTAAGGTAAGTTTATAGTTTATCTGCAAGGTTTTCTTGGTTTATAGATTTTCTTGATCTTTGAACTGTCAAAAAAAGCATGGATTTTATTGATGGTATGTACTTTGTTTTTATTTGTAAGTTTCATATATAGTCCATCAAACATGATGTTATAGTTAGAAAAGTTTTGCTTGTTTTATTTTAAAAGGCAGGCAGTAAAACACTTTGATGTTAAATTTATTGAAAAATAGCCTATCTCTGTATCACTTTATCAGAGGATTTATTTTTGTTTTTAAAACTATGAGGCCAGGCTTTTTTCTAATTCATATAATTTTGAGTAATGACCCACTTTTTAAATCCAGCTGGTATTTATAAATCTAATCCTTTTTTGTTTGTTTGATTGATTTCTTTAGGTCATTGTGTCAATGAGCGTTGCATTTGCTCAACAAACTAAACTATCTAGGCTATCAAAGGGAAAAGAAAATACTATGTCATCAAAACAAGCACTTACTTTCTGTCAGCAAAATGAAAAACATTATTTTAATGAAATGAAATTATCTCAGGATCAAATTAATCTTCAGACCTCTGATGCATTGGACATGAAATTTAAAGAAGAATTTAAGCCACTTAGTAAAGAGTTAGGAGAAGATGGAGAAGTTCTATTACCAAACAGTGATCATCTTGATGATATAATAGAATCAGAGGTCCACCAACTAACTATTTCAGAAGAAATGTTTTCCAAAGACAAAACATTTATTGTTAGCGAATCTGTAAGTATGCTTCTTTGAATATAAAAAAGAAAAACTTATAATAATATCTTCAGTTTAAAACAGTAGCAATAATGCTGATTAATAGAGAATGAAAGTATGAAGTCCAGTCTTGACTTTAATGTATTTTATTAATTATAAGGTATTTGATTAAGTGAAACAATATTGGTGTGAAGTATAAAATAAATCAGGTCATAGTATTCTTGGTTGTCTTATGGACATAGTACATGTTAAGTTCTCATTGTAAATTATACCTGTGTTAATTTTATTTAAACTAATTGAAGATTAATTATATTATAACTAGGTAATACCTGTGGCCAAATGATTTGCTCAATTAAATGTAAGAACATAAAAGGAAATTGCTACGAATTCAAGAAGACAATTCAAAGTATCTTATTATCTATATGCTAATTCTTTTTTCTTGTTAGTTGAGGATCTGTTACCCCAACGAATTGCAGCCTTTATTAGAAAACAATAAATTCTACTTCTTTTAAAATTATCTGAATTTCAAATTTATTTTATGTGTTCATGATAGATATATCTTGTTCAGAGGAGTATTCAAATAAAACTGTCAGCTTTTTATGTAATGCAAAACTTGTGAAATGTTTATGAAAACTAATTTAGCTGTAGCTGTTCAAGGCAGAATGATTTTAATTAGTATCATAAGGGATTGAAGTATTCATAGAACCTATTGACTTGTCATGAGTGTGAGAAACTCATAAATGTAAAGCATTTATTTCCAAATAAAATTTATTATAATTTTTCTTTGAATAAGCAGTTTTCTATAATACGGTGATGACCAATGAATAAAAATTAAATAGGCAAAATTCCTTATATTTTGTGAACTTAATTTTTAAAAATATTTTTCTAGTTGTATATGGACATAATACCTTTATTTTATTTGTTTATTTTTATGTGGTTCCCAGGATTGAACCCAGTGCCTCATGCATGCTAGGCAAGCACTCTACTACTGAGGCACAACCCTGGCCCTATAAACTTTGCGTGTGTGTGTGTGTGTGTGTGTGTGTGTGTTGTTGTTGTTGTTTATATTATTTCCCCATTATAAAATATCAAGAGATATAAAGGAGTTATAACTTCATTAAGAGAAGGGGCTAGAGATGTAGCTTGGTGGTAGAGCACTTGCCCAGCATGTGTGAGGCCCTGGGATCAATCTCTAGTATGGGCGGAAAAAAAAGTGGATGGGGTGGGGGTTGGAGGGGGTGGATAAAGTATTTTGTTTTTCTCTGTTAGAATTAGATTTTAGCTAAACTATCTTGTAAGTAGCTGTTTCCTTTTGGAAAATAACATATATGGTGGTAATAAATTAACTTCATGTTGTTTTGGAATTATAAATAAGAAAAATACTTTTTTAAAAAAAGTGATTTATGGGCTGGGGTTGTGGCTCAGTGGTAGAGCGCTTGCCTTGCATGGGTGAGGCACTAGGTTCGATCCTCAGCACCACATAAAATAAATGAAAAAAGGTATTATGTTCATCTACAACTAAAAAATAATTTTTTTTAAAAAAGTGATTTATGCTTTTGTTTAATAATAAAACTAAAACTCAGATGCTTTATGTTGTTAATAGAATTGTTTTCATATTCAGTTAAAGTATCAGTGGTGACTAATTACCACAAAATATGTTATGATTGAGTTTTTTGCTTGTGTTTTTTTCCTATCAAAGATTCATGGTAAGATGTTGACATCAAGCATGGATGCTTCTAGACAAATGATGTCAAACGAAGAACAGTTGGAAGATATGAGGCAAGAACTTGTACGACAGTATGAAGAACATCAACAGGCCACAGAACTGTTGAGGCAGGCACACATGAGACACATGGAGCAGATTCAAGAAGAGATTAAGAGACTTAATAGACAGTTAGCCCAGGTATGGAATTTTAGAGTCTCTTTTCTCCTCAATTGAAATAATGGTATTTTTTATGTGGCTTTTTTTTAAGTCAAAATTATTTTTCCTAGATACAAATAAATTACAAATACTTAACATCAGGAAGTTCCTGGGATCAACTTTAGACCTTGTTAGGCACACCTAACTCAACTGATATAATGTGCATTATCATTTTATTTAACTGCCTTTCAGACACTGGAAATGTGACTACAATATAAATTTAAAAATTCTATTGACCATACATAGCTAAAGCACTTTGAGAGTTTTAGAAATATTATACTGAGGTACTTGAGTATACAGTTGCTGACATTCACTTTTTCAATGTTCATTTGTAGTTCTGTGAGTCTACCAATTACCATCTCCAAGGCTTATCTTTATCTATCTTTAATCCATCTTTTTAATCATGAATGGAAATCTTCTGAAGTAATCTGTTTCTAGAACTCTCTCCAAGGACACATCTCTTATTGATTAGAGAAATTCAAATTTATATAACATTCTTTTCTAAATTTAAATATCTCATGGTATTTGGGAGCTATATTCTTATCAACTGCTATATAAAATATACTCACAACATTATTGCAGAAAAGCAAGAAATATTTACATGAAAGTTCTTATGAAAACAAATTTATTGAATTTAATTTTGAAAACTAAAACGTGTATTTTTTAAATATAAAATAATAGGGAAATTGATATTTGAGAATAAAATATATCATTTGAAAAATCAGTTTGCAGGGTTGGGGGTGTGGCTCAGGCAGTAGCATGCTCACCTGGCATGCGTGCGGCCCGGGTTCGATCCTCAGCACCACATACAAAGATGTTGTGTCCGCCGAGAACTAAAAGATAAATATTAAAAAAAAAATTCTCTCTCTTTCTCTCTCTCTCTCTCCTTTAAAAAAAAAAGAAAAATCAGTTTTGCTTTTCTTCATTGCATTTTGTGAATTTGTTCTTCTAAAATTTCAATGCAAAAATTGACAGAGAAAATATTACTCGAACTATACAAATTCCTGAATATTTAAGTTTAAATAACTTTTTTTCTAAAGTTGCGAATTTTGCATTGAACTTCATATGTGCCTTTTAATCCCTAATAATGAAATATGAATCATAAGGTAGAACCAAGGTCTCTTGGTCCCAAGGGGTTAAAAGAAATCTGCTTGATGTTTCTGCTTTTTACCTCTATCGCAATCAATATTCTTCCATGACCTCTTTTCTTATTTAGAGATCCTCATTAAATAACAAAAACCTGGTTTCAGAAAGAGAAAGGGTGCTTTTAGAAGAGTTGGAAGCACTAAAGCAGCTGTCTTTTGCTGAAAGAGAGAAGCTGTGTTGTGAGCTGCACAGCAGCAGTACGCAAACACAGGTAGTATTGACTTTGGTGCATTTAGGAACAGTAGATCAACAATGAAGTAGGATTTGTTTGTCTTTATTGTTGGTAGGTGACGTATTTTTATAGTTACTGAGCTTAACATATTGGTGATCACTTAGATATAAGGTAGGTGGAGTCAAAATGCCTTGCTTTCTGTTTAAGATAATTTGAATCTGGCATTGCTGTAGGAGAAACTGTTGTTCTACCAAGGAGCAACCTTTATTGACAACCCTTATTGCCACACTATGTAGAGTATATTAGTTTGAAGCCATTAAAACATTTTTCATCTCTACACTTGAATGTTTTATCCTTTTCTTGATACTGCTGATCTCTTGATAAATTGTAGTTAAATATTATTTCAAGCACTTTCTGGTTCACATCATACCAGTACAGAAGAATGATATGCTGTTTTTAAGATGACAGGTTTTCTTTCTGTCTTGTCCTCTCTGCCGTTGCACAAACTTAAACAGAATGAAAATGAAAACCAAAGGGAAATTGAGGAACAGATATTGAAAGAAAAGGAAATGGACAGAAAACCTGAAGATGTACCTCCTGATAGTCTGTCCAGTGAAAGCTATACAAAATGTGTATTTTTTCAGTGCAAAGTCAATTAAAATGGTTGTTCAAATGTAATAAATTTTATTCATCCTGATTTTTATCTTGTATATGTGTATTTTCTTAAAATGTCAATCAGTTATTAACTTGCATTGCCTCAAAGAAACTTTTTAAACCAGAAAATTAAGTATTTTATGATCCTCTTTTGAGTAGTTACTGATTCACCAGCCAAGGGAAGATTACATGATAAGGAGTCTAAATTTAGGAGACAGTCATATGTGCCCAGCCATTCCTGCTGGAGGTAAATTATTTGAATTGGCAGCAATTTTCTGGGGAATACAATAAACAGGGTCAACTTCCTGAGAGCTCTGATGTTCTCACTGCAGCTGTGAGAGTTGGGGCCACTCTGCCCTCTTCCTTAACCAAGGTCTCAACCCCCTTGATTGAGGCAGGCCACCGAGGAGTATGGTTCTCTATTTCTTTGTCTAAGTCTTGTAGTCCTGATGTATCCAGTGCAGAAATTCCTCCATAACCCATAGGAATTCATGTGTTTTGACTTTTCAGTTGCAGCAGGAAGTCAAAGACTGGAGTGCATCACACGCTGAGCTCAGTGAACAAATCAAATCATTTGAGAAGTCCCAGAAAGATTTACTTGTAGCTCTTAATCACAAAGATGATACTATTAATGTAAGTTTATACTCCAAATACATGTTTCATCTCATGAATTCTCCTGAAATCTTCTGAATTACAATCGAGAGTCTTCCAACCTTTTGCTTCTTTTCTAGGCTTTAACTAATTATATCACACAGTTGAATCGGTTACAATGTGAATCTGAATCTGAGGATCAAAATAGAGAAGATGAGTCAGATGAATTAACCAACGGAGAGGTAGCAGGTAAGATCAGTCTCAGGGAGGTTGAATCCTTTTTTTGCTTTCCTGTCTTTAATTAAGTATTTATACAGATGCCACTTTTCAGCTGGCTGATTTTCTTCTTAAGCTTCAGGGTTGTAGACACATATCACTGGATCTATAGATATGTCTGTTGCATTGGCAGAGGTGGGTTGCTGGGGTATAATGTAGCAATAGGCATGTGAAGAACACTGACCTTTTCTATCCCGTTGAAAACTAGTAAGTACACTGCAGCTACAATAGTCACATCCTGTACAATACTTAGAGTGTTGAACATTGTACAGTAAGAGAAATTTATTTCTTAACTTATGCAGATGATAGTTGATTTTGATACTCATCATCTCTATGGGTCTGTGGTTTTAAGGTCCACAGTCAGTCTTAAGAGTCTGGAGGTAGTTGGAACCATAAACTAAGGCTGTGAGAACAGAGGCTAGAGACTATCAGAAAGCTAGAGAGAGGGAGTGTAACAGTGTTTACTGATGAGGAAAATATTTCCAGATGTTTTCTCCAAAGTTGGATATTGCTTACATAGCAAGTATTTCAAACCACACCTGGTAGTAGATTCAGGGAGAAAATAGAGGATTGAATCTTTCTAAATAAGACACTTACTTGCCCAGGTGAAAATAGATCTGAGAGAGAAGAAAAGCTTTTATCTTACAAGAATAGCATAGATAACATTTTAGTTGTGCAAACTAGAAATTCACCTTTTGTTTTGTTTTGTTTTTAAGACAGACACAGTACTTTTATTTATTTTTATGCTGAGGATCAAACTCAGTGCCTCACACATGCTAGGTGAGCACTCTACCACTGAGCCACAACCCCAGCCTGAAATTCACCTCTCTCTCTCTCTTTTTTTTTTAAATCTAAGCTTGCAATTCTCTTAAAAGTCATTAGTCTAATCAGTTTAGTTATTTAATTGATTTTTTTTTCTTCTGGTGTTTGAACACAATCATTATTTAGTTTGGGGAAGTTAGGAGAGTATAGAGTTAAAAGTAAGGAAAGAAAAAGCTAAAGTCTTTTGTTTTTTAGGTGATCGGAATGAGAAGATCAAAGATCAAATTAAGCAGATGATGGATGTCTCTCGGGTATAGTTCTTTGTAAGAGTCCCATAGTGCCTGTGAATTCTTCCTGTGCCTCACTTTTAAGAATACCTCTCTTTTCTGCAATTTTTAGACACAAACTACAATATCAGTAGTTGAAGAGGATCTAAAACTTTTACAACTTATGCTAAGAGCCTCGATGTCCACAAAATGTAATCTAGAAGGTGGGTTCTTCTTGAGAAGAAATTGCCATGTTGGAAAGACTTAAAATTTTATTGGAAAGATAAAGAATGGCTTCTTGCTTTCATGCTTCTTACTTTTCTTGGCACTACTCCCTCAAACAAGTTCTTAAGTCCTTGTACACATATAGAGATAAGCTGTTTTATCCTTTACAGACCAAATAAAGAAATTAGAAGGTGACTGCAATTCACTACAGTCTTCTAAAGTTGGACTGGAAGAGGAATGCAAAACTCTAAGGCAGAAAGTGGAGATTTTAAATGAACTCTACCAGAAAAATGAGATGGCACTACAAAAGTAAGATTTTCATTGTTTGTTATTGTTATCACTGTGTGAACTAATAGATAATTTTATCTTTTCTTAAGATTATTTACAATTTCTTCTAGTTGTAATAAGTAGAGATTTGTCTTTTTTCCTTTGTGTTTTGTTTCCTATAAGTTGCATTTTTCTTTCCATCGTCAGTCTTAAGAGTCCTGAGGTAGTTGGAACCATAAACTAAGGCTGTGAGGACATCGTAATCAATTGTCAAATTCATATGAAGGCAGGAAGTGGTAAAAGTCACTGATGTGGAAATACCTCGCAAAGTTCTAGACCCTTTCTATGATCCCCCTTTTTATTTTAATTACCTTTCATTGTGATCAGTTAAGTAATTCTAATGTTTTGAACTTGTATCTCTAACTCTGGACCTTTAAAAATACTGAGTGATTTGGAATGACATGTTTTAGTAGAATAAAAACTTCAAAAAGGAATAATATTTACTTATTGATGGTACAAGTTTTGGACTTGAATATCTCAGATGTTCACACAAAATTGAACTGTGGCAAGGACCTTAGGAGTTATGATTACAGAAGTACTTGTTTGTAGAATATATTTATATATTAATCTTCTTAGTGTGGAGCTAGTTATTTTTTGAAAGTTCATTTGAAGTTTTTAATCCACAAAAATACTTGGATTCTCTAAAAATAGGTTGTGTCAGATTTTATTTGTTTGCACCTGATTTTACTCTTCGGTATATATATATATTTATTTATTTATGTATTTATTTATTTATGTATTTATTTATTTATGTATTTTTTATGTATTTATTTATTTATTTATTTATTTTATATATCTTGTAAAGCAAAGACAGACCTTCTTACAGACCTAACTATTTTTAGGTAGTTTGACTTCTGTTGCCTAATTAATGCATTAAATATTGAAACCTTTCCATTAACTTTTCTAAAATTCTGTGATCTCCAAGCGACCTTTTTAGAATCTCAAATTTTTGTTCAGGCCAGTTCTAAATTCCTGGCCTGTTTCAAATAAACATTTCTCATTTTATCACTTTTTTTTAAAAAGAACACTTGTTTTCTCTGTCCCTGCTAGTAATCTGAATGACCTAAATGGCAATTAATTTTTTTGTAATGCAGTTAAATTGTAGCACTATTTTTCTCAACTCCTCCAAAATTCATTCAGTCTTCATCTGTGGTTTTTACTCTTTTTACTCATCCCCAGGTACTATGTTAGTTCATGCCTGTGTCATCTTTTCTGTTTCTAACCTAGATCATCTGTCTTCATTCTCCATTTTTTATATTTGTATATAACTTATTTCAAATTCTTAGTAGTTTTCTCTGTAGCCGTTGAGTGGACTTTCTAAAATATAAGTCTGTCCATGTCAATATGTGCCTGTGGTTTATGAAGAATTTGCTTTCTATTTGATGACCTGTTCTTTTTTTCTTCCTTGTATCTTTTTAATAGTTTAAATATTTTTAATTATTTTCCTCATCCCCTGTATAAGCTTGATGTAATCATAAATTATAATGGAATTATAATTATATAATTATAATTTTATTCATCTTCTCATAATTTAAAGGCCATGGTATATATTCTGGATTTAACAAAAACCTGACATAGATTAATAGGTTTATTATTTTTTTTATGGGCTTTAAGTAGCTCCTGAATCAGATAACTGTTGTGGCATTGTATGTTAGTACTTCATATACTGTGAACTCCACAAGACATTCATTCAATTTATACACATATTTAAAGTTTCTGTAGTTCTGCATTCTACACTGTTGGTTTCTTATTTGAAATTATTTTCATTCTATTTGAACATTGTCCTTTAATGATAGATTTGATTAGTGTATCAAAGGTAGTACAAGGATAAACAGAAAATAGTATTTTATTCACTAAATATTGCTACCTTTATAATCTGTATTAGGTTCACATGAACTTCATGATTAGAGTTAAAACCAGTTTCCATTTTTAAAGGATCTTTCTTTTGGCTACTGAATTTTGACTGTTACTTAGTTTTAGCAATTTAAAAATATCCAATTAATTACCATCTGTTTTAAATTTTTTCTTTAAGGAGTCCATTATCATTGTTGTTTCGTCTTATCCCTCTTCTAGTTTCTGTAGTCCTTTCTCTGTTTTTTTAACAGTTGTATTGGGAAGTGCCTAGGTGTAGTTTTCCCCACCCCACCCACTTTTCCTCTTGCAGTTATGTTGCTTGGGACCATTAAACACTTCTTGAATTTTCGAGTCTTTTTCTAAATGTTGATTTTACCTCATTCTCTCTTCTGATTATAATAATGCATATTAGAATTTGATTTCCCCTGCCTCCTACATTCTGGATTTACTTCTTCTGGATATTTTCTTCTGACCTGTGTTAAAAGCTCTAGGATTTATTTCACTTCCCAAATCTGCTGCTAAAATCATTCATTGAGTTTAGGATTTTAAAAAATTCAGGGTTTAAAATATTATTTTAGTTGTAGATGGACACAATATTTTATTTTTTATAGGATTTTTTTAAGAGAGAGAGAGAAAGAGAATTTTAATATTTATTTTTTAGTTTTTGGCAGACACAACATCTTTGTTTGCATGGGGTGCTGAGGATTGAACCCGGGCCGCACGCATGCCAGGCAAGCACGCTACCGCTTGAGCCACATCCCCACCCCGACACAATATTTTATTTATTTTATGTGGTGTTGAGGACTGATCCCAGTGCCCCACACATGTGGGGCCTGTGCTTCACCACTGAGCCACAACCCCAGTCCTATTTCAGTACTACAGCTCAAACCCAGGACCTTGAGCCATGTGCTCTACTATTGAGCTACCTCCCCAGACTCCTTGCTCTTTCTCATAAGGGACTAGGGTCTTACTGCTTTCCAAGCTATCTTTAATCTCATAATTCTGCCTCTGCCTCCTGAGTATCTTTGACTGTAGGTAGGTCACCACACCCAACTATTTCTTGGTTTTATAGTTTCTAATCCTTTGACAAAATTCATAATCTTTTTTTTTCCTCTTTTGTGGTGCTGGGGTTTGAACCCAGAGCCTTGTGCATGCAAGGCAGCACTCTACCAACTAAACTATATTCCCAGCCCTGAAATTCATAATCTTGACTTTACTTTTTTGACTATATAAAGCACAGTGATTTTAAAACATGTGCGGATAACCCCATTAGCTGGTTTCCTTTTCTGTGGGATTTTTTCTCACAGAATTTTGTCTTATGGAGTACCTGGTCAGTTTTGATTGGCCAACATTGTTGTGGTAATTATAGATGAAATTTGAGGACTAAGACGAAGTTGTCTTCTTATAGAAAAGTGTTGAGGTTACTTGAGTAAGATTGTCACTTTAAACTTAGTCAGCAATTAAGATAATTCAAAAATGACTTGTCTTTTCAATGTTTCAGTATTGTTCCTTTTGGATTTTTTTGCCTGTTCATCACTTAAGTGTGCAGTGCTTTCTAATCTAAACTCAAAGGCTAGGGCATTTATTAAGGGTCCCTTTATTGGTAGCCTCATGTTTCCTCAAAGCCCAGGAAATTAATGAAGGCTTGGTTCAGACTCATATCTTTGTGTTATCTTCAATAGGAGAAAAGTACCTTAAAGTGCCAGCCTTACTTGTAATTCTGAGATTCCTTTTTCTAATGGATCTTGGCCACATACATATATCTTCACTGACTTTTTAGCTTGGATCCCTTCAAACACAATTTTATATTCTTATAAAGATGTTTTGATTGTTCTTAGTGCTCTCAGACTAACTCTTTGATAATTGAAAACAAAATTCTCTCTGTCCTTCAAGATTCAGTTTTCTCCATATTCCTTCTTAAGCCAGTGGGGAAAATTATTATATTCCTTTAAGCATCATTTATACCTGAAACAGTGAGCTCTTTTATTCTTTAGCATCTTACAAGGT
Organism: Callospermophilus lateralis; assembly: GCF_048772815.1. Classification (NCBI taxonomy): domain Eukaryota; kingdom Metazoa; phylum Chordata; class Mammalia; order Rodentia; family Sciuridae; genus Callospermophilus; species Callospermophilus lateralis. The sequence goes on along the minus strand of NW_027516368.1, from coordinate 3,080,808 downwards.
AACTAGTATATTATAGCCACTCATAAAATACTTGCTGAAGAATTAAATGAGAAGCTATATAAGAATATATAATCCCCTTTTTCTATTTGGTATCAGTAATCCTTTTTTACTGTAGTTCTTCTGATTTATGGAAAATTAAGTTTCAAGTTAATTATCTTTTGAATTGGAACTATGGCTAAAGTAGTACAAGGATAGCAGAAAATAGTATTTTTTAAATCATTAAATGTGGCTACCTTTGTGTCAGTAGATGAACATCTTGAGTTTCATGATCAGAGTTAAAACTTGTCAGTAGATAATACTCTGATAGTGGGTCAGTTTGGCTTCTTTTTCTGGTTGATAGACATTATCAAAACTCAGATTTGTCTTTTTGCTTAATTTACAATTCTAAAGTGTGAAAAATGTTCTGTGGTTAATTGCATAGCTAAAAGACATATTCTAGAAGATTTTTTCTTTGACTGACTATATGTTTATTATGGTACCATTCTTGGATTGAGAAAAGAGTTCCTCCATGACAAAGATATACTTAGTGTTCTACCCATGGCAGAAACAAGAAAAGAATTATCCCCTGCTTTATCCTAATATGTTTAATTATGTTAGGTTGATCAGTCCTGATCTTCCACATTGAAGTAAAGTGAATTTTTATTATCTTACACACAGGAGACTTGCCCTTGGGGTACATGTTGTTTTCACATTTATTTTATTTACTGGTAAGTAGAGAATTAAGAGGAGAAGTTAGAAAATGTAAGTGATTTGCCAGAGTTTGATTTATGAAATTGCAGGTTTGAATTCCCATTTTATGTGCCTAAGCATTTTATAGAATTGTGGGAAGTGATATTCACAAAGAGAAACTTTTGATTTGATAACTGGCTTTATTTTAGGAAACTGAGTCAAGAAGAATGTGAGAGACTAGAAAAAGAGCAGCAGCTGTCAGCTGCAGATGAAAAGGTGATTTCCGATGTACAGGAAGTTAAAAATTACAAGTGAGTTCAGTTTCTAAAGGAGGGTGTCAATGTAATGAATTAGTGTTAGCTTTCTTTTTAATCTTTTTTTTACATTATGTAGATAGAAGAAAATAGCATGGAAGTATAAATAACGAGAGGATATGAACACATTCAATTCACACAGGAGAAAAAATAAATTGCAACTTAACAAATGAAAAATGTTAACAAAAATTTACTTGTACCCAATGGGCAAGACCATAGGGAACTTGGTCAATGCAAACAGTTCTGGGGGTTTTGTATGTTGTAGTAATTCTTAAGAAATCAGTTTGCTGTGTGTTATATCAAGACCCACAAAAGTGTGGCATTTGATAGACCTTGGAAATCTTCTATGGATATAATTTGAATAAAAGAAAAAAAGTTTTAAGGAGGAAGATATTTCTAGCAGAATTACTTGAGAACACACTATTGAGAAGTTAAGGAAATTATAATTTATCAATTCAGAATCTCTAGCAATTAAATGATAAAGAAGTTATTAGTATTAGGTTTTTATTTTATTTTATTTATTTATTTATTTATTTATTTATTTTTGGTGCTTTACTACTAAGCTACATCCTTAGACCTTTTTTTTTTTTTTACTTTGAGACAGGGTCTCAGTTGCATAGGTTCCCACTTAATTGCTGAGACTGACCTCGAACTTGTGATCTTCCAGCCTCAGCTTCCCAATCATTGGGATTACTGGCATGTGGCATTGCACCTGGTCTGTACTATTAGTTTTGATCACACTGGATTCATATAACTATAGAAATGTTTTTCTTATGTATGATAAAAGTCTTTAAAAGTATAGCTGATGGAATAAAGAGAAAATGGTCAGAATGTTTCAAATTTTATTCAGTTGTTGTAATTCTTAGGCGGAGAATTGAAGAGATGGAAGAAGAATTACAGAAAACTGAGCGCTCATTTAAAAACCAGGTAGTAATTAATACTGTCCTGTAGTTGCAGAATTCTTTGATATCTAATACAGACAATTACAGGCTATAATAATGAGTCCCTAAAAACGTTTTTTTAATGTGTTGTCTTTTTCAGATTGCTATGCATGAGAAGAAAGCTCATGATAATTGGGTAAGATTTTTTCCCCCTTTTCTTTATTTTTTGCATAGCCTACCGCAACTGAGTTTGAATATTTTTTCTTTAATAGCTCAAAGCTCGTTCTGCAGAAAGAGCTATAGCTGAAGAGAAAAGGGAAGTTGCTAATTTGAGACAGAAGTATGTGATTTTTGTGTCTTACTGTATGTTTTATAGTGTTTTAAGGTTATGCTAGATATTATTTAGGATTGCTGTTTCATAATTCAACCCATTCTTTCTCAATATTCAAGACTACTGGAAATGACCCAAAAGATGGCAATGCGGCAAGATGAACCTGTGATTGTAAAACCAATGCTGGGGAGACCAAATTTACAAAATCCTCCTCGGAGAGGTAGGGGGCACTTTGTAAAAGGAGCTATTTTATTTCTTGGTGCAGAATGTATGTAAATTACTTTTTATTTCTGTGTGTAATGGTTATGAAATAATCTGAATGATTTGCTAAAGCGGGAGATGTGGGGGTTGGTGTCTTGGAGAAGGCTGCCTTAAAGTAGTAACACGGCATTGTTGTCTTTAGGTCCACTGAGCCATAATGGCTCTTTTGGTCTATCCCCCGTGAGTGGTGGAGAATGTTCCCCTCCACTCACAGCAGAGCCAGCTGGGAGACCTCCTTCTGCTACTCTTAATCAAAGAGATATGCCTAGAAATGGATTTGGTGAGCATTCACATGTTGCTTTATAGTAAACTTCTTCAAGGTTTTGGTTTTTTTTCCCTTTTGAATATTCTAATGAAAACATAGAATTTGGGCCTGTACAATATATAGAAGATAATTTCTTACTTTATCTTAGTGAATGTTTTCTGTAAAATCTGTTCTAGAATAGAAAACATTTTTTTTTTCCTGGAGGTCCCTGTATTGTTTTTTTCTTTTAAATTTTACACTGTGAAGTGTACACCTTTATCTTTAAATTAAATCTCTATGGTGTTCCTTTCCCAAATATTATAAAAGTAGCCTTAAACTTTATGTAGCATACATATTTCCAATATGAAATACTGAGTCTTATTTCCAATTCCAAATAGGACTGTAGTCTTGGTAAGATTGGAAGTCAGGTTATACAGACTAAAGAAAAGCCAACCAACACATACTTCAAGTCTATAGCTTAAAGTTTAGGACCAGTACGTATTAATTTGCTGTTCTATAAACCCAAGGCAGTTTTATTTTACTTAAGTCTCTTCATAAATTGTGATTTTCGTATTGGGCAACCCATTTTTTATAAAAAATATTTTTAATTGTAGATGGTGTGGTGCTGAGAATCAAACCCAGTGCCTCACACATGCTAGGCAAACACTCTACAACTGAGCTATGACCCCAACCCCTGGGCAACCCATTTTTAATGTTGCTTTCTAGTTATTGTTGAACCCTGACCTGTCCACCAGTGGTTTATTTCTTCTGAAAAATACATACAAGGGCTCTGATCATTCTTTCCCAAGGGTCAATGGATGGACCTTTACCTCGTACTCAATGGTCTTCTGAGGCATCTGGGAAACCCGTTGCCTCTGGTAAAGAGACCAAGTAATTTCAAAGAATCTGTAATTGTGGATGCAGGATTTTTATTCTTTTCATGTTAGAATAAGTCTGAATCCATTCTTTGATCTCTTACAGACCCAGGATGTGGTCCAGCTCACATGAACAGCAACTCCAGAAGTTCTTCTCCAGCTAAGGTGACGGATGAGGGCAAGGTAAGTTCTGTAGTTACTGTGAATTACGTGGTCATGCAGGAACGTGTTGCTTTCCTACAGTACTTGCTCTTTGCTTTATCCTTCTTTGTGTTCTATTTGTACTATCCCATTTGTTTTTTAAAAAGCAAACTGTTCCCCAAGAACCTGAGACCCACTCAGTTTCTACCATTACTTCTTTGACTGAGCATCCAGTTGGAGTAAGTACTTAGAGGTTGAGAACTGAATTGGGTTTTATTCTGTGCATTTCTGGGAAGGATATTCAGAGCATGACACTGATCTTGTTTGCTTTAAACTGCATGCAATTTTGAGCTTACTTTTCTCCTTAACTTGGAAATGTGGCTTAAGTGTGTACAACTATAATGAACTACAGAATGTAAAAAGTTATCACTCTAACTTTATATGGTGTTTTGTGTTGAATGTTCTAAGGCAAAGTAAATTCATTATAAATTATATAATTCATCATTTTTATTTTTGTTTGGAAGAATGCTATTTAAGAATTCCTCCATTTGAGCAAACCCTATTTTGAGTGATTTGAATTAGATTGGTATCAGATTTTCTGAAAGTGAAATACTGTTTCAGTGCAACAATGATAATCTGAAATGACCTCTTGAGCCAGTCCCAAGCAATGGTCTCATTTGTTCACATAAGTGCATTCTCTTGTAACTGTGTTGCTATTATATCTGGTAGGTCTTCTGCAGCTCTATAATAAAATAAATTTTTAATTGTTTAGTTTCAAACCCACTACTCATAGGAAATGATAAATCAATATCTCAAATGGTGTACAGTAAATGAAAGTAAATATTAAAGCCTTGTCTTCCTAATTTGTGTATATAGCATTGTGTTGGAAAATACTTCTCAAGTTCCAGTGTATACATATTCCAGGAACATACATCTCTGGAGCAATCTAAGGGCAGCTTAGATAAGACCCCCAAACCCCTTTGTAGTAGAAGATTTAAAAGAGAGCAAAGACCTGTTGTTAGAGAGGAGTAGAGGTGGGAAAGCATGGCTTAGAGGCAAACCTGGGATTGAGATCCTTTAATATGCAGTGTGGCCTTCAACAAATTTTGATAATTCATTTGCTTTTGTTCCCTCTTATTTAAAACAAGACAGTCTACTTAAAGATCTCAGAGGTTGAATAATATATGAAAGACGTACTGAAGATACTCTGAATTGTAGCTATTATTACATGGGTAGAGAATGGATTTTTCATTTTATTCTGCTCATTCTTAATATGGAAGTAATGAGCTACTGTGATGAAAGGGAAGTGATGGGGATGGGGGGAACTCCCTTTGAAATAGGTTGTAGTGAATACAGCATGACATACTGGTCAGAAATCACCTCTGTTAATAACCTCTGCCAGTCCTCTTGCCTTTCCCTTTCCTGTGCAGATATAATCAGTAACAAACTGCTCCCTCTTGTGGAATCCTTCTAACTTCTGTAAGCTGTCAGTGGGAATACACAGGAGGGGTGGGTAGAGTTTTGTTGCACTGATGGTGTTCTCTGGACAGGTGCCTGTTTTGGGTTTTAGCTTTTATCGGTTTTGGTACTTTGTCTTAATACATAGGAATTTTAAAACTGTTAACTGCTTTCAAATCTTAAATTGCAGGTTAATATGGCTATGAAAGGGCCCCCTCCTATCTCAGGGGTACCCTTCATGGGCCCCCCTATGGGACCCCCAATGGGACGGCCTCCACCACCTCCCTTTTGGTATGGACCGCCATTTCAGCTCGGTGGGCCTTTTGGGCCTCGGCCAATTCCTCCACCATTTGGTATGATGATCTGAACAGTAGTGATTGACTTATAAATCACATTCATCTTTCATTTCTATTGCTTGCTAAAACAGTTGGTTGCTATCTCAGGTCTTAACAATGAAAGGATACAGCTGAGTACATTTTAACTTTTCCTCCAGTTTTCTGGGACATATGGGACACTACATAATCTTATACTGAGATAGGCAATAGCTATCTCATAGACAAGGATAAGGGGCTATATAGAGAAAAGCCAGAAATATTACTTCTGCAGATGTTTGTTGAAAATATGTTGATATGCACTGCAATAGATGGAAAGGTGGATGAGACACATGCCATAACTTAAAATTTTGTCACAGATATGAAAATCCTATAGCATAAAGTTTGTAATCACCCATAATGGAAGCATAAGCAGTAGGTTATAGAATATAGAAAAGGAAAAGTCAAACCCTCCTTACCTTGAGAAAAGTCAGAGGGAAGTGTTAAAGAGGAGGATTTAACAGTGACCTAATAAATGTTGCTGATTTAATTAGGTGACTGTGGAAGGCCTTTTCCAGGAGGGCATGCACCTTGATTCTGATGGCATGTGTAAAGTCCATGCTGAAATACTTCATGAATTTTTAATGGATTCAGTAATAAATAGTGGGATTTCCTTTTATCAAAATTTCTTTGATGTAGTAAAGTTCTTATTTCATAATCTATCATCTTGTCATGGTAATATAGTACTTCCAAATATAAATGGAGCTCTTGTGAGATAGAAATAATTCTGCAATTATATAGTAGGGAAAGAAAACAGATAAGCCTGGAGCTAGGTAGAGCCATGTTTAAATCCTTAATATGTTGCTTCATGGCTAGTTGGCCAGGCTATAACCTAAACTTGTTCCATTTCAGTTTGCCTCATCTGGCAAGTCAGGATGTTCACCAGTTGATGTTCTAGGCTTGGGAGAAATTAAAGACTATATTAACATACTTGAAATCACCCAAGTTCAGAAATTTCTGGGTATTTACATAACTTCCTTTTTATTTTCCAGGTCCTAGTATGCGTCCACCAATAGGCTTCAGAGAATATGCACCAGGTGTTCCACCTGGACAATGGGATTTGCCTTTTGACCCTCGTGATTTTTTTCCAGGACCTGCACCATTTAGACCTTTAGGCTCATTTGGCCCAAGAGAGTACTTCATTCCTGGTGCCCCATTACCACCTCCAACTCATGGTCCCCAAGACTATGGGCCACCACCTGCTGCAAAAGACTTAATGTCTTCAGGCTTTAAAGATGAACCTCCACCTACACCCGATTCTCAGAGTAGTGAGGGCTGTTCACAGGCCTTAAAACAGGGCCCATAAAATTAACCTCTGACACTTAGTCAGAAAGTGGACTATGAACTATTCATTGTGTTGAAGGATTATTGGCTTGAAAATATAAAAGTTTATTTTAAATGCCTTATGTTTTTAGAATGAAGCTGCCTTGGCGCAGTATACATTTGGAGCCAAAATATTTTCCCCCTAAATATCCCCCACTTAAACTAGAGTATCCTTCCAACTTTAAAACATGCAATAAGGAATACCTTTGTTTTAGTTAATGTAGCATATACAATTGCTAAATGATTTAGAATGTCATAATTATGGACATTTCCTGTGGAAATGCTTTAAGAACATGTATTTCCATTATCCTATTTTTAGTGTATTCCAGTTGATAACAGAGAAATGGTGTTTTATAACCTTGATTTTTCTCTTTAAATATCTGGTCACAGAGACTGTTACGCTAAAAATGTTTACTCAAAGATCATAAACTTCATTTTCCTTCTTGCTGAAGTTCTTTGTTGTAATATTTCATAAAAAATTGTTTATTAATATTTCCCAAGTGTCTGTTGATTCATTGGATCGTCATGAGACTTTGTGCCATTGGGGAAGCATGTAAACTCACTCTCAGAACTGAAGATGGTGACTTGGCAGCATATTTCCTGTTGCTCACTGTTAAGGAGGCTGAACCTTGGTCAACTGTGGACTTATACAGAGGAATTTCTTTTACTTGTGAGAAGTCTTGTGGCTCTATTTTTGTAGCACATTCATGTACTTTTTTCTAACCACTGTTCATGTGAGAATGGTTTTCTGAAAATGAGTTTACATTAGTAGCAAGAGTTGTTTGGCCTGAAGTTCTACTGCTTTTGCCATTATTGCATTATAACAGTAAAATATAGGGTGGTATGTTGTGTCTATAAAAAGTAAGGAAATTAACCAACAATAAAAATTAATTTAAAAAAAATAATAAGGAAATTTCTTTAAAAAAAATGTACACACACACTCTTCTCTTTCCCATACCTTGCCACTGATTTTCAAGGAATATGATAAAAAAAATTAGAAAAGTATAATCCTCTGAGAAAGAATGAATGAAACTCTAAGGCTTATAATGTCTTTAATCAGCAACTATGGGCTGAAATAAATTCTTTTTTTTTAACAGATACTCAAATATATTTTATTTAAAAATCAATTAAAGCAAGTCCTGAATCTGTAACTACTGTCTTTAAAACAATGTTCCTAACAACTAGCTCTCCAGAGCTGTAATTTTAATTACAGCAATTTTAACAGTACATTTTAAGAGGTTTAAGATTTAAATAAAATTATAAAAGCCTGGTACTTCTGTTTACTGCTAGACCATATTCTTCTATTCTTTACTAGAAAGTAATAGGATTGTTGAAACCTAGAATATATCATTGTTCTTTTTATGTCCCCTAAGTATTCTCAAAATAGGGGAAAAAGCTTCAGTGTGAAACAAAATCTCTGTGAAACAAAATCTCTAAACTTCTGAAGATGACTCAGAATCAAAAAGAATGAGTCCGTTAGGAAGAATTCAATCTACATAGCCTCCATTTAATATCAGAAGCAGCAGCTGTGTGTAAGAGGAAAACCATATAATAGCTTATGCCATTTTTAACCATGTAAAATAAAATTTAAGTCACAAACACCAATTTTGAATGTATCTTTCAACCTCTATAGGACACAAGGCAATGCTGAAGTTACTATAACTTCTAATTTTAAAATAGCATTTAAATAAAGGTGATGTCAGCTAGGAAGATAGATTTTCAAGGAAAGGCAGATTTTTTTTTATTCAAAGCAACAGTAGTTTTCCCTCTAAAGCCTTTTTTGTATTTATTCTATTAGTAAGCTATAATGCGTTCTACGTAGTTTATCTGAGCAGTTCTGAACCCACCCATAGTTGCCTCTTCTTACATCCATCTGATTGTACCACTTCTGCAGCAAAGCCCAAGGTAGCTGCCCATATACCAGTTGTGAGAGAATACTGTCCCTTGATTCAATTATACTTTTGTATCTCAAAAGTTTTAGAAGTCCTCTCCAGCAAATTGTGTTTGAGTTTAGTTACTAAAATCATTTCATTTGTGAAGCAGTAGTGTTTCAACCTGAAAGTATTACTGCTATAGTTGTAATTATTGTCCAGTGACTCATCCCCTCCCACACTAGAAAGTAAATTTAAACAACTAATTTGTGAGATACAGATTGTTTTGTGTTAATTGCTTCAAGATAAAACCACCTTTTTTGGCAGGGGAGGTTTGGTCATTTAGGTCTGAATTAAAGCTAAGCTGATGACAATGTTCAATTTAAGTTTGTTTAATGCTGATGAAAGACATTCATACAAAGCATCCTCTTTTTTTTCACATAACCCCGTTCTTTGGTGGCAGCTGGGGTTGTGGCTCAGAGGTAGAGTACTTGCCTAGTGCAGGCAAGGCCCTGGGTTTAATTCTCAGCATCACATAAATAAATAGAGGTTAAAAAAAAGGATTCTTATGTGAAGGATGCTAAATGTTTCTTCATATAAATTATCACTTTGAGGGGCTGGGGTTGCGTGTGAGGCACTGGGTTTGATCCTCAGCACCACATATAAATATAAAGGTACTGTGTCCATCTACAACCAAAAAAAAGGTTTGTTTTTTTTTAAATTATCACTTTGATATACATGTTTTATAGTCTATGAAAAACAGAAAGAACAATGTATCAGTTTTGCTACATTTTAATAGTAGATTTTAAGGGAGCAACTTCAAACATCAGTAACATCAAACAAAAAGGTACTGAGTACTCCACAGGGTACAGAGTGCTGCCAAGCACCTTGGAAAGTTTACATGACATGGAGAAGATGAGGCCCTTCTCTTGAGAAGTTTACAGTCTGGAAATTTTGACTACTCAGAGTTTCAGTTGAGTGAACATTTTATTAAGGCAAATTCTTCGTTTCCTAGAACTACTGTAGACTGAACTATTTTTGCACTTGTGAAATTAACCCAATCCAGATGAAAGAAAAGACTAAATTTGGTTGAGAATTCTTTCAGGCTCATATAGTTTTATTAACATTCATCTAGTAAACAAAATTGACCTAACAGACAACTGAAAAATTAAAGACTAGATCTCTTGAAGTGCAAGGGCTAAAATAACTGTTATTCATTTTAAAAAGCAAACAGATGGTATGATTAGGGTTTACACTAGTTTAAAAATAGGCCAAGTATTGCATTCCCTTCATGCATTGTTCTTTTAAAATAGTGAATATTAAAATACATGTGTTCTACATGTAACCCACAAAAAAAGCTCCTCACATATTTTTATGTTCTGTGTATCAAATGTCCACCTTGTGTACTATGAAAGTTTTATTTATGTCTCATCATTAAGTTAAAAGTAATGTAAATGGTGAAATTATAATAGGCTAATGACCTGCATATTTTCATATGAATGTCAATATATCTAAATAGGAAATAAATGGCAGTTGTATCTACCTATATTAAAAAAATATATCTTTCCAGATTTTGCATACTCATCACTTTATAAAGACAAGGTATGCAAGTTTTAAGGTTTCACAATCAGTTGTCAGAAAAACAGCAGTTGTTCCTGCAGTATCTCATTAGCATCTGACTCAATTATTTTTAGATGACATGATTTAAACCCACCCAAAAATTTGTAATTATTCTGAGAGAGATGGTTTTAATGTTAACCCTAGAATCATTAATGTTAACCCTAGAAACAATAGCAATGTGATGTAGAACAACTAATCAACATGACTAAAAATATGCTCACTTTCAGAAAAACAATCTGGTCATCTGAAAAAAAATCATAGCTACAATCTGGGGGGCACTCCCATATAAGATATTGATCTGGTCAAGGCACACTATTTCTAAGTAGAACTATCAGATGAGGGTGAATTTAGGCCAGCTCTAAGGAACAGCCTATAAGACAGACCATAACTGATCCAATTTCCTTTCAAAGCAATCTGGTACTATCCTACCCACTTCAATTCAAAAGTTTGAAGTTAATTCAAATCAAAAGACCATATTGGAGCAAAAGTGAGCAAATGTGTAAACTCTAGCACATTCTTATTGCTGTATTTTAAAGTTTGAAGATGAGCATACCTACCAAAGCAGTATTGTTCCAGGAAGCAGGATAGGAACAGTGGTAAATTAGGAAAAAGACTATTAATTACACAATTAATAGAAAAGTAAAAACATGTTTCAAAATCTACAATAAAACTTGTATCTAAAGGAGTCATAACAATGAGGTGCTGGACTTAGTTCTGTGGTACAGCTTTGCAAAGGACTCACTGGCCTATAGGTACGGCTCACTTCCTGCCTCCTGAAAGATGAATATGCTACCCAGAGCTATGATGGTTTCTACTGAGTGGTAAAATTCACAGAAATTCCACATTACTCATGTCAGAATCATTCCTTGTGCAAAGTTTGATGTAGAGGAAGATAAAGTGGTTTCTTGGTCAATAACTGCAATTTCTTTCTTTTAAAATCAGTGGGTTTCTTGTATCTGTAACCACAATAGAAAGAAGATTGTTTAAAATACTTTGATGATTGATTTACTCCAATGTTACATTCTAGATAAGAGGGACTAAGAAGAAACATGAACCAGTAACCATTAGAACAGTATGAATCCTATATGTATATCGCTTACAGTTCTATTACAACTGGCCCAGGTTTAATCTCATCCATCTCCATGAAAGCAAAACACTTGGTGCTGGTAACCCTTTTTTTAGGCTTTCAGTGTTTGAATTCAAAGAAGATAGCTGCACCTAAGGAATTAAAACAAACCACATAAGCCAGAGACCACACATTTCTTATGTGTCACCAGAAGCCTATGATTTTACAAAGTAACATGTGTCAAACAGTCTGATGACACAACTCTTGATAACTCAATGTGGCTGTCACTCCAAGCTCTTCTACCTTGTCTGAGTGACATTTCTCCATATCATTTAATTCTACAAAGTACAACAAAATTGTATGGCAAGAATGTAAGTTATGTACACAGGTAGAATCATAAACTACCAAAGGATATAAAATATTAAATACCACAAGAAAAACAGAAGTTACTTAAGTATCAGCAGTACCTATAGCAATGGTTTCAATAAGCACCTCTATTAGATAGAATAGAAATTTAAAAGAGTTCCTTTGATATTTTATTTCTCTCCCTCCTGAAACCACCATGCCCAGATTGTCCTTTCCATATTCTTACAAACTAACTGCCAGTTATAGTATCTTTTTACCCAATGCATCTTATTGAAAGAAAAATTAATAATTCTTTAACTGTTAGAAAGTAATCATTAGGTACCTAAAAGGACTTAAGGTAATTATTAGAGAACCTGCTTCCTTAACTCTGTATTATGAGAAAAACTTCCCTGTAAAATAATATTTAACCACATTATTACACAACTAGATAATGCAACTGCTAATTCTCATATTTAAAAAAAATTGTTGATTTCACTTTCTTTAAGTCAATATTCATAACTATGTGACATAAGATCTTGTGTTAAGTACACTATCAACACAAACTCAGATAAGTACTGTCCTTAAGAAGTCCTTAAGAAGTCAGTAACTGATAATTACAAACCTTTGGTTAATTTTTCAATATGCTTCTGGAGCTCAATGTCCACATTAAAATGAACATATGTATCTTCTTTTCTTGAAGCCACAGGAGTATCTGGTACAGGAGTTAAACCTATGCCATTCAGATCTGGAGAAACAAATAAGTTTCTGCTTATGAGCATTCACATATACAGATGGAAAATCTAGAAACTGCAAAGGTTACAGTTCCTAAAGAGGCATGGAAAGAGCTGAGAGGAGATTCTCAGGCTAAGAGATTCCTATTTGGTGTGAGCAAGTATGTGAGAGTTGTTGAAGTTCATGGGGTATGTGGAGAGAAATGAATATAGACTGGATAGGAGACCTCATGAAGGGGACAAGGAAGCCTTTACATGGCCAAGTGGACAAAATTTGATCTTCATAGTGAAGTGGTAAAAAGAACAAACATGTTTTCATTAGGGAATAGCCCACTATATTTTTTATGCAAAAAAAAAAACCTGGAGTATATAATTTGCCACAATGGAGCTCTGCCACCAATTTCTAAATTTGATCAAGTGTTTGGCTTATTTAGAAAAGTCTTTAAACCTAACCTTATCATAATTTCCCTGTTAAAAACCCAAAATGGATGAGAACAGCCAACAAAAACCCTTTTGTTAATGAATAATTTTTCATATATATTTTCTAAATTCTGGTTATACTGTTTACAACATACCCTGAATTTACAACAACCAGATGGTATGTTATATATAGTTTTAATTTTCTGGGTTTTAAAATCTCAGTTTAATCAAATTCAACATGGACTCATTTAATAACTCCTCAGTGTTTTTGTGTTATTCATTTATGAGTCTCAAAAAGCTCAAAAACAATTTAGTACATTTAATAATTAAAAAATATTTACATAAAAATATTTCAGGTTAACATATGCAAAGGTAACTTAACATTTACAACATCATTAAATATTTTGTGTTTTAAGTATACTTTCTGAATGAGTATGCAGTTTTACAAATGGTCTATCAAACAAAGTAAATATTTTCCAGTACACTATATATTTGATAACTGGTAACATCGGAATTTAAAAGTGTACCAGTATTAGTGCTGTGGATTATGTTCTTTAAATAAATCTTTTTCTTTGTGGTCATATTTTTCTTTTAATTAGCACTAATGAACCCATGGATCTGACTTTATTTCTGCAATTGATAAAAGTCCCTCCATTTAATTTCAGCACCGATCTGTTCCTTTGGTGCAAAACTACAGATTAATATAAGCCATTTGTACTAACTATAGTTATTTCTGTAAAATGGTATAATTCATTCCTTAATCACATCATCATCCCACGGGATTGCTTTCAGGGCATGGATGTTATGAACGCACCCTACTTCCCTGTCCCCTGATTTTCATCTGCCTCTGTAGGACTCACCTATGTAGATACCTCAGTAGCACAGGAAGAAGAGGGGCTGAAGCAGGAGAGATGGGAAAACAGGAAATGGGGCTTTGTGTAGAAAACTACACACCCATGGAAGGTGAGGAGTGCTATTGTTAATCTACATCCTGAAGGCTGTAGCTGCTGTTAAGGACAATGTGTATGTTTAGTCCGCACGTTAGCTGGAATCTGAAGAGCAAAAATCTATACAAACTCAAAAGCAAGTAGGAAATATATTTTGTAAGTCTTTCAGAACTATGTTCTGTTATGATCTCTTCTAGGATTTTGCCTCATTATAGAATGCATTAAAGTAAGTTGTCACATATACAAGACCATCCCCTGTCAAAAACTTTGTCCCATTTGAGAAAAAACATAATGCAATTTGCCAGTTATTTACCCTTTACACTAACTGTAATATAGAGATTGATGCACTGTCCAGCATCTATCAGACCAATTTTCTCAATCCTGATAGTGAGTAATGTCATTCCCAGTTCTGATGGCAACCTTGGTAATAAAGTACCTGGCAACAGAGAAACCTCAATAAAAGTTAGCTCCACCAATAATTCAGAGTAAATACTTTGACAAACAGAAGATATAGCCTACCTCTTAAGAACTAGCTAGGCATTATGTATTTTTATTTCCAAAATTCATGAACATCTGATTTATACTTTTTTAGAAAAATATTTAATTTTACACATAATATATCTGCATTTCCCAACCATACAATCACCTTTAAGAAGAAATAATAATTTCTATAATAATAGTGTATAGTATGTATAATAAAAGTTTGTTAAAAACATCACTTGAGGAAGCCCAATTATACATAATAGTATAATATGCTCACATAATATTTATATTCCATATGTACTTCTATATTATACTCAGCATCTTAATATGAAGTGGTAGAACAAAGACAAGAAAAGCTTTTAAAATGCTTGTTATTCTGTTCTAAAGTCTGAGACATTTAATATCAGAGTTGATCAATACATTATTTCCTTTAGTTACTACTAATAAAGAATAATTTACAATTTGATATTTCTGTTAACTATATAGTCTAACTTCTATTCTTCATTCTATTTTGTATGATTTATTCTCAGAAATTAGTGCTATACAGACTGCCATATAAAAGTGCCATTTGTATAACTGAACATTTTCCCCAAAACCAACTAAAATTTTTAAAACTAAAAACCCACCCAGAACAACATGACAACATTCACCCACCAAGAACATATGAAGGAAGAAATCAACTGTTCAGTATGTTCCCTTTTTTGAAACTACCAATAGAGAACAGATGCAAATAAGCTGATTTTAATCAAGTATGTATACAGAACCTCAAAATACATTTAACAAAAGATTTTGGTTGATGTTTTTCAAGTTTCTATTCATCAATGTGTTATGCTACTTTTAATGATGAGTTATTTGAAATACATGAAGCAATTAACACACTATATTTGAAAATACACATTTGATTGATGGCAAATGTGGATTGAGGAAATTTTGGGAGGTGATGGGAATGTTCTGGACTTGTATAGTGATGACAGATGCAAAACTCTATAGAGGTGTCAAAAATCAATGAATTTTATTCTTACAGAGGGAAATGTTATGATATACAAATTATACCTCAACAATGCTGTTAAAAATGTATTACTTTCTAATTTAAACAAATATGAAGACAATACAGACAAATGCAAGAATGGGAAGGCCTGGAGGCTGCATTCCACTGTTGCATTAACAAACCTAAATGGGCTCAGGCTGATATCATTAAATATATACATAATACCTTTTATGCATCTTCTTTGATTGACAAATGAGGGTACTTTTAGAAGAGGGGCTTGTACCTGGACATCTGGGATGAACTTCAGAGAGCTAAGAAACACCTCTGAAATTTTATGAAAAATGTGAATATGTATACATTTATATTTATATACATACATATTCACATGTATGTATCATATATGAATTTTTCTGCAGAAAAGTTCATTCTATTATGTAGTACATGGCTGTATAAATATTCTACAGTATATGTACAAATTCTTGTGTTGATAGATATTTGAATTACTTCAAGTGTTTGGATATAGTTAACAAGGCTATTATAAATACTCTTCTGAACATCTTCTGGTGCCCATAAGCACCCATTTCTGAGACAGAGGAATCACTAAGTCACCTGGCATGTTACCTCCATACCTACTATGTAACGACAATCCATTTCCCAAGGTGGTTGTGCCAATTTTTATTCCTAGCCCAAGTGCAGTAGTGTTCCCATTGCTCCACATCCTCACTAGGTACTGTTTTCTCAGATTCTTCATGTTAGCCAATTTTGGTATAAAGAGATCAATCATTTTAATTAGCATTCCTCTGAAGATTAATAAGGTTGAGCACCTTTTCAAATAAATCAAATAAATGATTTCCTCTTTTCTGAAGTGTGTTCAAATATTTTGCTCGATTTTTTATTGAGATGTCTATCTTATTGAGCTGTAGGAGGTCTCTATTATTTTGCTGGACAAATGTTTTACAAATAGCTTCTTAGTAGTTTTCTTTTATAAAGACTTTTTGTTGAAGTAGAGCATATACATTTTAAAATGTACAAATTGTTAGCACAGTTTGCTGAACTTTCACAAAGTGAATACACCTGTGTAAATAGCATCAGATCTAGGAAAGATATGATCAGCCTCCTGGGAGTGTCCTTCCCCACACCCTATTCAATTCAGTCTTCCAAAAGATAGCAACCGTTGCTAACTTCTAACACCAAGTATTAGTTTTGAATGTTAAGAATGACTTTTGTCTGCCATGGTGTCTTCTGATTATGATAAATACTTACTGCTAGTAATATCAAATTTCTTAATACCTTTCTTCACAATCAGTGCTTTCTATGTTATATTTAAGAAAACTTACCCCACTCCAAAATCATAAAGGTATTATCTTGAAAGCTTTTTATTGTTTAGCCATTCACACTTAATTCTATATGTCACACAGAATTATTGTCTATGGTGTATAGTAGGAGCTTTAATTTCATTCAGTTTCACATAAATACTCAATTGTCTCAGCACTACTCATTAAAAGACTGACATTTTCCACCACTGATCTGCAGTCCCACCTCAATCATAAATCATGTGGCAATCACTTTCTGAGTTTTCTGTCTTACCGGACTGTTTATCCTCTTATCACTAATATAGTATCTTACTTCTATAGCTGTATAAAAGGTCCAGGAACTGCAATAAAAATTCAGATGAGTTTCAGAAAGAGTCTATCTTTATAAATTGCTTCTTCTAATTTATGAACTAGTATATATCTTTACATTTTAAAAATCATAACATTTATTTAATAGAACTTTATTTGACCTAAAAGCCTTCAGAAATAAAGACCTACAGATCCAGGGAAAACTCCTGTGTTTATGTTTATGTTCCATGAAGAATGAATGGCCATGTAGAAATGACTGGAAAGGGGGTGTGAGCTAATGGTAAAAGGCTGCCAGGGTCCTAGCAAGCCCTGTCTGGTCAGATTCTTCTTGGCCTCTTTGTATAGCCTTCTTTCCTTCTGGACCTAAGGCAGGTCCTGTCTGGAATGAGGGTTTTTAAGGGAGGGGGGAAGGGAGGGTAAGGGGACAGGAAGGAAATAGCAGGGAGGGTAGGGGGAGGGAGAGAGAGAGAGAGAGCTTTCTAGGTTTTATGAGAGAAGGCTTTGGGAGAGAAGGGTGAAGGACAGGAGGGCAGGAGGAGGGCAGAGCCTTTGCTGCTGAGGTTGCTTTCAGGATTCCAATCTCCTTCAGTTAGAAGTTCTCAGCAGGCCAAAACCCCACTCTTTGGGCTATCATATTCTGATCTGACCCTGCCCACCTTCCCCCTCTCCCTACCTCCTCCTCCCTTTCTCCTTTTAAGAAGGGAATTTGTAGATCTTTCCATCTTCTAAGATCTTCTTTGATTTCTCTGTTTAGGGTTCTGTAGTTTTCATTGTATAGATCTTTGACTTCTTTCGTTGATTCTCAACTATCTTATTTTTTTTTGAGGTTACTGTAAATGGGGCAGTTTTCCTCATTTCCTTCTCAGAGGCTTTGTCACTGATATACAGAAATGTCTTTGATTTATGGGTGTTGATTTATATCCTGCTCCTTTGCTGAATTCATTTACTATTTCTGGAAAGATCTACCTTGCTCTTGGGATAGGCAGAATTAATATTATCAAAATGACCATACTACCAAAAAAACTATATAGATTTAATGCAATTCCAATCAAAATCTCAATGGCATTCCTCATAAAAATAGAAAAAGCAATCATGAAATTCATCTAAAAAAATAAGAGACCATGAATAGCTAAAGAAATCCTTAGCAAGAAGAGTGAAGCAGGGAGTATCGCTATATGAGACCTTAAACTATACTACAGAGCAAGAGTAACAAAAACAGCATGGTATTGGCACTAAAACAGACTGGTAGACCAATGGTACAGAATAGAGGACACAGAGACTAACCCACAAAATTACAATCATCTTATTTTAGACAAAGGTGCCAAAAACATGCACTGGAGAAAAGATAGCATTTTCAACAAATGGTGCTGGGAAAACTGGAAATCCATATGCATCAAAATGAAATTAAACTCATAACTCTCACCATGTACAAAACTTAACTTAAAATGGATCAAGGACCTAGGAATTAAGTCAGAGACTCTGTGTCTAACAGAAGAAAAAGGTAGGCCCTAATCTTCATCATATGGGTTAGGCCCCAACTTCCTTAATAAGACTCCTATGGCACAAGAATTAAAACCAGGAATTAATAAATGGGATGGATTCAAATTAAAAAGTTTTTTCTCAGCAAAAGAAACAATCCGTGAGGTGAACAGAGAGCCTACATCCTGGGAGAATATCTTTACCCCTCACACATCAGATAGAGCACTAATCTCTAGGGTATATAAAGAACTCAAAAAGCAAAGCACTGAAAAAACAAGTAACCCAATCCAAAAAAGGGTCAAGGACTTGAACAAAACACTTCTCAGAAGAGGATATACAATCAATCAACAAATATATGAAAAAATTTTCAACATCTCTAGCAATCAGAGAAATGCAAATCAAAACTAAGATACAACTCTAATCAGAATGGCAGCTATTATGAAGACAAACAACAATAAGTGTTGGCAAGGATGTGGGGAAAAAGGCATACTCATACATTGCTGGTGGAACTGCAAATTGGTGTAGCCAATCTGGAAAGCAGTATGGAGATTCTTTGGAAA
Source organism: Callospermophilus lateralis (assembly GCF_048772815.1). NCBI lineage: Eukaryota > Metazoa > Chordata > Mammalia > Rodentia > Sciuridae > Callospermophilus > Callospermophilus lateralis. Next base: position 3,061,808 of record NW_027516368.1, on the reverse strand, counting down.
TCTGGGAATGGAACCACCATTTGAGCGAGCTATTGCTCTTCTTGGACTATACTCAAAGGACTTAAAAAAAACATACTACAGGAACACAGCCACATCAATGTTTATAGCAGCACAATTCACAATAGCTAAACTGCGGAGCCAACCTACATGCCCTTCAGTGGATGAATGGATTTTTTAAAATGTGGCATATATACACAATGAACTTTTTAAAAAGAACTTTTAAAATCATGGCATTTGCAGGTAAATGGATGGCATTGGAGAAGATAATGCTAAGTGAAGTTAGCCAATCCCCAAAAAACAAATGCCAAATGTTTTCTCTGATATAAGGAGGCTGACTCATAATAGGGTAGGGAGGAGGAACATGGGATGAATAGATGGATTCTAGATAGGGAAGAGGGGAGTGAGGGAAAGGGAGGAGGCAGGGGATTAGCCTCCTAATGAATGTGGAATGAATGTGATGGACATCATTATCCAAAGTACATGTCTGAAGACACAAATTTGCTGTCAACCTACTTTGTATACAAACAGAGATATGAGAAATTGTGGTATATATGTGTAATAAGAATTGTAATGCAAAAAAAAAACCCAAGTACATGTATAACGTGAATTGGCGTGAATATGCTTTATACAAAGATATAAAAAATTGTGCTCTGTATGTGTAATAAGAATTGTAATACACTCCATTGTCATGTATTTAAAAAAATAAAATCAATAACAGAAAAAGAAGGGAATGGGGAGTGGGTAGGGAAAAACTGTGGAATGAACCCAAACTAACTTTCCAATGCACATATGTGAATATACTATAATGAAACTCATCATTTTGAATATCTATAAGATGCTAATTTTAAAAAATGTAAATAAATAGATCAGTAAAGTGGATCAAAGGGAACAGTGGGAGGGAGGATGGGGAGGGTGAAGGGACTGAATTGGAGCAAATTATATTCCATGCATTTATAATTAGTCCAAATGAATCTAATGTCAAGAATAACTATTATGAACAAATGAAAAAAAGAATAATGACTTCACTGTTTTTATAAAATGCATTCTCATAAACAATTCAATTAAGAGAAATGAAAAAAGTAAAAGAGAACATACAATTCAACATCTCACCAACCATAACAATTATTAAGTCACTCTTCCATCTTTTTCCCTAATTTCAAGATTACTCCAGTTTCCTTTTCCTTTTGATATTCTTTTCCTTCTTTCAACAAAGGTTTATTTTCTACATAAAATTCTTATATTTCTTTTGTTGAATTTATAATAAGGTCCTTGATATTATTTAATACTACTATAAATATTATAATAGTTCATTTTCTAAGCAAGTATTACTTGTTTGAGATAGAATTGATTTGTCTGTACAAATTTTATATCCAGAAACCGCATTATCTTATTAATGAGTTATGAATGGGTTTTTTTGCATATTCTCTATATATTCATAAATATGCAAATAAAGAACATCCTCCCTTTTATATTTCATTTTTCTTATCCTAGTGCAGTAGCTAGGGCTTCCAAAACAATTCTGATGAAAAGAAGTAATAGACACTCTTGTTTTGTTCAAATTCATCATTAAATGATTTGGGGCTGTAAATGTCATGTAGCCATGTTTTATCAAGTTAAGGATGTTTTTCTGTTCTTTGCCAAGAATTGTTTAAAATCAAGGCTGTATTTCAAACTGAACTGAGAACTTTTTCTGCATTGTTGACAACATTATGAAATCTTTCCCCTTAATCTGCTAATGTGAACTACCTTGATAAATTCTGCTAATAATATATTTTGAAAAATCACTCATTAGTTCATGGAGATTTTCTGAATTATTTTCTACAGCATCCTATGTATCATAGTTTATTCAGTCAATCTTCATATAGCAGTTACATTATCTCTAACTTTTTATCATTATAAAAAACACCTCAACAGAGAATCTGGTATATATGCAAGTGTTTCTCCCTCTTTTTCCTGTATTTTGCGGGTGCATCTTCAGAGTAAATTCTCAGGAATGGGATTGCTAAGGAAAAAATATGTACTTATATGTTGTTAGAGAATGCTCAAGTTCCCTCCAAAGGAACTGTACCATTTTTCTATTCCCGCCAGTGATTAATAAGTACCTATTTCCCCTAAGACTCACCAACAGTAGCTTTAATTTATGTTTTTTATTAAAAATAAAGTTGAGTATTTTTTTATATGTTTAACGGGTATTTTTAAATGTGTGTGTGTGTATGTGTGTGTCTGTGTGTGTGTGTGTGTGCGCACGCGTGCACACTCGCTCATGTTGTCTGTTCCTCTCATGTATTCTGCTTTGGTTATTACAATTAAAATTTTTCTTTATATATTAAGAATGTTGGGTTGGGATGTAGCTCAGTGGCAAAGTGTCTGCCCTGCATTTGCAAAATCCTGGATTCGACCCCTAGTTCCAAAAAAGACAAAAAAAGAACCCACCCTACCCCACCCCCCAAAACCCCCAAGAATGTTACCTCTTTTATGTCTTACCTCTTTACTACCCTTTTTTGACAGTCAAAAGACGATTGCTTTACAACTTTCAAAGTCTTTTTGATGTTAAGATTATTTTTTTCCAAGTTGATATTAAACTTGTTGTTACTTTGGGGTGAGTCAATTTTATAACCTGTCATCATCTAGATCTTTCAGTTGAAATGGTAGGGCTGATGCTACATTCTTTATCAACAATCTTTTTGCCTGATACTACACACTAAGGTTTAATGTAATCATTATGCTTTGAATAATTTAATATGGAGGCAGTGATTGCAAGTCTGAATTTCTTGTTTAATTCAAGGTAGAATGTCAAACATTGTGCTCCATGATGAAGGAAGCTGACTGTAATTAAGATCAAAGATTACATAGAAAGGTGCCTATTTAAGGTGTTTCAGAATGGTCTATGATGTTCTCTCTCTCTGCATGGTCAACTCCTACATACTCAGTGAGTCCTAAATCTGGCTAGATTTATTGAACTCCCTCAGCCCTTCTTTTTGCCAACCTATGACATTGGTGCACATCTCTAATCATAATCATGTGCTTTTGGCTCTGTCTTGCTGACTACACAATAAGCATCCTGAAAGGTGTGGGAACTGTTCCTTTTGTAGTATGCACAAGGAATAAACAGATCTTTGTTGAAATATTTTATTGAAAGAATGACTGAATTTCCAGTTCTAGAGGTTATCATGCTCTAGTAAACAAATGGCTAGAGAATCTATATCAATGAGTGAAGAAATAATAAACATAAAAGAAGATCAAATACTAAAATAACACCATACCATCTATAGCTCTTAAGTTAGATGAAAAAGGGTGCATGTTTTTGAATCAAAGATAAAACCATGATAGTTGTAAATTGAGCCAATGCATTAAAAGGAAGATTTCTAAGTGAAGAATTAACATATCCAATTTCATAGTGTAATATGAGAACAAGTCAAGTACATTCATAAAATCTGAAGACTAACAAGGATAAGAAAGAAATCACTACACACAATCCAGTGTAAACTGTGCTATTCCAGCTAGATCATCTGCTCTCAGATCTAGAGCAAAGATCAGAAGAAATGTTCTTCCACATGGAATTGCTATGTAAATAAGAAATAGCTAACACTTGTGAGTATTTGTGATGTGCCACGTACTGTACTAATATCATTTTCGAAGCAAACTCAAACACAGTTTGTTGTAATTAGTAACCCCAATATTACCACTAGATGTATGACTACTTGGATTGAATGTTTGTATGTGAATACCAGATTTCATGTATTTTTTAAAATCTCATTTCAATCCATTATTTAAAATAGTAAACTATTTTACTTTTTATTCACTGTATGGTCTATTCATGCATCATCTCTATATACGTAGACCCAGGATACACCTATTTTTATCCACAAACTCTAAATGATAGGGTTTCAAAACATGCTCCCAGAAATGGTGGAAGAAATACGCATGTCACCTGCTCCATGTATTCTTTTCATCACATCATCTTCTGGACACAAAATGCAAAACTCACACTTATCTTATTCTTCTCCCAAAGCCTCATTTTAAAGAAAGCATGGATTACTAAAATCATCTGTGTCTGCATTGCCTACTTTCAAATTTTAATCCTATGGTGAGTATACACTTGTTTCTTCCTAGAATAGTGTATTCAACCATCCCCCTGTTGAAAATATCCCTGACCTATCACTCATTTTATACCTTGCCGGATCTCCTAACATCCCTATTGATATTTATTTCCACAAGAGCCTTGTTGTGACTGACTCTTCTTGTGTGCTGACATTCCTATTTACACTCTAATAGAAATTCATTGGATTGCAAAAAGGGCCTTTGGTCCAAATCCTAAACTCACTCTTCTTCCTTACCCTAGTCTGGAAACCTGCCTACTCTCTCTATTTCACTGGAAGTTCTCTTTTACATTCAGTAGTGCCAGGTACAAGATCTCATGCCATTGTATATGGATTTAGAGGATTCATCTCTGCAGAACATAATTCAAAACTATGTATCCAAATCAAGGGCCCAACACCCTTGTGTGCTTCAGATCTTACCTAGTTTTCTATTTTCATACTTACATTTCACCTTACATTCTTATAAATATCCCAGTTGCCCAATACCCGTATTCATCCAGCAGAATGACTCCTAACCCAAATCGAACATGATATGACCCTTAACCATACTCTGTTCCCTCAATCTATTTTCACATAACAGCAGGTCCTGATTTGATCTTGCCATTCAGGTATGTAGGGAATCCTACAGCTGCTGAGAAGCTCAAAGATAGATGCAGAAATGATCCCTGGAGGAAATGTAGGCAGCTACGTAGGACCTGTGAGGTCTAAAGTCAACTTCCATGGCCAACAACCCAGTCAGGATGAAGGGATGTTGCTGAATCAGCCTCTCTCTTCTCAATGCAGGGAAGATGAACACAATCAGGCCTATGTGGATTGCTGATCCCAGGCTCCTAGGGTATATAGAGCTTTATGTCTTGTGAAAATGTCACAGGAAGGTGGGGCAGCCTCCATCTCATGGGACCCTTGGAAACAATTGTTAGGACAAAGTGGTTGCCAAGGCAGTGACCTCATTCACTTCCCTGAAGGAAGTGACCTCACGTCACTCTCTAAACTTGGGATCCAGGAGGCAAGGCACCCAGAGGCAGTTCCAGTCTCAGTGGGCTCATTTGTTTGTCTGTACCAAGGCCAGAGTCATCCTTTCTTGGCACCTAGTGATGTGTGGAGAGCCAAATGCCTTAAATGGTCTGAACAGGGACCTTTCCTGAGAAAGAAGTGTTGGCTCATTGCTGGCTCCTGACAACTACACAGAGATGGCCACAGACACCAGAGCTGAGACAGGGCAGGCCACAGCTGGGGAACATATTTTCACCCACCAGTCAGAGGACAGAGTGGATAGATGCAGACCAAATACAGGGGCGGTTTGTGTGTCTTAGTGGGTGTGTGTTGCAATTTGTCATTTTGTGTCATGTTCTAAGAACATGAAGGAAAAAAGTTTTTCTGTTGTTGTTGTTGTTGGTTTGAAATGGACTGTAGACTAGTGAGTCTTTCTATGTCAGTGGATTCGACTGGGTTTGTGTTTACAGAGAGTAGAGAGAAGAATGCAGCCGTGGAATTCTTTGCAGGACTTCTCATGGCCAATTTATGAATGGACTGCTGCTTGCCTTGCAGATGGGCAACACCTACCAAGATCCTAAGTTCCTGTATTCTTCCTGAATTTTGGCCACTCTCTGAAGGGGTTCGTGGTTTTGTGTCCAAGATATGTACCACCTTCAAGCTGTGTGACATGCCCATGGACTGGATTGCTGAAGGGCATGCCAAACATCTCAGAAAACTCAAAAATTAGCATGACTGGTAAGGATCTCTCTGGAGAATCCCTGCTTGGATAGATGGCAACCCAAGTTGCATGATTAGGAGCTGTCAGTGCCACAGTGTTCAATTAAAGCCAAGTTTTTCTCCAGGCTTCTTTCTTCCCTATTGTTCTGTTCCCCTGAATGTCAGGGAGGTGTTTGCCTTGGGGCACTCCTTTGGGAATCCTCAAGAAAACAGTTTCAAATGGAAATGAAGAGGCCTAATCTGTGCCTTTGAGGTAAAGTGCTTTGTAAAAGCTGTGATGAATCAGACTCTTGGCCCTGTGTGTGGCTGTGAATTACATTCTCAACACCCCAGGCAACTCAAGAAAAATCCCAAGTGTCCATCCTAATCTAAAAGGGTGAAAAAGAAGTGTAATATGGGATGAAGTCTCTTGCCTTCCTCTGGTCAGGCTCCTGACCCGTATGAAGTAAGAACAGGGATCCTCTGGGTCAAATGAGTTGTTGCAACCCCTCCAGTAACTAGCACACAGGTGTTTGGGTTTTTTCATGAGTCCAGTACACATAAAGAATCTACCCCTGGCAGGCAGGTGGCCTCTAATTTGAGAAGCAGAGCGGTATTAACTACAGGCCCATTTTATCTTTCCTATTGTTAAGGTCTGTAAACAAGTCAGATTGGCACCTGTTATTTTGCCAGAGAAATGTTAGCGTCTGTAAACAAGTCTGCAGGGTGTCTGGCAATATGCCAGAGGGAGTTGTTTGTGAAGTAACAAAAGCGAGCCATTAAGTGTGGAGATTCCTTATTGGTTGACTGCTGTATCTATTATATGCTAATTAGATAGGCTGTGTAAAATGTATAAATACAGCTCTTATTCTACATTAAAGGGCTTCCACTCCTGCTGTATCAATGTACACAAGTTATTCGTCACCCCCCGGTTATTTTGCTGCAGCCGGACTGCGGCATCCTATTTCTCAGGAAGGGTGTCCAGGCTACCAAGACATTTGGCATATGATGGGCATGAGAGCTTACTTTGCACACCATCTTAGACTGCTCCCCCTATGCAAACCCCCTGCCAGAATGTTATGATGAGTGTCTGTATGGAAGAAGATGAGGGCCATGTGGGAGTGTTTTTGTTAGAATACTGGTCTTTTGTGTGGTGGTTGGAAAAGATGACTGGGTCCACCTCAGCTTGAACTCTGGTGTGATGCCATTAGAGACTGAGTACTGAAACTGATCTCAGAGAACTATTGCCAGGAATTGTGTTGGGATTTTAGAAGGCCAGGCATTAGAGGAGCCTTTGGAAACTGAGATCTAGGCCGAGGGTGGCTTTCTCCACAGCACTGGGAATCTCAGCCAGGATTTCACATGATTTTGCTGTTAAAGCCTTTTCAGCTATAGTTGAGAGCCAAAACTCACAGGAACCTCATATTTTAGACCCCAATGGGCCTGGATTCCTGTGACCTTTCGCCACTCCTTGGGAAGCCTTGCCTGCTTGGGATCTCCAGAGCTTTTACTGAAAGCAGATTCCTCAACACCTAATGGCTCCTGAATGGATCAAAACCCACAGTGCCAACTTCGTCATTCGTGAAATATGTCTAGGCTAATACCATGAAGTTTTTGAGAATCCCATGAGCAAAAATCCCTGGAGAACGTTTAGATATTCTGTTGCTCATCATGACTGAACCAGCGAGTGCCATTTTTGACTGAGTGGAATTCATGACCATGGTGAAGAACAGAGATGCCAGTGAGTAGGAGCCAGCAGGGAACTGGGCCTGGAGCAATGGAGTGTAGGTGTGTGATCCAACATCTGTGGTGGGCCCCTGTGGTTCTGTCATTGGTTTCCAAATGACATGTGACTGACAAGGTGCAGCCAGCAGACCCTAAAATATAAAGGCATGTTGTTGTGGGGAGAGGATTTGGTGTGATGCTCAGAATCAAGTTGCTACACTTAAGTGGGAAAGATATATGGGATAGCAGCCCAGTTTGTGTGTTTTCCTTCAGACCCTGACTCACCCCACGTGACAGAGCTCCCTGCAGCACTGTGTCCCGGTTGACCTCTTTGTATTTCAAAAACAAACACCAAATATCCAGGGAAGCTGCAAGAAATGCCATTAAAACTGGGCGGTGAGACAAAGGCTTCACAATCCACCCAGGGAGACATTCATACCCCAACGGCCACAGTTACCTGCATAGAGAGGATTCAGCTCTGCTGCTTCCTGTTCCTATTGGAAAATATGAACCCATGTCCTCCTATTCACATAGACTCAGACCAAGCTTTGATGGTCTCACTACAAAGGAAGCTAAAGCACAAAGCTATATTTTTAGTGCACAAATGTCAGAGGCAGATAGTCAAGAAGTCATTAGGCCAGCAAAGCTCCCATGTTTGGGGAATGTTTACCATGTCCCCTACTTTCGGGATCTCTTCTGCCACACCCAAGTTTGTGAGCTCCTCAGAATTTCCAATTCCAGATATGTATTCACAGATTTTTTTTCTCTTCTTCTCTCATTGTGTCTTATTTGGGGTGATAGTAATGTCAAGGCATTGTGGTGGATGACAGTGGAAGATTTTTATGTGCCACGTGTTCGCATATATATTAGACTCATTTTCCGTTTTGCCATTTGAAATATTGAATCTCTGACACTAACCCATAACCTACTAGACTCTGACTACTTATCCTAACATCGATAAAAATAATCCTAAAGGACTAGAAGTAGAAACGTTTGATAGGAGGCATGGTGTATACTTGGATTTGCCTTTTTCTTCATCAGAGATACATATTATAAAACCTGTCACACATTTTTCTCGTTTTACTTCTCCATGAATTTTCAAAATTAACAAATATGTAACTTCCTGACTCCCTGTCTCTTTCGCCTGGGTCACAATGTATATTTCTATATAAATATATAATCCTACTGCCATCACAGGTATATTCTTGAGAGTACTCTCACTTTGAAAAATACGAATTTCATGAAGAGATCACTGCCCCCCAATACACTGAGATAACTGACAATTCAAGCTGTGGTGTGTGTGCTTTATACTTCATCAAGATTATACATGAAACAATGTAGAGGAAAATGAATATTTTGGGTACATATGTGAAGGATATATATCCCATTATGAATTTCAATTGGCATACATACTATTATATTTTAATATATATATATATATATATATATATATATATATATATATATATATATATCTTTCACAAGATATTTCTCAGAAATATTCATTTTCTTGACAAAGATATTCATTTCTGAATACTCAAAATGAACTTCAGAGAATATTGAGTACTAACCCTAATATTTCTATAGTAAGTGACTCAGTTTAACATCTATGAAAGTATATTGATATGGGACATGATGTGTATTTTGAAGTAAATTTTCATTCAAAATTTTTATATTCCTCTTTCTTCAGAAATGATACATCATAGGATGTATCTTTTTAGCCACAATTCACAAATTGATATGCGTATGATTTACTTTCATTCACTCCCTGTATCAGAACCCATGTATATTTCCATGTTGCTTTACTTGCTTTTTCATGAGATTTCTTTTATAACACATTACTTTTGAATTCCATCATCATTTTCGAAGCAAAACACAAACACAGTTTGTTGTAATTAGTAACCCTAATATTACCACTAGATGTATGACTACTTGATTATTATAATAGCCATTCCAAAAGCACTGTACAGGCTGCAGGAAATTTACTTGATTTATGCAGTAAATCCCTGAGACAAGTTTATGCAAAGTAGCCAGTGTAAGAGTGTTGTGTAAAGATATCTTGGGAATAAATAGGGATTTTATTTTCTGACTTTTTTTGTGAATGACTGTTAGAAACCATAGTCCATAAAAGTCCTAGAAAAAGAATGCAAATTTATTTGTTTGCAATTTACAGATATTTGCACATGCTCAGTTACCTTTGCATCTAAAATTGGAAACTTCAGAACATAATAACTTGAAAAAAATTTGTTAAAAAATTTAAAAACTCAATGCACAAACAAATTTATTTTAGAAGCATTTGGTAGTTGTGGAGTTATTACTGTGGTCAGCAGAGTTGGGACAGGGCTCTGGAAGGTCTAAAATCTCACTCAGGGTATTGGTGATTCACTTTATTTTACACTACTACACCCACAATACAATACTGCCAGCAAGAACAGTTGAGAAAATATGCTGATAATGTCTTGAGATGAACTGGCCCCTTTGACATTTGGCTACTTCTTTTTATTTATCCCAGCTCATGAAATTGTTGGGAATATATTCATGATACCTAGAAAATCAGACATTTTCTGTGCCTTAGATACATGTGGACCACTTCTCCCACATTCCTCTTTACTGAGGGTTATTCTGGCCTTTGGAAATTTGGTCCCAAATGTGGTACTTTGCTCAACATAGATCTAATGCCCAGTGTAATCTAGCATTTTGTACTGATTAAAGGTAGATATTTTCTAAATTGTGCAATGTTTCTTAGTCATTCTATCATTTTTTTACTTTAAAAGAAGACACTTATAACATTAGTAGTTTTTTGTTAAGTGTATTTATAGGTGGAAAATGATCCATAATTTTAAAATTCTTCTTTATTTTCAGCATAATTTTCTCCTTAACATCATCTTTTTTTGTGTTGCTAAGGTTGTAACCCAGTACCCTGCACATTATGCACACATGAATTGTGCCATCAGTCCCAATTTCTAAGTTTAAATTGGTGAGTTTCATCCATTCACGTCTAATGTTATTTTTCACATGATTGAATTTAGATAGAACTTTCTGTTGCTCTTAGCAATACCAAAATGAACATAAATATGAATTCAGATTTTGTTCATGTTATGATTCTTTGGTCTATATTATTGCAATATAGTTTATAATATACATTAGTGTCACATAACAATCACTATTTTATTTGTTCTTCTGAATTAAAGGTTTGTGAGTATTTTGCATATTTTACTTCCCATATAAATTTCAGGAAAAAAAAGTTCGGTTTTCTCTCTGCTTTTATTAAAACAAAATCATGCTAAAAATTTTATGGGGAAATATTGTACTTTAAATTGAGAAAAAAAATGGTTGTCTTTACAGTGATGAGGTTTATTTACACACATGATATTTCTAATTCAGCTTTTTATGTGTTTCTGAAAATTTCTATTTTGTAATAAGCTCTACATAATTCCCTTGAAAGCCTCTATACATGTGATATGTTATACAGATATCACTTTTATATAATACTTATGTAATATTTTTTTCACTTTGATAAATAGGGTGTAATGAAACCAAAATATTTCTAGGTTCTCAAGTTCAATTTTGCCTCAAACTTTAGTATTTCTTTCTTCTTGAATATACCTCCTCTTTATTCCAGCCCCTATAATTCTACTGTATGAAATAATATAGAAGTAGCCTTATGCTATAATGTAACTAAGTATTATCCTCGCTCACTGATACTTAGTGAGAAGCATCATATATATTAAATAAGTAAACACTTTGTACAGAACAATAACTGTTATATACAACTACATTTCTAGTTAATGAAAACTTGTTTTCTGTTCTCATCAATACTATGTAATTTTTTGTATCTGATGCTATTTTCTATTTCTCTCAGTTGTTAAAATGTTATTATTATTATTATTATTATTATTATTATTTTAAAAATTTCATCAAAATAATTTGGTAATTTAAGTCTCTTACCTGCTTCTCCCTTGTTGTGTCTTTCACTTCTTTTTTTTATTAAAAGTGCTTAGTTGTATGTGAGTTCTAGCTCTAGGTGTGATCACTGAGCCACACCCAGAGCACAATTTTTATATTATTTAGAGACAGAATATCACTAAGTTGCTTAACACCTTGCTTGTGCTGTCTGTCTCCCACTGTCACTTCTCTTTGTACCTTTCAATGCTATCATTTATGAATAAAATTTTTTAGTTTTGCCCAGTTTATAAATTTTTAACTTATTTTGTGTAACTTTTTGAGAAGATATAACACCTCTTTTTTGTGATTATTGAGATTGACATCTAGGATGCCATTTTAATAAATTACATTCCCAGCCATTTTTTGAATTTAATATTGAAACACCATGTTAGTAAGGTGCCCAAGCTGGCCTTAAAATTTCAATCCTTATGCCTTATCCTCCCAAATTGATGGCATTAGGGGCATGTATTATAATGTTAACACTAAAAATCCACTTTTTATTATGGTGTCTGGGATTGAACCCAGTGGAACCTGATCACTGAGACATTCCCAGAGCACTATTGTGTATATTATTTAGAGACATGGTGTCACTAAGTTGGTTAGCACCCTGCTTGTGCTGAGGCTGGATTTGAACTCAAAATCCTCCTTTCTCAGCATTTTAAGCCACAAGAATTACAGGCATAAAGAATTGTACCAAGCTTTTAAAAAATATTTTATTAGTTTTTGATGGATATTTATTTACTTATATGTGGTGCTGAAAATCAAAGTCAGTGTCTTGCACATGCTAGTCAAGTACTCTACCACTGAGACACAACTCCAGCCCATGTACCCAACTTTTTATACTCTCTTTGAAGTAATCAGTAGCAACTTTAAAAATTAAAATTGCACTTATATTACTTTTTCTAGAGTACAGTTATGTATTACTAACTAAAATTATTTTTAGTGTTTTTTAAAACCAATCTAATGAATGACTATTATTTTTTTTATTCAGAGATTATTTTATCACCTCTTCAGGTTGGTGAAAGCTTTTTGTTTTTTTAAAAAATATGGAGGTCTCCTATTATCGAATGGGTCTATGCTAATTGTGTTGAAAATGATTCTAGAGAGTTCATGCAATTTCCACATTTCAAAGACTATTGGGGCAGAGAAAAGTCAATATTTATAACCAAGAAACTATTTCCAGTGGAAGCATAGTACAAGTGTTCGACCTGGAGTGTAATCCATATGTTTCAGTGGTAAGGTTGTGTTAGCACCACCACCCTAGGTTTTTGGGATTCTCTAAGTCACCGTGAATGACTTTAAATCTATTACTCTTTTTAAAAATAAAATTTCTCCTACCTGCCGAAAGGTGAATTAGACTTAAATTTTCTGAAGGTGCTGATGTTGATCTTTAATTATAGTGTATAAATGACAAATAAGAAGGGCCTTAAAATTGTCGCATATTTTCCAACTATATGGAGTAAAACACTTAGATGTACTTACGTGAAATAACAAAAATGCATTTCAGAGAAGTGATATCACAGAAATTTCAGGGCAAAATCTTGGAAATGTGGGAAAAATATGTTCAGATACATATGCATTTTTATAGAGAAAAAAGATAAGTGATAAGTGCATGAGTATGGGTGTAAATTCAGTGTGCCATATCCATTGTAGGTACATGAAGTAGTAATCAACATGATCCAGAAATCTATAATTGTGGAAAACATTAATAACAATATAGAAAAAATACACTAAATCGTTTTAAAATGCCTCTGTCCTCTGTTCTTCTTATAAATTTAATTCTGTCAAATGGGCTTATATGGCTATGATTCTCTCTGAATTTGTTTTCTTTTGTATTCAAGTTTTTGTCAGCTCTGAAATGTAATTCCCTGTCCTAATATTACGTTTGTGGCTCTTTTACCAACTGTTCTGGACTGCAGAGGCACAGAACTACATCACTCCTTCTGCAAAAGAAACTGACTTTTGTCAATCTTTCAAAACAATATTTGAAAATACAAATCTTTTTGAGGGTCTTTCATATCCTAAAATAGGTTGTCAGACCTTGTTTGAGTTAGAGGGTAATTACTCGCTATGTTAGCAACATCTTCCCTATGAGAAAGGCTTATCTATCTTCTTTGTTTAGGAGGCCCAATAAACACAGAAGGGAAGTTTTTATGGTCATAAACAAAGGAATACCAGAAGCCATTAGATATGAGAAAATGTAAAAAAAAAATCTTCTCTTAGAGCCTTTAGATGTAAGATAGCCTTTCCATGACTTTTATATGAGTCCATTCACAGTCACTCACATTCAAAATCTTGTATTTAAATTATCCATTAATGTAAGAGAATAATTTCTGGTTATTTCATTCCAATATGTGTCTAATTCTTTTATTTTTAGCAGTAGTAGAAAATCAGAGATTAGTGCATATGAAGCCTTTTATATGAACAAATTTTTATTATGATCATTATTGAACAGCATTAAGTAATATTTATCAAAACATTAACCAAAGCTGCTAGAAAACATGATTAAAGCTTTATTGAATTTTCTGAGTTTCAGGAATAGCTTAAATAGCAGATCTTAATTTCTAATTTGTATGTATGTGTAGTTTTGATTCCTATTAAAATCTTCCTTGTGATGTGAACTAACTTGGGCAATTTTTAAAATTTATTTATTTATTTATTTTTATCTAATCAGCTATAAAGAACAGTAGAATATTCTTTGATTTGTTGTACACACCTAGAGCAACACAGTTTTCCATCTGTGGTAGTACAAAAAATAGGGTCACACCGTTCATGCGTTCAAAAAATTACCCAGGGTAATGATGTTGGTCTCATTTCACCATCTTTCTTGTCCTCATTGCCCCTCCCCTTCCCTTAGTCCCCTTGAACATACCCAAAATTACTCCACTGTTCCCACACTTCTCAAAGTTATGAATTAGCATCTGCTTATCAGAGAATGAATTTGTCTTTTTTGGTGGGGAGGGATTGATTTCCTTCATTTAGCATGATATTCTCCAACTCCATCCATTTACCTGCAAATGTCATAATTTTATTCTCTTTTCATGCTCAGTAATATTCCATTGTGTGTGTTTGTGTGTATCCATGTCTTTATTTCCCTCTAGAAAGGCATCTAAGTTGGTTCCACACTTTGTCAATTGGAAACATGAGCATTTTGTTGACTGTTTTTTTCTGTCATCTCATATTGAATGAATGTGATTTGGCCAAAATTAGAGTCCCATCTACTTTTCTAGCTCATAGATATTTGTGTCTTCTAAGTTTTATATAAAAACCTTTGGCCTTATTGCAGGGGGTACTGGGGATTAAACTCAGGAGCACTTAATATTTAACTTCAGCTCAATCTTGTAATTTATTTAGGGACAGGGTCTCACTAAGTTGCTTAGCACTCTGCTCATTGCTGAGGCTGGTTTTGAACTTGAAAAACTTCTGCCTCATTCTTCTTAGCCACTGGAATTACAGAAGTCTTTGACTTGTAGTTTCATAAAATAAGGGGCACTGAGAATATCTTTTTTTTATTTCTTAGTTTTGTTTTGTCATCATCATACTTTCCATGAGGTAAAAATTTGTTTCATGAGGATATTTGTAAAGTAAACACGAATGCAAATGTGAGAAACTGAATAAAAAGAAAGGAAAGAACTGAAAGTCAACAGAGGGTTTGAGACTGTGATGGTGGCCACTGTGAGAAATCTGAGCTTTTTTTCTGTACGTTTTCTTATGATATTTTTTATGGTTCCAAAAATTGAAACTAGGGCCTCATGCATGTTACACAAGTACTCTACCAATGAGTTACACATACAGCCCCTGGTTGAATATTCACTAAGGGATTGCATTTTATGACATTCAATTCTCAGGAGAATCATGGAAAAGTGATACTTTTATTTTTCTTGTAAAATTTAGCCATCAACTAATAACTGCTCTTCAAATAAACTGAGGGTGTGCTTTCAGATTTGAAAAAAAATACTGTGCTGTAAACCTGAATTTCAAGACTCACAAAGTAAAATATATCTAAATACACACACACACACACACACACACACAGAATGCCCCTGGGGATTGACTGTCCCATGGAATTCTGGACCGAGGAGGAGAAGAATCAGAGTGTGGTGGTTGACTTCCTTCTGCCCACAGGGATCTACCTGAACTTCCCTGTGTCCCGCAATGCCAACCTCAGCACCATCAAGCAGGTACTTCCTGGTCTCCTGTCATCCCTGGGAGCTCAGAAAGAGAGAGGCATTGTTCCTCACACTTGAGAACCTCAGATATAAATTTTGAAAACTATACAATATCAATAACTTGTATAAAATGGATGGTTAAACTCCACTTACTATCTGAATTCAGCTCACCCCATGGCAATGTGTTCCCCTCCCTAGTTACCAGAGGGCCAGCTACTAGCCTCAGTTGCCCTTAAGCCTCCAGTGCTGGAATGGAACTTTGAAAGTTTGACTCACATTATGCTGTCTGTCACTTTAGTGACCACAGTCTGCTCCCAGCCACATAAGGGCCTTGCAGGAATTTGTCTTTAAAACTGTTGCCAACATAGTGCCCATCATCCTTGGAAAGGGTCCTCAGGTTCATTGGATGAATTTCAGGATGAATTACTGAGTCAAAGCAATGAACATCTGCTTTGGTAGATGCTGTCCTCTGGCTTTCAATGGGGTTGTGCCACTTACAAACTAGGGTTTAATGGGTCATGCCTTGGACTGCCCGAGGGCAAGAATTTATTTCACAATTTTAAAAGCTATTATTGAGAACAGGAAAAAAATGATAGAATCAATGGACCACACTTGAGGGATTTTTTAAATGTCCTTGAAGATTTCTCTCTGCCTTTTTTCCATCCTTCCTTAATTTTTTCTACTTCAAAAGTAGCTGGGTGTGTCCCCAAATGTTCTGGTGGCTGAGTCAGTAGGATTGCAAGTTCAAAGCCAGCCTCAACAACACAGTGAGATTTGAAGCAATTAAGTGAAATCCTGTCACTAAATAAAATATACAAAAGGGCTGAGGGTATGGCTCTGTAGTTGAGTGTCCCTGAGTTCAATAATAATAATGGCCCATAAAATTTTGGAAAATAAGAATGAGAAGGAAGAGACCTGCCTGTGATCCTGCCATAGAAGACAGCCACAGACACTACCTTAGTCATTTCCTGTTTTCTAACCACATTCTAACTAAATTCTGATTATGAACTTTCTTGTCTTGTTTTTCTGAGTGACCACAGTAACATCTTGTTCATATTCTAGTTTCTGTAAACATCATTATATGGTTCACTTAATGTGCTTATAGAACTTCAAACAATGTGCCTAAAGTTGAAACACTACAGTAGCAGACTTGTCCCTGGGGTCCCATCTCTCACTTAATTGTGGTTTTGATTTCTTCATATTTTTATTGATATGAAGCTTTGTGGGCTACGTGTTATGTGTCACAGTGGTTCAGCTCTGCCATGGCTCAAGGCCACCATCGCCTTGGTGGGGTGAAAGCAGCGCTAGATAATGTGTCTAAGGAGGGCCTGGCTGCTCAGTCCCCAATCTCCACACATTAAGTCCTTCACAGAGTACAGGGACAGGAAGCTTGCTGACTAGGTGGTTGGTCACAAGGGCCAAAGGGTTCCTAGGAAGTGATGCTTGGGGTCTCCCTTTGCCCTCTATGTGGCTCATGCAGAATGGGATGCCCAGACTAGAGGTCTCTACCTGCCTCCCAGCAGCTGTCATGGCCAGCAAGGCTGACCATAATGATTCCTCTCAGATGCTGTGGCACGAAGCCCAGAATGAGCCCCTCTTCCACATGCTCAGTGACCCCGAGGCCTATGTGTTCACCTGTGTCAACCAGACCGCAGAGCAGCAGGAGCTACAGGATGAGCAGCAGCGGCTGTGTGATGTCCGGCCCTTCCTGCCCATGCTGCGCCTGGTGACCCTCAAGGGTGACCGCATGGAGAAGCTCATCAACTCACAGATCAGCCTCCTCATCGGCAAAGGTAGGGCTCATAGATCAGCCCACACCTCGGCAAGGTAGGGCACACCTGGGTGGCTGGTGCCACATGCACCTGCACTGAGCCTGCTCCTGCCCTACAGGCCTCCATGAGTTCAACTGCCTCCAAGACCCAGAAGTGAATGACTTCTGCACTAAGATGTGCCAGTTCAGTGAGGAGGCGGCTGCCCGCCTCAGCAGCTGGGCTGGGAGGCCTGGATGCAATACAGTTTTCCCCTTCAGCTGGAGCCCTCCACCAGGAGCTGGGGGGACAGCAACACCTCTCAAATCTCCAACCCAGACCTGCTGGTCAATGTCAAATTTGAGGGCAGCAGGGTGAGCCCATAGCCCATGTCCTAGGGAGGCTGCCCCAGCTGTGGCACATGGGCTGCTGTGCCCATGGCAACCTTCCACTGCTAAAACACTCCAGTGTCCCAGGCCCCCAAATTTCCCTTCACTCACTGGCATCACACAGCATTTGCCAGGTATGCAGGCATGCAAGGGGTATAGTCAAGCATCCCACCAGGTAAGCTCTCCAAGGCTGAATTGGTCACTTAATCACTGGACAAGTATTTCCTGGGTGTCTGCTGTTACTTTCACCAGTGAATGACCCAGGTCCTGTCCTTGTGGGGCTCACACTTGGGGATACCAAATAAAGGCAGGCACGTGGCCTTGCCCCTTTTCCCCAGAAGCCCATGGGCCTGAGAGCAGCATGCCAACACTCCCTCCTCCCCACAGGAGAGCTTCACCATCCAGGTGTCTACCAAGGATGTGCCCTTAGCACTGATGGCCTGTGCCATCCAGAAGAAGGCCAAGGTGTACCAGCACCTCACAATGGAGCAGCCTGAGGACTATGTGCTGCAGGTGAATGGGCAGCATGAGTACCTCTATGGCAACTACCTGCTCTGTCAGTTCAAGGTCAGGCCTGCAAGGAGCCCTCTGCACTCTGGGATCCCTACCACTCTAGAAGGGGCCAGCATAGGAGTGAGAGAGCCAGACTGTGGGTCTCTCTTGGTTCCAGGGAATGGATATACCACCCATTGACAGTTCAATCTTACACTCTCATCTCAGTACATATGCAGCTGCCTGCACAGTGGACTGACCCCCCACCTGACCATGGTGCACTCCTCTTCCATCCTTGCCATGCAGGATGAGCAGAGCAAACCGGCCTCTCAGGTCCCGAAACCACACACCAAACCGCCCCCCATTCCCATGAAGAACGTGAGATGGTGTTCTCCCCTTGCTTACCCTCTTTCTCTCCCTACCTCCTTTTGGCCGATCCTAGAGCCTCTTGGGCAGCACCAGGGCTAGGCATTGATCCAGGGACTTTGGATGGTGTAGTCCTTTTGGAGAGTCAGGGCCTTGAACTGACACCCAGGGTGGGGTCCTGTCTGAGCTACTGCATTCCCAGATTGCCTACTTCTCTGCAGATCTCAGGGGGGCTGGGGCCTCTGGGCCTCTGTGTGGCAGACTGGTAAAGGATGGTGTTGGTGACAGGTTTCTGAACCTTGCCACAAATTTGGAACCCTCTCCCCCTCTCCCCAGCCTTTCAGCAGTCAGGGGAATGAGCTGGGATTTAAGCCCCTCTCCTCTCCTCTCCAGCCCTCCTCTGTGTCCCTGTAGTCACTGGGGCAGCCTTTCTGCATTGGGCTGATCCAGGGCAGCAAAATCAATGCTGATGAGCAGATGAAGGTAGGGGCTTGGGTACCAGGTGAGTGGACAGGTGGTTTTTTATGTTTGGTTGTTTTTTTTTTTTTTTTTTCACAAACAGGGTGTGCTGTAGCCTGGAGGGGCAGCAGAGAAAGAAGAGTGGGAGTGTGTCACACAAAAGTCACCTGGACAATTACTCATTATCTCTGCCTGGATTGGCTGTGAACCACATCCAAACAATAAGAGGGGAAGGGAGCCGGCCAGCAGGTCAGGGAGGCTGATTAATGGAAACCTGGCCAAGCAACTTGTGGGTATTTGACTTTGGTGGAGCTTGTGGAATCAGTCACAGCCCAATGAAGTAGGAGGCCCAGTAAGAGATGTGTAAGTCACCACAGAAGCTGGCTGCAGCTGGGCTGAGGTGCTTTCAGGGGTTACCCACCCAGGGGTGCCCAGAATCTGGGGGACACTGCACATGGTTCTCCCCGGAAGCTGAGCCCCCATGGGCTAGGGGAACAGTGCCCTGTTGTCTCTTCAAAAAGCACTTTCATGGCTCCTCTGCACTCAGAACCACCTGCAGAGGTGGATTTATTGTCCCACTTCTGGGAGGTGATGCCTGTCTGGGTCCACAGAGCATACCATGTCTTGTCTGGGTCTCTTTTTCTGGCATTACTTTACAATCTGGGAAGTGGGGTGTGTCTGCAGGAGTCACGGAGGATTGGGTGGGAGCAGCTCTGGGGATGGGCTGGCAGGTTGGAACTGGAACAGGTGCACTGGAGACTGGAGCCACATGGGGCTCAGAAGATGCTAGGCATGAAGGTAGCCAGAGCTGTTAGAAGCAGAAGGGACCCTGGAACTTCTGAACCCTGATGAGGAAACTGAGGTTCTGAGTTGACCCACAGAGTCAAGTGTACTGAGACTGGCTTGCCCCAGCACAGCCTGGGGTACCAATGCTCCAAGACATCTGTACCACTGAGCTGCCAGCCTACACTCTGCTGGACCAATCTCAATGCAAGAAGTAGATTTGGACCCCTGTGTAAATGGGGACCTTCAAGGAGAGGATTGGAACTTTAGATGGGGTGGGGCCTTCGCTCCCTCACCCATGCCCTGTACCCTTTCCCCAGCTGGTGGTGCAGGCCGGGCTCTTCCATGGCAATGAGATGCTGTGCAAGACGATGTCCAGCTTGGAGGTGAGTGTGTGCTCAGAGCCCATGTGGAAGCAGCATCTGGAGTTTGACATCAACATCTGTGACCTGCCGCGCATGGCCCGGCTCTGCTTTGCACTTTTTGCGGTGATGGAGAAGGCCAAGAAGGCGCACTCCAGCAAGAAAAAGTCCAAGAAGGTGGTGGGTTGGACTGACTGGGAGAGGCCCAGGCCTCCGACACCCAGTGAAACCCCTTGCTGGGGCCTCTTGCCATCCTGCTTCCACAGGCAGATACCCTGAGGACAGGGGTCCTGGAAGAGCCTGGGGACCCCAGTCTCCCTGCCCACCCTAGTCTGGCTCCTTAGTCTGACTTCCTGTGCTGCCTGAGTGATAGCTCATGATTTGCCTGACTTGAAATATCTAGCCCAGGCCTCGGGTCCTTAGGGGTCCTGGAGGAAGCACCCTTGGTGGAAGGACAGTGTTCTCAGGGGGACAGAAATGATGAGTTAGTGGCTGCCTGGGGAGAGTGTGGCTGGGCCCCAAGTCACTAGACCCAAGATGAGACTTGCCCCTTGACCTGGGTCAGCTATGGGACTGGTGAGCTTACTCAAGTGTCTCTGGATGCTGGGTGTGAAGATGCAGGAAGCCAGGAAGGGATCTTGCTGGCTTAATTACTGAAACTCTGACAGGAAAGAGGTAGCGGGTCCTTCCCCTCCTCCTGGGTCTAACTTGGAGACCTTCCATGCAGTCTGGATCTTCTCTCCTGGTTGGCCTGGAAACTGGTTCCATTCTGCATATGAACAAGAAGAGGCTCACTCTGATCTGTAGTATCCTTCTCCAGGATTGCCCAATCACCTGGGCCAACCTCATGCTGTATGACTATAAGGACCAGCTCAAGACTGTGGAGCTCTGCCTCTACATGTGGCCCTCTGTTCCAGGTGGACCCAGCCCAGCAGGGAGAGGCTCTTGGAGGGTAAGGCATCCAGAACTGGTTCCCTACAACTACATCTCTCCCTGCCTTCAGATGAGAAAGGAGACCTGCTGATCCCCATGGGTACTGTGCATAGCAATCCCAACACAGAGAGTGCTGTCACCCTGGTCATCTACCTGCCCAAGTTGGCCCCTCGCCCTGTGTACTACCCTGCCCTGGAGAAGGTCAGTGAGGTCCTTCTTGGAAGCTGAGCACTAACCAGGAGCTCTCCTGGAGGTCTTTAGAGGGGGCCCCTGGCCACCCCAGGCTTTGCCCATTGCTGGGGGCTGGGTCATCATACTGATTTGAGGCCTTCCAGTAGCTATGTGGCCCACCAGGGGATGTTGGTGATGTCTGATGACATTTTGCTGTCACAGCCAATGGGAGGGGTGCTACTGGCCTGTGGCAGGCTGAGCCTGGAGATGCTACTGAATGCCCTGCAGTGTGCAGGAGGGCTCCCACCAGCAAGAGTGGTTGGCAGTAGTGCTGAGGTGCAGATGTCCTGCCTAGAGCCCTGCCAGTGCTGGGGAGCTCACAGCAGGTACACTTGTTGCAGATTCTAGAGCTGGGACGTCACAGGGAGCGTGGGCCTACCACCAAGGAGGAGGTGAGCTGGGGTGCTGGTGGGGCATGAAGCCAGGTGCTGGGCTGGAGGCCTCACTCCCTGTGCCCCTTAGAAGCTGAAGTTGCAGAGAATCCTGGAGCAGCGGGGGTCAGGAGAGCTGTATGAGCATGAGAAGGACCTGGTGTGGAAGATGCGGCATGAAGTGCAGGAGCACTTCCCAGAGGCTCTGGCCCACCTGCTGCTCGTGACCAAGTGGTACAAGCATGAGGATGTGGCCCAGGTGGGTGGAGAGGGGCACCAGGGGCACAGCTGGAGTAGAGAGATAGCAGTGGGCCGCCCACCACCTGACTGCAAAGCGTTCTCCAGATGCTCTACCTGCTGAGCTCCTGGCCTGAGCTTCCTGTCCTGAATGCCCTGGAGCTGCTGGACTTCAGCTTCCCTGACTGCCACATGGGCTCCTTTGCCATCAGGTCGCTGCAGAAACTGACGTGAGTCCCAGCTGGGCACTGAGGCCCACAGGCTGCCAGCTCCTCACTAAGACAGCTTGCCCTGGCAACCTGGAACTGGGTGCTGTGTGGAGATGAGCCTAGGCTGGCCTTACCCTCTTTCCAGTCACCTGCCAGCTGGAGACTTCTGTCCTGAGTTTCAGAACCCCAGACTCAACCAGCCTTTCTCCCCCACAGGGACGATGAGCTTTTCCAGTGCTTGCTGCAGCTGGTGCAGGTCCTCAAGTACAAGTCCGACCTGGACTGCAAACTGACCCAATTCTCGTTGGACCAGGCTCTGGACAACCGAAAGATTGGCCACTTCCTATTCTGGCATCTTCGGTAGCTGGATGCACCCCTGCTGATTCCTTGGGAACCTAGAAAGGCTATGGGGGATGAGGGTCTCCTGGCCTGCTGACCTCATGTTTACTGGGCTGGGGAGGGGCTATGTGCCACTCCTGGCCATTCTCAGCCCCATCTTCTCCCTCCAGCTCTGAGATGCATGTGCCGTCTGTGGCCTTGCGTTTTGGCCTCATCATGGAGGCCTACTTCAGGGGAAGCACCCACAACATGAAGGTGCTGATGAAGCAGGTGAGGCACAGAGTGCCTGTGCCTGAGGCGGGCTCCCCTTCCAGGCCCCTTCACAGTCATACTCCTGGTTCTGGCTCAGGCTCATGTGCACTGCTGCTACTCCATTCTTCCCACCAGGCAGAAGCACTGAGCAAGCTGAAGACCCTGAGCGACTTTGTGAATGTGAGCTCCCAGAAGACCACCAAGCCCCAAACTAAGTAGCTGATGCACTTGTACATGCGCCAGGATACTTACATAGAGGCCCTTTCACACTTGCAATCCCCATTGGACCCCAGCACAATGCTTGCAGAAATCTGGTGAGTCCCAGGCCTAACCCCACGTGGAGTTCATGGTGATGGTCAAGGCAGAGTCATTGCCATCCTCCTAATTCTCCTTTCCCGTGTCCTGGTCCCATGAGGTTCACTGATGTGCAGCCCAGATATGAAACACCCCCAAGATGATCATAAACACCAGGAAGTAAATGCAAACAATAAGCACCATGGTGGCAGGATTCAGGATGACTGTCAAGGGAGAAAAAAGGACAAACAGGGCTGCAGAGAGGTCACCCAGATTGAGGCTTCCCACCTGTCATTTGTGAAGACACACTCCACCTGACCCTCAGAGACTAGAAAGTGCCAGGAAGAGCTTTGTGTGGACAGAAATTGCTCGGTCACTGTGGCTGTGGGCAGGCAATCATTTCCTTGTGTGTGATGGGGAGCCGGAATGGTGCTTCCGTGCTCCCAGCCAGGTGGGACAGGGATATCTGCCTAAGCTCTGTGTGATGCTTAGTGTTTGCACCTAGGTGCCTCCCAAGTCCTTCCTGTAAATGATTGAGGACTGAGAAGGTTGTGGCCTGACAGGTAAACAAAGAAAGCATTGCTTAGTGTGAACAAACTGTGGTTGGGCAGCCATGTGGCTGGCATGTTCCACAGGATTGACAGCAGAGATCATGTTACCTGCAGTGGACAGGAAGAAAGGATCACTAGGGATGAGCATCCTGACTGTTTCCAAGAGGAGAAAAGGGGCAGCAGCAGCTGTGAACAATGCTAGTCTGAGTAGCCCCTGGGCCCTCCTGTAAGAAAATGGTGCATGTGTCAGTGACCAGAAAAAAACTAACAAACAAAAAACAAAACAAAAAAACACTTGTAATAAGTTTGAAACCACTGTAAATCTGATGTTGTTCCATGTCCAAGAAACAGCCCTTTTCTATTTTTTTATTTTTAATTTTTTTTAAAGAGAGAGTGAGACAGAGAAAGAGAGAATTTTTTTAATATTTATTTTTTAGCTTTTGGCGGACACAACATCTTTGTATGTGGTGCTGTGGATCAAACCTGGGCCGCATGCATGCCAGGCGAGTGCACTACCACTTGAGCCACATCCCCAGCCCAGCACTTTTCTAATAACAACAAACAAACAAACAAACAAAAACAAAACAAAAACGCTTGTAAGCACTTAGAAACCACTATAAATCTGATGTTGTTCCATGTCCAAGAAACAGCACTTTTCTAATAATTCCTTTATAGTTAACTTTATAAAATAATCCATCCATGAGAGCAGAGTGGCAAAGCAACTTCAGGTCCTAGTCACTTGGGAAGTGGATGGTTTAGACATTTCCCCTGCCTTACCCCAAAACCCAGAAACTGGAAAGATGACACTATTCAAAATCTTTTATTTCCTTTCATGGTAAAGATGGTCAGTTGCTAATAAAAACCCTGGATCCAATTCCCCAGACAACAGAGCCCTTGAGCAACAAGAAAGCCACAGAAGATGTTGATGAAGGCTTCAGAGCAGGGTACTGCTCTCCCTGCTGTGGTCTGACAGTGACTACTGCAAACTGGGGCAGGGTTAGCCCTGAGAGCTTTGGGGCCCTGCATCATTCCAAGGACCCACCTTCACTGCCAACAGAGCCAGTGACATGACACCACTACAAGGATCCTTTAGTTAACCAGCTGCTGTTCTTTATAGAAGAGCGTCCTTTTGTCTCATGTGTGAAAACTTTAGCAACAACCGTGTCTCTTCCTGGTATTCCATAACACTTGCTCTCTATCACCTCCCTCCAGGGTCCCTCAGGCTCTCACTCAGATGCAGCAGATGGTGGAATGGAGCAGCTGCCCAATCTGTCAGTCCAGACTGCACAGGTCTAACCACAGCAGGCCGGGCTGAAGAAGGCCCCACCACTCCTGGGGTAAGCCTCATTTGCCATGATGAGTGTGCTAAGGTGTGTCTACAAATATCAGGGCCAAGAGACAGGGCCCTCTGTCACCACCACAGCTGGCTGTTCTGGGTAGAAGCCCTACAAATACCTCCTCCTTAAGTTCATTGCTGAGGTAGCAGCCATTTAGCTCAGAGCAGATGAGAATGAACTACCAGTTGGTCAGTTGAACTACCAGTTGGTCAATGAACTACCAGGTATGCCAGTTCCAGTAGCACAGGAGTTACAAAACCTTTTGGTAGCTGGGCATGGTACCACACCTGCAGGGTTAAGAAGAGTACCAGGTGTCTCAAGTTAGGAAGCTGGGTGGGGCCAGAGCCAGGACCTCAGTGGCTAAAGGTAGGCACCTGGGTTGCTGAGCCAGCAGGCCAAATGCATGTGGTTTTCCAATTGAGGAAACAAACAGTATGCTTGGCGTTTTAGGGGCATATGCTAGTCCTTTGTAAGTTAGTGCCACATGTACTCTTCTTGTTCAGAAGGTGGACACTGTGCAACAATGCTGGCTCTCCACAAGTTTGCAGATGGTGGGAGCCAGGTGGCCTCCAGCTGGCTCTGGCCTCTCACCTGTGAAAACCATGCCCAGGTCATAGGGGTTCACTTCAATGCCCTTCTGCTGCAGGTGGGCTTTGTCCACCTCCAGGCTCTCCTACTCTGGGTTTGGTTCCTCTCACTCTTCCATATGCAACCACCTCAGATAGCAGGGACTCTTGAACTGCAGAAATGGCCAAACCAGATGTCACTGAGCCTGTGGGGCCCACCAAAGCTGGTCATACCTAATGGACACCCAACTCAGGCTCAAGCTCACAAACCCCTTTTCAGGAAAGCAAGAGAGGTAAGGAAGAGTCAAATTCAAGAATTGGGGGCTACTGAGGGTGTGGCTCAGTGGTAGAGCATGTCCTTAGCACACACATGGCCCTGGGTTTGATCCCAGTGTGAAAAAAACAAAGCAAATAAACAAATGAGAGCACTGCACAAATCCTGGGCAACAAGAACAGGAATACTCCTATGGAGTGAGCTGAAAGACATATCTCAGAGTCACATATCAGTCAGAGAAAGGTGGAAAGACCCTGAATTGGTTTCCAAAGAGCATGATGACACCAGGCAAGTAAGAAGCCCTCTCAGGAACAGGATCTCCCAAAACCTCAGAGGGAAAGAAGGTGGGTACATCAGCAGCAGTAAGGAGGGTCCAGGAAGGTAAGGAGGTCTCCCCAAGCACAGCGGCTGTTACCCTGGGGTCTTCAGATTCATCCCCCAGGAGCTACACTTCTCATAGGATTGTGCTGATGATTCCAAGCTCAGGGAACAGGAAAACCCCTAAGAGCTCTGAAATTTAGAAGCAGTTCAGGCAAAGCAGTGGACTCCACTCTGGTTGATCCTGGGCCCTTCCAGCTACAAAATCATGATGTAGCTTTGGACTGGGGGGACTACAATGCAGGCCACCATATTAAAACACCTGCCACCAAGAATGAGGCTATCAGGGCTCTGAAAACCACCTGGGAACCCACAGGTGCAAATGATGGTCGAGGGGGACCACACAGGTTCTCACTATCTTGGGACAGAAAACTGTGGCCCCTCCAGGAAACACAGCCATCAGCACAGCTCCCACCCCCACCATGTGGAGTGTGGAGCTGGCCAACTTGGAAAAATATCATAATTATCATGCAAAGTTAAAGAAGTTACACACAATGTCTGCATGCTGTAGGCTTTCCTTTAGGTAAAGCACTAGAATATACAAATAATGTATGGCAACAAAGAAGAGACTAGTGATTGCTTTGGGGTGGGTGGCTGGGGAGTGGCAGGTTATCAAGGCATTAGGAAATGGGAGAGAAATGTTTGGGATAATAAGAGAGGGGTTCACTATGATTGTGGCAAAATAAATGATGGGTATATACATATATCAAATTAACCAAACTGCACACTCCTAAATATGTGAAGTCTATTATACGTCAATGATATTTCAACAAACACATATTTAGAAAATACAGGGGGAAGAAAAGTTTCCCCCTCTGGAACCTGTGTCTGTCCAGCAGAGTGAATTCCTCACATCCATGGACTCCCCAGCCCACACAGGGCCAAAAGCCTCACCTGTAGAGGTCCCTTCAGAGGCCACTGACAACCATGGGGAGGAGCTCCAGATCTGCCCCAGAGTCTGGATCAGGACTTCAGAAGAAGGCTGAGGAGCGGCCTCCCTCTCAGCTCTGGGCCAGTCCCACCTGCCCAGCCTGAGTCACCCTGACTCCCACTACCAAGCATGAAAGGTGCCACTTCCCAGCAAGGAGCCTCAGCCTGAAGCTCTGCCTGCAGGAGGAAGAAGGGAAAGTCTGGTGCGACTCGCAGGATCCAACCAGCAGCAACTCAGCACCTTCCCGTCCCTCCCGTGGGATCTGAGGATCATGGGCCAGGAAGGCTCCACGCACCCTGCAGCCTCTTTTGTGCTGTGGCTTCTATGGCTCCCCTGACACTTGCTGCTGCCACGCCCAGCCTGCCATCCTCAGGCCCAGGGACAGCACAGTACCTGAGAGGATGGCCCATCTTGGTTGACTGCCTTCCAGGCCCAATTCCTCTGCAGTGCCCTCAGACCTGGGTGTCTGGGTGAAGGGGGGAGCTCCCCCCCACACCCAGGGGAGAGGGCACTCTCCCTTCTGGCAGAGGCCTTGGGACCTGGGTGTCAGGGTGGCGGCAAGAACTCCACCATTCCTCGCACCCAGGGAAGAGGGCACTCCCCCTTTCCGGGGGGAGGCCCCTGGGACCTGGGTGTTGGGGTGGGGAGAAGTTCCACCCCCCACCCCATACCCAAGGGAGAAGGCACTCCCCCTTCAGGGGGAGGCCACTAGGACCTGGATATTGGGGTGGGGGGAGCTCCCTCCTCATCCTTCCCGCACCCAGCCCCTCTTAACTGGGTTTGTAGAGGGAGCTCACTCCTGCACCCAGGGGAGAGGGCACTCTGGACTCCAGGTGGGAGGCCCCTCTAACCTGGGTGTGTGTGGGAGGGAACTCCCCCGCTACGCACCCAGGGGAGAGGGCACTCCCCACTTCAGGGGGGAGGCCCCTCTAACCTGGGTGACAAGGGGGAGGAGCTCCCTGGCACTGCACCCAGGGGAGAAGGTACTCCCCCTTCCAGGGGGGAGACCCTTCTAACCTGGGTGTGGTGGGGGAGCTCGCCCCCTCCGCACCCAGGGGAGAGGGCACTCCGCTGTCCAGGAGGGAGGCCCCTCTAACCTAGCTGTCAGGGGAGCTCCCCAGTGCACCAGGGCAGAGGTGCACTCCCTCTTCTTTCCCTAACCCTAACCCTCCTGGGGGAGGCCCCTGGAAACTGGATGTCAGATTGGGGAGGTGAGCTCCCCCCACACCATGCACCCAGGATAGAAGGCACTCACCCTCCGCAGGGGAGGCCCCAACAATCTTGGTGCCAGGGTGGGGTGGAGCTCCTGCCCCTCACCCCTCACCCCTCACCTAGGGGAGAGTGCACTCCCCCCTCTAGGTGGGAGGCCCCTCCGACCTGGGGTGTCGTGGGGGTGGGAGCTCCACCTCCACACGCAGGTAGAGGGCATTTCTCCCTCTGGGGAGGATGCCCCACTAACCTGGGTGTGTGTAGGGGAGCTCCCCCTCCGCACCCAGGGGAGAGGGCTCTCCGGACTCCAGGGGAAGGCCCCTCTAACCTGTGTGTTGGGGAGGAGCTCACCCCCTCCACATCCAGGGGAGAGGGCACTCTCCCCTCCAGGGGCAAGGCCCATCTAACTTAGGTGTGTGTGGGGGAGATCCCCCCTCTGCACCCAGGATAGAGGGCACTCCCCCCCCCAGGGGCTAGGCCCCTCTAACCTGGGTTTCCTGGGGAGCTCCCCAGTGCACCCAGCATAGAGAGCACTGCCCCCTCCAGGGATGCGTCTTCTCTAACCTGGGTGTCAGGAATAGCTCTCCACCATACCCAGGGAGAGGGGCACACCAACCTTTATTGGAGAGGCCCCCTAACCTGGGTGTCAGGGGGAGCTCCCTTGTGCACCCAGGGCAGAGGAGCACTCCTCACTCTAACCCTAAACTTAACCCTCCTGGGGGAAGTCCCCTGGAATCTGGGTGTTGGATTAGGGGGGTAAGCTCCCCCTCCACCCCTCACCCAGGGCAGAGGGCTCTCCCCCCTCCCCAGGGGAGGCTTCACCAACCTGGGTGTCGGGGTAGGGGGAGCTCCCAACCCCACTCCACACCTAGGGAAGAGGGGGGGAGGCCCCTCCGACCTGGGTGTGAGGGGGGTGGGAGCTCCACCTCAGCACCCAGGAGAGAGGGCATTCCCTCCTGGGGGGAGGCCCCTCTAATCTTGGTTGGGGGGGCTTCCCCCACACCCAGTGGAGAGGGCACTCCCCCCTCCAGATATGAGGCCCCTCTAACCTGTGTGTTGGGGGTGAGATCCCCACCTCCACACCCAGGGGAGAGGGCACTCCCCCCTTTGGGGGAGGCCCCCCCAAGCTGGATGTCCAGTTGGGGGTAGCTCCTGCCACCCACCCTGCACCTAGGGGATAGGGCACTCCCCCTTCCAGGAGGGAGGCCCCTCTGTCCTTGGTGACCTGGTGGTGGGAGCTCCACCTCCACACCCAAGTAGAGGGTATTCCCGCCTCCGAAGGGAATGCCCCACTTACCTGGGTGTGGGGGAGGGAGCTCTCCCTCCACACCCACTGGAGAGGGCTCTCCTCTAACCTGGGTGTTGTGGGGGTAGCTCACACCCCTCTGCACCCAGGGGACAGGGCTCTCCCCCCTCCACGGGGTGGTCCCTCTAATCTGAATGTGTGTGTTGGGGAGATCCCCTCTCCGCACCCAGGATAGATGGCACTCCCTCTTCCAGGGGTGAGGCCCCTCCAACCTGGGTGTCCTGGGAGCTCCCCATCGCATCCAGTGCAGAGGGGCACTGCCCCCTCCAGGGGGGAGGTTCCTCTAACCTGAGTGTTGGGGGGAGCTCCGCAGCTCACCCAGGGCAGAGGGGCACTCCCTTCTCCAGGGGGGATGCCCCTATAACCTGAGTGTAGAGGGGAGCTCCCCAGTGCACCCAGGCCAGAGGGGCACCCCTCCTCCAGGGATGTGGCCTCTCTAACCTGGGTGTCAGGGGGAGCTCCCCAGCATACCCAGGGCATTTCCAAACTCATGAGAGTAGCATTATCTTGATATTAATGAGGCAATAGCAATATGGAAATTATAGAGCTCTCTCTCCTGATCAAAAGAGACTTATTCCAGATACACAACATGGCTTAATATTTGGAAATCTTTCAATGTAACATAATTCAATGTTTTATATATTTATACATATTTTAGTTTTGAATAAAAGAGAAAATCTTTTTTTTTTGTTTTTTTAAATTTTTTATTATTATTAGTTGTTCAAAACACTACAAAGCTCTTGACATATCATATTTCATACATTTGATTCAA
Source organism: Callospermophilus lateralis (assembly GCF_048772815.1). Taxonomy (NCBI): domain Eukaryota; kingdom Metazoa; phylum Chordata; class Mammalia; order Rodentia; family Sciuridae; genus Callospermophilus; species Callospermophilus lateralis. The sequence continues at coordinate 3,031,388 of NW_027516368.1, read as the reverse complement.
GCATCAACAAATTTCTACAAACCATGATTTCTACAAACATAACTGAATCAGGTGGACATATGCAATTAAAATATATCAATCTTTAAAATATTTTTTGTAGATGGACACAATGCCTTTATTTTATTTATTTACTTATGTGATGCTAAGCATCAAACCCAGTGCCTCACACGTGCAGGTGAGCATGGTACCACTGAACCACAACCTCAGCCCTTAAATAGATCAATTTTAGGCAAGGAAATAGAAGATGCCATCAAAAGCATATCAACCAAGAAAAGCCCCAAAGCAGATAGATTCTCAGCTGAGTTCCACCAGACCTTGCAAGAAGAACTAATACCAATATTCCTCAAATTATTCTATGAAATAGAAAAGGAGGGAACCCTTCTGAACTCATTCTATGAGGCTGTTATCACTCTGACACCAATTCCAGACAAAGACACATCAAGGAAAAAACTTAAGACCAATACCCATGATGAACATAGACACAAAAATTCTCAATAAATTCCTGACAAATTGTATACAAAAAACACACTAAAATACAGTGCACCATGACCACGTGGTATTCATCCCAGGGATGAAAGTTTGGTTCAACATATGGAAATCAATAAATCTAATACATCACATCAATAGACTTAAAGACAAGAATCATACAATTTTCTCTATAGATGCTGAAAAATATAGACTCATTTCATGTTCAAAACAATAGAAAAACTAGGAATACTAGGATCATACTTCAACATTGTAAAAGCTGTCTACACTAAGCCCAATGCCAGCATCACTATAAATGAAGAAAAATTGGAAGCATTCCTCTAAAAACTGGAACTAGTCAGGAATGCCCTTTTCACCACTTCTATTCAACATAATCATTGAAATTGTAGCCAGAGAAATCAGGTAAGCAAAAAAATTAAATGGACTCACAAGGAAAAGAAGAATTCAAACTATCACTTTTTGCTGATGACATTTATAAGACCCAAAAAAATTCCACCAGAAAACTTCTAGAACTAATAAATGAATTCAGCAAAGTATCAGGATACAAAATCAACACCCATGAATCAAATGCATTCCTATATATCAGCGATGAATCCACTGAAAAAGAAATTATGTAAATGATTCCATTCACAATAGCCTCAAAAATTAAATATCTGGAAAAAATCTAATAAAAAGGTAAAAAAAACCCAACTCTACAATAAAAAGTACAGAACCTAAATAAAGATATTGAAAAAAATCTCTGAAGATGGAAAGATGCTCCTCAATAGGCAAAAATGTACCCAAAAGTAAGAAATCACCAGTATATGATTTATCAACATTATATATCCTCTGATATAATTCATTGAGAAGGGCACCATAATCACTATTATGTTATTTTCAGCAGAAACAATTATACTCAATGTAGTCACAATAAAAAAAAAACATAGAAACAAAAATGAGTGACACAGTCCAAAATATCTTAGCAGGACAATTTAACATAGCAAGGTCATAAAAGAAAAGGAAAGGAGCCGTAGTTGTGGCTCAGTTGTAGAATGCTTGACTAGTATGCATGAGGCACTGGGTTTGATCCCTGGCACCACAGAAAAAAATATAAGCAAACAAAATAAGAATATTGTGTCCATCTACAACTAAAAATTTTTTTAAAAAAGGAAAAACTTTTAGTCCTTCAACTAAAAGACTTTCATTGTTTCAAATTTTCACAGATTGGAGGAGGCTACAGACACATGACTATTAAATGTAATGTGGAATTTTGAAACATAAATTGGACATTAGATAAAAAAACCAAGTGCAATAAAACAAGTCATTAAGTTAAAATGATTGTAACAGTATTAATTTCTTGATTTTTACATTATTTGTTAATATTAGGGCAAGTTCAGTGCAGGATATATGCGAAACTTCTACTGGTTTTACAATTTTGCTGTAAATCTAAAATTCACTCAAAATGAAAAATAGATTAAAGATATTAGTGATACATTAGAATTCCTTTTGACATGATTACAAATGCATGGGGTATGATTTGCTCCAGTTCCGTACTAAATTCTTACCCTCATCCTCTCCTCCTCCTGCTTGATTTCCTTTAATGATTTTTCTGCTAGTTACTTACATTTATTTTTCTTAATTACTGTCTTGTGGATACACATATGGATATACACTGTATTATTGTGGATATACACTGTACTATATTAATATTAGACTTTTGAATGAAAATGTAAGAACTTTCAAAATAAAAAATATATATTTTCCTATGGCATTGCTGTTTCACAAAGCTCTAATATGACAACCTTTAGTGATACACTAAGTAGAAAGTGATATGAATTTAAAGTCTTCAGATAAAAAAAGAAAGTCAGAAAATGGGCAAGTAGAGCCATAATATATCTATTATAAATAGTTAGATGCTTTAAAAACAAATTACAACTTAAAATTAGTCAAACATTTTCAAATTCATTTTCTCCAATGAAAATCAGAGCAGATTCAGTTTTTGATAAATGTCTAATTACATTTACATTATATCTTATTTTTAAGCCTATAAAATAATCTCAAGTAATGTAGCATTAAGTGACTCACAGGGGAAAAGAGAACTTATAAAAAAGTAAAAAGAATTTTTGTTCAAGATTTTTTTACACCATAACTTTAATTAATTAATTTATTTATATAGGGCACTGAGTATTGAACCCAGGGCCTCATGTATACTAGGCAAGCATTCTATCACTAAGCCATAACCCCAACCCATATTAGGAATTTCCTGATATGGAAAAGCACTCAAAAATTATTAATCATAACACATACTAAAATAAAAACCAATAATTAAAATCCTCTTACCAATTTCAGCAGGTCTGATTTTGTTCCCTCAAATGCTAAGTTTTCTGAGTCTTGACAGTTTCTTATGTCCTCTTCTACATTAGTTATATGATTAAAGTGAAGGTAGAGAGTGGTGAGAGAATCTAAGCTATACACCATTGAAGGAATTTCTCTCAGTTTATTATGCTGTGAATCAAGCAACTGCAGCTTCTTCATGTTATCAAGAGAGTCAGGCAGACTGGTAAGTTAATTTTTACTTAGAGACAGTATGATGAGATTTACTAGACAGCCCACTACTTCTGGGAGGGACTGGAGTTTGTTACTGTATATGTAAAGTTCTGTTAATTGAGTCAAGTGTTTGATTGATGCTGGCAATATGTGCATAGACCTCTTGGATAAGTCCAAACACATTGAATTCTCTTCCAGGCATATATTGCTCTTTAGTCACTTCTGCATTACTGGATTTTTTTTCCTAGTCCCATATGCAGGACTTGGCCACTCGATCATATTGTCAACTGAAAAAGTCATCCCTAGTTGGGCAACATTGGAGACTTTTTGTCTGTCTTTGTCATCTTTCCCTTTGGTTATAGATTCTTTTTCATGGCTTTCTGTCCCCAAATCTCCAAAGGCCTTTGCCACATTTTCTCTTTCCTTGACTGATGGTATTTTGGGCTCTTTCTTTTTAGAGTGTTTTATTTCCCTAAACTACTAACTCATGGTGACTTAAACTTGGAAAAAAAACCCACAAACTTTTACATTATTTGCTAGAAATCAAATTCAAAGATGAACAGACACCTTACACAACACCTGTCTGTCACATGTTGGATCTAAAAGCACTATTACCATTTCTGACAACTCATTCCAACTGGTAAAATGGTGCTGGTCAATCAATGATTCATTAGAATTTCTGAAATATAACAGAGAATATTAAATTACCTTCTGTTAAAATTTACATTAAGTAAATAGACTCAGAAAAACAATCTTAAAGTGAAGGTTGCTGTAGAGAGCAGTGACAGAGAATGGGAGAGCTCTCTCTGAGATTGGGGTCTCTGATGACCTCACAGCTGTGGCATACCTGTGACCTGGGAATGTTTCTGTGAAAAGGTGCCAGAGTCCCAATGGCTATACACTGCATGAGGAGACTCTGTCCTAGAGGCTTACCAGCCTCAATCTTGATCTCAGACACACAGCTACTGGGAACAGAGGAACTCTCTTGCTAGAAAACCACAATGTTTCACCAGTATGCTGCACCTGGACCTGTGAAGCTAACAGTAACTTCAGACAATGGACTTTCATGAGAACTACACAAAGCTCCTAACATTGCACATTGCAATTCTGGAATGCAACTGTGAATAGCTGCATGATGTTGCTAGCCATATAAAGATATGAGTACAAAGAAAGATGCTGATGAGGCATATATAAATAAAGATTGCTGGAAGATTTCTTTAGACCTGCTTCTCCATCAGAGAGCAGCATTCCACCTGACCCCAGAGTTATCTTCAAAAAAATTTGTCTGTGTGTGAGTTTTATTTTTCTTATCCTTCTTTGCCCCTTGCTGAAACCTGCTACTTTGGACACAATGGTCACGGAATTTTGCCACCATCCTATTACTTGATACACTATTTACTGAACCCTTTATTATGTAAAATCCAATAAAAATTAATAGATCAGGCCCTCCCTTCAAGAAATTTGGAATCTAATAGAGGATTTGTAAATTAATATGCATATTAATTTTATATGGATATATATAAAAACAGCACTATGAGTTCTATATATATATTACTATGACAAAGAAGCACAGAAGTATTTTTAGGTAACTAGTTTTTTTATCTTGTAATAGAAAAAAAAACATTTAAAAATTTTTAAAATGAACAGCATATATCCACAGCCTATATTCTTAACCAGCACCCTAAAATTGCTCTATCTGCAACTAACTATAGCTTTAGAAAACAGGAAGGAGAGGGTCATTATAATACAAAATACTTGTATGAAGATGTGAATTTGGTGTTAACATACCTTATATACAAACAGAGATTTGATAAATGGTGGTATAAAGGTGAATTAAGAATTGTATGCAAAAAAAAAAAAATAAGAGAAAATAGGAAGGGTTTCAAAGTTGATAAAAGAATGGACCAGCAGTGTGACAAAAAACAAAAGGAACAACATGATATGAATGGAAAAAAATAAATAGTTCAGGTAAAAGAGTATTAAAGTATGCACCTTAATAAGCACTCTAATTGATTCTCATACAGGTATATTGGAGGGCTCACTCCTGACCAACCATGACAGAGCAATCTCCAATGATGTCTATATTCTAGGAAACAGGAGAAACACCAATAACAGGAAAATTACAAAGAGTTCACCGGTGACTAAAAGGTAAGTAAAACCTTTGTGAAGTGCATCAGTCCTCCCTAAGCATTTTTAAATTTAAAATAAATTATTCTTATTTTTAACTTTTTTACTCTAACTGATAAAACCGCTTTGTTGGCATGCATCAAGACTTTGGGTTTGATCACAGGAATGGGGGCAAAAATATTATAGGCTATGGCCCCTCTCCCACACAAGACTGCAGGTCAGACTGTCAGAACAATCATGACAACTAACTAGGTAACATAGTATATTAATTCCTCTTAGGGTGAAACAAGCTATAGAACTTTTGAGACAATCATTATCAGTGGAAACAGCTGAGAGGATCTTAGGCTAACTGGTGCTTTATTAATGGTGTAGAGTTCAAACAAGGAGAGGTGGGTGGTACACCATGCGAGGGGAACACTATGGGACTACAGACCATATGAGGTCTGGGAAGGAACACCAAGGCACTACAGACCATATGAGGACATCTGTGGATATATGCTGTTCATTTTAAATTTTTAAGAATTTTTTTTCTTTTACAAGATAAAAAAACTATTTATCTAATTATACTTCTGTGCTTCATTGTCATAGTACTGTTTATACTGTTTATACAAGCAAAGTCATCAAACTTCCCTTCCCTCATCTTGTTATGAAAGCCTTGGATGAAAAGAACTTACTGGACCTTGTAGCCCCCTTGTAGTCATGGTATTAGTCCAAAAGATAATCTATGGTACCTTATTATTGTAAGTTTTTCTTCAGGATGGCTTTATAAAATTTATTGATAGCCTGAAATAATCAAAATTTACAGATATATAACATTTAAGAGGAGAAAGAATAAGTAGATTATATCTTCAAAGGCAATATTTCTGTCATTATGTAGAGAAAATATTTGGGTATCATTAAAAATTTTAAATCTGTAACTATCATGCAGTTATTGATATGCAAGCATGTTAACCATTGATATAACCTATTAATATATGTAGATATTTAAAACACGAATTAGTGCCTCATTTTGCTGAGGCTGACTTTGAATCTGTGATCCTCCTACCTCAGCCTCCTGAGCTCCTGGGATTATAGGCCTGCAACCCTGTTCCTGGCTGCGATTCTAACCATTTTGAATCACTTTCTAGTTCATTGCTTATATTTTCCTAGTCTGTAAAATGAGACAAGTAATAGCTGCTGCGTCAATTTCTCAGAAATGCTGATGTAAAGACACACTGATCACATAGCATACTCACCTTGAAATATATGGTCTGTGACCTCACATCTGATGTCACTGTGTTGGGAGCATTCATAAAGAAAATGTTTGTTTCATCCTCTACAGAGAGAAATGGAGGATTGTTTGAGTGGCAGGGGTTCTACTGAGCAAGAGTCAGGATATTGACTTCCACCGGTTTAGTCTAGTATTCAAAGTGTTTTTCATCAGTCAGTAGTAATCCTATTTCAACCTTATTATTTGGGAAGCTTCTTGGTTATGTAGAGAATCCTTCTGTGAAGTTCTAGTGAGATGACAATATTCTCAAATTCATTGAACCTCTGTTTCTTCATCTGTCACATGAGGGTAAAATCTACCTTGTCTACTTGACAGGATTCTTTTGAGGATTCAGCGAGGTCTTTCCATTCATTTTATTCATTCAGTAAATATTCATGGTGTGCTTATCACTTATGCTGGAGAATGGGAATGTAATGTTCATCAAAGCAGACAGGTTCCACACCTTCCTATTGACTCCAGTTAAGTGGCATAGACAATGTATGTGAGGCACCTAAGATGGTGCCTGACATGTTTTGTAAATGCCAGTAAACATTAGCTTTCTACCTGTGATGTTTATTGTATGTGTCAACTTGACTGGGCTATGAAATACCCAGACATTTGGCTAAACATTATTTCTAGGAATGTTTGTGAGGGTGCTGCTGGATGAGATTAGCATTTGAAGCTGTGGGTTCAGTAAAGCAAAATGCCTTCCTCAGTGAGGTGGGCCTGTTTCAATCTACTAAGGACGTGTATGGAAAGGCAGAAAAAGGAGGAATTCTCTTTCTTGACCTGCCTGCTTGAGATGGGAAATGGCCTTCTCCTGCCTTCAGACTAAAACTCACACCATATATGCTCTTGGCTCTAAGGCTCTTAGATTTGGACTTGAGTCTCCAGTTTACAGACAGCAGACTGTGGCACTAATACGCTAACCCTTGAGGTAAGCATCCTCAGAATGACTTGTGGGTATCCAACTCAGTGCCGTGGAATCAGGAAGCTGGATCTCAGTTGCAAACTGATTCCCTTACTCATTGGGTCATGTTGTTCATATTCTCAAACCTAAGCTATTGCTACCCATACTGCAAAGAGTCATTCTTTTCCATATAATATGAAATGAGGTGAGGGGCGGGAGAGGGAGAGAGCGCTCTCATTGGTCATTCATTTTATCTTCCCTCAAGAGCTGGTAAATGTGATTTTATGTCCAGAGAATAGAGGATTAAAAAGTTTACCAAAGTCCTGGGAACTTAAATTGAAGGCAGGGATAATATTGCTATTCATCACTGTCTACTTATTTTCTATTTTAAGAGTTCTATCTTCCTAGTAGAAGGGGTTGGTTTAATACAGTGTCCAGTGAATGTATTGAATGAATGTATGATGATAAATGTGGCCAACTTACTTCCTAATCTTCCTCTAAGTTTGCCTAGCTGAGGGGGAATAAAATTATTATTTTTTTAGTTGTAGATGGGCACATTACCTTTATTTTATTTATTATTATGTGTGAGGCAAGTGCTCTGCCACTGAGCCACACTCACTACCCGAAATAATTTTTAGTACAGACATGAAGGTCTTTTTTCTTTGCCTTGGGACTGTGATACCATATATTATTATTATTATTATTTTCATTATATATATATATATATATATATATATATATATATATATATATATATATATATCGTTGTCAATGGATCTTTGTTCATATGCAGTGCTGAGAATTGAACCCAGTGCCTCACACATGGTAGGCAACATGCTACAATCCCCCAGCCCAATATTATTATTATTTTTCTTTTCAAAGAGTAAGAATTTTGGACCTGGGGATGTGGCTCAATATGGTAGTGTGCTTGCCTAGCATGCCCGAGGAACTGGGTTTGATTCTCAGCACCACATAAAAATTAAAAAAAGATATTGTGTCCACCTAAAAAAAAAACTAAAAAAATAAATATTAAAAAAGAGTAAGAATTTGTAGATTCGAATCAGGTGTAAGATATTTTCATATGTGGCACTATATGCCTGAATATGAAGTTTTAACATTTCAGCTAGGAACAATTAAGTTAGGCCAGGATAATACATAAGGAAGGAAATGAAGAATACATACAGTGTTCACATGTCAAAAATGTGTCCACATTTTACCAGGGAAGATGGCTATAATACCTGATCTAGAAAAGGGAAGGTCATTTATTAGCAAGGGAGAGAAAAGTTTTCTCAGGAACTTTACATATTGCATGCAAAACCAAAGCGACCTGGGTGCATAGAAAGAATGAGTCTGTTTAACAAAGCAAGATAATTTTAGTTTTAAGACTCTATTCTCTAATATGCAATATTTCTAAAAAAATAGTTGTATTGAATGTAGCATTTTTGTTGTACATCTCTCTTTGGCTTGCTCAAGACAAATGAAATGCTGAAAAGTTTTTTTTTCTGATGATCTAACAAAAAGTGTACTTCTGTCATATCCAGAGTGACTGATAGTGCTCAGGCCTATCCATTACTCCATTCAAATAATAGAGTTTGATTTTTTTTAAGGCCACTTGGGCTATAATGATGTTATTGTCTTTCCTGCTGTGCTGTAGTCTCATTTTCATGGAGGACTGGTAGAAGAGGTATTGGGCAGCACTTTTCACAGACATAATGCCACTGTCAGACCTCTTTGCCTGCAGCCCTGGATTTCCTTGCATACAACAGGGATTTTAGTGGCATAAGAAACTTGAGTTTCACTATGGATTCAATAATTCAACAATAGAAATCATTCTTGAATATTATTTGTCTTCAAGTTAGAAAGTAGGATGAAAATATTTAACAGTTTGCATCTCAAGAATGCTTTGTGGTGCTTGAAATAACCAAATCATATATTTGAGGCTGGAGGTATAGCTCAGTGGTAGAGATTTGCCTAGTATGTGCAAGACACTTGATTAGATCAATAGCAGAATAAATAAATAAAATCATATACTAAGCAGAGTGGTAGGAGGAAAAGGCTTTTAGGTCAGAATTTAACTAAATTTCTGATCATTTGGAGTTCCATTAAATAGCAATTCCACATCTTAAACATTATAGTCAAAAACATTCATTCGCATTTTAAATGAGGTCTCATTTTTCTGTAGTGGATATAGACTAATCTGAATTCCTGTCTTGTTGTTTTTATAAAAGGATATACATAACCTCATACTTTTCTCTCTATTTATGTAATTTCCTATTATAGGCTTGACTTTATTAACTTCCAAAAGTCTTACATGTTTCAGGTTTTGCTTTGTAGTCTCATTTTCATAGAGGATTAGTAGAAAAAGAGAGAGGAATTGGTAGCACTCGTTCATGCAAAAAGTCTAAACTTTTTATTAAACTGAAATAGCTCAGGAAATTTTAGATTGTTGTTCTTTTGTAGAAATAATTGTACATGAGGAAGCCTCAAATGTTAATAGAACATAGGACTCCTGGTTTTGAAATACAGCTCTATTGTTATGTTGTGTGACATGGGGTGAGACATATTTCTCTGAGTCTCTGTACTATAGCATCTCTGATGTCATATTTCACTACATAAATATATGCAATCTTTCCTATGTCTGCAAGGAATTGGTTCCAGGACTTCCTATGGATACCAGAATCTGAGGATGCTCAGGTTCATTATGTAAAACAGCATAGTGTTTGCATGGAACCTTCACACATCCTCCTGTATGCTTTAAATTCTTTCCAGACCAGTTATATTTAATACAATGTAAATGTGTTGTAAATAATTTTATACTGGATTTTTTTAGGGACTAATGAAAAGAAGAAATCTGTACATGTTCAGTAAACACAATTCTTTTTTTGGGGGGGGTTACTATTTTTGATCTGAGATTCATTGTGGCTGGAGAGATATAACCTGTCCTGAAATTTCGAGTCTACTTAGCAATGTCTGTTGTATACCTGATGCTGACCCTGCTCCCTTTGCTCCACAAACTTGTAGACCTCTGTGTTTTCTCAAAGCAAAGCATGTTGGCTTAATGTAAGTAATTAAACCCAGGACTTCTTTCCCTAAGAAATGCTGGATTTGGGTTTAATTGGTTTTCCCAAGATTTTTTGTTTTGCAACATTTCAAATCTTCAGAAAAGTTTGCAGGCAAAGTATAATGGGGAGCTTGTATCTACCAAATGCTGACGTTTTGCCACATTTCTTCTCTGTTTCTGTACTCCTTCCCTTGGTGTATATGTTTTGTTGAACCATTGGATAATTTATTGCAGGCACCCTGACACTTCATCCCTAAATACTGTAGCATATATTTCTTAAGAAAAAGGATATTCTTCTACATAGCCACAATACAACTACTCTGGAAATTTAACATTGATCCAATATTATTATCTGAAAATAAACTCTATATTAAAATTTTCACAATGGTTCCAATACAGTTCTTGTAGTTTTATTTTTTTTTGTTTTCATTCCATGATATAACCAAGATTATCTGTTACATTCATTTTTCCTATCTTTTTACCCTCCCTTGAGTTACAATTTTCTAGTCTTTTTTATTTGTTCACTTTTATAGCATTAGCATTTTTTTAAGAATTTGTGCCAGTTTTCAGTATGTCCCTCAAGTTGAATTTGCCTGGCTGTCTCTTTTTTTAAAATATTTATTTATTTATTAGTTATCGGCAGACACAACATCTTTGTATGTGGTGCTGAGGATCGAACCCGGGCCGCACGCATGCCAGAGAGCGCACTACCACTTGAGCCACATCCCCAGCCCCCTGGCTGTCTCTTAATGATTAAATTCAGGATAAATATTTTTGGAAGGAATGGGTCAGGGGCAGAACACATGCTTAACATGCACAATGCCCGGGGTACCATCTCCAGCATCATAAAATTTTTTGAAGGAATATCATATAGGTATTAATGTGTACTCAATGCATCATATCCAAATTTATGTGCTGTTGTAATTGGTACAATATATTGGGTCATTTGATTAAGGGAGAACTCACCAAATGTCTGCAATGTTAAAGTGCTATTTCTCCTTATAATGCATAAGAGATGTGAAGAGTGACACTTTGAGACTTTTATTTGTCAAAGGTTCTGACATCCATTATCAATGGTGATTGTAAGATTGCTATAGTTTGATTGCTTTCTACAAAAGTAATTGGGATAATCATTAGATCTCTTGCAAATATGGGCTGGACCACAGACAGACCTTGGAGTGCGTTTGTGTAATGGAAGTGGTAAAGCAAAGTGAGAAGATAAACTGACATGCTCTTTGTATTTTGAACAGTGTTAAATGGAGGGCTTGGGGTACCTAATGGGAAGAATCTAAGAAAAGTAAACACACTTACACCTCTCATTTCTTTTTCTTGTTCTGCAGATGCTAGGACAACCCACTGCATATCAAACAGGCTGATTATTGATGAGATTATTTCAACATTTATATCATATTTGCTTTAAAGTTTTCAGTAACACTCCTTTGTATAGTTCAATAAGTTTTTTTTCTAATTTTGCATGACATTTAATGCTTCATAAAATATGTATTGTTTTATCTTTTTTTTAAAGAGAGAGTGAGAATTTTTTTAATATTTATTTTTTTTAGTTATCGGCGAACACAACATCTTTGTTTGTACGTGGTGCTGAGAATCGAACCCGGGCAGCACGCATGCCGGGTGAGCTAACACTTGAGCCACATCCCCAGCCCTTGTTTTATCTTTTTAAGTGTTACCTCTATGAACTGTGGTTCCTGGATTTTCTTAGTTTATATGATAATTGCATTCCAAATTTTACTTTTTTGTATCATATTTATAACTGAAGTAGTTTTTAAATTTTTACTACGTTCATGTGATACAGGACTGAAAATTGAATTAAAAGCATAAGATCATTAAGGCAGTTTCTCTTTTCTTTCCTTCTCTGATACAGAACCATTAAAGTGATTACTAAGTTGCAGAATTATTAAGAATGCATTCTGGAACCCACTGTTTCAGTATGGATTCTGATTCGGCCTCATTGCCTGCGTGACTGGGTAGAACACTTAATTTCTCTTGATTTAAGTTGCTTCATCACTCAAATGAGGAAAGCTATCAAATTAGTGATAACTAAGTGACGAAATTAATACATGTGAAATATTTAGTACATGGAATGGTACATACTCAATAAATGTTAGCTAATTTATTTTTTTAATGTTAGTCAATAAAAAACAAGATTATTATAAACAAATGATAAGGCATGTACAATTTAGTAAGATGTTAAATTCTGTTAAGTATATTATAAAAAAATAGAAAAGCTACATTATATTGTGAGTGATGGAAATATAACCCTAAGGATATCCATGGTATGTTGTAGTTGATCGTGACCTTGTTAAAAAGGAGGTGTCAGAAACAACTCATTCACTAAGCTTGGTCATGTGAAAGACAAGTATATAAACTGATCCATATCTGAGAGTAATGGACTATCAGTAAAGAGGTGTGTGTGTATGTGTGTGTGTGTGTGTGTGTGTGTGTGTGTGTGTGTGTCTGCTTGAATGGAGACATTCATAAAAGGTGCTGGTGAAGAACTTTCAGAAGTCAACAGATGGAAAATGCAAGACAGATCAAGGAGAGGATAATATCCCTGAAATAGAAGAGAAATATTTGCATATATATGTATAACTTATATATCAGTATATGGCTCCTATTTAAAAAAAAATATAAAGTATCAGACAAGATCAATGACCAAAGGTGAAGGGAAGCATCAGGATCTAGAGTTTGATGAAAATGAAGATACATGGAACACTCATTTATTAATACTAATTTTATTCTTTATATTTCAGTGAAAATTCATCTGATTATATATGTTCCTACGGAAAGCTTGGAACTTGAAACAACTGTTTATTATATGTTTTGAAAACTGCAGTTAGTTCCTATTTACATGTGACATCAGACATGAAGTAAAGACAAACAAGATGCCACATTAAAATGACAAATCTGATATATCATATTTCACACTTTGATTCAAGTGGGTTATGAACTCCCATTTTTACCCCGTATACAGATTGCAGAATCACATCGGTTACACATCCATTGATTTACATATAGCCATACTAGTGTCTGTTGTATTCTGCTGCCTTTTCTATCCTCTACTATCCCCGCTCCCCCCTCCCCTCCCCTCTTCTCTCTCTACCCCCTCTACTGTAACTCATTTCTCCCCCTTGTATTTTTTTCCCTTTCCCCTCACTTCCTCTTGTATGTAATTTTGTATACCCCTGAGGGTCTCCTTCCATTTCCATGCAATTTCCCTTCTCTCTCCCTTTCCCTCCCACCTCTCATCCCTGTTTAATGTTAATCTTCTTCTCATGCTCTTCCTCCCTACTCTGTTCTTAGTTACTCTCCTTATATCAAAGAAGACATTTGGCATTTGTTTTTAAGCGATTGGCTAGCTTCACTTAGCATAATCTGCTCTAATGCCATCCATTTCCCTGCAAATTCTATGATTTTGTCATTTTTTAATGCAGAGTAATACTCCATTGTGTATAAATACCACATTTTTTTTATCCATTCGTCTATTGAAGGGCATCTAGGTTGTTTTGAACAACCAACAATAAAAATTTTAAAAAAATAAATAAAATAAAATGACAAATCTGGTTTGATCGTTTTAAAGAATTAATCTTTGCATGTTCTTTAAAGTTGAGCATATGGCTTCAAATTCTTCCCTTGTTCTAAAATTGCTACTTTTTTTTAGAGCTCCCCTGGATAAAATGACTGTCTAATTGATTAAACTTTAGCCAAGACAAGTGAACCCATTAGAAAAGAATCTACTAGGTGATTTCTATTCTAGAAAATAGGAAATGGTGAAAGCACCCTAAGGACCAGCAGGAAGCCATAACTACCCTTTAGATATAGGAATTAGCAAAGCCCAACAGAGGGACTGATAAGTAGGAACTGGAGGCACGGAGAGTAGGGAGACTATAATCATAAAGAGGATGCAACTGTTGATGTGGATGCTGCCTAGCACACAGAAAGAGGAGAAGAAATACAACAGCATTTGAGGTGCACCTTACTTCCAATCTCTCATCCCTACTTCCAGCAGGCCAAAACTATCTGCAAAGCAATTTTCTTGAGATTCTGAAGAAATCTCCCTAATACCAACTTCCTGGAATACAGAAACCAGAGGGGAAGGGCCAAGAATGAATGGGAGAGAAAACAGATTTTGGTCACACCAACAAAAAATGTTGTTATGAAAGAAAAGTAGCATTGATTTTTATTATGAGTATGTTAGCCAGTTTCTGTCTGTGACAAAATATCTGAGATAAACAATTTAGTTATTTTGACTCTCAGTTTCAGAGATTAGAGCCCATGACCTCTTAGTCTTATAGATTTAGGGCCTGTGGGAAGGGAGTACATCATGACAGAGTGCTTGGTAGAGAAAAGCTGCTCACCTCATGGTATCAGAGAAGCAGAAAGGAGAGAAAGAGGCCCGAGTCCCAGTCTCCCTTTCAGGGGTATGTCCTTAGAGACCTGACTTCCTTCCACTGGGCCACATCACTAAAGGTTCCACCACCTCCCCGTAGCACCACAGGCTGGTGACCAAGCCTTTAGCACAGGAGCCTTTGGGTGACATTGAAGAGCCAAACATAACAGGTAGATATTTACACTTTCCTATGAAACAATATTATTCTGTCATAAAAAACGAGGGTGGGATCTTTGTTTTATTTCTTGGAATTCTAATTTCCATCTTAAAATGTCATCAAGGTTTCTTAATATCATTGGCTAAAGCTGTGGGAGATTAATTGTTGTCATTACATATTGCCATCTACCAATTTAGTTGAAGTCTATAGTTGATGTCTATAAAAGATGCTTTGGCAATGTTTAATATGAAATCAATTAATATAAATATATTCGTTAATTAATACAAATATATTAAATACATAATGAATATAAATACATTAAGTATATAATTAATATAAGTCATTAAGCCAAATAACAGATTTATGTATAAAATAAGCATGAGGAAATTTCCAATATATTCAATAGATTTATGCAGGCAATATATATGTAAATAATTATACATATTTAAACCACAATTTGTTTAAACCACAAATGCAACTGAAAACAAATACCAGAGACAATTTTTAAATTTAAAACACTTAAAATGAGAATAAGCTATTCCTTACTCATATTTTTATAATACCAATCTTTTTTACAATAAATCAAGGAGATGATCAAAATTATTAATTTATTTTATTTTATAAAATAACATCTTATGAAAATTTTATTTTATTGTTTAAAATATAAGCTAGTATAGAAGTTGAATTTTCTTCTTTTTTGTATTTTATTTAAATTTAAAACAAATTAAGTATGATTATACTTCCTTCCTTCCAATAGTACCTGTAAAGCAAGGTATATTTTAGAAACTATTTCTACATTTCATTAGTTACACACTATTTCCTCTAAATATCCCATGACATCACAATCTCTTGGACACCTTCAATGAACAATTTCTGAATAATTTATAACTGATACATTTTCAGATTAGAATATTAATGTTTCTGGTATTACCTTGTGTGAATACAGATTAATCCATGAGTAATATCTAATTGAATCATAGAATTTTACCCATTTTATTGCAAAGTTCAGTAAAAAATTGTAGTCAAATTATCTTTGATGTTAAATAATAATTACTGCCATTATTTTTGCTATAATAATTTGATGAACAGTGCATTTCACATTACTTTAAATCTTTGGCTTTTAACTTACTTAAAAATTTCCAAGATTGGAAACTGAACAAAATTTAGCAAATTAAAAAAATATATACATCATGTAATTCTTCTTGATAGCTTTGCTCAAAACAAATAGTCCATTTCTGACTATCATATGGGAGATTAGTTAATATGTAACAAAATTTTCAACAAATCCATTAATCTTATTATTGTAAGTATTTCTGTTTTCAGGAGTCAAATATCAAAAATAAGTTCCCTTATGAACTTTTTAAATACGTATGTGTTGTTATGTATATTTTATATTTCTAAACTACTTTTGATGTGTTATATTATGGCATTAAATGTGTTATATGATAAATCTATCATAAGTGGTAAAGACACCAATTCTCCATTTGGCCAGAAGGGTTGATATTTATAGCTTACTTGAAAAAAATGCATATTAGTTTATAGTTAACAACTTCCCATATTTTCAATGACAGCTTGAGTTTTAAATAAGTTAATCATTTCTCTCAAGAAAATATCACAATGTTCTGAAATTCAAGCACATAGTGGCTTTTCCCAAGAAGACGTCTTGTCAACACTATGTGATATTAGCAGTCCATGGAAGTGTGATGGTGAGATATAGGTGATTGGGAAAAATATGAAGTGATTATGATGAGCAACATTTTAAAGCACAATAGAGAGTTTCTTACTAAATTCGTTTCCACAATAAACTCAACTGGGGGAAAACGCTGAGAAATGGTGTAAAACACCTGCCTCAAAATTATCATAACTCCAGGAAAGGAAGATGGAGGATTTTAAAGTGATGCCTTCAGTCACTTCCTTTGTCTGCTATGCTCACTGTTCTGGGACTCAGAATAAAATGAAAAAGTAGAGACTGGTCATGGGCAGGAAAGGCCATCTCTTCTTTCCCTGGGCCTGTCATCCCAACCTACTCTAAATGGGAAAACCTCAAAGGATTGCACCCTCCTTTGGGACAGGCTCTCTTCCTAGATGGAGTGAGAATTCACACACAATTGAGTTAAGAGAGCAGGGGTTGGTCACTGTTTGCTCCAGTTGCTTTGGGGCCTGAGTGCCAGGGGAAAAGGAAGTGAAATACATTTGCCTCCTTCCTATTTCACTTCCTGGCAGTCAGTCACCAATGTAGTAGACAGGGAGGTCTTGAAATGAGACTGTATTGTATTAATACTTCGCCTCTAGGGCATTCTCTATTGTCCCAGTGACTTTATTCAAAGAGAGCAGTATTAATAATTTCTAGATGGTATCACAAGGCAATAAGTCCTAACTATTCTCAGTGTGGGGCTTTGTGTGTGCAAATGTGCTGAACTCAGACTCATGAAACTCATGCAGGGCATGCTTCCATGTTCCTGAAAAAGTGTTCAGGCAGGATATGGACAGACTAGAGATTTTCCGGAGCACAGGGATATGCCAGTATCTGGGATAGGAAGAAACACATAGGTTCTGAAAAAATTTTCCATGTGAATACTTTTATCCATCAGAATTTATAAGAAACTTATTAGTATGGTGGTTTGCTGCTCAAAATAAGAGAATTATATGATAAAATTGTAGATTACACATTCTTTTATGTTCAGAATTTACAGTTCGTATATTCATTATATTCAGCACTTGCAATCCATATATTCACAATGTTCAAAATTTTTTCTCTATATGTAAATTACAGAGATATATGTTTATTGTCATATTCAAAACTCTATACGATAGATGTTGAAGTCTATCTCAATTATCTTTGATTTGCTGAGGTTTGATGTGGGAACAATGTTTGGAATATCTCTCAAATAAGATCATTGGGAAGAGGCAAAAATTTTTCAAAATTACTTTTATTTATTTGGTGAATGGAATTCATTTTTATGACCCTTCTGAACTTATTAAGTATTTATTAGCCAAAATAAAAGTAGGAGAAGAACTTTACAGATTAGAAATAAAAAGTATTTTTAATATCAGGGTATTATTATTCAAAAAATCAAGACATGACTAGCTTCAGATAATTCAATATAAAAAACAAAAATGTCATATAAAGCTATGAAAGGTTAGAAATAATTTTTACTTCTAAATAGATTGACTATAAGATTACATAAAATTATCCTCAATCTCAGTATATTTAAAATCCAACATGACTTCTAAAAAATAGTTAACTAACTCAGGAACATATCAAAAGTATGAAACAAACTACATTCTCCTCCCTCCACCCCCCGCCACCGCTTTTTTTCTTTTTGGTTAAATAGAATTAAGAAAGAGAAAAGAAAAATTAAACATTGATTATCTCAATATCAATCTGAATTAATTTTAAATTAAAAAAGAAAAATTATTCCTAACTACTCACTGCTTATATTTGATTTTTTATTTCCATTTTGAATTGTGAAACTATACATGTATTAATTTTTAAATAAATTAAAAGTCATAAAATCATACTTAAAATTAGGTAAACATTGTATAAATTTCTATAAAGTTATCTCACTCAAATTTTGGGTAATGCAAATTGTTGGAGTAGGGGTAACATTCAGTTAATTTAGCCATTCTTAATGTTTGGTTCCAATCTTTCCTTCCTAAATTAAGTTACACAGTTGGCAATTCGACATGTCCTTGTAAAATATTTTTTTTTAGATGTTTTTCTTCCATTGGAGAAATCCTATTGTAGTTAAGTCCTTTAGTAGATCTATCAGAGTGAGTCCTTGTGAAATAAAATCTTTAACATTTATTTTTCCAAAATTTCTTTTTTTTCTCCATCTATTCTTGAATCATAATTTAAGGCAGGCATAAACCTCAGGTTGGAAGTAAATTGTCTCTTGGCATTTTGAAAAATAAGAATGGTACTTCCCACCATGTGTTGGTGTTGCTGAGAACTAAATGTCAG